>NC_053501.1:45129296-45729296 GCF_905171775.1 Rana temporaria
TCCTTGGAGGTGTCCATAACGGGATCCATGGGTGCATTGAAATCACCGCAGAGTATAAGAGTTCCTTCTTGTATTTTCCTTGTTTTCTTGAGAATTTTCCGGATGAATTGGTGAGGATTTCTATTGGGAGCATAGATGTTAACAATTGTGTAGATTACATTGTCTATTGAGGCCACCAAAATTATGTATCTGCCTTGATTGTCGGTTATTAGGTTGATCTGCTTGAAAGAGATAGTGTCCTTGATTGCTGTTATCACTCCTTTTTTCTTCTTTTTGCAGCTGGATATGAAGATATGAGGAAATTTATGATGGTTGAACTTGGGAGTTTTGTTTAATGCGAAATGGGTCTCCTGGATGCACATGATGTCACAGTCATATTTTAGGGCATCCGTCCACAGAGCTCTTCTTTTGTAAGGACTGTTAAGTCCTTTCACATTCAGCGAAAAGAGTTTAAGATTCATTATAGTTACTTGTGTACTTGCTATAGGTAGTCAAATATTTTTTATACAGATAGTTGTAAAGGTAATGGTTTTGATGTAGATATATTTTCCTGCCATTAGATGGCGGTGTTGGACCGAGTATTCAATATAAGTGATTTTAAAGAAACGAAAAAATAAAACATAGTCTTGTAACGCAAACATAACAACAGAAAAATAAAAGAGTTGCAGGGCAACTCTAGTGTACATTGAACGTGTACCAATTTCCAGGGGGTACAGGGAAATAATACTGGTTAAATCAGGTATATGGATCCCTGATCTTCAAGGAGAAAAGCCTTGGATATTTAACTTTTGAGTAGTTTTCAGCTCCAGAAACTGCAGCATGTGACTATATACAGGGCATATTATTATCTTACCATGTATAGAGGAGTCATTTGTGACTTTTTTGCCAGTCTTGAGACACTTTTCCAGGTGTGGATTTATCCGGTATGTTGTGTTCCTTTGGTAAAATGCCCCATGAGCGTAAGATTTTCAGACCTTGCTCCAAGTTGTTGATCGAGTATGAGGTACCTTTATGGTCTACGAGTATTTTCGTAGGGAATCCCCATTTGTAAATCATGTTGTGATTCCGTAGGATCTTGGTAATCGAGTTGAGATTTTTTCGTGCTAGTATTGTTGCTTGTGAGAGATCTGCATACAAGATGATACCTGTGTATGGGTCCGGTTGCGGGGAATTTCGTCTTGCGAATTGCATTAGTTGATCTTTCACTTCATAGAAGTGTATTCTGGCTATGACGTCTCTTGGTAATTTTTCTGAGATGTGAGACGGTTTGGGCAATCTGTGAGCTCTGTCTATTTCAAGTTGCTGTTGTGGGATTGTTGGAAGTAATTTTTTAATCATATCCTTTATGAAGCGTTTCAGTTCCGGTGGTTTAACATTTTCGGGGACGCCTCTGAATTTTACGTTGTTGCGTCTGGCGCGGTCTTCTAAATCTGCCATTTTCATTCTGAGATGTTTAACTTCATCTTCTAATTCAAAGTGAGAGTCGACCATTTCATTGTGTGCAGATGTGAATTCACACATTTTATTTTCTACATAGTCTACTCTTTCTCCTAGCGCGTCCATTTCCAATTTGGATTTCTGCATGAAGTTCATCATATCATATTGTAATGCGCCTCTCAGGGAAATGATCATGTCTTTTATGGTAGAATCCAATATGGGTTGTCCTGCTGTGGGAATAGCATTTAGCTTCTCATCATACGGATTTATATGTGGTATGTGATTATTTTCCAATGAGGGGTTATTGCCTTCCTCAGAAGAAATCCTTCTTTTTTGTCTGAGAGGGCTTGCCAGTTCATTTTGTGTATCAGGGGTGCTATACCATTTTTGTCCACTAGATGTCTCCTCTTCCCCATCTGAGTCAGCAATGTTATGCTCTGAGCTCTGCTCTGCTCTATGCTCTGAGCTGTGATGAGGGAGGGAGGAGTCAGCGCCATCTTTATTCCCCTGTGTCCTAAACGGACCAACAAACTCAGCCAATTTTCGGGGTCCCTCCTTGTTCTTACGTTTGGCCGACATGTTCCTCTTGTTCCCACTGCTGTCCGGATTCAGAGGTATGTTTCCAAGGCTTTCTAGTTGCGCTGTGAGTCGCTCAGGGATGTCAGTAATGACGGAGCTCCCTTATAATGCAGCCAGCTTGTTCCTCGGCTAGCCACGCCCCCCCCCCCCCCCCGATATCCTTTTTCTGAACTGGGGCCCAAAACTGAGCTGCATATTCCAGATGAGGTCTTACTAATGATTTGTACAGGGGCAAAATTATGTCTTTCTCCCTCTGCAGTCTCTTAGTACAAGAAAGGATTTTGCTCGCTTTGGAAACCGCAGTTTGGCATTGCATGCTATTAAGCTTTAAATCGAATAGAACTAATAGAATAGGTCCTTCTCCTTCCCCCAGTTGTACTCCCCCTAGTATGTGTGATTCATGCATATTTTTAGCCCCCAAGTGCATAACTTTAGATTTTTGAACATTAAACCTAATTTTCCACAGTTGGCCAATTTAAAGTGGTTGTAAAGGTTCATGATTTTCATCTTAATGCATCCTATGCATTAAGGTGAAAAAACACCTGGCAATGTCGGCCCCCCAGCCCCCCCCCCCCCATTTTACTTACCTGAGCCCGTTCACCTGCTCGGCTCATTCTTGGCGTCCTCTTCTCCATGTAATCTCGGCGTTGATTCCATAAATTGATAGCAGCGCAGCCATTGGCTCCTGCTGCTGTCAATCAAATCCAATGACGCGGCCGCTGGGGGGGCGGGACCGAGACATACACTCTGTGTCTATGGACGCAGAGTGTATGAGACGAGAGCTCGCCCGCAAGGTAGCTATTGCGGGGAGGAGCTGCGAGAGCCACCGTGGGACCGCAGAAGAGGACAATCGGGGCCACTCTATGCAAAAGGAACTGCACAGTGGAGGTAAGTATGACATGTTTGTTTTAAAAATATATATATATATGAACATTTACAACCCCTTTAACAGTGCATTTAGGTTGGCTTGTAAGTTGAAGACATTCTGTAAGGACTTTATTCCACTGCATAGCTTGGTTTCATCTTCAAAGACTGAAATGGTACTTTTAATCCCAGACCCTATATCATTTATACATATATTAAAAAGCAAGGGTCCCAACACTGAACCTTGGGGTACACCACTAACAACCCTAGACCATTCAGAGTAAGGCCTCGTACACACGGCCGAGGAACTCGACGTGCCAAACACATCGAGTTCCTCGGCCAGTTCAGCCCTGAAGCCGCCGAGGAGCTCGGCGGGGCGAGAGCTCCCATAGAACAACGAGGAAATAGAGAACATGTTCTCTATTTCCTCGCCGAGCTCCTCGTCGGCTTCCTCGGCCGAAAGTGTACACACGGCCGGGTTTCTCGGCAGAATTCAGCCAGAAACTCGGTCGGAAGCTGAATTCTGCCGAGGAAACTGGTCGTGTGTACGAGGCCTAAGAATCATTAACCACTACTCTCTGAATACGGTCTTTTTGCCAGTTTTCTTTCCATTTACAGACTGATTTTTCCAATCCTGTAGACTTTAACTAACACATTAGCCATGCGTGGGGAACTGGGTCAAACGCTTTTTCAAAAATCCAAGTATATCTTGTCCAGAACCACCCCTTTGCCCAAGGTTTTGCTCACCTCCTCATAGAAAGAAATCAGACTTCTGTCTTTAATGAATCCATGCTGACTTTTGCTTAATTTTTTTTTTTAGCAAAGATTCATCTATGTGGTAGTTTATTAAACTCTCCAGTATCTTCACAACTATATAAGTTAAACTAACAGGTCTAGTTACTTGGTAAAGACTTTGACCCCTTTTTAAATATAGACTGTACACCAATCCAGTGGTATTATGCCAGTAATTAAAAAGTCCCTCAATTCTTTTGGGAATCTGTGGGTGGATGCCATGTGGTCCAGGTGCTTTTTTTCACCTTTTATTATGTCTAAATATTTCTGGACCATATCAATATTGAGCCATAGTGGATCACTTGGGGCTGTGTCAATATCATCCCCATTATGGACATGAGCTCCCCCATGCTTCTTTGTATACACAGACCTCAAGAAGGAATTTTATAAATTTGCCTTCTCTTTGTCCCTAGTCACCCACTATAGATTATTTTGTAAAGGGCCTACATGCTCAGACCTGACCTTTTTACTATTAATATATTTGAAGAATTTGTGGGTGTTTGTCTTACTCTCTTTTGGAATTTGTCCTTCGTTTTGAAGTTTTGCGGCCTTGATTTTCTTTTTACATATTTTTTGTAACATTTAAATGATGATAGTGTTCCTTAATCTTTTTATTTTTTAAAGGCTCTTTTCTTATAATTTATAGCTTTTTTAACTTTGGTCGTGAGCCACATAGGTTCGATTTTTTGCCCATGGGAATATACTGTATTTTTCAATGTGCTCACATATAGTTGTTTTGAAGAATTCCCATTTCTGTTCACCGATGTCAACATTCAATCCCAGTCTACATCTTGAAGAGCAGCCCTCATCCTTAGAAAATCTGCTCTGGTAAAGTTGCGTTTTTATCTTTCCAGTATGTACTAACATTGAATTGAATCATGTTATGGTCACTGCTACCCAGATGTTCTTTTATATGAACATTAGTAATAAGCTCTGCATGGTTTGAGATTACCAGTTCCAGCAGAGCATCATTCCTAGTTGGGGCGCCTATGAACTGTACCATAAAATTGTCTCATAATAGGTGTATAAATGTATCCTCTTTAACCACTTGACAAGCTCATGAAGATATACTGTGGCAGGTCGGCTCTCCTGCGTGAAGGAGGATTCCCCGTTGTGCCTAATGACATGACAGAGATCTACTGTTCCCAGTGATCAGGAATAGTGATTTCTGTCATGTCCCAGTGAGCCCATCCCCCCTACAGTTAGAACACACCCAGGGAACACACTCGACCCCTTGATCGCCCCCTAGTGTTAACCTCTTCCCTGTCAGTGTAATTTTTACATTGATCAGTGCATTTTTATAGCGCTGATCAATGTATAATGTCACTGGTGCCCAAAAAGTGTAATTTGGGGTCAGATTTGTCTGCTGCAATGTCACAGTCCCGCTAAAAATCACAGATTTCTGCCATTACTAGCAAAAACAATAAAAAAAAAAAAAAGTTCCTTAATCTATCCAGTAGACATGATAACTTTTGCGCAAACCATTCAATATACGCTTATTGTGTTTTTTTTTACCAAAAATATGTACAAGAATATATATCTGCCTAAATTGATGAATAAATGTGTTCTTTTATATCTTTTTTTGGAATATGTATTACAGCAGAAAGTAAAAAAAATAAATAAAATTAAAACGGCAGAGGTGATCGAATACCTCCAAAAGAAAGCTCTATTTGTGGGTAAAAAAGGACGTTAATTTTGTTTGGGTACAGTGTCGCACGACGGCGTGCCATATCGCAAAAAATGGCCTGGTCATTAAGGGGGCAAATTCTTCAGAGGCTGAAGTGTTTAAATGTTCCTGCAGTGCCATTACACCAGTCAATATCTGGGCAATTAAAATCCCCCATTATTATCACTATCCCAGCCCTTGCAGCCCTTTCTATTTGTGCAAGGAGCTAAGTCGCCATCTCTTCATTAACACTTGGTGGTGTGTAACAAACTCCAATAATTAACTTTGTAGTACTCACACCCATATGCATTTCCACCCATAATGCTTCAGCCTCATTACCATCTCCATCAACTAAGTTCTCTTTCACACTTGCTTTGAGATCACTTATCACATATCGACAGACACCACCATTTAACCCTGTCTCTCCAAAAGAGAGCATAGTCAAGAATATTAATAGCCCAGTCATGTGAAGAATGAAGTCAAGATTCAGCAATACCAATTAAATCATAGTTCTCTTCTTGCACCAAAGCTTCCAACTCACCTATTTTGCTTGGCAGACTTCTGGCATTGGTGAACAAACACTTTCATTGGTTGTTATGTTTTCCACACATATTTTTGCATTTTTTTTAGTACAAACAGTACCATTTCCAGTGGTTATTTGTAACATGCAAACCTTCTTATCACCTGCCATAGCTCTCCACACATCGTTTCCCATTCCACACACCAATAGGGACTGACCCCTGTCTGCCCCATTACAGTCAAATTCACCCTACCCAATCCTAGTTTAGCCACTTGCCAACCGCGCACTGTAGCTTTATTGCCATATACAATAAGTAAAATATGTCAGCTGTGAGGCTTTCATATTGAATTGGGATATTTCTGTGTAAGGCCAAAAGAGCAAATATGTTTATGAATTGGTGCCACGGTCAAGTGCAGTGAACTGAGATGCTTTATGGAAAAGGGAACTTTGGATGTTGTGCAATCCAGAGGAGCTCCCATAGGTCTACAGACACTCTGAAGCCTCGTACACACGACCGAGGAACTCGACGGGCGAAACACATTGTTTTCCTCGTCGAGTTCCTTGTCAGGCTGTCGAGGAACTCAACAAGAGAGAACATGCTCTCTTTTTGGCTCATCGAGTTTCTCGACAGTTTCTTCTACGAAAATGTACACACGACCGGTTTCCTCAGCAACAAAAATATCTCCTAGCAAGTTTCTTGCTGGTTTTTGCCGAGAAACTTGGTCGTGTGTACGAGGCCTGAGGCATATGAGACCTTCTGGTAACTTTCAGGCTAGCTAGGTAATTAGTCTAGGCCCACAATGTAATATGGTCAGTAGGCTTAGCTATATGTGGTTATGGAATGTTTATATAATTAGGCCTGGTAGCATTGTCATGAGAAGTAGGCTTTGGAAGAAAGGGGGTTGCTCTCTGCAGTGAATACAATGGTGGCGGCACAGTACTTAGGATGATATAAACATAAATGCCTGTACCCCTTTAGATAAAACAAAATTCTTGTGGTCAGTTCCACCCACATAGACTCACTACAGAAACACAAGGACAAGCTACAATTATCTCAGCACCACTGGAACATCTGGGCCACAGCCCACAAGATATATGGGTCATTAACAACTGTCATAACACAATACCCATTACAGCTGCTCAGGATATAGTTGAATTAATTGTGTGGAAGGAAATTTATTTTTAGCGTAGTATCTTCTGATAATTGGATACTGACATTGAGAAGGGACAAAAGATTAAATATCCCACCTGTTTATCTTATGAAGAAATATTACCACACATCTGTTCCAATAATAAGGTTGTATGTAGGTAACTAGAAACTGAATGCAAAGCACAAAAGAGTAATAAAATGGGAACTCTGAGGCACGTTAATAGATGGACAAAAACTGCTGCTACTCTAAAAGTGAAACCAAAGGCAAAATCAAAAACAACATAAATGATGCAGTCTGTCGATAGCATTAACAAATCAGCCTTTGTTTTGTGAGTCCTGTGTAACATATTATTTTAAAAGATTGTTCCTGGTGTTATTTTTCAACTTCCTTTATCAGCCCAAGCTGTTCAGCAAACGTGGCAGTTAAAGTGTTGAGACCAGGGTCGTCTTAATAGCATCATGGGCCCCTACAATGGAGACAGGTGTGCAGGTAAACAGACATTAAGTAGGTAGGGGGCAGACAAGTGGAGCTTCCCCTTTTGGGTGGAGCTCTGCATTAACTACATGAACCATCATTCGGTACAGCAAAGAAACAATGAGAAAATACTACATACTTAAAAGTAACAAAGCTGTCCTGTGCATATAATCTATCTGCCAGATGTATGCCTCCCCAGCACTATGGCCCCTCTACGCCCAAGAAATCCCCCCAGCGCTATGACCCCTCTACATCCCAGATATCCCCCCATCACTCTGACCCCTCTACATCCCAGATATCCCCCCAGCACTCTGACCCCTCTACACCCTAGATATTCCCCCCAGCACTGTAGCCATATACCATAAGATACCCCTTGTATTGTGACCCCACTACATCCCTGATACCTCCTACACTGTCCTCTCTACATCCCTTCCTTCGAGTCCTGAGCATTCAAGCTGCATGGGGCGGGGTCTGAGCATCACTGGCACTATGACCCTTCTCCTCCCTGCTGGCTGTGAACTAATAGGTATCATTCTGCACACCGCTGCCAGCCTGCCTCCCTGTTCATTACTCTCAGTGCCATCATGGGGCCCCCAATTTCAGGGCAGCATGGGCTCAAAGACCAGCTGCTTTGGGGAAAGTGTAGTGGCCCCCCATGCAGCTGGGGCACCTGGGCAGTGACAAACCATTTAACACTGACAGGGTGACAATGGTCATCTTGTATTCATTTAGTTGAAACTTTTATCCCAGAAGGGATCCCCGGCGCGGCGATCTGACCTGGAAGTAGGAGGAGGTACCTGTTAAAACCAGGTATCTGCCCCCCCCCCAAATGTGCCAAATATGGCAGTGCAGGGGAGATGATGCAAACAAGCAGAACCCCTTTTGGGTGCTTTAAACGTGTGCAAAAACTGCCCTGGCAGCAAAAGTGTTAAGGATTGGTAAGATGTAAAAATGGGTAAAACTTATGGGCGGATCCAGACTTCTGAAGTCGGGATGACGCGGTGCCTGGACTGATCTTGGTGACGTCAGCAGAGAGCGGACTTCAGTCTACTCTCTGCTGAAAATGGGTCACAGGAGTGCAAAACGAATTGCACTCCTGTGACCCATAGGAGAAGCCCAGCCGAATGGGCTCAGGCTGGGCTTCTCCTTTAAAATATTTAACCTTTTTGTAATCCAGGTTGGTTCCATTATCTAGCAGCTCTGGCTCCCCTGTGTCAGAAAGCAACTGTTGCAAGGAAGGGGAGGGAGTACCAACAGGTGGACCATATGAGCCTCTAGGTATTGTCATAACTTTCACAGCCATTGGCAAGCGCTCCCTTGCAAAGTGAAGCAAGAGCTGCTGCTGAGCCTGTAGAGACCAGATTCCTGAGGACAGGGCCAGAGGGACAGCCGAAGGGGACCCAGTGAGCGACTGGGTTTACACTTTTGAGGATCCCTAGCTGTACTGCTGTTCGGTGGGGAGTCCGTCTGAGGAGCGCCATTGAGAGGCTTGCGATCCAAAAGGGCCTCGACAAACCACCGGGGATCAAGGTAGCCAGACACTGAAGGATCACCTGTCAGTCAGTACCTGGGCGACAAGTTGAAGGAGATCCAGGCGTAATTCATCTAAGGAGGATTGCCTCCGTAACTACAATCAGAGAGGGCCTGTGGCAGGGGTGTCTCCCTGACGTTCACCAAGGAGGGTCTGTGGCAGAGACTTTTCCTCAAGTTAAAGTTCACTAAGGAGGGTCTGTGGCAGGGACTTTATCCTACAAATGTCCAAGTGATACTCCGGCTGCCAGGTCAGTGAGAGAGGCCTGTCCGGGTACGCTAATCCCACTCTGGCAGGAGTGGCGCAGAGAAGTGTTAGACTTGGGAGCAGGACTGTTTCCCTATAAATACGCCTGAATTTGCTATTCTCCTTTCTTCTTTCAACTTTACTTTCCTCACCACAAGTTTTATTGTTTTTACCCGGCTGGGTAATAAAGAGCACAGCAAAGAGCACCTGTTGCGGACATTCCTTTACTTCTACTAAATGCATCATGCACCCCTAGGAATTCAGAAGAGCCACGAGGTAAATGTGCCACCCAAAACAACCAGCAGCTTCTTCGGGGGTAGTGCTACATATATATATATATATATATATATATATATATATATATATATATTCAGAAGCTATGGGCAATAATAATAAATTATTAAACATAGGAACACTTCCCTAATAATCCGTGCAGCTGGTCTGAGTAGGTAGCAGCTCCTTCATAGTAGGACATGTGGTCCCAGACTTTTCCTTTCTAACTCCTCACGTTGGGGTTTCCAGCTCAGTCACTCAGAGACAGAAAGTGACTGTACATAATTACTCTGTGATATTAAGACGCACAGGTATTTATAAATACAGACATTAGAGTAAAGTAGATACCTGCAAGTGTATGATTACTTTGATTTTTTTTAAATAATAACAGTCCACTGAGTCCGAACAGTACAAAGAAGTTCATACCTAAACTTTCTGAAACACTATTTCTTCTAGAAAATGGCAGCACTGCAGTCAGAGCCTGGGCAGATATTTAAATCAAGCACAGGGAAGAGTGACACCATTTGATCATTGTGGTAGTTAAAGCTCTAGTATAAATAGGAGATCATTCAAGGCTCACTGTAACCTATCTGAAAAGTTCTGCTTGAGCACTGCACAAACCACAAAATGACTAAGGAAGTTGGAACCGAAAAGAGGATATCGCTTTAATATCATCAGCAAATAGAGCTGACTAATTGTCTGAGTCATGTTCTCCATTAAACAGACTGTTTCCAATTCTAGCAGATAATTACCAGCCACAAATCAGTTTTTAGAACATTGCATAGAGACTCAGAGTGCTCATGATAAAACAAGACAGCGACTGAACTCTGAAAAAGTAACCAGTATATTACAGCTGTTTATTACTTTGTTAGGGCTTCTCAAATTATATGGGCCAGTGAGGTCAGATGTGGAATGTAGATAATGAGTTTATATCAGCTCAGAATAGACGTGTTTACAGCACCTGCTCTACTTACCTTGGAAGGAAGATTCCAATTAGAAAAAAAAAATAACTTCCGAACTTGCATAATATCACCTTATGTACACTTGGTATTTATTGTAACATAATCCAGAGAAATCCAAACGCTAAATGTTCTGTGCTATTTTTGCAAAAAATGCATGTAGGGGTATTTACCATTGAGGTCTGCTCACACTGTTTGAAAAGATTAGTGGATCAAGTAATTTTCAGCTGCAATACGTTTTTATTAAGTAAACATGAAAAAAAAAACAAGATTGCAAGTACATGCCCTTTCTTTCCCAAGTACCCAAAATTATGCCTCTGAACCTTTCACAGAGGATGGCTATACAAGTATTGACAATTTAAATTAAATTGCAAAGACAATTTAATGAAACAAAATGTCACTATGCAGCAAGGACTGTCAAGTAGTAATCAATTCCCTTATATGATCTGGTGGGGGGGGTAATAAAACCTGCAAGAAGTATAGCAAAAGCGAAGCTGTAAATCAACCGATGGTTAGGGAGGTTGACGCCTCTATGTCTTATATGAGAATGAATATCCTAAGTCATTATTTTATCGCAATAAAGTACTAATTTTTGACGCATCAATTGTAGGATCGGGTCTCTAGCTTAAAATATAACAAGCCAGAGTGGGTCCCCACGCATAGACCAGGCCTCAGTCATTTGCAGATGGTTACATTGACCAAATTGGTCCATTAGTATTTCCCCCTATTTTCCTCTCTGCTCCCTCTTTACACTAACTGTGAATCTTATCCAGGGCATGATCTTGTTTTTTGATTGACAACTTGGTTGGAGGTTGATTCAATCAAACCCCCACAGTAGAAGGGATCTTGGCTGTTATTGTTCCATCTTGGGGTGTTTGTTTAGTGAATGCTACCTACGTTTTCCCTCCTTCTCAAATTTCAGCAGCGCAATACACTTTTCATGGGAAAAAGGGGAATTGATTGTTTACAATCCAATTTAATAGGAATAAGGTAAAATCTTTGTCTTCTCCATATGGTTACACAGTATCCCATTGGCCTTGGTTGGATAGGAATTCATGTACTCAATTGATTTAAGGTATCATTTTTAAGCATCCGCATCATCCTTATGCACCACTCTTAAGTCTCCCGAGGAAGCTCTTCTAGGCGAAACATGCAGAGCAGAAGTGGCTGCAATGTTGTATGAATTGCATGGCACTGTGATATAATATTAAAAAACAAGGTTTTAAGAGACATACTGAATAAAATATGAATATATTTACTGTATGTGACATAGCTGTAAACTCATTTTGGTACCCTTAAAATACCCCATTTGTGTCCCTAACATTACAAAGTTACATAGTTAGTCTGGTTGAAAAAAGACAACAAAGTCCATCTAGTTCAACCAATAAAAAGGGGAAAACAAACTATTTTTACAATCCTAAATACACATCCCATACCAACAGTTGATCCAGAAGAAGGCAAAGCAATCTACTGAGCTGTACAGAACGAGCTCTTGAGGGAGTCTATTCCACATTTTAACAGCTCTTACTGTTAAGAAGCCTTTCTGTATTTGGAGATTAAATCTCCTTTCTTGTAGACTTAAAGAATGCCCCCTTGTCCTCTGTGATGACCTTAAAGTGAATAACTCAACACCAAGTTCACTTTATGGACCACTTATGTATTTATATACGTTGATCATATCTCCCCCTAATATCCTCTTCTCAAAAGAGAATAAATTAAATACCTCTAATCTTTCCTTATAGCTGAGCTCCTCCATGCCTATTATCAGTTTGGTTGCCCTTCTCTACACTTTCCCCAGTTCCCCGATATCCTTTTTATGAACTGGTGCCCAAAACTGAACTGCATATTCTAGATGAGATATTACTAATGATTTGTACAGGGGCAAAATTATATTTCTCTCTCTGGAGTCCATACCTCTTTTAATACAAGAAAGGATTTGGCTTGCCTTGGAAACTGCAGCTTGGCATTGCATGCTATTATAAAGCTTATGGTCTACATACCCAGATCCATCTCCTCCATTGATTCTCTCAGTTGTACTCCACCTAGCAGGGATTTGCAGTCAGGGGAGGCAGGGGCAGGGTCATAGCTTGGTGACCTGGGGTCATTTAGGTGGTAGGTAGCCGAGGTTCTACCACACCACTGGTCAAAATTTGGGGCTCCTAGGACCTATGGTTACAGAGATACGGGGCTTCTTATGCAGCCTGTCAGAAGCTACATACAGAGCGGCCAGTTTAAATACAAGCTGGCACACTCTGTTTGCAGCTGACTGAGAGGATGATCTCATAGTGCCTCTGACTTCTTGTGCTAAATTGTCAGCTTGGAACATCTTACGAAAAACTGTCTATAATAATGAATGACAGTAGCGCTGCTATGGCGTATATATATATGTACTTATTGAGGTGCCTGTGGAAATTCATACTATTTTATTTTTTCAGCTTACAAATTTAAGTGGCTGCTATTCTTTGAACAAATATTTGAAGTATTTATATGTTTTAGAGTTTGAGGCTCCATAGGCGCCGAGGTTGTGAATATTAAGCCTTTAGGTTTGCTGTTTTTTATATAATGTACTGTGACATACTGAAGCAGAATATGATCCCCTCCCTTCGGAGACTGGGCCACAGGGCAGTATTCCAACATGATAACGACCCCAAACACACCTCCAGGAGGACCACTACCTTGCTAAAGAAGCTGAGGGTAAAGGTGATGGACTTGCCAAGCATGTCTCCAGACATAAACCCTATTGAGCATCTGTGGGGCATCCTCAAATGGAAGGTGGAGGAGCGCAAGGTCTCTAACATCCACCAGCTCCCTGATGTCGTCATGGAGGAGTGGAAGAGGACTCCATGGGCAACCTGTGAAGCTCTGGTGAACTTCATGCCCAAGACGGTTAAGGCAGTGTTGGAAAATAATGGTGGCAACACAAAAAATTTACACTTTGGGCCCATATGGAGGTGTGTACTCACTGTACTCACAGCGGTTTAGACATTAATGTGTTGAGTTATTTTGAGGCGACAGCAAATTGACATTGTTATACAAGCTGTACACTCACTACTTTACATTGTAGCAAAGTGTAATTTCTTCAGTGTTGTCACATGATACATATAAAAGATATTATAAAATACAGTGGGGATCAAAAGTTTGGGCACCCCAGGTAAAAATTTGTATTATTGTGCATAACGAAGCCAAGGAAAGATGGAAAAATCTCCAAAAGGCACCAAATTACAGATCAGAGAATCTTATAATATGTCAAAAAAAGTTAGATTTTATTTCCATCATTTACATTTTCAAAATTACAGAAAACAAAAAAATGGCGTCTGCAAAAGTTTGGGCACTCTGCAGAATTTATAGCATGCACTGCCCCCTTTGCAAAGCTGAGACCTGCCAGTGTCATGGATTGTTCTCAATCATCATCTGGGAAGACCAGGTGATGTCAATCTCAAAGGTTTTAAAAGCTCAGACTCATCTAATCTTGCCCCAACAATCAGCACCATGGGTTCTTCTAAGCCAGGGATATGCAATTAGCGGACCTCCAGCTGTTGCAGAACTACAAATCCCATGAGGCATAGCAAGACTCTGACAGTCACAAGCAGGACACCCAGAGGCAGAGGCATGATGGGACTTGTAGTTTTGCAACAGCTGGAGGTCCGCTAATTGCATATCCCTGTTCTAAGCAGTTGTCTAGAAAACTGAAACTGAAAATAGTTGACGCTCACAAAGCTGGAGAAGGCTATAAGAAGATAGCAAAGCGTTTTCAGATGTCAATATCCTCTGTTCGGAATGTAATTAAGAAATGGCAGTCATCAGGAACAGTGGAAGTCATTGAAGTAAGTCAAGCTAGGATGGCGCGCGCGTACACGTGAGGATGCGCGCGCGCTCGTAGGTGGGGGGAGTGAAGAGCCCGGAGCCTGAGGGGGGATGAGGACGGACCGCGCTCAGAGAGGGAGAGGAGCCGACAGCCTTCGTCTGCCCGCCGCATGTTGATCGCGGCTCCCCTGAATCGGCTGAGCTGTTCGAGCACCGCTGCAGCGGGGGGTGGGAGGAGGCACCCCCGCACGGATCGGAACAAGCATTGCCGACAACACGCCATGTGGACTGACAGTGCGGGGGGCTCTAGCTGATGAGAGGAGGAGACGGACGGGGAAGGAGGAGAGGTGAATGCGGCTGGAGGCTCGTATCCCCAGGGAGGCGGTAGAAATACCCGAGCACACACACCACCACCGGGACTAAGGTTGGATCTCTTATTATAATGATGTATATGTGTCTAGCTCTGCCCCACTAAGCACTTTGAGGAGGAAGTAGAGGTAAAGTAAAAAAACTTTTAAGGGGATGAGATTAAGTGTCAGTATGGTCAAAGAGGTAAAGCACAAACAAAAACCGTGATGGAACATAGTGGCTGCTAAAGTTCTAGAAAAAAGTAATATCAGTGCAAAATGTTCTATGTACCAATGATAAGTACCTATTAATAATCTATCCAAGAGAGACTGTCCTACCTAAGTAATGTACTAGAAAGAAGCAATGTCTGTGCAATAAGTTCTATGTACCAAGGATAAGTGCCCATTAATAACCCTTCCAAGAGAGACTGTCCAACCTAAGGGGGGCCGTAAAAAACGGTTTAAGGGGGCCGCACTACTCTTCAATAAGGGACACCCCCCCCATCTGCATACAGAAGCATTTTATATGGTGCAGATAAGGGGATCTAAAGGATTGGGATAAACACAGGAACGCCACAGACATCCCCCCCCCATCCCTGGGTGTACTACATTGCACTTGGCGGGGTTGGAATTCACAACATTTAAAGAGCTGGAAACGGCTAATTTCTGTACTTGCACAAATCCACCATTACTGAGGAAAAGGTTGGACCTCCCCTCATAGCCCATTATCTCTCCAGAAGCACCCCCTGAAAGGGTGGCCCCGAGGAGGTCGGGTAGAGGAAGCTCTGAGAGGGCTCAGGTAAACCGTAGCTGAAGGAAGTGCCGGGGCCTGTGCCGGGGCCTGTCTGTTGCAGGATATAAAGGGGAGAGCGATAAGGCGGCTAAAGACTTTCATGCCCCCCTTTTCTTTTCTGGGTTCTCCCTTTTCTCTTTTACCATAAATTAGTTAACCCCATGATTTTGAAGGGGTAAATCCATCTTTGATTCAACGACCTTCCATCACCAAGCACACAGAGTAACTTCTAGAACTTTGAAAAACGAACACTGAACAAGATGCCAAATTTTTAAGAAGACCCCCCCAAATCCCCTAGGCTTAGGCAGATAATCACACATACAAAGACGTCTGGGATTTCGGGCCGAGGTGAACTACAAAATCGCGGGACACTTACTAAACCGGTCTCTGGAGTAGCTTGCCCATAGTTAGTAACAAAGGGGCAGTTAGAATTTTTTTTTGAAAAATAGGGAGGAAAAAAAAAAAAAAAAAAAGGAAAAAGGGAACAGGAATTCCACCCAGTATTTCTCTCCTCGCCATTTGGAAGGAAGGGGGGAACCGGGTGGAGAGCTGTAAGGGGACCGGGGAGATAGGGGAGAGAGGGGAAGAGGCAGCAGAAGGTCAAACTGGGGAAACGAATTAGAAAAAGGGAGAACAATATGAGCAGAATGACGAGCAGGTCTACAAAGGGGGGACCTCCAACAACCCCGAGCAATATAGCAACAACAAGCTCTATTAGACCTTTTATGACCAAAGGAGTAAGTCCACAAACACAAGGAACCCAGGGAGGAACAAAGCAACAACAACCTAACAGAGAGCAAAAACCGGTCAATAAGAAACCCCAGGGGGGAAACACCAGTGAAACATCAATAGAGTCAAGAGAGGAAAGCAACATAGAGCACGGGCCCGAAGGAAGGGGGAACAAGGAACATCGACCAGACATACAGCCCCCCGTTAAACGGGGAAATCGCAGAGATGCTGCGAAGGATGGAAACGGCGATCAAGGAGGAAATCAAAGGGGAAATTCAGAACATACGCACAGACCTTGGACACTTTATGACTAGGATAGTTACAATAGAAGAACGAACAGAGACGGTAGAACAAGAAGTTAAAGGAATAAAAGACCAAATAGACCAGACACAAAGACAGCAGAGACTTATCCTCTACAAAATAGAAGATCAAGAGAACAGAAACCGTAGACAAAATCTGAGGATAAGGTCAATCCCAGAGGAAAGGGGAGAAGACCTCAGGAAAATAATGAGGAAGATTTTCAACCCCCTCCTGGAAAAACCAATCGAAGATCCCATCAGGATCGAAAGGGTTCATAGAGTGGGGAACCCACAAAGAGCCAACGCAGAGCGTACAAGAGATGTCATAGTTAGGTTCCGACTATATGAGGACAAAGAAAAAGTGTGGAAGAAACTGAGGGGCCAACCCCCGATAGTCCTCGAGGGGATAGAGTTACAGATATTCTCGGACCTATCGGCTGAGACTCTAGCAAGACGACGAGCACTGAAACCACTGTTAAAACAGATGATAGATCTAAACATAAAATATACTTGGGGACATCCGGCATGTCTGATCGGCACAAAAGACGGAAGATCAACGATACTTAGATTCCCGGAGGACCTAGAAGAATTTTGTAAAAAATTGGATATCCAGATCCCTGATTTACCAGGGTGGGAATAGAGGAGAGGGGGAAGGAGAGGGAGAAAGACTAGTGAATCCACAATGATCTATTTATAGATAACTTGGTTCTCGGTTATTTGTTTATTGTCTTTTTCTTTTTCCTTCCCTTTACCTTATTTGTTCTTGGTTCTTTTTCCTGGGGTGAAACCCGGTGGTCGGGGATCTACCCGTCCCCCCTCTCCCCCGCTCCAGAATTGGAGCGGAGGGGAGGCTACCCTAGGACCCCACCTAGAGAAAACTGGACCAGACATGGAAGACGGTTCAGTGGCCAATAAATGGCCGAAAGGGGAGAGAGGAGGGAAGGGAGAGGGAGTGGGGGGGAGGGGATGGGGGGAGGGGGGGAGAGGGAGGGGAGGGAGGGGAGGGGAGGGGGAGGGAGGGGGGAAGATATCCTATCTCACCAAAACAATCGGAAGAAACTGTAACCAACAACCAAGATGCCGGTAATTAAATGCCTATCTTATAACGTAAAAGGCCTCAATAGTCCATCAAAGAGACATAAGGTACTAAAGGAACTAAAGAGGTATAGGTCAGATGTTGTCCTCCTACAAGAAACCCATCTTACATTAGGATCAAACATAAAGCTATATTCCCCTGACTTCCCCATATGGTACTATGGTGACACCATTTCTAAAAGGGCCAGAGGGGTAGCAATCGGGATAGCTAAGGGGATTAGGTTTGTGTTAACAGACCGATTGACAGACCCAGAAGGGAGTTTCCTCTTTTTAAGGGGAAAACTAGAGGAGGAGGAATATACTCTTGTAAACATATATGCACCGAATACCTCCCCGATGAAATACCTCCAGGGAATCCTGGGGAAATTAAAAGATTTCAGGAGGGGAAAGATAATACTGGGAGGAGATTTAAATTTCTGTATGGACACAAAGGCCGATAAAACACACCAAACATTGGAGACTCAAGAAAGGCAATTAAGAAAGGTAAAAGGTAGTCTACATAGAAGCCAGTTAGTAGACACATGGAGGATCTTTAACCCAAGCAAACGAGATTATACATTTTACTCTCACGTACATGAGAGTTACTCCCGGATCGATCACATTTTCATTGAGCATAGAATGTTAGATGCGGTGGTCGAGACAAAAATAGAGACCATGACGATTTCCGATCATGCTCCAATCAGTATATCCATAAATATCATAGGCAATCAAAGGACCTATCCAAATTGGAGACTAAATGAGAAACTACTAATAGAAGAGAAAAGTTTAATGAGGGTTAAAAAAGAATTAGAGGAATATTTTAAGATAAACAAGACAGATGAAATTTCGGCAGCAACACTATGGGATGCCCATAAGGCGGTGATTAGAGGGGTGTTAATCTCCGAAGGGGCAAGGAGGAAAAAAGAAATGAACAGTAAGAAGGAAAAATTAGTAGATGAGATCTTCAATTTAGAACGAACACATAAGAAAAATGGTAAACAACGAGATATTTATTTGGACCTAGTTAATAAGCGGAACGAACTTAAAGAACTTATTGATCGGGAAACAAGAAGGGAATTTAACTTGGTGGCAAGGGAGAGATATAGGTGGGGAAATAAAACAAGCAAACATCTGGCTCGGATGGTACAAAAAAAGAAATCAAGGAATTATATAGATAAAATTAAAAATGAAAAAGGAGAGGTCTTGCACACAACAAAAGATATTGCTGAAACATTTAGATTATATTATGAAAAATTATACTCAGTAGAACAAAAAAGCTGGCAAAAAGGGGAGAAAGACAAAAAAATCTCAGCATTCTTAGAAGAAGCAAGGTTATCAAAAGTCAGTCAAATAGACGCAGAGGGGATGGACAGGCAAATAACGGAAAACGAAATTAAAGTAGCATTATCAAGCTCTGCCTCAGGTAAAAGTCCGGGGCCAGACGGCTTTACAGTAATGTATTACAAAAAATTTAAGGAGATACTTCTGCCAAGGCTATGCCAGTATTATAATGGGCTTGGAAAGGAGTACGAACTAAGTAAAGAGGCATCAGAGGCAACTATCACCGTTATCCCTAAGGAAGGGAAGGACATCGGAAACTGTTCAGGATACCGGCCGATATCTCTGCTCAATACAGATTTAAAACTGTTTGCAAAGGTATTGGCCGGGAGAGTTAAACAGGAAATGGCGAGATTGGTGTACCCGGATCAGACGGGTTTTGTCCAGGGAAGAGAGGGGAGAGACAATGGGGTTAGAACACTGTTAATCCTCCGGAAAATGAAGGCGGCGGGGTCCCCAGGTCTACTTCTGTCGATAGACGCAGAAAAAGCGTTTTTGACAGGGTAGACTGGGGACTCATGTTGCTCACCCTGAAGGAAATGGGGTTTGGACAGAGGATGATGGAGTGGATTGGCACTCTCTACAGGTCCCCCACGGCCAAAATAAAAATAAATGGAAGTCTCTCTCAAACCTTCTTAATGAGAAACGGTACAAGGCAAGGGTGCCCTCTATCGCCATTACTGTTCGTGCTCGCATTGGAACCCCTGCTGGCTAGGATCAGAAACTCTCAAAAAATAAAAGGGGTTAAAATGGGAGAGGAAGAACATAAACTTGCAGCTTTTGCAGACGACGTCCTCTTCTATTTAATGGAACCCAAAACATCAATCCCAAACCTTCTAAACCTTTGTAGCGAATACGGAGAAATCTCAAACTTTAAATTAAACATCACAAAAACGGAGATTATGAGTATAAACATAAGCAAGATAGAAGAACAACTCCTGAAAATGAAGTACAAATTTGCTTGGGTTAAAGAACTCAAATACCTAGGAATACTGCTAGCAAAATCTACTAGGGAGATGTATACGATAAATTTTATCCCTTTATTAAATGAAATTAAGACAGAAACAAAAAGGGTGGAAAACAGGGCAATATCATGGATAGGACGAATTAATTACTGCAAAATGGTCATTCTACCAAAAATTTTATATAAGTTCCAGATGATCCCCATTGCCCTCCCCGGGACATTGTTCTCGGCCCTTAGAAAATTAATAATGAATTATATATGGAGAAATAAGAAGCACAGGATAGCACTTCAGACCCTAAAACAACCAAAAAAAAAGGGTGGATTAGCGGTCCCCGATGTCAAGAGATACTATGAGGCGGTGATATTAACAAGAGTGGTGGAGTGGGCCAGAGCTAGCAAAGAAAAAAGGTGGGTTAGTGTAGAAAATGAATTGTCACAGGCAAGGTTAGATAAGATAATTTGGAACCCTCCACAATTTAGGACAATAGATAAAAACGCACACGAGATAACTAAAAATGCACTTAAAGTTTGGGACACGGTCTATAAAAAAATTGTGAAAGAGTACAATTCACCCCTTATATCACTAAAGAATAATGATTATTTTGCACCAGGTAAAACACAAGTGGGGGGAAATTGGATTAAAATGGACACTATACAATTAAGGGATATAATGAAGGAAGGGCACATTTTAACACTACAGGAGTTGAAATTAAAAAACTCTTTCCTGGAAATTAATGAATGGAGATATCGGCAACTAAACCATTTTATCCAAGACCTTCCACACCCACTGAGGTCGGGAGATCAGTTATTGGAATTGGAAAAAATATGCTCTACAAAAAATGCCAGAGGATCTATCTCGGGACTATACAAGATGTTACTGAAGATGGAAGAGCAGAACATACCCCCATTCATTAAAAAATGGGAAAGGGAACTAGGGACACATCGGGATAGGACCACAATAGAGAAAATGCTGACCCTGACACACTCCTCCGCGGTGGATAGCCGCACAGCAGAGATGTGTTTTAAATGCATAGCCGGATGGTATATGACACCAGACAAATTAAAAAAGTTTAAAGAGGGACAGACTGGAGAGTGCTGGAGGGGATGCGGTTTACCAGGAAATATGGCGCACCTGTGGTGGGGATGCCCTAAGATAAGGAGGTACTGGGAAAAAATATTGGCCTGCGTCGAAGAGATTACAAAGAAAAAGATAAAGATGGACCCTTGGGTTGTCCTGTTCCACGGGGGGGGAAGAAGGCATTAAAAGTTATAAAAAATTGCTAGTACCACACCTACTGAATGCTGCCAAAAGATTAATTCCAAGGGGCTGGCAAGAGGTGGAATGCCCATCGATCTGGGAATGGATCGATGCGGTTGAAGAAACGTATAAAATGGAGGAACTGCAGGAGGACATGGAGGGTAATAACATATTACAAAATATGAAATGGGAAAATTGGAGAACTTTTAAGAAATCGTGGAGTTACGCGGAAAAATTAAGAGAAGACACTTAAGGCCATTATAGAAAAATCAGAGAGAAGTAGAGGTATAAGGAGATTGTTTTGGTGAGATAGGAGGGGGGGGGGGGAGGGACGGGTAAGGGGAGGTGAAGTATTAAGGGAAAACTTTTGTATACGTCCAGCAAAAGAAGTCAAAAATGTATTCAAGAAAATAATATAATATATATATAATAAAAAAAAAAAAACACAAAAGTGGAAAACAAAACAAAAACAACTAGCATAAAAAACAGAGACACTAATGATGCAAAACCGAAATAGAGATGCAATGGGCTGGTACGCAGAACATGAGCATGTAAATGCACACTCTATGAGGTGGAGTCTGAAGTATTAAAAAAAAAAAAAAAGGAACAGTGGAAGTTAAAGCAAGATCTGGAAGACCAAGAAAAATATCAGACAGAACAGCTCGCAGCATTGTGAGAAAAGCAATTCAAAACCCATGTTTGACTGCACGATCCCTCCAGAAAGATCTGGCAGACACTGGAGTTGTGGTACTCTATTCCACTATAAAGAGATACTTGTACAAATATGGTCTTCATGGAAGAGTCATCAGAAGAAAACCTCTTCTACGTCCTCACCACAAAAATCAGCGTTTGAACTTTGCAAATTAACATATAGACAAGCCTGATGCATTTTGGAAACAAGTTCTGTGGACCGATGAGGTTAAAATATAACTTTTTGGCCGGAATGAGCAAAGGTACGTTTGGAGAAGAAAGGGCACAGAATTGAATGAAAAGAACCTCTGACCAACTGTTAAGCATGGGGGTGGATCAATCATGCTTTGGGGTTGTATTGCAGCCAGTGGCACAGGGAACATTTCACGAGTAGAAGGAAAAATGTATTCAATAAAATGTCAGCAAATTTTGGATGGTAACTTGATGCCATCTGTGAAAAAGCTGAAGTTAAAGAGAGGATGGCTTCTACAAATGGATAATGATCCTAAACACACCTCAAAATCCACGGGGGATTACATCAAGAGGTGTAAACTGAAGGTTTTGCCATGGTCAATCTCCTGACCTCAACATAATTGAAAATCAATGGATAGACCTAAAAAGAGCAGTGCGTGACAGACAAAGAAATCTCAAAGAACTGGGAGACTTTTGTAAGGAAGAATGGGCAAAGATACCTCAAACAAGAATTGAAAGACTCTTGGCTGGCTACAAAAAGCGTTTACAAGCTGTGATACTTGCCAAAGGGGGCAGTGCAGACGCCATTTTTTTGTTTTCTGTAATTTTGAAAGTGTAAATGATGGAAATAAAATATTTTTTTTTTTTTTACATATTATAAGAATGTCTAATCTGTAATTTGATGCCTTTTGGAGCTTTTTCCATCTTTCCTTGGCTTTGTTATGCACATTAATACAAATTTTTACCTGGGGTGCCCAAACTTTCGATCCCCACTGTATTTACAAAAATGTGAGGAGTATACTCACTTTTGTGAGATACTGTATATATATTGTTTTAGCAGAACCCACAACAGTCCGCCCAATTTTTTGTATGTTATGAAAGATGATGTTATGCCAAGTAAATAGATACCCAACATGTCATGCGTTAAAATTGTGCACGCTTGTGGAATGGCACCAAACTTCAGTACTTAAAAATCTCCATAGTTGATGCTTTAACATTTTTTACAGGTTACATGTTTAGAGTTAGGCCTTGTACTCACGGCAGGACATGTCCGATGAAAACGGTCTGCAGACCGTTTCCATCGGACATGTCTGGCCGGGGACTGCCCGGGGACTTCTGTTCGATGGCTATACACACCATCGAACAGAAGTCCGTGCGTAAACAATATGCGGGGCGTGTCCGCTGTGTCGACGCGTTGATGACGCGGTGTCGCCGCGACAATGACGCGGCAACGTGGGCGGCCCGCCTTTAAAATGCTTCCACGCATGCGTCGAAGTCATTCGACGCATGCGAGGGATGGCGGGCGGCAGGACATGTACCGTAGGTCTGTACAGACGACCGTACATGTCCGGGCGGACAGGTTTCCAGCGGACTGTTTTAAAGCAAGTCCAGGAAACAGTTGTCCACTGGAAACCTGTCCGATCGGCCCGAAAATGGTCCGCTCAGGCCAACACACGGCCAAACATGTCTGCTGAAACTGGTCTGCGGACCAGTTTCAGCAGACATGTTTGGTCGTGAGTATGGGGCCTTACAGGTCTGGTGCTAGAGTTATTGCTCTCGCTCTAACATTCGCAGCGTATGTAATCTGTGTGTATCTGGCTCTGATGCCTCGCAACGAGAAAACTGCCATTTTTTATATTGGTCGTGTGTATGTTACCTAGCAGTTTTCTCGACGAAAAAACGGCCCGCAAAAAAATTGAAACCAGCTCTTTTTTTTCTCGTTGTGTGTCCCGTCAGTCTTTTTCTTGACGAAAACGGTCGTGTGTAGGCTTTTCCCGAGGGGAAAAAAAAACGTGCAAGCTCAGAATCGAGTATGAGACTGGTAAAACTAGCGTTTGTAATGGAGATAGCACATTCGCCACGCTGTAAAGGACTGAAAAGCACGAGGCTGAAAAGTGTGAATCGTCTCTCACCAAATTTCTCTCACGAGGATCAGCAAAAGCCGCCCAAAGGGTGGCGCCATTTGAAAGGAACTTCCCCTTTATAGTGCCGTCGTACGTGTTGTACATCACCGCGCTTTGGTCAGACGTTTTTTTGCATGAACGCGTGTATCCAAGTCAGGCTGGAGAGGAATCACGTCAAGAAAAACGTCATTTTTTTTCCTGCCGAGAAAAATGGTTGTGCATACGAGGCATGATACTAGCCAGTGCCTCACCAGCCACTGACCTCACCACACATTCCTGACCCCTAGTATGTATGATGCATGTAAATTCTTAGCCCCCAAGTGCATAACTTTACATTCATCAACATTAAATCTCATTTACCATACAGTTGCCCAAATAAACAATGCATTGAGATCGGCTTGTAAATTGGAGACATCCTGTAAGGATGTTATTCCACTGCATAGCTTGGTGCCATCTGCAAAGACTCAAATGGTACTTTTAATCCCAGACCCAATATCATTTATAAATATATAAAAAGGTAAGGTTCCCAACACTGAACCTTGGGGTACACCGCTGATAACCTTAGACCATTCAGAGTAAGGCCCCGTACACACGGTGAACAACAGGAAAAGGGTGGCTAACGCGTTTCACATATCGTGAGATGCTTATTCATAGTGCTATGAATAAGCATCTCACGATGTGAAATGCATTAGCCACCCCTTTCCTGTTGTTCACCTTCTATTTTGACTGTATAGTTTTGGACCATTTTTTGATTTTATTCAATAAAGACGTCACTCAACGGAGTGCGGCAGTCCAGGACATTTTCTTATCTCATGCACCTGTCCAGAGCCAGCACCTGTTGGTTTCAGAAGGGCGGGAGCAATCTGAGGGATCAGCAGCTTTCAGAGCGGTATAATTTTTCTAAAAACAGAAAATAGAAATAGAAAATAAAAGAAACAACAGAGAGAAAGAGCTCAAATGTCCCCTGTAATGACGGAAGGTGGAAGCATACACTGTGATGACACCCCTGGAGTCCCAAAGATATAAATAAGCTACTGATTCAACCAAGTCCACTGGTAAGGTATTTGAATTTTGGGTGAAGTGACCCCATTTTAATTACACTCCCTGCATAATAAGATGATGAAAATAAAAAAAGATAGAGGTGAATTGACACTGTAGCTGAATTATTTAAACAGAGCTACTGATAGGCAGCCCTAGGCAAACACATATTAGGTAATAGCACAATGAGCCAGTAAATTTAATCTATATTTTGTTTGTTTTTGCTGCCTGATGTGAACACCTTATGTCTGATTGCCATAGCAGCCAGATATCTGTGACCTACGGAGTCACAGCTCTTACAGCTTGTGCAAACTCAGCTTGGCAGGAAGGGGTTAATATATTGCGGAGCATCATTAGGCCAGCTGGCTAACAACTGAGATAAACCATCTTAGCAACCAATTGACATATTTAGACCTGAAAAGAACATCAAATAGAGAAAAAATATTTCCACTCGTTGAAAGAACAAAATACAGTGTTAATATGATATATGAAGGACGTGGCAACTTGTAACCTGCAAGAGAGATCTAATGTACAATGTATAATGTTCTTCTCAGCATGTGTACAGGGAAAGGGAGTAATGAAGTGATTCTGACATTTTAGTGCGGGCATTGTCCAGTTCCACTGCCGATAGCCAATAAAACTCTATGACAGGCTGAAGGCTGCTGCAGCTGGATGGTGCTGGTCAGTGCATCAAGTGGTACTAACATTTAGGCAACCAGGGATGAGTGCTGATCGTTCATTCATAAAAAAAGATTACTTGGCTCTATGCTGCTGTGTGATCCACTAACTTTCTTTGAAGTCTTTTCTTTGTGCAGCTGGTCCATCACTTAGTTAAAAAACTCAGACTACGCATTTTATTGGTTTACCTGTGTTGACTTCTGTAGCCCAGTCTGAAGCTCTTGCAGGAAAATGACTTTGGGGTTGATCTACTAAAACTGGTGTGGAGTGCAAAATCTGGTGCAGCTCTGCATAGAAAGCAATCAGGTTTAATTTTTCTTTGACTTAGGCCCCGTACACACGACCAAACATGTCTGCTGAAACTGGTCCGCGGACCAGTTTCAGCAGACATGTTCGGTCGTGTGTAGGCCCGAGCGGACAGGATTCCAGCAAACATTTGCCCGCCGGGCCTTTTCCCAGCGAACAAATATTCCTGGGCTTGTTTTAAAACAGCCCGCTGGAATCCTGCCCGCTCGGACATGTATGGTCGTCTGTACAGACCTACCGTACATGTCCGAGCGCCCGCCATCCCTCGCATGCGTCGAATGACTTAGATGAATGCGTGGAAGCATTGAACTGGCAGGGCCGCCCACGTCGCCGCGTCATCATCGCGGCGACGGCGCGGACACGCCCCGCGTATTGTTTACGCGTGGATTTCTGTACGATGGTTAGTACAGCCATCGTATAGAAATCCCCGGGCAGACATGTACGGTGAAAACGGTCCGGCGGACCGGTTTCATTGTACATGTTTGCCCGTGTGTACGCGGCCTAAGATTAATTGAACAAACTGAAGTTGGAAGCTGATTGGCTACCATGCACATCTGCACCAAATTTTGCACTCTCCAGTTTTAGGAAATCAACCCCTTTGTGTCTGTTCTGAAGAGGAGACATTTACACAGGCAACTGGTACTGTTGTAGTGGGCCCAGGCCTCATCAGCTAAACATGGGGGCTTGGGCAGCTTTATTGTTCATTTCTGTCTAAATGAATTCACTGATTTTACTAGACCACACCCCCACTCCTACTTGCTTACCAGGGCTTAAATTACTTTTTCCCTGAACCCTACCACCTTCAGGCATTGCCAACCCATCTGGCTGCAGCTGACCCTTTTCACTAGCCCTCCTGGCTACTTCTCCACTACAGTCCTTCCAGACTGCACACTCACCAGCCCACCCAGCTGACTACTCCTGGAGATCTACTGGCTGCGCTAACTCTGTCCTGCTATCCCCACACCTGCTCCTGTGCAAACAGGAAAGGAGTCCTCCATGTGTGGTAGAGAGTCCCTCCAGAATCCAAGCCCCAGGCCCGAGGTCACCCCCCCAAGACTAGGGGGCACCCTCAAGAGCCACCATCAACCTCCTTAGAACACCTCTCCATCTTCCAACTACTGCTGGCATGAACCTAGAGTATTTAAGAGGTGCCTGCCCACTTGCTGGAGATTGGCTGGGGCCCTCCTCAATACTCCAAGCAGCTCCTTCTAACCTCTCACCCATTATTCTGTAAAGCTTCTCCAAGGTTCCAGCAAGAAGGGGGAGGTACCAGATGTTCTGCTTGATGAGTCATCCAGTCTCCCTGAGTCTCTCATCCCTGACCCAGATTCAACCCAGTCCTGGCTCTCAGCCAGGCCAAACTTACCTACACTAAAGCTATACAAAAAACTATCTACAGCTAGCACACTAAGCTAGAGGGTGCTACATGTATTTGAATCATTGTTTTCAAAACAATACAAATTATTGGAAAAGAAAGAGGAGAGATGCAATAAGGGAGTGAGAAGGATAGAACAGAGAACGCAAGCTGCAGAGAAATCCAGAAAAACAAATAAGGAAGAAAAGAGGAAAAGATGACCATACAAAATAAGATTTTGTTCGGTCAGTTCAATCAATGTCTATTTGGGGTGGTAGAAGGAGTAAGTAGTAATCAGGGCTCAAGTCCTGCAGGAACTCAGTTCCCTTTGCAAGACTAGAGCAGCAGAGCCGCCCGAGCCAATCCTTCACTAAGCGGCGATGCCAAGCTCGAGTCACTGTCAGGGGCAGGCGAACCTTAGTAATCCTTTATGTTACTGGCCGCTTCCTGTATATGGATTCATCGGGTAGTGTGCGGGTATTCCGTCACTTCCTCAATGCCGCAATGTCTCCTGGGAGCTTTTGTCATTGTTCCCAGGAGACATTGCGGAGGTCTTCCGCGAGTTATCGCGGGATTTAGAAAGAACTTGCGGTTTAGTAATTATGCATATGTGCGTATCAATTTTTTTTTTTTGGTGGGGGAGTGGATCTTTGGCGGGAGTTCCCACACTTTTTTCCCCAGGACTTGACCCCTGGTAGTAATCCTTTGTATTTTTGGATTACGTTTGGGATTTTCTTCATTACTAACAGCATATTATGCATTTAAAAGGGAATATTTTAGATACATTTTTCTAAATAAATATAATAGTCTTTGAATGCTTATGGAAAAACTGATATCCTAAAATCCCCCAGTCCTAAACTTACTATAATACTGTCACCTACTGAAGTGGTTTTAATTAATTGTGAGAAAGAAATTCATGAGAGACCATAGCCTGGCGGGAAAAATAGTATTGTGCTTTAAGACTGCTGTGGGAAAATCTTTGAGCTGAGCTCATACATAATACTATGAAGTGTAGTCATCCAGCGTATTCAGTAATGGATATAATATAGTGCATACAACAAAGGGCTGAAATAGATCAGATGCGTTAGAAGATTTCTTGGTGGTAGTGCTAGTCACTGTTTATTGGTGATGTGGAATATGTTGTGGAATATAAATGACTTTGTTAATAATATTGTTATAGTTGCTAATTGTCTCTGGAAATGTCCCTGACAATGAAAACTGTCCAAATAAATTAACAGTAAAATGTCTTTTACTCTATTTATTTGTTAATGATAGTTTCAATAATCTCTTGCTATCAGTTTTTTTGTGGCACTTCAGTTCACTGAATGAATTTCTGCCTGCCCCCAGAGGACATTGATAATGAAACGCGTCAAGACTGGCTATCACGCATTCTTTGCCGATACTTGCGGCTTTACAATCTACGAGCCGACAGTCTGCTGGATCCTTTCTACTTTGTATGACTGCAAGCTGAAGGTACTTTTTACTACTTTTTAATAAAGAGGGCTAATTAAAACAGGCTTCACCATATTGGCTTGTTTATTTATTCCCCGATATATCTGGATTCGCTATCAAGTGACCATTGCTTCATCTGCTGCTGGCTTCCTATGTTTTGAGATTTGCGCTTATGACTATTATAATTTGTGGTCCATCACCTTTGGTAAGAGGCGTATGCTGAATGTTTATGTCCGGTGGTGGATCTCTTCATTTAAAGGGGTTGTAAAGGTTTGTTTTTCATTTTTTGTTTTTTATTTTCTAAATAGGTTCCTTTAACCGCTTAAGAACCGCCTCCTGCACAGTCGGCAGAATGGCATGGCTGGGCACATGCACGTACAGGTACGTCCTGTGCTAGTGCCCAGCCGTGGGTCGCGGGCGGTCCGCAGCTCCGTGACCGGGACCGTGGGACCCGCAGACCCGATCGCCGCTGGAGTCCCGCAATCGGTCCCCGGAGCTGATGAACGGGGAGAGCTGTGTGTAAACACAGCTTCCCCGTTCTTCACTGTGGCAGCGTCATCGATCGTGTGATCCCTTTTATAGGGATATACAATCAATGACGTCACACCTACAGCCACACCCCCCTACAGTTAGAAACACATATTAGGTAATACATAACCCCTTCAGCGCCCCCTTGTGGTTAACTCCCAAACTGCAATTGTCATTTTCACAGTAAACAATGCATTTTAATTGCATTTTTTGCTCTGAAAATTACAAAATGTGTCAAAATTGTCTGAAGTGTCCGCCATAATGTCGCAGTCACGTAAAAAATCGCTGATCGCCGTGATTAGTAGTAAAAATAAATAAATAATAAAAATGCAATAAAACTATCCCCTATTTTGTAAACGCTATAAATTTTGCACAAACCAACTGATAAACGCTTATTGCGATTTTTTTTTACAAAAAATAGGTAGAAGAATACGTATCGGCCTAAACTGAGGAAAAAAAAATTGTTTTATATATTTTTGGGGGATATTTATTATAGCAAAAAGTAAAAAATATTGATTTTTTTTCAAAATTGTCGCTCTATTTTTGTTTATAGCGCAAAAAATAAAAACCGTAGAGGTGATCAAATACCACCAAAAGAAAGCTCTATTTGTGGGAAAAAAGGACGCCAATTTTGTTTGGGTGCCATGTCGCACGACCGTGCAATTGTCTGTTAAAGCGACGCAGTGCCGAATCGCAAAACCTGGCCGGGTCCTTTAGCTGCCTAAAGGTCCGGGTCTTAAGTGGTTAAGTTAGTGCATTGTTGGTTCACTTACTTTGATTTCCCTTCTAAATGTTATTTTTTCTTTGTTTTCTTTGTCTGACTTTCTCACTTCCTGTTCGTCCTCAGTAAGCTGCTCTAGCTGACTAAACACCGCTCGGATGATAGTGTCAAGTTTACTGAGCAGAAACAGGAAGTGAGAAACTCAGACAAAGAAAAAAAACATTTAGAAGGGAAATCGAAGGAAAAGGTAAGTGAACCAACAATGCACTAGCTTAAAGGAACCCATTTAGAAAAAAAAAACAAAAAACGAACCTTTACAACCCCATGAACTTTATTTTAACTTTGCACTTTTTGGAGGATTTGGATACTTGTTTCACCCATTTAGTTAAAGACTATACATGTCATTTACATCAGTATGTTATGCTGGATGCACTTTCACTTTTTGCACTTTGGATAATGTGTAAATATATGAATTTGTAGACTTTATACTTTAGCTATATGTACATCTCTTATTCGTTTTTGCACTTTATACATTTTTTCGAGTTGATATTTTCTACGCTGCTTACTTTGTATACATACTGGCCCGGATTCAGATACATTTACGTATCTTTCGGTGGGCGTAGTGTATCTCAGATACACTACGCCGCCGTAACTTAGGGCGCAAGTTCCGTATTTAGAAAGAACTTGCGCCCTAAGTTACGGCAGCGTAGTGTAAATGTGTCGGCGTAAGCCCGCCTAATTCAAATGTGGCTAGTAGTGGGCGTGTTTTATGTAAAACTCTCATGACCCCACGTAATTGACGCTGTTTTCGAATGGCGCATGCGCCGTCCGTGAACATTTCCAAGTGTGCATGCTCTAAATTACGCCGCAAACTGTCAATGCTTTCGACATGAATGTAACTTACGTACAGCCCTATTCGCGAATGACTTACGCAAACGACGTAAAATACGACGCTGTTAGGTCGTTTCCGACGTCCATACTTAACATGACTTACCCCTGCTTTATGAAAGGGGTAAGTCATGAAAAAGCCTTACGTAAACGATGTAAAAAAATGCGCTGGGCGGACGTACGTTTCTGAATCAGCGTATCTACCTAATTTGCATATTCCTTACGTAAATCTACGGAAGCGCCACCTAGCGGCCAGCGTAAATATGCAGCCTAAGATACGACGATGTAAGAGACTTACGCCGGTCGGATCTTAGGGAAATCTATGCGTAACTGATTCTACGAATCAGTCGCATAGATACGACCCCGCAACTCAGAGTTACGATGCCGTATCCGGATATACGCCGTCGTAACTCCTATCTGAATGCGGGCCACTATCTTCAGCTGGTATCACAATTGATAAAGTGGCTGCTTGCTTTTTATTTTTATCTTAATTTAGCATAGATTTTAAGGAATTTATTAACTGAATGTATTGCAGGGGCCGCAATGACATCACTCCTACACATGCACATGGAAGTCACATGAACATGACACAGAGCACCAAGAAATCTTATAACACATCTGTTCTATTTCAGCCCTTTGTTGTATACTAGAGCAGTGTGGTAAATATATGCTGACCTGAGCATGCGCAGTTCATTGTGCATTACAGATGACAGTAATGGGGGAAAAAATGATATATATATATATATATATATATATATATATATATATATATATATATATATATATATATATGTGTGTGTATATATATATATACACAGTGCTGTGAAAAAGTATTTGTCCTCTTCCTGATTTTTTTGCACATTTTTCACACTTAAATGATTCAGATCATCAAACAAAGATAACCAGAGTAAATCCAAGCTGCAGTTTTTAAATAATTATTTTTATTTATTAAGTGAAAAAAGCTGTTCAAACCGGCCCTATGTGAAAAAGTAATTGCCCCTCCCATGCTGAATCATGATTGAACTGTAAAGCCGTCTACACACGACCGGTTTTCCTGCCAGGAAAACTGTCAAGAGAGCTTTTGGCCAGTAAAACCGGACTTGTGTATGTTTTCTCTTAGTTTTCCCGTCAGGAAAACAGCTGGGAATCCCGGCGGGAAAATAGAGAACCGGCTCTCTATTTTCCCGTCGAGATTCCCTGCGTTTTTTTTCGCCAGATCTACTACTTTCCTATGGGAAACACTGCAAGGCAGGGCCGATGGAGCATACACACGGCCGGGATTCCCGGCCAAAGCTCCATGGCAGTTTTCCTGCAGGGTTCTTGGCTTTCCCCTTGGTTTTCTCTGCAGACTTTTTACCACTGAGAAAACCGAGCATGTGTACAGGGGCTTGATTAACCAACATTTTTTGGAAAGCTGAGTTAAATTTCACCTGCCACACCCAGGCCTGATTACTGCCAGACCTGTTGAATCAAGAAATCACATAAATAGAAGCTGTCTGACAAAGTGAAGCACACTAACAGATCACCAAAAACACACATCATACCACAATCTAAAATCTAGAAACAAAGTAATGTACATGTATTGATCTAGGAAGTGTTTCAAAGCCATTTCAAAGGCTTTGGAACTCCAGTGAACCACAAGGAGAGCCATTGTCTACAAATGGAGATAACTTGGAACACATTTAAGTGTGACAAATATGCAAAACATTAGACAATAAAGGGGTTGTAAAGGTTCGTTTTGTATTTTCTAAATAGGTTATTTTAAGCTAGTGCATTATTGGTTCACTTACCTATCCTTTGATTTCCCTTCTAAATGTTTTTTTCCTTTGTTTTCTTTGTCTGAATTTCTCACTTCCTGTTTCTCCTCAGTAAGCTGTTCGGTAAGCTGTTCTAAATGTCTTTCCACCGCTCGGATGATGGTGGAAAGCTTACTGAGGAGAAACAGGAAGTGAGAAATTCCAACAAAGAAAAAAAACATTTAGAAGGGAAATCGAAGGAAAAGGTAAGCGAACCAACAATGCACTGGCTTAAAGGAACCAATTTAGAAAATAAAAGACAAGCCTTTACAACCCCTTTAATGGCTGTGTGTTGAGTTATTTTGAGGGGACAGCATATCTAGACTGTTATACAAGCTGTACACTCACTACTTTACATTGTAGAAAAGTGTAATTTCTTCAGTGTTGTCACATGAAAAGATATAATAAAATATTTACAAAAATGTGAGGGGTGTACTAACTTTTGTAAGATACTGTATATCAACTTAAAAAAATATACACAGTATGTAAGCTTGGTTTGGATACACATTTTTCTGATGTCATAGGAGACTTGGGCATCTGCATCATTCTTTTCAAGCTACTTATCTGTGGACTGATAACTGTGTTTGAAGAATCATTTGTGTATTTAAAGACGCTTTCTTTCAATTTGCATTTGTCTAGTAGATTAAAAAAGTTATCAAGATCATAGGGCCAAATCCTCAGCCAGGCGGCGTAACTTAACTTTCAGCAGTTAAGTTACACTGACTTAAAGTTTCTACCTAAGTGCCTGATCCACAAAGCACTTACCTAGAAATTTCAGGCCGTGTAACTTAAGTGCCGCCGTCGCAAGGCGGTCCTCCTCTCCGGGGGGCGTTTAAAATTTAAATGAGGCGCGCTCCCGCGCCGGCCGTACTGCGCATGCGTGTGACGTAATTTTCCCGACGTGCAGCGCGCGAACGTAATTGACGCCGGGCGGCTTTGTGGATTGCGACGGGACACTAAAGTTGCGACGCTCAGCATGCATTCCTGAGAGGGAGAACTCCATGCCAATTTTCAAAGAAAAAACCGGCATGGGTTCCCCCCCCCCAGGAGCATACCAGGCCCTTAGGTCTGGTATGGGTTGTAAGGAGACCCCCCCACGCCGAAAATTCGATGTAGGGGGTCCCCCTACAATCCATACCAGACCCGTATCCAAAGCACGCTACCCGGCCGGTCAGGAATGGGAGTGGGGACGAGCGAGCGCCCCCCCCTCCTGAGCCGTGCCAGGCCGCATGCCCTCAACATGGGGGGGGTTGGGTGCTCTGGGGCAGGGGGGCGCACTGCGGGCCCCCCCACCCCAGAGCACCCTGTCCCCATGTTGATGAGGACAGGACCTCTTCCCGACAACCCTTGCCGTTGATTGTCGGGGTCTGCGGGCGGGGGCTTATCGGAATCTGGGAGTCCCCTCAAATAAGGGGGCCCCCAGATACCGGCCCCCCACCCTAAGTGAATGGATATGGGGTACATCGTACCCCTACCCATTCACCTGTAGGCAAAAAGTAAAAGTTAGTAAACACACAACACAAGGGTTTTTAAAATAATTTATTATTCTGCTCCGGAGGCCCCCCCTGTCTTCTTTATTAGCTCTATTACCAGGGGGGGCTTCTTCTTCCACTCTCCGGGGGTCTTCTTCCACTCTCCGGGGGTCTTCTTCCACTCTCCGGGGGGGGTTTCTTCTTCCGCTCTCCGGGGGGGAGCTTCTCCGCTCTCCGGGGGTCTTCTTCTCTCTTCGCCGCTCTCCGCTGTTGACTCGGCGAACCCCGGTTCTTCTCCAGCTGTCCGGTGCCTTCTTCTTCAGCGCTGGCTGCCTGCTATCTTTGTGTGTTAGCTCAATTACTAACAGGCAGCCGGCGCGGTCTTCTGTGACGTCAGGTTCTTCTTCTCCCCTCTTCCGATGTTGCCTCGTCGCCTCTTGTCACTGTAATGATGGAAGCGCGCCTTGCATCCCATTTATATAGGCATCACCGTCCCATCATGCTCCGGTAGGTACCCACGTGGTGGGTGCACGTGGGTAGGCACCCACCACGTGGGTACCTGCCGGAGCATGATGGGACGGTGATGCCTATATAAATGGGATGCAAGGCGCGCTTCCATCATTACAGTGACAAGAGGCGACGAGGCAACATCGGAAGAGGGGAGAAGAAGAACCTGACGTCACAGAAGACCGCGCCGGCTGCCTGTTAGTAATTGAGCTAACACACAAAGATAGCAGGCAGCCAGCGCTGAAGAAGAAGGCACCGGACAGCTGGAGAAGAACCGGGGTTCGCCGAGTCAACAGCGGAGAGCGGCGAAGAGAGAAGAAGACCCCCGGAGAGCGGAGAAGCTCCCCCCCGGAGAGCGGAAGAAGAAACCCCCCCCGGAGAGTGGAAGAAGACCCCCGGAGAGTGGAAGAAGACCCCCGGAGAGTGGAAGAAGAAGCCCCCCCTGGTAATAGAGCTAATAAAGAAGACAGGGGGGGCCTCCGGAGCAGAATAATAAATTATTTTAAAAACCCTTGTGTTGTGTGTTTACTAACTTTTACTTTTTGCCTACAGGTGAATGGGTAGGGGTACGATGTACCCCATATCCATTCACTTAGGGTGGGGGGCCGGTATCTGGGGGCCCCCTTATTTGAGGGGACTCCCAGATTCCGATAAGCCCCCGGCCGCAGACCCCGACAACCAACGGCAAGGGTTGTCGGGAAGAGGTCCTGTCCTCATCAACATGGGGACAGGGTGCTCTGGGGTGGGGGGCCCGCAGTGCGCCCCCCTGCCCCAGAGCACCCAACCCCCCCATGTTGAGGGTATGCGGCCTGGCACGGCTCAGGAGGGGGGGGGGGCGCTCGCTCGTCCCCACTCCCATTCCTGACCGGCCAGGTAGCGTGCTTTGGATACGGGTCTGGTATGGATTGTAGGGGGACCCCCTACGTCGATTTTTCGGCGGAGGGGGGGTCTCCTTACAACCCATAACAGACCTAAGGGCCTGGTATGCTCCTGGGGGGGAACCCATGCCGGTTTTGATTTTACAAATTGCCGTGGAGTTCTCCCTCGGGAATGCATACCAAATGCCGTCGCTTGAATGTGCTTTTACATGGTGTTACTAACTTTAGACCATGTAAAAGCAGCCCTAGTTTTACACTTGGCAAACTAAAACTTACGGCGAAAAAACGAAGCACAAAAGCTGTGTGGATCGCCCTAAGTGCTAATTTGCATACCAGAAGAGGCATTTCGACTCGAAATGCCCCCAGTGGCGGATGCGGTACTGCATCCTAAGATCCGGCAGTGTAAGTCCCTTACAGATGTCGGATCTTCTGCCTAACTTTGGAAAACTGCTTCTGAGGATCAGTTCCAAAGTTAGAACCAGAGATACGACGGCTTACGCCGGAGTATCTCTTTTGTGGATTTGGCCCATAGTATTCATGCCTTTTCTGCCTACAGATTTATTTAGGGCCAGTTCATACCATAGAAACGCAGTCCGTATGGGTTCCAGATGCTTTCTTGAATGTGCCTTTTTGACGTGTTTTTGATGCGTTCCAGTGCATCCCCCTCGTTTTTCTTAACCTTAAATAAGGACATGTGTGTTCCAGTACACTTTACAGCGTACAGTCCAGTGAATGAAAAATTTTCTAATTTTTTTCTGGAACTGGAATGCACTAGAACTGCAAGAACTGGTGTTAACTATGTCATTGAAAACCATACAACCTACTTTCCATGCGTTTTTGATGCAGACAAAAAACGCACTGGAATGCATGTGGTGTGAACTGCCCCTAAATGTTATATGAGATTTCACCATCTGTATTGCCTTTTGCATTTTTTTCCATCTGAAGATTGATAATAGTGTTTGGAGGAATCTCTAGTACATATATGCTCAACACTTTCAGGCAGGTTCCCTTCGACAAATATGGGGAGTGTCTCCCACATGGCATTGGATGGATTATATATATATATATTTAACCAGGTTTTGTTATTACTTTGGTCATTATCATCTGTATTTTTCCATTTATATTTGTTGTTGGTGTTTATTTATGTATTTATTTTTTTCACTTCAGACTCAACCTCATAGAGTGAGCGTTATATGCTCATGTTCTGCGTGCCAGCCCATTGCATCTCTAAATTGGTTTTGCATCATTAGTGTGGCTTCTTGTTTTTTTTTTTAAGATATTGTTAAATATAGCTCCTTTTGCTTAAGAAGCACAAAAAAAAATTCGATTTCATAATCGCCCTCTTGTCCTTCCCCTCCCTCCCCCTTATCTCACCTTAAACAATCTCTTATACCTCTGATTCTCTCTAATATCTCCTAATATGTCTTTTAAGTATCTTCCCTTAACTTTTCTGCGTAACTCCATGATTTCTTGTAGGTCCTCCAGTTTTCCCATTTCGTGGTTTGTAGAATGTTGTTACCCTCTAAGCCCTCTTTCAACTCTTCCATTTTATAAGTTTCTTCAACCGCATCAACCCACTCCCAAATTGAGGGGCACTCCACCTCTTGCCACCTCCTTGGGATAAGTCTCTTGGCGGCATTGAGTAAATGTGGTACTAGTGTTTTCCTGTAACTTTTTATGCCTTCTTCCCCCCCATGGAATAGAACGACCCATGGGTCCATTTTGATCTTTTTCTTTGTGATCTCTTCCACACAGACCATTTTTTTTTCCCAGTACCTCTTAACCTTGGGGCATCCCCACCAGAGGTGTGCCATATTTCCTGGTGATCCACAGCCCCTCCAACAGTCTCCTGTCTGCCCCTCCTTAAATCTCTTTAACTTGTCCGGTGTCATGTACCATCCGGAGTATGCATTTAAAACACATTTCCGCTGTGCGGCTGTCTACCGCAGAGGAGTGTGTCAGAGCCAACATTTTGTCTATTGTGACCCTATCCCGCTGTGTCCCAAGTTCCTTTTCCCATTTTTTAATGAATGGAGGTATGCTCTGCTTGTCCATTTTCAGTAGAATCTTATATAGCTTTGAAGTAGTTCCTTTAGATCTTTCTATGGAGCGTATTTTTTCCAATTCTGTTAATTGATCTCCCGATCTTAATGGGCGTGGGAGATCCTGGATAAAATGCTTGAGCTGCTGATACCTCCATTCATTAATCTCCATTAAATTCTTTTTAAATTTTAGCTCCTGCAGTGTTATTATGTGTCCATCCTTCATTATGTCTCTTAGTTGTGCGGTGTCCTTTTTGATCCAATTACCCCCTACCTGTGTTTTACCTGGTGCAAAGTAATCGTTATTTTTTAGTGCTATAAAAGGTGAATTATATTCCTTCTCAATTTTTTTATAGACGGTGTCCCATATTTTAAGTGCATTTTTTGTTATTTCGTGTTGTTGGTGTTTATAAACATAACCATAACCATAACATAAGCCAAGATATGTAGGTGGTACTAATCATATGCAAATGATGGCACAAAAACAAACGGAATTTCGTTCAAGCTGTCTTGCATACACACTGTAACACCAAATTCCACTCGTCAAGAACGCGGTGACGTACAACACTACAACGAGCCGAGAAAAATTAAGTTCCATGCTTCCGAGCATGTGTCGACTTGATTCTGAGCATGCATGTTTTTTTCTCCGTCGGAGTTCCATACAGACGAACGGAATTTCCGATAGAAATTTTTTCCGTCTGAAAAAAGAGAACATGTTCTTTTTCTTATGCCCCGTACACACGATCGGAATTTTCGATGGAAAAAGTCAGACGGAATTTTTTAATCGGATATTCCGATCGTGTGTGTCCCCCATCTGAGTTTTTCCTTCGGAGATTCCGATGGACTTAGAAAGAGAACACGTATGGAACTCCGACTGAGAAAAAAACATGCATGCTCAGAATCAAGTCGACGCACTTGAAAAATTCCGTCAGACTTTTTCCATCGGAAATTCTGATCGTGTGTACAGGGCATAAGGTGTGTTATGGTTTATGAAGGAAATTTGTACGCAGTTTTACAATCTTAAGGACCCTTTGGAGTGATCTTTATGAAGTTGTGAATAAAAGTTTGAAGGATAAAAGCTCCACTCCACTGATAGATGTCCAGAATTTTTTTTTTTATTTGATAGGATAAATCAATATATTTTGGGGGTTACAAGGATGCCCTTTTACCTGGGCTAAGTTGATACATTTAGCAATTGTAGATGGGCAAGAATAAATTCATCCCAACCCTAGTTTAAAAGCCAAACCATAGTTGGAACAGGTGTTACTCTAGTCAGTCTACAAATTGAACAAGTCTAGACTAGTGTGAAGCCTCTTCTAGCTACTGTTTTGCAGTCAGTCATTTCATTTACTGACTTTTAAGCCTATACCAGCCTCTATATCTTCTGAATCCTTCTGCCACAATGAAGGGGGTCCTTGTCAGATGCGGCTCTTTAATTAGGCACATAAGGCCTCGCACTCACAGGGGCTTCACGGCCGTCTAACTTACCCAATGCATTACCCCAGTTTTTATACTTAAGAGTTTTTATTGAATTATAAAAGATCAATACAAAATGCACAAAATAAGCATACTGTAGACATGACAGGTAGGTTGAGGGATATCGTAAAGTACAGACATCTGAGAAATACATCCGATAGCATTACCCCAGTTTTAATCGACAATGGACCTTAAAGGGGTTGTAAAGGTTCGTTTTTATTTTCTAAATAGGTTCATTTAAGCTTGTGCATTGTTGGTTCACTTACCTTTTCCTTCAATTTCCCTTCTAAATGTTTTTTTTCTTTGTCTGAATTTCTCACTTCCTGTTTCTCCTCAGTAAACTTGACACCATCATCTGAGCGGTGTTTAGTCAGCCAGAACAGCTTACTGAACAGCTTACTGAACAGCTTACTGAGGAGGAACAGGAAGTGAGAAATTCAGACAAAGAAAACAAAGAAAAAAAACATTTAGAAGGGAAATCGAAGGAAAAGGTAAGTGAACCAACAATGCACTAGCTTAAAGTAACCTATTTAGAAAATGTCAGAACGGCAATCTGCCTTGTTTTCATAGGTAGACTGCCGTTCTGCCTCACTGCTGGATCATTGGCAGGTGCCGGCGGACATTTAGTCCGTGGTACTCGCCGCTGGGTGAGCTGTCGTGTATGTATATATATATATATATATATATATATACAGTTGTGTTCAAAATTATTCAACCCCCCAATGCTGTAAAGGGTTTTAGGGAATTTAGTGTACATTTGTAATTGTATTCAGAATGAAATCCTACAAGGACTTCTTAAAGAACCATATGCAACTAAAATGACATCAATCGGTTTTGTAATACAGTAGTAAATATTTATTTTGTGAATTCTTCATTTACACAATTATTCAACCCCTTAAAGACTACCACTCTGAAGAACAGAGGTTCATTGAAGTGTTTACAATCAGGTATTGAAAACACCTGTGGATGTCAGGGAGCAGCAATAAAGCCTAATAAGCACCAATCAGGCAGCTTTAAAAAGGACTGTGATACTCAGCTCCTTCTAGACATTTACTGGTGTGGTTACAAACATGGTGAGGTCAAGAGAATGGTCCAGGAAGACAAGAGAAGAGGTGAATACATTTCACAGGAAGGGCAATGGCTATAAGAAGATTGCAAAGATGTTAAACATACCAAGAGACACCATAGGAAGCATCATTCGCAAATTCAAGCCAAAGGGCACTGTTGAAACGCTACCTGGTCGTGGCAGAAAGAAGATGCTGACTTCGCCTGCTGTGCGCTACCTGAAGCGTAGAGTGGAGAAAAGTCCCCGTGTGACTGCTGAGGAACTGAGAAAATATATGTCAGATGTGGGTACTGAAGTTTCTGCTCAGACAATACGGCGCACACTGCGTAATGAAGGCCTCCATGCCAGAACTCCCAGGCGCACCCCCTTGCTGTCTCCAAAGAATAAGAAGAGTCGACTGCAGTATGCCAAAAGTCATGTGGACAAACCACAGACGTTTTGGGATTGTGTTCTGTGGACTGATGAAACTGTTTGGGCCCATGGATCAATGCTATGTTTGGAGGAGGAAGAACAAGGCCTATGATGAAAAGAACACCTTGCCTACTGTGAAGCATGGCGGGGGTTCAATCATGCTTTGGGGCTGTTTTGCTTCTGCAGGTACAGGGAAGCTTCAGCGTGTGCAAGGTACCATGAATTCTCTTCAGTACCAGGAGATATTGGATAACAATGTCATGCAGTCCATCACAAACCTGAGGCTTGGGAGACGTTGGACCTTTCAACAGGACAATGATCCCAAGCATACCTCCAAGTCCACTAGAGCATGGTTGCAGATTAAAGGCTGGAACATTTTGGAGTGGCCATCGCAGTCACCAGACTTAAATCCGATTGAGAACCTCTGGTGGGACTTAAAGAAAGCAGTTGCAGTGCGCAAGCCTAAGAATGTGACTGAACTGGAGGCTTTTGCCCATGACGAATGGGCGAAGATACCCGTAGATCGCTGCAAGACACTTGTGTCAAGCTATGCTTCACGTTTAAAAGCTGTTATAACTGTAAAAGGATGTTGTACTAAGTACTAAGATTGAATGTCACTTGGGGGTTGAATAAAACTGATAATGGTGTGAGCACAGAAAAGACATTTGTGGTTATTTCATTATAAATGTTATGTTATATTTGTCTGACCTACACGTGCCTCTTTGATTTAATTGTAAGCAGGATGACAGGATGATCAAAATCAATGTCAAACTGGCCAAAACAATCAATTTCAGTGGGGGGTTGAATAATTTTGAACACAACTGTATATGCACACACGCAGGGCAGGACTTAGGGTGGTGGGGGCCCCTGGGCTTGAGTGTTGAAGGGGCCCCCTGGAGCCGAGAATTGGGGGGGATCGAAGTTGTTGAGCGGGGGGGGGGGCGAATTGAAGTTGTTGAGCGGGGGGGAGCGCATTAAAGTTGTTGAGCGGGGGGGGGATTTTGCAGTTGTTGAGGGGGGGGGTGCCTCTCACCTGTGCCAACAGCCGGGGCCACAGACTGTCATTAGCCCGGCTGTCGGCTTTCTTCCCTTCAGCAGCCACAGTCCTCCACACACCACTCCGGTTCCTCCTGCTTCCGTGCTGCCTCCTCTTGCAGTGCGGGAAAATTAACCCTGCGGGAAGAAGCTGTCTGTGCGGGAAAGTCCCACAGAATCCGTGCGTGTTGGGAGGTATGCGCAGTGCCGCCATCAGGAATTTTGGGGCCCCTTGCACAGCTTAAGGCATGGGCCCCCTGAAGCAGAGAACCTAGGGGGGGTGGGGGTGCTGCCGCCGCCTGAAATTGAGAAGCGTGGGGGCTGCCGCAAATTGAGAAGCGGGGGGGCCTTTACAAAAAAAAGAAGAAATAAAGAAGAAAACAAGTATATATAAATATATGTAGCCATCCGGGGCCCTGGGGACCTCTGGGCCTTTTAATAAAAAGAAAAAATAAACCTCTGGGCCCTTTAATAATAATAAAAAAAAAACATTTATAAAAAATACATAAAAAAAGGGAGGTTGCCAAACCCGGGGGCCCTGGGGACCTCTGGGCCCCTGGGCCTTTTAATAAAAAATAAAAAAATAAACAAAAATAAAAAAATAAACATTTATAAAAAAAATTAAAAAGGGGGGTTGCCACATGGGGCCCTGGGGACCTCTGAGCCCTTTAATAAAATATATATATATATATATATATATATATATATATATATATATATATATATATATATATAAATTTAAGGTGGTTTGCCATCCGGGGGCCCTGGAGACCCCTGGGCCCTTTAATAATAATAATAATATATATATATATATATATATATATACACATATATATATATATTATATATATAAAAATAAAAAATATATAAAAATTTTTTTTTTTTACAAAAAATAAATAAAAAAAAGGGGGGTTGCCATCCGGGGCCCTGGAGACCCCTGGGCCCTTTAATAATAATAATAAAAAAAAAAAATATATATATATATATATATATATATATATATATATATATATATATACTGTATATATATATAAAAATAAAAAATATATAAAAAAAAAACATTTTTTTTACAAAAAATAAATAAAAAAAAGGGGGGTTGCCATCCGGGGCCCTGGGGGCCTCCGGGCCCCTGGGGACCTCCGGACCCCTAAAAAAAAAAAAAAAAAAAAAAATTTTTTTTTTTTTTTTTTTTTTAAGGGGGCCCCCTATTGGGTGGGGCCCCTGGGCTTGAGCCCAGTCAAGGCCAATGGTAAGTCCGGCCCTGCACACACGTGTATTCTGCCACACAGTAGGTGCCGCCCTGTAGCAGTAATACTACTATGGGGCAGACCGGGAGTAAATTGAAGCATCTGTCTAAGAGGGGAATTCCCCTCTGTTTGTAGAGATTTCCTCTCATATTTGGTTGCTTCTTTGGGACAAAATGCAAAGAAAAGTCTCCTGAACTGGAAACAAATAGCATTTATTGTATACATGTACTTGAAGGTTGAGGTTGATGTACTATGCTTCAGCCACAGGTATTCTGGGACAGACCAGAAAATACCCATGCTGGGAACATGAAGACATTATCCTGACCTATGACCTACTATGGTGATCACCTCAAACATGGCAAGATGTACAGAGCAGTGTGTCTGATCAGCCCTCCTCTGCCCCCGCACTGCTCTGCATAAAAAAAAGCATTAAAAAGACCGGCATATTAGAGAATTTAAAGCATAGAGCTCACCACCCTGACAAACATCAGTAGGAAATAACTCAGTAGACCCAGAACAGTGATAATAATAGTGTGTGAGACATTTTAAGGCCATAAAGAAAATTGATTCCCACACACACTGCTGCCACAATGGTAGAATAAGTAGTGTTTATAATTAAGGAAAACAGCAGGATCTTTTTATATTTATGTTAACGAAACTAAGAAATAGTCCTTCAAAATGAAAAAAAAAAACACAAAAAAAATATTTATCAACTAGTGATTAAGCAACTAAAGGCTCTTGAGAAAAAAGGTATGAAGACAAGTACATTCAGAAGATGTAAAGTTTTCCATAGATTTTAGAAAAGATTGCAGGGTTAAATCCTGCGTGCAAATTGCCTTTGCAATGTTAACCGATTTAAATAACATGCATTTAAATATTCAGTATTATAGTAAACCAGTGACAATATATCATATAACAATATGCAAAAAAAATAAACAAAGTGCTCAGTCCCAAATCAATATGGTGATGTGTTAAAAACAAGTCCTCATCATATAATAAAGTACCTTGTACTCTCTTCTCATATATTGTCCAGTCCTTGTGTCACCAGTGCACCACTGTGATAAGGGTCCCCACTCACCAAATGGAGTTGACCCTCTTGTCATATGACAAAGAGGAGTCAAAAATTGCTCTGGTGGTCTCTCCTGGACCAGGGATGTCCTCAAGCTGCTCCTCAGAGATCTCCCATGATATTTTCCCATCCTCGCATACCTACCACAAGAGCCCCGCAAGAGCTACCTTGTGAAAGGTTGACTGTAGTATAGTATGTGCCGCATATCATTCTTCTTCATTGAAAAGAGAAGGATTGTAACCCACTCTCAGGTTGGATAATGTTCCTGTAGAATACCCAAGTGGTTCTATTGGGACACTGGGGAAAGTGCAGAGAAGGGCAAAAAAACAGATAAGAGGCATGGAGGAGCTCAGCTATGAGGAACGATTAGAAGAACTGAACTTATTCTCTCTTGAGAAGAGGATATTAACTACTTGGGACCTGAGCCATAGACGAATGACGTCCACACGGGTCATCATAATTCTGTCCCCTATTTTGTAGGCGCTATAACTTTTGCCCAAACCAATCACTATATGCTTATTGTGATTTTTTTTCACCAACAATATGTAGAAGAATACGTATCGGCCTAAACTGAGGACATTTTTTTTTTTAAATTGGGATATTTATTATAGCAAAAAGTAAAAAAATATTGTGTTTTTTTTCAAAATTGACACTCTTTTTTTGTTTATAGCGCACAAAATAAAAACCGCAGAGATGATCTAATACCACAAGCTCTATTTGTGGGAAAAAAGGATGTCAATTTTGTTTGGGAGCGACGTCGCATGACCGCGCAATTGTCATTCAAAGCATGACAGCGCTGAAAGCTGAAATTTTGCCTGGGCAGGAAGGGGGTATATGTGCCCAGTAAGCAAGTGGTTAAGGGGGTATATGATCAACATGTACAAATACATAAGTGGTCCATATAGTGAACTTGGTGTTGAGTTATTCACGGTCATCACAGAGGACAAGAGGGCACTATTTACGCCTAGAGGAAAAAATTATCTCCAAATACGGAAAGGTTTCCTCACAGTAAGAGCTGTGAAAATGTGGAATAGACTCCCACCAGAGGTGGTTCTGGCCAGCTTAGTAGTTTGCTTTAAAGAAGGCCTGGATTTTTTCCTTAATGTACATAATATAACTGAGTACTGACATTTATAGGAAACGTTGATCCGGGGAATAGACGATTGCCTCTGGGGGATCCGGAAGGATTTTTTTCCCCTGCTATAGCAAATTAGATCATACTTTGCTGGGGTTTCTCTCCTTCCTCTGGATCAACTGTGGGTAAAGGATTGTGTATATGGGATTGTATGATTTATTTTAATTGGTTGAACTAGATGGACTTTTTCAACCTGACTAAATATGTAACTAGTGTATATGTAACTGGGGAAAAAATATTGCTCTTCTTGACATAGTCATTTTAGAATGTCTTTTTTGTTGTTGTTGAGAATGGTCAGAGGGGAGAAGATAGCAGAGATTGCAAGTTATGAGAAGGGACATTTGCATAATCAGCCCAAAGGGTGGCTCCATTCGAATGGAACTTCCCCTTTATAGTTCTGTTGTACATGTTGTATGTCACCGCGCTTTGTTCAAGCATTTTTTATCACGATCGTGTGTGTGCAAGGCAGGCTTGAGAGGAATCACTTCGAGAAAAGCTTCGATTTTTTCCATGACATGAAAAACAGTCGTGTGTACGCGGCATAAGTCCATGATTCCATTAAATCTTCTCAGTATTACCAACACGTTACCAACACATTTATTGCCTGAATTTATTGAACATATCAGTGTTTCCCAAATCTTGGGACAATGATCATGTCCTCAGTATAGGTGGAGCACAGCAGTTTAAGTGTTATTGTGGGGCAATGTTATTCTAGTGTCAAGTATTACTGAGACAGACATTAAAGGCAGGTTGTATATGTAGCTTTCAGACTGGATGCTGCTTAGAAATTTATGACTACAGGGGTAGGTATGATCCTTACAGTGAGTACCAGTATTCAGAGAAGTGTCCCATGTTTCCTTTATTATTATTATTTTTTTTTAATTCCAATACATTTTTATAGATTTTTCTTAAATTTTATACAAACAACAAAACAAATATACATACATAAACAAATACAGTCATTCCGAGTACATATCCAGCCAAGATGTTCGTTGAAGTCATAATTACCAAATCATTTAGTTTACACAATAATACATTTCTCAAAAAAAAAAAAAACTCCCCTTCAAATATATAGTAACGTGGCTTTGAGGTGTGCTAATGGAAATCTTGGCACATGTATATGAAAAATGGGGCTGCCTAAGCAGCAGTGGGAGTCAAACAATGTCTGTACTGGGAGGTCACCAACATAAAAACAAAGCAAAAACCACAAACGGAAAAGGAGGAGTGTTCAAGGATGGCCTGCCGGGATTTAAAATCCATAACACAATACACCAAACCATCATGTAAAAATATATGAAATACTTGATTATACTAAAAAGATTTTTAGTTAAAAACATACATGAGTATATATACTCTAATATATTATCGACTACAATAGTGAGTGAGTGAGTGAGTAACTTGTATAGCGCAACAAATGCGAACTAAATCTCCTCAAGGCGCTTCCTGTCCAGAGTCGTGCCGGTCCTTCAGAAGAGGTGGGTCTTTAGTTTTTTCCTAAAGGCCTGATGGTTTTCCTCCAAGCAGATTGTAGAGGGTAGAGCATTCCAGAGCTGTGGTCCTTGGACCGAAAATCTACGTTCTCCCTTCGATTTGTAGCGGGATTTAGGAATTTGGAGAAGGTTTTGGTCGGTTGACCGGAGAACGCGCTTGGTGACGTAGGGTTTTATTTTCTCGCTTAAGTATTGGGGAGCGTTCCCCTGTATACATTTGTGGGTGAGGCAGAGTGTCTTGAATGTCACCCGATCCTGTACGGGCAGCCAGTGGAGGGATCTCAAGGCCGGGGAGACTGATTCCCACGGCTTTTTACCTGTTACCAGTCTGGCTGCCGTGTTCTGGACAACTTGTAGACGTGAAATCTGGTATTTTGGTAGTCCTAAATAGAGGGAATTTGCGTAGTCGAGTCGTGAGTTGATGATCGTTCCCACCACTACTGCCGTGTCCTCTTCTGGGATGAAGGGGATGAGTCTACGTAGCATTCGGAGCAGATGATGAGAAACGCTGACAACTGATCCTATTTGTGCATCCAACATCATGTCAGAGTCAAAGGTGACTCCGAGACTTTTGGCTTTATTGCTTGGTGCGATGGTTTGTCCGAGGATGGTGGGCGGTGTCCCTGTGGTCCTAGAAATGGATTTCCTATATAAGGGTGAGTAGTTCTGTTTTGGATCCGTTAAGTTTGAGGGAGCTTTCGGTCATCCAATTGTCAATCAGCGGCACTTTCCAAGTTCATGAAATTGGTCTTTTTTGTTGGTGATTCGAAGGTAAAGCTGCATGTCGTCCGCATAGGAGTGGTAGCACAGGTCTTGTTTGCTGATGATTTTGAGGAGCGGGCGGATGTAGATGTTGAAGAGTACAGGTAAGAGGGGCGATCCTTGCGGGACTCCGCATGTAGTGGTCCGTGTTTCTGATGTAAACCCTCCAAGTTTCACGGTCTGAGTGCAATTTTCAAGGAAAGATGCGAACCACGGTAGGGCCGCGTCGGAGACTCCTGCTACTTCTTTGAGTCGTGCGATCAGTATGTTGTGGAATATAGAAAATGACTGTCAAATGAACAAATTCAGTTGACACGTTTTACGGTTCGTATCGCTTCTTCAGGACATTATGTTCACTTATGACAGTTATCCAGTAAAAGATCTCTCAAGTCTAGAAGTGAAAAACATACAATAAGAATACAAGCATAGGTATATGTTCACATTATATAGGCAGAACAAAATTTGTAAAAACTATCCCTCCTAGGTAAAATAAGGAGAAAAGGGAAAAAACAAACAAACATAATGAGCCAAGAGAGAAAGTCAAATCATCCCAGGCTGGGGGAGGTATATGAAGTTCATTCACACCTAAAGAGGTGTTTAAAACTTAATATATTGTACTAAAACGATCACCATGGCCCCAAATCATGAAACATAAGTCCCATATTAAATACTTACTGAACATGAGCTGGTAATATGGCCAACCACCAATAGATTAGCGCTCCACCCCCATATCTCTGAAGGCCAGAAATACAGCATACAGCACCTGCACATGAACACAATTAGGGAAAGGTCCAGGAACACCAAAAGCACATCTCCCACCCCCACATCAACCCCAAATTGGCCAAACTATTAAATGAGACAATTTGCATGTTGTCCCTTTGCTTGCATGGGTTTCTTCCAGGTACTCTGGTTGCCTCCTACACACCAAAGACATCCTGGTATTTTAATTGGCTCCTGTCTAAATTGTGTATGCATGTGAGGTAAGTGCCTTTAGCAGGGAATGATATAAATGTACAATATACATATATAAAGCACTGTGTAAATTATTGATATATAAATACTTACAATGAATACATAAATTAGACAGACAATTAAGGCAAAGCTGTTTCTTTGCCCTGCTTGTTTATACTCTATTACCAAAAGTATTGGGACGTCTGCCTTTACATACATATGAACTTTAATGTCATCCCAGTCTTAGTCCGTAGGATTCAATATTGAGTTGGCCCACTCTTTGCAGCCCACCCTAGCTGTCCACACGGTTTAAGAGTGTGTCTATGGGAATGTTTGACCATTTTTCCATAAGCACAGGCAGTGATGTGTACGAGATGGCCTGGCTCGTAGTCTCTGCTCTAATTCATGCCAAAAGTGTTCTATTGGTTTGAGGTTAGGACTTTGTGCAGGCCAGTCAAGTTCCTCCACCCCAAACGTGCTCATCCATGTCTTTATGGACCTTGCTTTGTGCACTGGTGTGCAGTCATGTTGGAACATGAAGGGACCATCCCCAAACTATACCACAAAGTTGGGAGCATGAAATAGTCCAGAATGTCTTGGTATGCTGAGGCTTTAAGAGTTACCTTTGCTGGAACCAAGGGGCAAAGCCCAACCCCTGAAAAACAACCCCACACCATAATCCCCCCTCCACCAAATGATTTGGACCAGTACACAAAGCAAGGTCCATAAAGACATGGATGAGCAAGTTTGGGCATGGAGGAACCTGAGTGGCCTCCAACAGATAGAACACCTTTGGAATTAATTAAAGTGGAGTCTGTGAGCCAGGCTCTCTCGTCCACATCAGTGCCTGACCTCACAAATGCGCTTCTGGAAAAATGGTCAAATATTCCCATGGACACACTCCTAAACCTCAAGGACAGCCTTTCCAGAAGAGTTGAAGCTGTTATAGCTGCAAAGGATGGGCCAACTCAATATTGAACCCTATGAACCAAGACTGGAATGCCATTAAACTTCATGTGTGTGTAAAGGCAGGCATCCCAATACTTTTGGTAATATAGTGTATCTCTAAGCTGTTTCTTAGTTTTGAATAGAGCAGGCAAGGGTTAACATTGGTGTAAGGTTTTGATTTCAGTCTATGCCTGGTAAACTACTAGCAACCTAATTTTACTACAGGGCAGAATTAACAATGATTAAATAGTGGACAATCATGCAGCAAGTTATGCAGTGATAAAGATGACTGTGTTTACCCTTAACTAGCTGATACTAAGTTATTATTTACCCTGTTCCTGGAACGACATTAACATTTTTACAGACATGAATTACGGTACATCGCCAGCTCTTTATTATTAATTTAACCCTTAGCTGCTATTTAAGCTAAAGGAATGTAAAAGAATATTATCTATAATAATTAATTGGCATAAAATACTTTTACCACAGAAGGACAATGTAGCCATTGTTCAAAGCATCATACTGAAGTCTATTGTGTCGCTTGACAGGAAATTGGTTTAACTGCTAAACAAATTATGGCTGAGTAGATGTAATCAAAATCCATCGAGTACAGCGAGAGCCTCAAGTGCTTACCGATGAAATGGGGAGCTTGCACCTGCAAAGCTTTCCAATTTTTTAAAGTTAACGTAGTACACGTTTAGGTGGAAGAAAATCATCTAAACTGTAATTGTAAGTGGTTTAGTTTACTTTACAGAAAAAAAGGTTGTATTTATATAATAGATCCCCAAAGGTCTACAAATTTAACACAAAATATATTTTTAATGCCTAGTCTTCTCTATGTACTCCATAATTGTAATGCAGGGTGCATCTCCAACTACGACATTTAACTTTCTGCTATGTCTACTTTGCCAGTGCTCTGTATCAACTTGTTGTTCAGCATTTTATGCTAGGCCACCTAGGCCATGGCCTGATGCCGCGTACACGACCGTTTTTCATGACAAGAAAAATGGCATTTATTAAATTGGTCATTAAAAACAACCATGTGTAGGCTCCAGAGCATTTTTCTCGACGTGAAAAACGGGCATTAAAAATTTAGAACATGCTCTAATTATTCTCGTGCTTTGCTCAGAAGCAAGTTATGAGACGGGAGCACTCGTTCTGGTAAAACTAGCATTTGTAATGGAGATAGCACATTTATCACGCTGTAACAGACTGAAAAGCACGAAGACTAAAAATCGCGAATCGTCTCTCACCAAACTTTTACTAAAACAAAATCAGCAAAAGCAGCCCAAAGGGTGGCGCCATACGAATTGAACTTCCCCTTTATAGTGCCGTCGTACGTGTTGTACGTCACCGAGCTTTGCTTGAGCATTTTTTTTCACGATCGTGTGTATGCAAGGCAGGCTTGACAAGAATCACGTCGAGAAAAACATTGTGTGTATGCAGCATAAGGCACCAGAACAGACATGGGTGGCAGTTAATCATGCAGACAAGTGTGAAATCTGAACACTAGTAAAGTATTATATTTTATCTGAATGATCTTTTGCTGCTGAAGCATTGGTGCTTAACGTGGGCAGGCACCAGCTTCCAGGCACAATGACAGGGCCTGACACACACAGTACAAAACAACAGGTTCACTGAAGGTTTTTCACCTTAATACATAGAATGCATTAAGGTGAAAAACCTCAAGGGTTTACCACTACTTAAGTGTTTGTAAGTTCCTGGCCATGGCACAGTCGTCTAGAAAAGTCTACAAAAGTGCTTTGCTTTACAAGGGAATTATTTTTAAGGTGACAACAGCCGCTAGTGTATAGGTAAGCAAACTTATTTTTTTACAGTTCACTCTGGGAATTAAATTGTTACACCTCATACATTGGAAGCCAGAAAAGGTGTGGAGATCCTCTGGGGTGTAGAAGCTGCCTGCCTGGGAACCAGATCACCTACTGTATGTAGCCATGGCCCCGACCTCTGAAGAGCTGATGGTGAACTTCAAGGTCAGGGAGAGCTGACATCCATTCTCACAGTGTGGGTCACTAGGCATAGTGGGTGCCGGGTAGTGTAGATTAAGTTGGGCGCCAGGCACTTTGATGATGCAGAACCAAAGAGATTTATTTTTTCTTAAAGAACTGGGAGAGAGGGTTAGGGCCAGGACACCCTTTGAGCAGGTGCAAAAGCACTTAGCAGACTTCCGAGACTCACAATAATACAACAGTATTGTTACGGAACCATGAACCAGACGTACAACAAGAGATAAGTGAAAATAAGAAGGCTTTATTGAAAATCAAGCTGTAAAGCAAAAGTCCAACGGATGGTGAAACCAGAGGTCAGGAACCAGAAGGGTAGTCAGACGAAGCCAGGATCAGGAACCAGCAGGGAAGTCAGACGAAGCCAGGATCAGGAACCAGCAGGGAAGTCAGACGAGGCCAGGATCAGGAACCAGCAGAGAAGTCAGACGAAGCCAGGATCAGAACCAGAAGCAGCAGCAGTCTTAGAAGCATGTGCACACAGGAGGACCAAGCAAGGAACTGAAGTCACAGACCTCCTATATATGTGAGCCAGGTATCCAGCTCCTCCCAGTGGGAAGGAGGAGCCGCAGGGTGGGAGGCTACAAGAGACCTAGAAACCAAGATGGCCGCCAGCACATGTCAAACGAAGGAGACAGGAGAGAGGTAAGACCATGACAAGTATATTGATTATACAGCTCCGGATGCCTTAAAGCTGAACTGTGCCCGATCGAGCTGTTTTACTTAGCAACTGAACTTGTAAGTTGACTTCAACACAGATCTGTAAACATACCAAACTTGGTATCCCTGTTGTGTAGGACCTGACTTCCATCTCATATCCTCCTGATGTAGCTTCCACGGGCCACCTACGCTGACCTGCTGGGTTCTTTGCTCGGCTCTTCAGCCCAAATACTGAACACCCTTGCAAGCATCACCCCCGCTATCCTGCTGGGTCCCTGGCTTGACTTCCACTGAGACTTCCCAACTTCTTCACCGTCTCTGGTTAGTAAAAATGGCTGCTCTGGTACTCTCTCAGAATCTGAACTATGGCCTCTGATAACAGGAGTGTTGTCCCATGATGACGACAGTTTCCACTTTACCCCTGATCTTGGTTCAAGCTTTGTCTTTGATGACAGTAATGGTTGTCCTCCGTTAACAACTCTGTCACTTTACCTCCGACATAGAGGGGTTCTCTGGCCGGTAGAATCCATGAAAATTGGTTAGGCTTCTGACATAAAGCCCCAACCCTACACTGCTCCTTCTTATCCTGGGTAGGCCTCAGACTGCCTAGCAAACAGTTAACTCCCGGATAGACCTCAGGCTTCTGGCCTAGCAGCTGGGAGCTTTCAACACATGTACACCCAGACAGGCGGCACCGAAAACCCTGATCATATGATTCCTCCCAAATAAATAGGCTCTCCCAGCAGGTTATGGGGCCAAAGAAAAACCCTGTCATTTGGCTAGAGCAACCTAACCACTCATACTCCAAGTTCATATGCACCTTATCATTCCAATGCCATAGGTGACAATGCCACCCAGTGGTAGAGGGGAGAGGTGCATCAAACTCAGAGTTAGGCAAAGAATCAGAAGAGCCCCTAACAATTAACCAGGCTAGTTAACATCTAGCAAACTAGATTTGACAGCATCCCTGTTCAAGACCAGGGTGCTACTTGTATATCAACATAATTACATTAGGATAGGATGGCAATATTAATAAAATAACCTCACAGGTTGTTTTGGTTGTGTCAGTATGATGCTGATTGTTTCTCTGCAAACATGGTTCTGGTTGTATCAGTACTGTACTGATTGTATCTGCAGGCATATTGCTGGTTGTGACAGTATTGTGTCTCTGCAGTAGGGATGGGCTGAACACTCCCTCCCCAGTTTGGTTTGCACCAGAACACCTCGAACAGGCAAAAAGTTCTATCGAACATCCAAACCCTATTAAAGTCTATGGGACACGAACATGAAAAATCCTAATTTTAAAGGCATATATGCAAGTTATTGCCATAATAAATGTACGGGGACCTGGGTACTGCTCTGTGGGACATGTATCATTATACGGCGGCTCTTTGAAGAGGAATATTGTTGTTATGGCATCAGCTAGCTGCCATAACCCCGGTATCCACTTCTTCAGTGAGTGGTACGATTTCAGATAAAAGTGGTCACAGCAGCGTATTCCCCTCCCACCATTCTGTGGTGCCCTCCGTCGCTTACCGGAGCTTACGTGAGCCTTTACAACCCCTTTAACAACACTCAAGTCCCCTGGAACTTATCAGCTGCACCTTTTTTTCCCAGAATGAGCTCTGTTTCTAATCCACTGATCCGGATATACACATTCCATATATTCTTTTATCTCGATTCTTTTCCCTTCCATAACTGATCACCATCCCTATATTGAAGCCAGGTCATACCTCTCCGAACTAATAACCAAACACACCCATTGCCCTTACTACATTTCTCATACTAAAGAACACTGTGTTCTCTAGACTAATGACAACTTCCTGCCTTTCCTTGACCCAAGGAACATCTCCACTCTAGAATGACATTAAATACAACAAGGAAACACAGATAGTTCTTATTTTGAACACTCTGTAAAATAAGGCCCAGTATATTTTTGCCACTTTTTAAATACAGAGTGCAACTTGGCAATTCTATGAAAAGAGGAAGAAAAGAGGGCACTGGTTTACTCAATGCTGTTTACATTTTGTTTAACTTGTACAAATCTTGCTTGAAGAACTAATTAATATAGATGTTGAGTTTACACAGATAATCATGGGTGAAGGTGTGCAGCAATCAATTGGGAAACACCTTATTAAAACAATTAAACATATAAGACAGTAATGGCTTCAATTGATTTGAAAGTGACATGTACAAATTACAATTATTTGAGCCTAAATCATAAAAAAAACAAAACAAGAAAGGACAAGTGGAAGCAATGCTTCAATGGGAAATTCCTTTAATTTTCTCAGCATATACCTATGTGAGACAGAGAAAATAGCAATAAGAGAATTTGGTCTCTTGGTTATCTATAGCAGGGGTTCTTAACTAGTGGTATTCATACCACATAGGAAACAATGGCAACCAAATCAAAGAGGTGTGAGAGTGACAGAGGAATTTCTGCATTTCTGCAAATTTGTGGATAATTTGAATGTGTTAATAATTGATAATTTGATTTGACATCAAATTAATCTAAATAACATTGTCAGTGACTGTACTTCCATTGCATGTTTCGGTTGCACAGCAGCATAAATCTGACTAGGGTTTACATATCAATTCAGGAATAGTGGCCCAGATTCACATAGAACTGCGGCGGCGTAACGTATCATAGATACGTTACACCGCCGCAAGTTTTCATCGCAAGTGCCTGATTCACCAAGCACTTGCATGAAAACTTACGCCGGCGGCCTCTGGCGTAAGCCCGCGTAATTCAAAGGGGCGTGTGCCATTTAAATTAGGCGTGCTCCCGCGCCGGACCTACTGCGCATGCTCCGCTTTGAAATTCCCGCCGTGCTTTGCGCAAAGTGACGTCATTTTTTCGAACGGCGACGTGCCTAGCGTACTTTCGTATTCCCGGACGTCTTATGCAAGAACAAAAAAAAATTAAATTTCGACGCGGGAACGACGGCCATACTTTATACAGCACATACATGGGCTGTGTAAAGTTAGGGCAGCTAAAACGACGACTAACTTTGCGACGGGAAACTAGACTAGCGACGACGTACCGAATGCGAAAAACCGTTGTGGATCGCCGTAAAACCTCATTTGCATACCCGACGCTGGAATACGACGCAAACTCCACCCAGCGGCGGCCGCGGTATTGCATCCTAAGATCCGACAGTGTAAAACAATTACACCTGTCGGATCTAAGGGCTATCTATGCGTAACTGATTCTATGAATCAGTCCCATAGATACTCTTTTGTGAATCTGGGCCATTATCTCTAGTTTAATTATGTGTCTCTTTAATCATTTCAACCCCGGAAGATTTGCCTAATTAATGACCAAAATTTTTTATGTGTTACTGCACTGCGTCGCTTTAACTGACAATTGCACGGTCGTGCAAAGCTGAACCCAAACAAAATTGAAGTCCTTCTTTTCCCACAAATAGGGATTTCTTTTGGTGGTATTTGATCACCTCTGCTGTTTTTATTTTTTGCGCTATATACAAAAAAAGAGACAATTTTGAAAAAAAAACGTTTTGCTATAATAAATATCCCCCCCCCCCCCCAAAAAAAAAAATGTTGTTCCTCAGTTTAGGCCGATATGTATTCTTCTACATATTTTTGGTAATAAAAATTGCAAAAAGGGTATATTAATTGGTTTGCGCAAGATTTATGCCATTTTTATGGCATTTTTATTATTATTATTTTTTTTACTAGTTTTATTGGGACTGCAACATTATGGTGGACAGATCGGACACTTTTGACACATTTTTGGGATCATTGACATTTATAAAGAGATTAGTGCTATAAAAATGCACCGATTACTGTGTAAATGTCACTGGCAGGGAAGAAGTTAACACTAGGGGGTGATCAATGGGTTAGCTGTGTTCCCTTGTGTGTGTTCTAACTGTAGGGGGATGGGAGTGACTGGAGGAGATGACAGATCTTTGTTCCTAGCTAGTAGGAACACACAATCTGTCTCTCCTCTCCTCACACCCTGTTCTGGCTCTCTTGCCCGCGATCGCACGTAACCGGCGGTCATTGCGAACGCCGGCCACGTGCATCGGGTCCCCCACAGTGCAGTGGGTGTGTGCCTGCTATCCCCGCTTAAAGGACAGACGTACTGCTATGACAGCTTGCGGGAACGTGCTGACCTGCCGCAGTATAATGATGACGGCTGGTCGGCAAGCGGTTAAAATAAATAGACAGTAGCCAGCCTAAGCTGTGTTAACTTTTCTATTTTGCAAATGTTTTTAAGCTTTAAAGTGGAGGTAAACTCCACTTTTGGACTTGTACCTACGGGTAAGCCAATAATAAGGCTTACCTGTTGGTACATCTCCTAAACTGGACTGTTTAAGAGATATTCTCACAACATCATGTCACTGGCGCATGTGCTCTGAAAGACGGCATACCGTGCCCCTTCCCCCTGGCTCACGACCCCGACCACTCCTAAAGCCATATTATCAAGTGCAGCCCCCCCGTCAGGAGAGCATCCGATCGACTCTCCCTGTCAGCGCCAACCGAGGAAAGAAAATTACTGGCACTTCCTGGTTACCACTGTGATCAGCTGTGATTGGTCACAGCTGATCGCTTGGTTAAGAGCCTACGTCATAGGCGCTTTACCACGATCTGAGATGCAGTGTGTCGGAGCGCGCACGAGCAGCTTATCCTGCTGGACGTCAAATGATGCCCAGTCAGGATAACTGAGCCACCTTTCAGACGTCATTCCGCAACAGGCCGGTAGGGAAGTGGTTAAAGGTGTTGTGCACCGGAGAAACGTGTGCGCCCCTCCCCCTCTGCTTACCGGGAGATTCCACTGGAGGAGCATTCTGATGCACCCAGAGTGCCAGAGGGGGTTGCAGGAGCCTGTGGAAGGTTAACTAGAGGGCGGATATGCTGAGAAGATGCGGACAGAAGCAAAGCTCTTCAACTGCTGGACCGGCTCCAGCACTATCTTGGACACACCTCCATATTAACAACTTGTGATTGGTTGCTAGCAACCAATCACCTGCCCGTTATCTTAAAAAGTTAACTTGGCCACCTCCTGCCCCCCATTCTGAGTTGTGCTGCTTCCCGCACACCTTCCTGCCAGGGGGATGGGAGCAGCAGAGGGTGCAAGGGCAGGAGTATCATGCAAGTGGGGGTCGGCAAAGCAGGGACATTTTCACAATCTGCCTGTCACCTGCCGGCAGTTGGTAGGTAGATCGCAGTCGACTGGTTGCCAGCCCCCGGTATACGTTATATTATTTTTTTTATTTGCTTTTTTTCCCTTGAAAGTGAAGTTACCCTTTAGGTTACACAGCAGTAAGTGACCTCCAACTATATCCAGGTTAGTCAGTGGGAACCAAGTAGCTTAAAGAGTCGTGGCAGAACAGAGAACCCATCTTCTCAAGCAGCTCCTGCAGGGGTTAGTAACTACACTACATTTGTATGTCCTCCAAGTGCCGCCCAGCTGCCAGTACCGAAAGGGTGCATTCATCTGATTGCCTCAATAGTTATAGGCATTTAGCGCATCGGGATTAAATTACAAGTAATGGTAAAAACATTTAAAACCCTTTCTTTCACAGCACATTTGTCACAAACATATAGAATAATGCTTCAGCTCATCAGACATGAAAATAATTCATTCAGATGAAAAAGTTAATTTCCTACCCGATATTATACCCCTGTAGCACAACAGATTTTAGCTTGTTACAGTTACAGCTGAATGATCTAGTTAGAATTTGCAGACCTGTCAAAGTAGATTAGAAAAATAATTTTCTAGTAGGAATGAAAGCAAAAAGGTGTTGATATACAAGCCTTCAAGGAAATGAAATGCACTGGAGTGCGCTGGAAATCATATATTAATTAATTGAGTAATACAGTAAAACCTTGGTTTGAGAGTAACTTGGTTTGAGAGCATTTTGTAAGACAAGCTAAATTTTTTCATACATTTTTACTTGATGTACAAGCGATGTCTTGATATACAAGTACCGTCAAGTCACAACTGAGTATAAAAGAGAATAGAGGAGTCTCTAAGTGTAGCAATATGGTTTCATTTAATGAAGGTACAACATTTAGCAACTCACATGGTTGATGATTAAAACAGGCACATCTAAGTATGCAGGCATCCGGGGTAAAGCTGTCCACATAGACCGTCCTCGCTTTCAGATCACTCTACTGCAGGGTAGTCTTCTCTGTCATGATTGCAGTCTGACAGCAGTAAGAGCCGGCGGTGCGGAGGACGGTCTATGTGGATCGCTTTACCCCGGATGCCTGCATAATTAGATGTGCCTCTTTTAATCATCAGCCATGTGAGTTGATAAATGTTGTACCTTCATTAAATGTAACCATATTGACACTAATGCCTAGTACACACGAGAGGTTTTACTGTATTTGTGTCTGTAGTCACAGACCTGTAAAATTTGCAATTTAACATACAGATAAACAAAAGTGTCGGTGTACACATTTCCTTGGGCCTTTAATAAAAAAAAGACTCTTAACTTCTTGGCCATAGTTGGGTAAATTTTTATAAGTGTGGCAGAAGCTCTAGTAACTGGTTAGGTTCCAGACAGGGGCGGACTGACCATTGAGTCACTCGGGCACTGCCCGAGGGCCCCATGTCACTAGGGGGCCCCATCAGGGTTGCCAGGCTCAGTAAAACCAGGGACAGTATGTAAAAATCTATGTTTTTTTTTTACATCTGTCCCTGATATGTCCGAAACCAACATGCTTCTGATGTGTTGATCTGTGGGCTGGGAGTGGTCTAGAGTAGGCTAGTTTCAACTCCTATCGTTTTGGGTCTTCCTTGGTTACGGCTCAATTTTTCACATGTTGACTAGACTGCTGGGCAGATCCTGGCTTGGGGTTTCTCCTTTTCCTTGTCCTGCCTACTCAGGGTTGCCCCAAAAGAGAAACTTCCTGTTGCCACCATCTCAGTATCCTCTGCTCTTTCCGTTGCGTATAGCGATTTCCGGGATGTGTCCTGCAATAGTCGGGCTAATGCACTCTCTAGGTCATTTGACACTCTGGATGAGGAGCGCACCTGCGATCCTGAGCCAATCATTTACTCCAGTTTTCACAACCATTTACCTGTGTCTGTCCCTAAACTCCCTTGGAAGCACAGCCAGGCTAACTTGTCCGCAAGTTCCACAGTCACTACACCTGTCAATGTGATTCAGTCAGTCGCTTCACCTGGCGACGAGATTCAGTAGGCCTCTGCACCAGTTATGCCAGTCCAGCCCATGCTCAATGAGCCTCCTGCTTTTTCTTTTCCAATATTTTTATTCAGAAAATGTTTAACAAGTACAAGATCAGCAGTTACCATTGTAATATGAAGTAAATGTACATTAACAAATCGGTTATGATTTGGTTGCATCACTGACAATCTTATATTTATGTGAAGCTTTATGTATCATTGTTCACATTTTAGATTTACATGAAAAGGTCAAAGCTAAACCAAAAAAAAACAAAAAAGCCAAACACAAAAGGAGGACCATTGAGTATACACTGTAGAGCTTATGAAATGTAGGGATAACATAGAGTGACAAGGTTTTAAAATGTTCTGTGTCTTCCCCACTTATTACACTGGAAATATACCTCCTGCTTTTTCTTATTCAGGACCTTCTGTAACCTGGCCTCACCCTACTACTACTACATCCATTCAAACCTGTCTAAGGGGTTCAATCCATCCTTTGGATAGACTGCCTCATTCGGCCAGGTGGAGCATTCAGCTATCCAGCTTGACTCCTGTGACACGTCACCTGCTAACAAACCTGACCTCACAAATCCACTGATCTCTGCCCAGTCTGATGGTCCTGTTCTGGATGTCCAGCTCATCTTTAAGGATCTGGGGGCCCTCCTGCTGGTCTTCTCATGTCCTTGCCCATTCCTAAGAAGTCTTTAGTTCTCAATAAGTCCTCTCGTCCTCTCTCTACCTCGGTTCCGTTAGTCAAGTTATGGATTCCTGACTCTGTAAAGGCATTCTTCAGTACCTCGTACATTGGAAAGGGTTTGGTCCTGAGGAGAGGTCTTGGATCACTTCCTCTGAAATCTTTGCGCCTCGTCTTCTGAGGAAGTTCTATTTGAAGTTTCCCTCCAAGCCTTGTCACAGGCGGGGAGTGGGAGGCCTAATAAGAGAGGGGTACTGTCATGAATCTGCAGTAATATTTTCATGCCCTGTCTGTCTGCTTACCTCTGGTTGTGCATCAGCCTTAGGGCCATCACTCTCACACCTGCATGGTTAAGTCCACCCTAACCTCGAATAGGATACACTACTTAACTCTGTGCTCTCCAAGCCTGCCTTGCCCAAACAATATTGTGTGTTTAGCATCCTGTGTGCTTCTTGTCGTGTGCTCTACATCTGTTTCTATTTACTGACCTTGGCTTGTTCTTAACTATGCTTGTCTGCTTCATATCCCAACCTTTGGTGTGTTCTTTGACTGTCTGTACCTGTTTGCAAAATTTTATAACAAACTATGAAAACTTTTTTTATATCCAATTTTTTGGTCTTTTTTCTTTTGTTTAGCAAAAAATAATAAACCCAGAGGTGATTAAATACCACCAAAAGAAAGCTCTATGTATTTGAAAAATAAAATAAAAATTTGTTTGGGTATAGTGTTGCATAACCGTGCAATTGTCATTCAAAGTGCAAAAGCACTGAAAGCTGAAAATTGGTTTGGGCAGGAAGGGGTTAAAAGCGTCCAGTAGGCCAGTGGTAAAAGCTTTGCCTACAAATGCCAGATGTTTAAAGAACTCAATAGCTGAAACTCTAATCTCCTGTACCCACCAAAAAAAAAAATGAGAGGAATAACTCTAAGGCCTAGTACACACGAGAGGATTTATCCGCGGATACGGTCCACCGGACCGTTTCCGCGGATAAATCCTCTCGAGGATTTGCGAGGATTTTGATCCGATGGAGTGTACTCACCATTGGATCGAAATCCGCGCCGAAATCCCATCGAGATGACATGTCGCGCCGTTGCCGCGATGATGACGTGGCGACGTGCGCGACGCTGTCATATAAGGAATTCCACGCATGCGTCGAATCATTACGACGCATGCGGGGGATTGATACGGACAGATTTATCCGGTGAGTCTGTACAGACCAGCGGATCAATCCGTTGGGATGGATTCAAGCGGATAGATTTTAAAGCATGTCTTAAAATTTTTATCCGCTGGAAATCCATCCCAGGGGATAAAAATCCACGGAAACAGATCCGCTGGATTGTACACACCAGGGGATCTATCCGCTGGAGCCGGTCCGCGGATCAATTCCAGCGGATGGATCCCCTCGTGTGTACGGGGCCTTAGGCCCCGTACACACGAGGAGACATGTCCGATGAAATCGGTCCGCGAACCGTTTTCATTGGACATGTCTCCTGGGATATTTTGGTCTGATGTGTGTACACACCATCAGACCAAAATCCCCACGGACAGAGAACGCGGTGATGTGGCGGTGACGGTGACGCGGCGACGTGCGCAAACCAGGAAGTTCAATGCTTCCACGCATGCGTTGAAGCAATTCGACGCATGCACAGGATTTCGGTCCGTTGGTTAGACGTAATAACCAGCGGACATGTCCAATTAGGCGTACTAACCATCGGACATGTCCGACGGACATGTTTCCAGCGGACAAGTTTCTAAGCATGCTTAGAAACTTTTGTCCGCTGGAAAACTGTCCGCTAGGACGTACACACGGTCGGACATGTCCGCGGAAACTGGTCTGCGGACCAGTTTCAGCGGACATGTCTCCTTGTGTGTATGGGGCCTTATGCTGCGTACACACAACCGTTTTTAACGTCCTAGAAAAAACAATGTTTTTCTCGACGTGATTCTTGTCAAGCCTGCCTTGCATACACACGATCGAAAAAAAAAATGCTCGAGCAAAGCGCAGTGACATACAACACGTACGATGGCACTATAAAGGGGAAGTTCCATTCGGATGGAGCCACCCTTTTGGGCTGCTTTTGCTGATTTTGTGTTAGTAAAAGTTTGGTGAGAGACGATTCGCGCTTTTCAGTCTTCGTGCTTTATAGCCTGTTACAGCATGACAAATGTGCTATCTCCATTACAAATGCTAGTTTTACCAGAAGAAGTTCTCCCATCTCATAACTTGCTTCTGAGCATGTGCGTTTTTTTCTCGTCGTTAAAGCCTACACACGACCGTTTTTCACGACGTGAAAAACGACAAAGTGAACAATGATGCAAAAATTATAGCAGGTTCTAAATTTTGAATGGCCATTTTTCACATCGAGAAAAATGCTCTGGAGCCTACGCACGGTCGTTTTTAATGACCAATTAAAAAAATAGCATTTTTCACGTCATGAAAAACGGTTGTTTGTACACAGCATTAGGCCTGGTTCACACCTTTGCCTTTTTTAGTGCATTTTCAGTTTTGCAGAAACACACTACAGTCCATATAACATGTGTAGCACTACCCCCGTAGGAGCTGCTGGTTAGATTTCGGGTCTGCACATTACCTCAGCTTTTGTTGTCTAGGGGAAGAAAGTCTGAAAGAACTCCAATGTCCACACAAGATGTAAAACCTCCAACTGTCAGGTTTTATTCTTTTGCTCAAAACTTGTGAAGAAGGTAGAAGGATGGAGGGGAAGGGGAAGGTTCAGGTACACAGTACAGATCACTGGGGAAAACCCCTAAACTTCAAAGTCATTCGCCACTCCACTTGGGTGGGTATTGCTCACCCAGATAGACCCCTGTCACTTGGCCTAGCAGCCGAATGATGTATGAACCAGTTCGATGACAGTCTCTGCCACAGACTGATCGAGAACAAAATGAACAGTCCAGAATTTTCTGCCACAGGATGTATCACCTGAACTTTCAGCCTTACAGTCAAAGTGCCTTTAAGCCGACCCTGCAAACTGTAAGACAACTTGAGTTGAGTTGAGCCTATCCCGAGACATAAGCCTTCCGCTTGGTCTTCTCCAGGGCAGGTCCTCCCCCGGTTCGATGGGGACAAGGGCCTCTTCCCGACAACCCTTGCCCAGAGATTTTGTCTTGATCTGCGGGCAGGGGGCTTATCCGGATTTTGAAGCCCCCTTTAACAAGGTGGCACCTAGATCCTGGCCTCCCCCCTTATGTGAATGAGTATGGGGTACATTTTACCCCTACCCATTCACCAAAAAAAAAAGTTGTTTAGTGTTTAAAAATACAGTACAGTTTTTGACAAGTCTTTTATTGAAAATATATTTTTCCTTGCTTCTTCCTCCGGTCTTCCGCCATCTTCTCCTGCATCTTCCTCCTCCTGGCTTCTCCTTCTCCTGCTTCTTCTGCGCATTTTTCTTTCTCTCATTTTGTCCGTTGTTCTCCTTCCTCTGCTGCCGCCGACCCTCCTCCGATGCTGCGTCCTGCTGATCTGTTCCGCGCCAGTGTCAAGCATTGTCTTAGATGATGATGGGGCGTGGCCATCGTATGATGTCACCCAGAGGCTCCATCCCCCTGTGACATACCAAACCCATCACAAACCCATCATCCCCTGGGCAGTGACGTCACAAGGGGGCTGGGCCTCTGGATGACGTCATCCGATGGCCTCGCCCCATCGTTATCTAACATATGTCTGACCTTCCGGGCTGCATACTCGGATAAGGGTCCCCTATGGACCTGGGGGGACCCCAAGCAGTTTTTTTTCACAATTTTTTTAGCCGACAATTCTTTTTTTTTTTACATTCAGCAGGGAAGCCCACTGAATGTGATTTCTCTACCTACTCCATGGTTGAGACACCTTTATTGGAGTCACCTTCGGCTGAGGAATACCGGGCTCCTTGACCTTATCTTCGGTTGACGTCTTCTGGACACCAGGGAGGTGTATTCCACTTCTTTTTGGATCTTCGCTGACAGTCCCGTTGAACAGCTGGTGGGTACCGTAAGCTCGATTGACCTGTTGTCTTATGACAGTCGGATCCAACGGTTCCTGTAAGCACATTCGTAATTACATCTTACATCTGAAGATCTTTGTTGGGATGGTTCATTCAATCTCATAACATCTTTATTATGTTATTTACTCACGATGGACAATTTATCACGTTGAATTTCAACATGACTGATTGTTTTCATGTAGATTGAACATTATTACTTTATGATTATACCCTATGGACCTGCAACACTCACCACAAGAAAACAATATCTGACAGAAAATGTCTTTTAACATTTCAAATCATCATTTAAACTGACAGCTCTGTGTATAAGTAATATTTGCTGAATGACACCCACAAATGAAAATGTTAATGGCAAAATATATTGTAAGTCACGCAAGGAAACCGTAAGCATCACGCAGGACTAGAATAGAACACGGAACTGTGAGCGGAAACAAAAGACGGTCCTACATGATTGATTTTTTGCATGACAGTCCGCGTAATGCTTTGAAACATTAAACACGGTAGGGGTTAAGCAAAAGAGAAAGCTATAAAGACAAAAAAAACGCAAATACATTCCCCAGAGAAGAGACAACATATTGCGAGGGAGATTTTCTCCCCTCCCTACACAGCAAGGAGCAGGTCCTTCTCATTTCAACCTTCAGCATCTTGCACCCCCTGCATCCTCACATTCTGCAGTGTTTGAAATTTCAGCTGTGCCCCAGAGCTATGCTTTATTCAGCTTTTGTTACTGTGTAATAACTGTTTCTGATGCTTTCTGATCAGTGAATCACTCAGCCACTGCTCCTCCTTCAGTCGCTGCTTTTCATCTACCGTCTGTAACAAACATTGCAGCTCCAGAGATTTCATGCTACTCTTGGCTGGAGAAAGGATTACTGCAGACTTCAAGAGCTTCTTCATTTTTGCATGTTTCCTAAGTGATGGAAGAATGTGAATTCTTTATATTGGACTAAAGTGATAAGATCACCCTTTTACCTGGAGATTTAACCTGCTGAATTTGCTGACATGGATAGAAAAGGCAAACAAAATGACATTTAAAATCACTGCTGAGAGGATTTGAACATTTATTATGTGCTTTTATGAACAACTCAACTCTATTGCAGCAATGCTAGCTTTAAAGGAAGGGCAGATTGTGCCTACCTGTGACTTGTATAACTTGAAAAGAGAAGACTGATTTTATTGTTTTATTCATTTAGCCTTTCTAAATAAATGTCAAGATGCTGCAAAACAATACATCCACAGTGTCGATAGGATTACTGGACAATGCTGGAGAGGTGACTTTGGGCAACAGCTCCCGGAATAGCACTTCTACGGAGTCACCTGGAATTGCAATCTTTATTTCATTTGTCTATTCTTTAGTTTGTATTGTAGGATTGTGTGGCAACTCTATGGTGATTTATGTCATCTTGCGTTATGCCAAAATGAAGACTGCCACAAACATCTATATTTTAAATCTGGCCATTGCCGATGAACTTCTCATGCTGAGTGTACCTTTTTTGGTGACATCTACTCTCCTCCGGCACTGGCCATTTGGCTCTCTTCTCTGTAGGCTGGTTCTGAGTTTGGATGCTATGAACATGTTTACCAGTGTCTACTGCTTGGCGGTTCTTAGTTTGGACAGGTATGTGGCAGTAGTCCATCCCATAAGTGCTGCTCGCTACAGGCGGCCAAGCGTGGCAAAGATGGTGAACCTTGGAGTTTGGCTCTTTTCGATTCTTATAATTATGCCCATTGTAATCTTCTCCAGTACAGCGCCTAACAGTGACGGGACAGTGGCTTGCAACGTACATATGCCTGAACCTTCACAAAGATGGGTTGTTGTCTTTGTACTCTATACATTTCTGATGGGCTTCCTCCTGCCTATGGCTGCCATCTGTCTCTGCTACATTCTTATTATCACTAAAATGAGAGTCGTGGCTCTAAAGGCTGGTTGGCAGCAACGACGCAGATCTGAGCGTAAGCTGACACTTATGGTAACTGTAGTTGTGACAGTTTTCGTGGTCTGCTGGATGCCTTTCTATGTAGTGCAGTTAGTGGGTGTCTTTGCCAGGAGGGGGGACACTACAATCAGCCAGCTCTCTGTTGCACTTGGTTATGCCAACAGTTGTGCCAATCCCTTCCTCTATGGTGTTCTATCAGATAATTTCAGACGGTCCTTTCAGAAGGTCTTGTGCCTTAGCTGGATGGAAAATGCCACAGAAGAACCAGTGGACTACTATGCCACAGCATTGAAAAGCAGAGCTTATAGTGCTGAGGATCTCCAGAATGGCATGTTGACAACAGGCAGCACATACCGAAATGGGACCTGCAGCTCCAGGACTCATTAGAGGAAATAAACTTACATCTAAATGAAGTTATTGATTCATTTACTCTATGCCTTTCATGACAATGAACATTCATAGGAATAACTACTCTAGTGCAAACAGATGAACTGCAGTTAAGAAGGGACTTATTTTACTGCATTTTATAGTGTTACCAAAATACCATTTTGCACTGATAGTTTACGATTACAATCAATCTAATAATAACATCCGGCTAATTAATAAGCCAGTGCAAACAGCAGTAACCCATAACAACCAATTCATAATTACCTTTAAAACTTTAAAGCAGCCAGAACAACATAAGGTGAATTGCAAAGGTTGTTTTGGGTAACTATACTTTGCCTTATCCAGCTCTGTTTACTGTTTAATTTTAGAGCATTTTCTGTAATTATGGTTGTGATACGGTATTTAGCATAATTTTCATCCAAGACAAATTGCAATAGTACGAATAATTTAATGTTTTAGGCAAGAACAGACGCCTCAAAGGTTAATATATTAACTACACCAATTTGCTTTGTTTTCAAGGGTGGAAAAACACTTTAGAATATAGAAAGTAAAGCTGCTGACATTACCAGTGAGTGGCGGGTGACCTAGTAATATCAGGATAACGAGAGCATCATCTGTATTCTTGACTTGACATACACATAGCATCTCCATTATAGGGTTTTCTTATGTGCAGCACAAAATCCTCATGAATATTTAGCATGTATAAAATTGATTTCTCTGTTATTTTGCTAGTCTACGATGGAATTTGGATCATTGTTTTGCTGTAAGCTCAATTACTGAATGTTGCAGACAAATCTTGTTGATGTTTGCAAAGCTCATATGGATCAGCTGAAGGTTCTATCCTTCCTCTTAAAACTCCACACAAGAAAAATGATCATTTGTGTAGAAAAATAAACCCAAGGCCGTTTTCATAACACACATAATTTAGCTGCTGCTATCTAGAGATTTATACAAAGTTTTCGCTGGTGCTTTAGTGATAGAGCTGATGCTCTAATGGGAGAAATTGTACTTTGTTGTTTGGTCATAAAAAGGTTAAGTGGTTTGATGTGCCTCACGCATTGTGCCCATCCTAGTCCTTTTTGTTACACCTGTGTTCATGCTGCTGTAAGATTACAGAAAGTATGAGAAATCCATATGCAAACAAATGATTTTTCTTGCAATTACAAAGCTGAAGTATTGACATGCTATCCATTATTACACATAAATCGATTTTGCATACTCAATTTTGTCTAGATTCATTTATAAAGTTTAATCTTAGAATTGCGATTATCATTTTCGAAATAATTACGGCAAACGTTTTGCAAGCCGAACATAGCAATGTTACATTAAAAGCAAAAATGCTTTTAAACTGAATGAAATACAAAAAACAGATCTATAAAATATATGGTGTGTGTGTTTATACTGTATACTATATACTGTATACCAAATTTTACATTTGTATCTTTTTATATATACATATATAATGTACATATAGAGGCTGTGTGTGTGTATATATATATATATATATACATATATATATATATATATATATATATATATATATATATATATATATATATATATATATATATATATGTATATAATTATTTATTTATTTACAAAAAAGGGTCCTATAAAGCTACTAGGTCAGAAAATGGTGTAATGATTCCACCTGTTCTAAGTAACAACACATACTCTGCTTTTATGAGTTCAAATGAGGAATCTTGCATGTTGTTTCCTGGACACAGGAGAATTTATTTTGTTTAGTATCAGACAATAAAGAGGGAGGAAAGGGTACCAAAAGACCCTGGGGGCATTTTAAATGGTGCTAATAGAGTAATAACACAAATAGAATAGAAATGTAGAAAAATAAGTAATTTTATTTCATAACAATAAATATATATAAAAACCATCCGATAGGTGTTAGGTTGTTAGCTTCAAAAACATAAGTGTAAGAAGACCTGTTGCAGTATTTGCTCGCTTTGCGAGCAAATACTGCAACAGGTCTTCTTACACTTATGTTTTTGAAGCTAACAACCTAACACCTATCGGATGCAAGCAAATACTGCAACAGGTCTTCTTACACTTATGTTTTTGAAGCTAACAACCTAACACCTATCGGATGCAAGCAAATACTGCAACAGGTCTTCTTACACTTATGTTTTTGAAGCTAACAACCTAACACCTATCGGATGTTTTTTATATATATTTATTGTTATGAAATAAAATTACTTATTTTCCTACATTTCTATTCTATTTGTGTTATTACTCTATTAACACCATTTAAAAAGTCCCCAGTGTCTTTTGGTACCCTTTCCTTCCTCTTTATTGTCTTTATTTACAAGGTGCTTAGATTTGAGGGTCTGTATTCCACAAAATTGCTTTTCTTTGTTTAGTATCAGTCTGACTGCTTTCCTTTCTAAGTTAGGTGGATCGATGACATTCCAGGTTGCAATGCCTTTTACTGGATTAGCAAGTAATGGGGATAATAAATGAATGTATACCCTATCCCTGAAATCTTGTATACCGTATATACTCGAGTATAAACCGACCCGAGTATAAGCCGAGGACCTAATTTTACCACAAAAAAACTGGGAAAACGTATTGACTCGAGTATAAGTATAAGAATCCGATCTGTGTACCCGAGTCTGTGACTTATTCAGACAGCGGCCGTGCAGTTTTAAAAACTTGTGCACCTCCTTGTGCTGTTCCGTGATAGACAGAATACTTGGCGGAACACTTGGTTTCCCAGCAAACACTGTGTTCAGTGTTCTGCCTATCACGATCACCCTCTCGTTCGTTATAGACGAAAGGACGAGAGGGCGATTGTGATAGGCGGAACACTGAACACAGTGTTTGCTGGGAAACCGAGTGTTCTGCCTATCACGGAACAGCACAAGGAGGAGGGCGAGTTTTTAGAACTGCACGGCCGCCGTCTGAATATGTCACGGACTCGGATACACAGACCGGATTCTGCAATAGGCACGGTGAGGTCAGGCAGCAATGGACTCAGGTACTGACTCGGGTATAAGCAGAGGGGGTAATTTTTAGCCCAAAAAAAAGGGCTGAAAAATTTGGCTTATACTCGAGTATATACTGTACGGTATGTTCTAACGCATTAAATCATCTCAAAAGTAATGTTCAATATTTTTACATTTGCAGCATTCATCAAAATAATACATGGTGCACCTGCCATGAAAGTTCTTGTTCAAGCACTTGTAAAGGGTGGCAATGCTCTGTGTCTGTCACCGAATTGTGTTTCTTTCTTGTCACCCTGTTACAAGTGCTTTTGATATGTAGTGACTTTTTAAATAGAGATTAGTTATGATACACATATACTGTGTAGGGGAATTCAATAAAGCAGTAATGTAAAATTCTAGTAATATGGCCTCTTTGACATGGCCCGCACCTAATTCATAAAAGGAGTGCCAGGACAAGGTTATCCAGTGCCCAGGGTGAAGGTGGAAAACTGCGCCCCCCCCCCTGTAAAGAAAGAGTTAGGGCCAGATTCACAGTCAGCGGCGTAAATGTAGGCGGGCGTAGCGTATCGTAGTTACGCTACGCTGCCACAACTTAGAGAGGCAAGTGCTGTATTCACAAAGCACTTGCGTCTAAAGTTACGGCGGCGTAGCATAATTTTGCCGGCGTAAGCGCGCCTAAATCAAATGAGGAACAGGGGGCGTGTTTTATGTAAACTAATCATGACCCCATGTAAATGACGCTTTTTTTGAGCGGCGCATCCGCGCGCATGCTCAGTATCACGTCGAATTTTCAAATTAAATTACGCCCGCTCAATGCCTAGTCGAGGTGAACGTAACTTACGTCCAGCCCCATTCACGGACGACTTACGCAAACGACGTAAAACACGACGCTGTTCCGACGTTTCCGACGTCCATACCTAACATGACTTACCCCTGCTTTATGAGGGGTAACTTTACGCTGTTGTATGTCTTACGTAAATAACGTATCTTGCTACGCCGGGCGCACGTACGTTCGTGAATCGGCGTATCTAGCTCATTAGCATATTCAACACGGAAATCTACGGAAGCACCACCTAGCGGCCAGCGTAAATATGCACCCTAAGATTCGACGGTGTAAGAGACTTATGCCGCTCGTATCTTAGCCGAATGTATGCGTAACTGATTCTAAGAATCAGCCGCATAGATACGACGGCTCTCATTCGGACTTACGACGGCGTACATGTCGCTATGCCGTCGTAAGTCCTTTGAGAATCTGGGCCACAGTGTCATTTCAAAACACCTAAAAATACCTAAAATAATACAAATTAACCGCTTGCCAACCAACCGCCATCATTATACTGCGGCAGGTTGGCTTGTTCCTGCAAATTGCCGTAGCTGTACGTCTGACCCTTTAAAAGCTATAGCAGGCGCGCGTGCGCCCGCTGCACAGCGGGGGAGCTGATGTGATCGCTCCACAGAGAGCCAGAACGCGGATCTGTCAATGTAAACAAACAGATGCCGTTATGACAGTGGAGTAGAGAGAGATCATCTAGTGCTTAGGAACAACGATCTCTCTGTACTCCCAGTGAGTCCCCTCCCCCCACAGTTCCCAGGGAACCCATTTAACCCCTTGATCACCACTAGTGTTAACCCCTTCCCTGCCAGTGCCATTTATACAGTAATCAGTGCATTCTTTTTTTTGCAGCAATCACTGTATAAATGTTACTGGTCCCAAATAAGTGTCCAATCTGTCCGCTGCAATGTTGCAGTCCCGATAAAAAATGCCATAAATCTATCCCCTCTTTTGTAGACCCTATAACTTTTGAGCAAACCAATTAACATTATTTTTTTTCTAAATATTTTTTTTGTTTATAGAGCAAAAAATAAAAACCGCAGAGGTGATCAAATACCACCAAAAGAAAGCCCTATTTGGGGGGGGGAAAGGGACGTGAATTTTGTTTGGGTATAGCATCGTACGACTGCGCAATTGTCAGTTAAACTGATGTAGTGCCGCATTGCAAAAAATGGCCTGATTATTAAGGGGGGAAATCTTCTGGGCCTGTGGTGGTTAAAGTCAGTTTAATTCGATAATTTGATATGCAATTATAACTCACAGCATTTGCGTCAGTTTTTGCAGCAATAATCCCAGCAATAGTGCTAATTTATGTAATAACCTCCAGCATTGATGGTAGTGTAGTGTCTGCGATCCCGATATGAACTGTCTGGAGTGGTTAACTCTTAACCATTTGAGCTCAGAAAGATTTTACCCCCTTCATGGCCAGGCCATTTTTTGTGCTACTTAAACTGGTAATTGCGCAGTCATGCAACACTGCACCCAAAATACATTTATATCATTTTTTTTTACGCACAAATATAGCTTTCTTTTGGTGGTATTTGCACACCACTGTTTTTTTAGTTTTTATGAAATGAATGCAAAAAGCACAAAAATGTTATTCAATTACTTTCTGCTATAAAACATCAAATACAAAAAATTATCCTGCTGCATGCCTTTGGTTAAAAACTCAAGTCACTCTGACTTAGAAAAAGGTTCCTGCACTACTTGGAGGCGACTTCAGAGCAGCTTGCATTGACTTCTATTAAAAAAGTCATTTGCAAGCTGTGCTGAAGTGGCGCTATGCAGGGTGGCTTCAAAGTCTGGTGTCTGACTGCAAAGGGGTTAACATCTAGGGGCAATCAAGGGGTTAACTGCGTGCCTAAGAATGTGTAATGTGTGCTGCTTTGCACTATAATTTAATTTTAATTTAATTTAATTTATTAAATTTCCCTGCTTTGCATGGGAAAGAAAAAAAGCTATATTCCCTCTGTACAAAGATCTGATTTGATTGTCAACACAGAGCTCTGGGCTGTGATTGGACACAGACGATTAGCAGGTCATGGCCATGAATCTCACTGTGTACAATTGCAGGGGAATAGGGGGAGGAGCATGTGTCATTAGCAGGCAGCAACATGTGGGTACGTCCCGGTGCCTGTAGCTGCCACCTGCAGCGGGTTGGCAAGTGGTTAATTAGCAATGGTATTTGTAATATGCAGCAGGATCACCCCATGCAGTGCAGATTCCCTCTACTGCCCAGCTCCCCCCTGCAGCGTTGCCACTGGTCCTCATTAGTGACCAGTGGCAGTTAATTAACCAATTTGTGCTGCATGTGGCGTCGCGCCAGCTGGGACTAGGAAATGCCTGTTGGGTGAAGATTACTGACAGGGAAGTGAAGGGCGGGATGGGGCGTGGCTGGTCTTAGGCTTGTGCCAGGTGGAGGAGTGCACTCGGCACATGTTTCAGCATGTACATCTAGATCAGAGGTCTCAAAGTACCGACCCGCGGGCCATTTGCGGCCCGCGGACCGGTCTTAAATGGCCCGCAGGCAGGGCGGGTGCCGCGGAAGTGTAGATCGAGGTGCATGAAGAGTAGCGCAGGAAGCGTCTGTCATAAGTTCACTTGTCTCTCATGTCACACTGCTACTCCCCGGCGGCCCCTCCTCTCTTCTCGTCCATCCCCATTTGCTTGTGACATTATCTGAGATGGACGAGAAGAAGAGAGGGGGGCTGCCGGGGAGTAGCAGCGTGACATGAGAGACAAGTGAACTTATGACAGACGCTTCCTGCGCTAATCTGCCTTTGAAGAAAACAACAAGTAAATGCTGACCTGTGCCCTGGTGTGCTCTCATGTGCCCTGATGTGCTCTCATGTGCCCTGATTGTGCCCTAATGTGCTCTCATGTGCCCTGATGTGCCCTGATTGTGCCCTGATGTGCTCTCATGTGCCCTGATGTGCTCTCATGTGCCCTGATGTGCCCTCATGTGCCCCGATGTGCTCTCATGTGCTCTCATGTGCTCTCATGTGCCCTGATGTGCTCTCATGTGCCCTGTACCCTGATGTGCTGGGCTTTGTACCCTGATGTGCTGGGCTTTGTACCCTGATGTGCGCTGTGCACTCATGTGTGCTGTGCCCTGTGCCCTGATGTGCTGTACCCTGATGGTGAGTGGTCAGTGTGTAGTGTAGTGGTCAGTGTGCAGTGTAGTGGTCAGGGTTAATAATGCGTTCGCTGACACCAGTACTGTTTTTGAAGTTTGAAAGTTTGCATGCGGCTCCCCATGGGACATGGAAACTTGTCTTGTGGCCCTCAGGTAATTTGAGTTTGAGACCCCTGATCTAGATTCTCCCTCATTGGCTGAGACAGCAGCGGATGCCATTTGATTCCGCTGCTGTCAATCAAAGTCAATGCGCCAATAAGGAGAGAGAGGGGCGGAGTTGTGCTGAGGCTCCGTGTCTGAATGGACACACAGAGCAGTGGCTTGGCTCGGCTCAGGTGCCCCCCAAACAAGCTGCATCCTGTGGGGGCAGGAGGGAGGAGCCCGAGAAGACGGGGATTGCAGCTGCTCTGTGTAAAATTACTGCACAGAGCAGGTAAGTATAACTTGTTTTCTATTTTTAAACTAAAAAATAATGAGACTTTAGTATCACTTTAATTATCTTAATAACATAACTATGATCAGCTTAAAATTGGCATAGAAGAGTAGGGGTGGAGGGTTACTGTGTGCGTGTTGTGTGTTCATTACTTAATATATTTAAATGTGTCTTATATTTGCATTGATTGCTACAAAGAAGACTGCCGGCATCCTAGCAAGCAAGGATTGAATGACACTAAACTGAGAGTGGGTGGAACCTGATGGAGAACTCTGAGACCATGGGTGGATTCCACAGCCACTATTCAGTCCAATAGCAGCTTTGGAATCCACCCACTGCCATCTGCTGTAAATCACAGAAAAGACAGACCTGATAGAGACTATTCTTGGAGTTCTGCATTAGGTTTTGCCGACCGGCAACTAATTTCGCTCAATTTCATGGCCACTGTGCCTGTTGAGTGAGCAGAACCTGACAGGAAACTCAGAGCTGGTCCCTCATCAGGTCTGCCTTGCCTATGATTGATAAGACATGGCACTGGGTGGATTTGAAAGCCACTATTGGTCTGAATGGCGGCTATGGATTAACCCACTGCTGTAAATCAGATGGAAGCCTGATTTAGAACTAGTCTCTCATCTCTAGTCTAGTCATCTCATATTATAAGACTCCATCCACCCCTAGTAAAAAACTTTTTAGTCATGCACTTATTAGTGTGATGGGCACAGTAACCGGGGAGGGAGGGAGGGAATGATTGCACTAAGGCAGGGGTCCTCAAACTTTTTAAACAGGGGGCCGGTTCACTGTCCCTCAGACCATTAGAGGGCCGGACTATAAAAAAAACGATGAACAATTTCCTATGCACACTGCACATATGTTATTTTGAAGTGAAAAAACAAAATGGGAACAAATACAATATTTAAAATGAAGAAGAAGCCATCATTGCAAGCCCACCCTCACCGTCATTTCAGACCATCATTGCAAGCCCACCCTCACCGTCATTTCAGACCATCATTGCAAGCCCACCCTCACTGTCATTTCAGACCATCATTGAAAGCCCCCCTCACCGTCATTTCAGACCATCATTGGAAGCCCACCCTCACCGTCATTTCAGACCATCATTGCAAGCCCCCCCTTACCACCATTTCGAATTCAAGCCATCATTTCAAGCCCCCCCCCTGACCATTGCAAGCCCCTCACGATCATTGCAACCCTCCCACTTCATCGTTATAAGCCCCTCATTGCAAGCCCCCCCTCACAATCATTAATTGCAAACCGATCATGATCATTGCAAGCCCCCCCACCTCACCATCATCATTACATCATCATCATCATCATCATTCCCTCATTGCAAGCCCCCCCTCGCCATCATCATTGTAAGCCCCTCATTGCAAGCCCCCCTCACAATTACTAATTGCAAGCCGATCAAGATCATTTCAAGCCCCCCCATCATCATTACATCATCATCATCATCAGCCCCTCATTGCAACCCCCCTTCACCATCATCAGCCCCTCATTGCAACCCCCCCTCACCATTGCAAGCCCCTCATTGCAAGCCCCCCCCCCCACCTTCATCATTACATCATCAGCCCCTCATTGCAAGCCTCCCCCACCATCATCATCATCATTACATCATCATTTCATCATCATCAGCCCCCCCCCCACCATCATCCTCATCATCATCATCATTACATCATAATTTCATCATCATCAGCCCCCCCACCATCATCATCATCATCATTACATCATCATTTCATCATCATCAGCCCCCCTCACCATCGCAAGCTCCCCCCCTCCCTCCCTCACCTCACCATCTTAAGCCCCTCACAGCCTTACTCCTTACTGTGCCAAACTGCTGTCACGGTCCTGCTGTGTCACGATCCCGCTGTGTCACGGTTCCGCTGTGTCACGAAGCTCACAATGTTGGTAACAGTTCTGGCGCGCTATGATAAATGTCCCGCCCTCATCCTCCTAGACCAGCTCGTGTGATAGACAGAACACTGGCTTTATCACACGAGCTAGTCTAGGAGGAGGAGGGCGGGACATTTATCATAGCGTGCCAGAAGTGTTAACACTGTGATCTCCGTGACACAGCGTGATCGCTGTGTTACAACCTGCCGTGGAACCGGCGTTGCTTGCCAGGGTGGGGTGGGCCGGTTAAAAGTCCTCCGCGGGCCGCATGTGGCCCCCGGCCTGTAGTTTGAGGACCCCTGCACTAAGGAAAGAAAATTCAGTATGGACACTCCAACCTCTGATTTTAACAGGTACATGAATCAAGAGCAGGCAATGCCCCTTTTGGTACTGCACCCCAATGGTACTCTAAAGTGTGTCTACGACACTGTGTCTGTGTTTTAGCAAACTAAATGTAATTTAGTAATGTCATAAGTAAAGTTTTGCATCTACTTTAAAGCGACTTTGTATCATAATTCAAGGCCCACTTATATTTTAGACCTCACTGCACCACCCCCATCTAATAAAGCAAAGTTACATTAAAAACACCTTTAGCAGAGCAAAGTAAACAATGCCTACCTTATCTCCCTAGCATCCTGTAAATTTACTTGGTGAAGGGTGGAGTCAATGGGCTTTCCCCTGGGATCCTGCCAACGCTAAGTATCCCACATCTGGGGAGAAGATGCTCCCAAGATTTGGGCTCCTAAGCATCCAAGGAGAATGTCCAGTGATGTCACCTTCACCTAAAAGAATCAGCTGGAATCTCGGTGAAAGGTAAGTACTGTTTACTTTTTTCTAGTAATGTTTTTTTTATGTATTTAACACAGGGTTTGACAAATTTGCTTGAAATCTAGGAGCCAGCTAAAAAAGTTAGGAGCCAAAAAACGCACCCCGTCCAGCCAAGCTCGCACGCAGAAGCAAACGCATACGTGAGTAGCGCCCGCACATGTAAACGGTATTCAAACCACACATGTGAGGTATCGCCACGATTGGTAGAGCGAGAGCAATAATTCTAGATCTAGACCTCCTTTGTAACTCCAAACTGTAGAATTTTTTAAACGTCACCTATGTTGATTTTAAAGGGTAAAAGTTTGTCGCCATTCCACAAGCGGACGCAATTTTGAAGCGTGACATGTTGGGTATCAATTTACTCAGCGTAACATTATCTTTCACAATATAAAAAAAAAATGGGGCTAACTTTATTGTCTTATTTTTTTATTAAAAAAAGTGTGTCTTTCCCCAAAAAAAAGTGTGATTGTAAGACCACTGTGCAAATACGGTGTGACAGAAAGTATTGCAATGACCGCCATTTTATTCTCTAGGGTGTTAGAATAAAAAATATATATAATGTTTGGGGGTTCTAATTAGAGGGAAGGAGATGGCAGTGAAAAAACACATTAGAACTGCTGTTTTTTGCTACCTGTAATGTAATGTAATGTAACCTGTAATGCCAACGGCCACCACAAGATGGCCACTCCTAGACTCCTTCTGCAGGCCTCAGCTTCCTTCTGTGAAGGCCGCAAAGCCGCGGCCTCAAATACTGGTGGGCACGGGGCCCGCTGCGATCACGCCCTGCGCCGGCCGGTAATTGAGGCCGCGGCTTTGCGGCCTTCTGCAGCCCTAAGCTTCCCCAGGCGCACACTTGGAATCATTAGCCCCTCCTTGCTCAAGGGATCGTAGGTGTTACTGCAAGTTTGTTTACTGCAAGTGTTTTATCCAATTTTCTTTACCTGTCGTTCACATCAGGACTGGATTTTATTTACATTGCGGCTAATAAACAGACAAACGTCTTTATTACTGCAAAGAGACAATCTGCATTATTGTGTGTGTCCCATTAGCGCTGGATTTTCGTGTATGGAAATTAGAGTGGGACATTTTGAGCCTAGAATTGAGCCTAGAATATTGAACCTTTTCACAATATTTACATTTTCTGAGATTGTGGATTTGGGGTTTTCATGAGCTGTAAGCCATAATCATCACAAATATGACAATCATGGCTTGAACTATCTTGCTTTGCATGTAATGATTCTGTCTCATATATTAGTTTCACCTTTTAATTAGTCAAATAAATAAACTTTTGCACGATATTCTGATTTTTCAAGTTTCACCTGTATTTCCTGCGACATTTTAACAACACTTTTAAGCAAAACTGTGCTCATTTGTAATAAAAAAAATGCCATATACTTTACGGTATTCTTTTTTAATGTTTAACATTTATATTGTTTATACAAGTGTAATTACGCGAGTACTTAGAGATGTTATACCTAATAATTGCAGTCAGTTCCTACAAAGGAGATTTTTTTTTTTTTTACATCTAGAGATTTTATAGGTTCCATGAGTTTAATCCGTTCCTACAAAGCTTTTTCTGTGTTATCGGTTATTGCAAAAAGAGAGGGTAATCAGTATCACATTTCACACCTGCGATTTTTTAAATGCTAATTTGTTCCATCTATCTATGATATAAAAATATATCACACATTGCTGTGCAACTACTAATTGATGTGCTAACATCACAGAGGAAACGTGCTCCATTAGCTGATATGTCTATGTAGAAAAAATAAAGGTCTCTTTTTTTTGTAGTCTAATCCAAAATGTCTTCAGGGCTTGACAGAGTTCAATTGTACTACTATAGAAACCAAAACCAGGTCCCTACTGAAAATCTGACAATGCTGGCATTGGCCCTGAGATCATTCGGATAAATGGGAGAATGTCGGGGTTATTCCGGTGCTCCTGAAGGGTGCCCAGATTTAGTATATGTGATCCAAGTCACTAAAATATGATATATGCTTTGACATGTTAGTGTGTAGGCAGATGCCTACAAGAGGGTTTTTCCTGTTTAAACTCCTGCCATTAATTGAGCCAGTCAGGTATTACACGTTTTTAGATATAAAATGTTACAATGTCCAGGCTGCATTCACACCTAGGCGTTGGCGTTACAGGCGTTTTTACGCGCGTTTTTTTCGCGCGTTTTGGTGCGCGTTTGCGCGCGTTTGTGCGCGTTTGCGCGCGTTTGTGCAGAGCGACGTCCAGCGTTTTTTTTTTTTTTTTTGACCAATAGTAAAATAGATCACCTCTGTCATCATTTGTTGCTATGTGAAAGGTTTTTTTTTCCTCTTCCTGGGTGATAATTCCTCTTCCAGGTCATCCTTGTGCTTCTGACTCCATTGTGAAAATGAGTGATGACGAGATGGCTTTGTTCATGGCAGCAGCCACTGCTAGCCAATATCTTATAAACGAGAGGCAGAGAAAAAGGAAGAGGCAACGCAGATTTTGGATACACCCCGTCATTGCTGATCGGGAAGAAAGAGGGCAATTTTGGGTGATGTACCAAGACCTCCGTGACCATGAAGACAAATTTCTGGACTACACCAGAATGTCCATAAAAAGGTTAGTAAAAAATGATCTGGAATCATTTATTTTTTACATTGTACCATTTGGGTTGCCACCTTTTCTTCAAGTCAAACATGTACACTTCTGCGGTGCACAACTATTTTTTTTAATACTATGAACTATACATATATTTTGTTAGTATTTAACATTTCTAATCATATGAATATAATAAAAATAGTCCCCTTTCCATTGCAGTGCACAGAGTTCCCCCTTTACATTAGAGTCCACAGAGTTCCCCCTTTACATTAGAGTCCACAAAGTTCCCCCTTTACATTACAGTGCACAGAGTCCCCCTTTACATTACAGTGCACAGAGTCCCCCTTTACATTACAGTGCACAGAGTCCCCCTTTACATTACAGTGCACAGAGTCCCCCTTTACATCACAGTCACCCTTTTGCATCTCAACTCCCAGATTTCCCTTTCACTGTATGGGTTAACCAACATAATCTGATTGAAGCGAGACCTCAAGATACTCAGACATAAGGGATGCTCTGTGAACCATGATCTAAGGGGGAAACCGAGATCTCTGATGTACGGAGAGGACTCCAATGTGAGAACTCTGATTTATCCTAATGTACTCACCAAGAGGCAGGATAGAGAAAGGGGGTGGGTGCTTCTGTCAGACAGCGATGGAGGGTGAGCTCACTCACCCCTTGGCAGATAGCACATCTCATCCTGGTATATCTGTGGCTGCTGGGTTGTAAGTTTTCATCCCCTGCAGCCATTAACCCTGCCGGAAATCCATATTCTGGTCAGAAAAATCTGTGAGAGTGTCAGGCAGTCTGAAACCCGGACACATGATTCCAAACCCGAACTGTTCTGGCGAATCCCGGAAAGGTGGCAACCCTAGTACCAATCCATTGCCAATTTTAAATTTCATTTTCCTTTACAGCTTTGATGAGTTGCTGGAATTGTTGATCAACAGATTGCAGAGGATGGACACCTACTTCCGCAACTGTATCCCCCCTGTGGAGCGACTTATCATAACACTGAGGTAATTTTTATTTAGCGCTTTGAATGTAATACACTCTATTATATATATATATATATATATGTGTAATAAAAACCAAACAAAAATTCTGTAGGAACAAAATTATTTTAATATTTTAATCAACCAAAACATTGGGTCTTTTTTTTTTTATTAGGAAAATATACACAAAGTGCCTACCTATATGTTTTATACATATTCCTTATTTACAATTGATGTAAATTTGGGGAGGAGTCCTCTTCCCCGTGCGGTGACATGGCGACCGACAGTGCGTGGGCAAAAGGGGGCCAAGTGGAGGTGGTGCTGTCTTCCCCTGACCAATTGGAAGGTGGTGTTGCTTGTGGTGGTGGTGGTGTTCGTGTTGGGGCATTCCTGAAAGTCGATTGTCTCGGTCGATGTGGGTAATGTGATGTAGGTGTAGTCGTTAACGCAGGGTAAGTAGAAGGTGGTGGGTGGTAAGAAGAAAGTGTTGTAGGAGGCAGAGTACTGTATGTGACAGGTGGTGTTGAGAGATGAGGAAAAGGAGAATGAGGGTGGTAAGAAGAAGGTTGTGTATAAGGAAAAGGATTCAGAGAAGTGTGAGTGGAAGGTGTTGGCACAGGAGGTAAATGAGATAGAGTGGTGGTCAAAGGATGGTGCGCAGAAGTCGGTGGTGGTGTTGGTCGAGGAGGTTGGTCGGAAAGCTGTGGTCCTGTCCAAAGGGTAACGGGTGGTGGGGAGAAATGGGTCGTGGGTGGTGTTGGGACATGCTCGGTCCGTTTATTGGCATATGGGCCATAGGGTGGTGGTGGTTCGGATAAATCGTCAGCTTCTGTCGGGGGTATAAATGTCGAGATGTATCTAGCCGTACAGGACAGCACCACCGCTTGCAGATTTGGGGGAACTTTATCGATTAGTTCCCCCAGACATTTTGCTACATTTTGGCCATATGATCTATTGCTCATCCGGTCAGACATGTTTGTCATAATGTCCAACATACGATCCAGGGCTGGATCCGGAGCAGGAGCCCTCCTACGCAGAGCACGCGGAGGTCCAATATGCGCGATGTTAACTGGGGGCTGCTCTGCAAGTGGTCTTGTTGCATTAGAATTTGATGCCTCGGAGTGCTGCGGTTCCAGCTCCAGAGTAGCCATCGCTTGATCCCCCGATGCCACGCTCTCTCTGTCCCCTCTCTCTGCCACGCTCTCTCTGTCTACTACAGCTGTGGCAGCCTCGTCCCAGCAGCTTTCAGTACTGAAAAAAGAAATCATGTATTCAAAAATAATTTTAAACATTTGGTTTACCGAGCAAAGTACAGATAATGGTTTACCTCCCCAAATCCAGCACCGGTCTCAGAAACTCCAATTCCTTTGCGTGAACGTATTCTTTCACCGAACATGCTCCACTCCCACTTCGCCGCTGCTCCCGCTGTGCCTTCAGCTGGCGAGCGTAGGCGTCCCTTATACTCTTCCATTTGAGTTTTAGAATTTTCACTGTAAAAAATAAAATAAAATAATATATATTATTTTCTTTGTAGGTATCTATCAACTGGACAATCGATTGCAAGTCTGCATTACTCGTTTCGTATTGGAAGATCTACTGCCAGTTATATAATTCGGGACACCTGCAGTGCCATTTGGGAAGTCCTGAAACCCATTGTGTTTAAAAAACCGGCAGCAGAGGACTGGGAAAAAATTTCCCAAGTATTCTGGGAACGCTGTAACTTTCCGAATTGTCTAGGAGCGATCGATGGGAAACACATCAGGATTGTTAAGCCCATGGCTAGTGGGAGCCAGTATTTCAATTATAAGAAATACTTTTCATTCGTCTTAATGGCTGTGGCTGATGCCAATTATTGCTTTACCTATATTGACATTGGTTCCTATGGAAGTAGTGCAGACTCAGCGATTTTTGGGAACTCCTCTTTTGGGCAATTACTTCGAACAGATGGTCTGGACCTTCCACAAAATAGTCCACTCCCGGGCACAAACGGCCCTCCCCTACCAAGTGTCTTTGTGGGTGATGAGGCTTTTGCTCTGAACACACACCTACTTCGGCCTTATTCAGGACATAATCTGAACGAAGACAAACGCATATTCAACTACCGGCTTAGCAGAGCACGCCGCGTAGTTGAGTGTGCTTTTGGAATTTTGGCGAACAAGTGGAGGGTTCTCCACACACCGATTGTCCTCAACATGCAAAATGCCATTAGTGCTGTAGAAGCGGCGTGTGCCTTGCACAATTTTGTCAGGCAGCGCGATGGTCTAGATTACGAGGAGCCAGTCCATGAGACTCTGGAAAGAGCTCATTGGACTGGTGTACGTGGGAACACACAGGGGACACATGTCCGTGAACAGTATGCGGCATACTTTGTCTCTCCTGAAGGGCAGGTCCCTTGGCAGCTCAATTCCATTTAATTTATTGAACTTTTCAGCTTTTGACACGCTTATTTTGTGAAATATAATCTTTACTATGCTGTTTTTTTGAAAAAAAATAAAAAATGATTCATGTTTTAAGAAGTCTCATTCTAATTTTATTTTGATACAGTTTTATCATTGGGTTCAATAGCCCTATCATATTGTGTGCCATTTTATATTAGTGACATTCTATCAATTGTAAACTTAGTTTATGTATTTATTCTGTGGTCTAATAAAGGGCCTGTAAGTGACCGCCTAGACGTGGGTTGGGGGTCCGATCAGGACCCCCAGGGTACATCCGGGGGTTAAGTGGCTCTATATGTGTCCCCCTGCGTGTCACTTTCTCCTCCTGTGTAAACACAGGAAGAGGGAAGTGATGACACTGACACCAGTACACGTAGGCACAATCCCCTTTTGGACCTCCAATCCACTCCCCCATCCCCTTGTCACAGTATCAATGAATGCAGTGAACATATATTTACTGATCACTGCAGGCAGAGTGTAAGGTCCTGTGTAGCCCCCGTCCCCACCTGACGCTGTAGTCGCTAGGTCGATTGAATTTTTTTATTTTTTTAGATTAAAGATGTGTAAAATAATATTTTTTTTGAAAAATGTCACTAAATTTTTGGATTATTAAAAATCACAGAGGGGATCAAATATCACCATTAATAAGCTCTATTTGTGGGAAGAAGAGAACGCAATTTATGTTTATAAGCCATGTCGCATGACCGCACAATAGTCATATTTGTAAAGACACATTTTTAAACTTAACAGCATATTGGTACGGTAATAAATGCCTACTGTAACGACAAACAATCATTCCATTATTTCATTAGTGGCATTTTGTATTTCTGTTATGTTTTTTGATAGAGTTTACCTTTGCTATCATGGGACTTATTTATCCGTGCCCAGTTCTCATAGATTTGGCTCCCAATAGAACACCAAGCGTCCCAACGGGTGGTCCTCATTTTGTAGCCCGGTGCCCTGCTGTCATAAAGACAGGGGTGCTCCTTCACCATCCTGATGAAATTTTCAGGCTCCAGCATCGAAAGGGTTCTATCAAATTCGGCCTCCATTGATAAAAATGTGACTTTTCTTTATTGTAAGTAAAGTAAAATGGTGATTTCACAAGTTCCTGTAAAAAAATATGTCATTTCCTGTTTTGTTTTGGAGCTGTATGGGCGTCAAAACGCGCGTAAAAACGCGCGTAAAAACGCTTGCTGTCGCGCGATACGCTCAATTCGCGCGTTTCCCATTACTTTCTATGGTAAAAAAAAACGCTCGAAAACGCCTATGTCGCGCGATTCGCGCGACAAAAAAAGGTCCGGGACTAGTTTGAGCTTCGCGCGACAGGCGTTCAGGCGTTCAGGCGTTCAGGTGTGAACAGGCACCATAGGAAACAATGTTAAATCTGCCCTCCCGCGTTCGTGAGCAGTGCGTTTCAGGCGTAAAAACGCCTAGGTGTGAATGGGGCCGAAGGGTTTTCCTGCTAGTTTTAGCAGGGTTACCACCCACCCAAGGACTCACCCAATGCCCTGTAGTCGGCTGTTAGGGAAATACTGCCAAAATGTAGCCTCTACTCTGCTGGAGTGGATCACCCCCGTGTGGGGGGTGATGGGAGCCAGTGGCAGCCCGTCCATAGGGACGCACGGGCGCCGCCCCCCCTCCTACAGTCACACAAAAAAAAAAAAAAAACGGGCCCTTTAAGAACTTTTATTCGGCTAAAATGTAATTTTGACATTTTAACCGCAGTTCTGGCGGCCGTCTATAGAGGGCGCTGCAGCGCCACCCCCTCTCGCAAATAACACACATTCGTGCATAAATGCACGAATGTATGTTATTGGTTGGTTGCCAGCTGCCTGGTCTATTCCTATAACCGGACGTGGGACGCCGGTTACCCGAATAGCGGCAGCTGGTTGGCTGAGGGGAACTGCCTATCAAAGCCAGTGGCTCTGATAGGCCTTTCTCCGGCTCCCGGATGTCTATACTCGGAGCGCAGGCAATCTGCACTTCTTGCATAAGACAAACGGCCGTTTCAGCCAATCAGGTTCCCGGATTCTGGTCATCAGGAACCTGATTGGCTGAAGCTTCACCACAGCGGCAGAAGACATCGAGGGAGGACATGGAATCCTCAGGTAAGTGCTTTTTACAGGGAAAGGGGCACAGTGACATCATGGGGCACAGTGGTGACAAAGGGCACAGAGGTGACAATTGGCACAGTGGCATCATGGGGCACAGTGGCGACAAAGGGCACAGAGGTGACAATTGGCACAGTGGCATTATGGGGCACAATGGCGACAAAGGGCACAGAGGTGACAATTGGCACAGTGGCATCATGGGGCACAGTGGTGACAAAGGGCACAGAGGTGACAATTGGCACAGTGGCATCATGGGGCACAGTGGTGACAAAGGGCACAGAGGTGACAATTGGCACAGTGGCATCATGGGGCACAGTGGTGAGTGACAATGGGCACAGTGGCATCATGAGGCACAGTGGTGACAATGGGCACAGTGGTGACAATGGGCACAGTGGCATCATGGGGCACAGTGGTGACGATGGGCACAGTGGCATCATGGGGCACAGTGGTGACAAGGGCACAGTGGTGACAATTGGCACAGTGGCAACAATTGAGGGGCACAGTGGCTGCGTTTGATGGCATGGCACAGTGGTGACAATTGATGGAACAGTGTCTGCGTTTGATGGCATGACACAGTGACTGCGTTTGATGGCATGGCACAGTGGTGACAATTGATGGCACAGTGGCTGCGTTTGATGGCACAGTAGCTGTGTTTGATGGCATGACACAGTGGTGACAATTGATGGCACAGTTGCTGTTTGATGGCATGGCACAGTGGTGACAATTGATGGCACAGTGACTGCATTTGATGGCATGGCACAGTGGTGACAATTAATGGCACAGTTGCTGTGTTGCATGGCACAGTGGTGTCAATTGATGGCACAGTGACTGCATTTGATGGCATGGCACAGTGGTGACAATTGATGGCACAGTGACTGCATTTGATGGCATGGCACAGTGGTGACAATTGATGGCACAGTTGCTGTGTTTGATGGCATGGCACAGTGGTGACAATTGATGGCACAGTGGCTGCATTTGGTGGCATGGCACAGTGGTGACAATTGATGGCACAGTTGCTGTGTTGCATGGCACAGTGGTGACAATTGATGGCACAGTGGCTGCGTTTGATGGCATGGCACAGTGGTGACAATTGATGGCACAGTTGCTGTTTGATGGCATGGCACAGTGGTGACAATTGATGGCACAGTGACTGCATTTGATGGCATGGCACAGTGGTGACAATTGATGGCACAGTGACTGCATTTGATGGCATGGCACAGTGGTGACAATTGATGGCACAGTTGCTGTGTTGCATGGCACAGTGGTGACAATTGATGGCACAGTTGCTGTGTTTGATGGCATGGCACAGTGGTGACAATTGATGGCACAGTGGCTGCATTTGGTGGCATGGCACAGTGGCTGCGTTTGATGGCACAGTGGCTGCATGTGATGGGCACAGTGAGGCTGCAATTTAGAGCACCAGCCGCCACTGATGGGAGCCCAGTCAGGGTTCCCAGTGTGTTGAAGTTCCAGTAATGCATTTTACTACCTTTGTGGACTTCTGGACTGTAATGTGGGGTACACACCATAAATGGTTTTCCACTCAACCCAGCAGGCTGAGGGGGAAAAACATTACAGGTTGCTGGACTAACCAGTACTAACCTAGCGGGAGACAGTCGGGAGGCCACAATAGAGCCCGGCCCCCTGCGTGGTAGACAGTCATGAGGCCAGGATCCCAACCCCCCCACGGGAAACAGTTTGAGAGCCACAATCTCCCTACCCCCAGTGGGAGACAGCTGGGAGGCCATCATAGGGGGCCTTACTGTGAGGAGGCAGAAGGGAGCCTATCCAGGAGCCAAGATGCAGCTTGGGAATAGCCAGGGCTTACACTTCCTGGCCGAACAAGAAGTGACCGGGGCTTCTCCTCCCGGCCGAACAGGAAATGGGTCCTGGGACTCCCTGGCCAATTGTGTCTCAGGAGTTGCTTCCTGATTGACCGGGGGGAGAATCATGAATATTAATTCGCTATTTTCACACAAGTGGGTGAAATACCCTATTTTGAAGCCAATTAATCACGTGTTTAAAAAAAAATTCAAGACTAAAACGAAATTGAAATTTAATGTAAAATTTGATGTCAAAACGTACTGGAGATATTAGTCGACTAAAATGTACTGGAGATTTATTAGACTAAATATGACTAGACTAAATTAGACTAAATATGACTAAAACTAAAACAATTGCAGAAGACTAAAATGGGACTAAAACTAAAATGCCATTTTAGTCCTGAGACTAAAGCCTCACACGATCGGATTCTCCACAGACAAAGCGTCAGACTTTTGTCTGAAGGGCGTTGGCCAAGAACATACTACGTGAAATTTCAGCTCTTGAGCGCCACCCTTTGGACACCTTCTGATAATGTCGTGTTTGGTGAGCATTGATTCTGAGCATGAGTGTATCTGTATTCCTGTATCTTGCCAAATCAACAGTTTAGCCTCCTGTCTGTCATACTTGCCATCCGGCTGTTTCAGGCCTTTAGCGTAGGCCTAAGTTTCTGTTCCTCAGAACAAACAGTTTCCTAGAGTTAAGCACACACCTAGCTTACTCCTGTCAGCGTCTTGCTGCTCAATCATTAATGACATCTGCCTTCTGCAGACATGCATACAGCCTCTGACTCCACTCAGAGGGATTTGGGAATCCACCTGATTCCCGGGAACAGACTTCCTGTCTGTGGGTGGGGCCCTGAGCCATGTCAGGTCACACTTAAAAAGCCCAAGACACAGCTGTGCAATCAATGTGTCTTTCTCTCCAAAATCTGGCGTAAACCAGCAATCTTTCACATAGCACAGAGTCCCTCCCTCACAATATATAAAATATACAATATAGCCACCCAGAGTTCTCACCCAGGTTGAGCGGCTCCAGGGTGCTTATCTCATATAGAGGAAATAGATTTCCAGTTTCCTCAGGGAAGCTTAGTTTGGGACCTGAAGTCTGAAGGCTCCATAGAGACATGGGAGGGACGAAGTCTCCAATTCTGGGTCCACATTTTGCAGATAACCAGCACACTAATTGTGTACAGAGCTCATATTAGAGACATTACTATGGTTCATCACTCCTCCCAACCTATAGAGTCTATGTGGCTGCAAGGGAGCAGCCAGGCCTGCATGTGTGTAGAGGAGTTTGAGAATTTTCTGCAGGAGAGACAATTTTTGCTTGAGGTTATATTTACCTTATTAAAGCAGCGTGTAGGCAGGTGCAAATTTCTTCACTGCAAGTAGCAACTCAACTGCAGCAGCATTGCAGGGGCAGAGGAAGTCAAGGAGAACATGGTTCCTTTATGTTTTCCTGGGTTACTGGGGAAGCTATCCGATTCGATGCTGCGGCCCCATGTAACTCCAGCAGCCATCTTGGATCAGGCAAAGCCTTTTTAGGGTCCTGGCTCGCATGCTTGGTGCGCATTTTGCACATGGGTAGTGTAGGGACAGGTCACCAGTCTGTGTCACATTCTGGAGTCAGGCTCAGAGGCCAATAGCTACAGCAGTGGAGCAACACCAACCTGCAAATAGGACAGGTATAAACACAGGTCACCCTGGCGGATGATATGGATTCATCTGAGGTGCGGGTCTAAGTACTAACTGGTATTCACCAGAGCTCCTAATGGTAGAGATGGGTTTTGCTGCATGTTAGTACCAGGTGAGAAAGCCAAAGTCCAGTAGCAGATCAGCAGGTTGGGATCAAGCAGAAGCATAGTCAGTAAACAAGCCAAGGGTCAGTAACGAATAGTAGCAGGTTGGGATTAAGCAGCAATCATAGTCGAGGAACAAACCAAGGGTCAGTAACGAATGGTACCAAAGATATGGACAGCAGCAGGAGAGACAAAAGCGAGATATTGGCTGGAGAGAGCACAATAATATGGCAAACAGGAAGTGCAGAGACATGGCTTAATTCAGGAAGTTCATGGGAGGAGCAAAGAGTTCAGGGTTCAAGGCAAACAAGGTTCAATACTAAAATAAAAAAAGTGTTCTGACCCTTTAAATCTTAAAACCATAAATTAACAAATTCACAAATGAGTGCAAAAAAAAAGCAAGTGTAACAACAATATGTGCTGACACTTTAACTCACACGTAAATAAGTTCAAATCTAGAAAACAATACACGTTTTTGATCCATTGAAGTCTATGGAACCAAAAAAAAAACTGAAAAAAGGTTTTTTATTGGTTCCATAAAATGCACAGGTGTGAACTACATCCATAGGAAACCATGTTAAATAGACTGCAGTGTGTTTCTGAAAAACTGAGGTGTGAACCAGCAACTTAATGCATTTTTGATGCGTTTTGCATTTTTAATCTGCCTCACAACAAACATCTCCCCTTTTAAAAAAAAAGGAATGCAAAATGCATTGAAAAAACATGTCAAAAACATGTGTGCAAAGATACAAAAAAACGCACTGCAGAAATGGATGAAAAGAAAACTGCATATGTGTGAACCAGGCTTAACTTCATTCATCAAAAAAACAAACAAAAAAAAAAACAGTATATATATTTTTTTAAATCTTGTTACATAAATTCCAAATAAATAGATGCAAAAAATTCTATTTTATTTCAAACAGTAAATGAGTGTTTTTTACAGAAAGGTTTATTGCAAAGAATTTTTTTTATTTTTTTTGCTGTTTTCTTGTGCATGGCACGTAACCGTACAGAAAGAACATCTGGCTGCAGAACAAGCTGGTGACCTGTGTAATATGACTAGAAGGCGACATGCTCTGTTTTGTGACTCATTCTTGTTTGTTAAATCTGTGTGCTTTGTGATGCTTTATCACATTCTATTTTCTCCTTTATTTGAATGTTATATTCACCTCATTCCAGAGTCAGCATGAAAATCGGTGCTTACCAGTGTGCAGCAATATATTAGAATACTAAGTTTGCTTGTGTAGGAAAGCCCAGTTGTTCTATTTCATTTGGATGCATTTCTGTTATAAACTAAATCAGCTACAAAATAAATTAAAGCTAAACTCCAGGAATTAATGTCACTTTGTAAAATGTGCTAGATTACTGCGGGGCCATTTCAATGAGGTGCATGCCACCTTGTGGACTTTTCTCCCTAATTTATTTATATTTTTACTGAGTGTCAGCAGCATTGCTGTTGCTAGACTTCCGTTCTCCGATGCTGAACCTTCTGGTCTCAGCTATTGCAGTCATAAATTGCTTTCTAATATATAATCTCATTCACAAAATACAAAGGCTTCTGTGAATGAAAAGTGGAGGGGAGGGACAGGCATAACAGCTGCTATATGAGAGAGCAGCATCCCTCCTATCAGAGCCCCGGGAGTCTAGCGATAACTGTGCTCCGGGAGTTCATAAACTGTCTGATGTAAATTAAAGACTAAGGGCCGGATTCACAAAGAGTTACGCCGGTGTATCAGTAGATACGCCGACGTAACTCGGAATCTAAGCCCGTCGTAAGTTTAAGTGTATGCTCAAACTGAGATACACTTAAACCTAGCTAAGGTACGACGGCCTGCGCCGTCGTATCTTAGGGTGCAATTTTTCCGCTGGCCGCTAGGTGGCGCTTCCGTTGTTTTCGGCGTAGAATATATAAATGACTAGATACGCCGATTCACGAACGTACGCTTGCCTGTCGCAGTAAAGATACGCAGTTTCCGTAAGAGATACGCCGCGTAAAGATAAAGCTGCCCCCTAGGTGGCGTAGCCAATGTTAAGTATGGCCATCGTTCCCGCGTCAAAATTTGAAAATTCTACGTCATTTGTGTAACTCGTCCGTGAATGGGGCTGGACGTAATTTACGTTCACGTCGAAAAATGATGTCCTTGCGGCATACTTTGGAGCAATGCACACTGGGAAATTCCACGGACGGCGCATGCGCCGTTCTTACAAAACGTCAATCACGTCAGGTCACCAATAATTAACATAAAACATGCCCCCTCATTTGAATTAGGCGCGCTTACGCCGGCCCCATTTATGATACGCCGCCGTAACTTAGGAGGCAAGTGCTTTGTGAATACAGTACTTGCCTCTCTGACTTGCGGCGTAGCGTAAATACGATATGCTGCGCCGCCGTAAAAATGCGCAGATCTTACTGAATCCAGCCCTAAAGTCTATATGAGGTGGCATGCACCTCGTTTGAATTACCTTGGCATGCCAGCACATTTTACAAAGTGGTTGAATTCCTGGAGTTCAGCTTTAAAGAGGAACTCCGTGATTTTATTTTTAATTGGTTACCCCCATCTGGTGTCAACATAAATACTCCCACCCCCCACCTACCCTCTCCAGCGCTGTCCCTGACTTCCTTCTCTGTGCAGAACCAGTTGCCCTCTTCACTGTGTTGTTCCAGTTCCTGTGGAACTTAGCCTATTGTTTATAGGCCTCTGAAAGTGCATGCCATCATACAGGCTGGGCTCACAGTACTCTAGGACTGAGATATGCTCACACATCATTACATGAGAACAGCTTAGTCCTAGAAGAACGCCTGCCCCTGCTACTGCTGGAGAAAGAAGAGGAAGTGCTGGTGACATCACTGGAAGAAAACAGTAGGAAAAAAAGTACCGGTATGTATTTTTTTAGTATAGGATACTGGGAAAAAAACATTAGAGGGTGATGGGAGGTAGAAGGCAGTGGGTTCGAAAATCCTAGAGGTCACTTTTATTCTCAGAAGTTTATTCTTAGTAGTCGCCGCCATTACTGTGACATCAACAGTCTTCCAGGTTGGCTGGTATTCTGCCTAGTCTGTACAGGGGGTCACTCACTTGGCACTGCCACCATTCAGAGAAAGCTCTATATTTTTCTTAATAAATACAAGACATTCATTAATTGGACAAGATGGAGAGGCAGGATGGGGCGATGATGTCATTATCTCTACCTCGTCCATGGATTAGAGTAGTGCAACCCTTTACCCAGTCACCTGTATGTGGCCATGTAGTTCCGCTAATATTTGATTTGAAATATCCTCATTTTATAAACTGAATTTTAGAATTTTATTGTAGTTTTTGCTTGTTTATGGGATGGAGCGCCAGAGAAATGTTGTATTGTTCATTTTCAAATGTTTGTCTTACTATATTTGCATGCAGATCTGTCTGCTCTTTAGGCAATAATGTAATTCAGAAATCAAGGCAGTTGTGAATCATGGATTGCTTGATGTGTACATGAGAAAAAGGTGGTGATACTTTCATAGACTTGACAGAGCAGATGGGACCGAACTCACTCAGCAGCATACCATCCTCAGGTAAAAAAATGTTTTTCCTATTCGTATATAGAATAATTTAAATTGTTGCTAAAAGCAAATTTTTCTAAATTAAAATAATAACCACGTTATACCTACCTGCTTTGTGCAATGGTGTTGTACAGAGTGACCCTGAAACCTCCTCTTCTCGGGTTCCTGGGCAGCTCTGTCTGCTCCTCCTCTTCTGTGGCTGCCCCCATGCCAAGCGCTTGCTATCGGGACAGAAATGCATGCTTGCTTCCGAGCTGGACTGTGTGTGTCTATAAACACACACAGTGTGGCTCTGCCCCATCCCCCTCTTCCTCCTCACTGGATTTGATTGGCAGCAGCAGAAGCTGATGTGCTTTCGAGCATAGAGAGAGAGAGACTTGTAAAGCGCAACACATGCGAACTGAATCGCCTCTGGGCGCTGTATCCATTTCATGGGTAAGGAACCCCTTGACCTCAGAAGAGATGGGTTTTAATCTTTCTCCTGAAGGCCAAGTGGTCCGACTCCAGTCGGATGGTGGTTGGTAGTGCACTTTATTGAGTTTGGGCTCAGGTAAGTATTTAGGGGGGCTGGAGGGGAACTAATCTTGAAAGGTTTTTACTTATATACCCTAATGCAGATAGTGCATTAAGGTATATAAAATAAAAAAAAATCTTCTAAACAAAAGAACCTTGGGCCAGATCCACAAAAACCTGGCGCAACTTAAAAAATCCCATTTAAGTTACACTGCCTTAAAATTTCTACCTAAGTGCCCGATCCACAAAGCACTTACCTAGAAATTTCAGGCTGTGTAACTTAAATCCGGCCGGCGCAAGGCATTCCTATTCAAATGGGGCGAGTCCCATTTAAATGAGGCGCGCTCCCGCGCCGGCCGTACTGCGCATGCGCGAAGTTACGTTACGCCGAGTTTTGTGGATCGCGCCGGCTTAAAAAAGTTGCGTCTGGAAAAAAAAAAATGAAAAAAATTGGACAGCGTCGCTCGGCATGCATTCCTGAGGGAGAACTCCATGCCAATTTTCAAATAAAAAAACGGCATGGGTTCCCCCCCCAGGAGCATACCAGGCCCTTAGGTCTGGTATGGGTTGTAAGGAGAACAGAAGAAGAAGCCCCCCCTGGTATTAGAGCTAAAGAAGACAGGGGGGCCTCCGGAGCAGACTAATAAATGATTTTAAAAACCCTTGTGTTGTGTGTTTAATAACTATCACTTTGCCTCCAGGTGAATGGGTAGGGGTACGATGTACCCCATATCCATTCACTTAGGGTGGGGGGCCGGTATCTGGGGGCCCCCTTATTTGAGGGGACTCCCAGATTCCGATAAGCCCCCCGCCCGCAGACCCCGACAACCAACGGCCAGGGTTGTCGGGAAGAGGTCCTGTCCTCATCAACATGGGGACAGGGTGCTCTGGGGTGGGGGGGCCCGCAGTGCGCCCCCCTGCCCCAGAGCACCCAACCCCCCCATGTTGAGGGCATGCGGCCTGGCACGGCTCAGGAGGGGGGGGGGCGCTCGCTCGTCCCCACTCCCATTCCTGGCCGGCCGGGTAGCGTGCTTTGGATACGGGTCTGGTATGGATTGTAGGGGGACCCCCTACGTCGATTTTTCGGCGTAGGGGGGGTCTCCTTACAACCCATACCAGACCTAAGGGCCTGGTATGCTCCTGGGGGGGGAACCCATGCCGGTTTTGATTTGCCGTGGAGTTCTCCCTCTCAGGAATGCATACCAAATGCCGTCGCTTGAATGTGCTTTTACATGGTGTTACTAACTTTACACTTTGTAAAAGCAGCCCTAATTTTACACTTGCAAACTAAAACTTACGGCGAAAAAACGAAGCTGAAAAGCTTTGTGGATCGCCCTAAGTGCTAATTTGCATACCAGAAGCGGCATTTCGACTCGAAATGCCCCCAGCGGCAGATGCGGTACTGCATCCTAAGATCCGGCAGTGTAAGTCCCTTACACATGTCGGATCTTCTGCCTAACTTTGGAAAACTGATTCTGTGGATCAGTTCCAAAGTTAGAACCAGGGATACGATGGAGTAACAGCAGTTACTCCGTCGTATCTCTTTTGAGGATCTGGCCCCTTTAGCCTTCACAACCACTTTAAATCTAAAATGTTAAGTTATTAGAAATCCTGAGTCATTATTTCAGTGTTTAGATTACAGATATTTTGACTGAGAGTAGATTGTAAAATCCTTATTATTAAAACCAGTTGCCATCTACTTAAAGGTCAACTCCACTTTCTTGAGAAAAGAAAATATAGCAAATGTAGGCTTTACTCCCAGAGAAGCCGCTTGCTATTCTCTGCTGCGACTCTGTTAACTGCTTCCTCCCCTCTGACAAATCTAGTTAGGTAATAGGATGCTGCAGACACCTATGTGAGCTCACGCATAAGTATCCTTCTTACAACCATATTATAGTATAAAAAAATAGGCACCAGGCTACTTAATGGTAAATAAAGTAAGTGTATTGTCACAAGGCAAAGCAAATGGCAATGCAACAATATCAATAAACAGGTAAAATAATCTGCTTGCAGCAAGCTAACTGACCTAACTACTAGGTTATAGCATAGCAGTTAAGAAGGCCATACATGGATTAAAAATGTGTCTGTTTCAGAAGGGACCGATTGAGTTTTGATCCATGTATGGGCAGGATGGTTGTACAGAAGACAATCTATTGATCAACTTCTGCACAATCAGCCTGTCGGATTTTCCCACCTATTTCTGGCAGCGCTGATTGATGTATTCTGACAACCGAGAAATCTCCAGTAGTTCAGCGGGGAGGATTCCCCTTTCCACACACCCTGTGGTTGAACTAAAAAAAAATGATCTATAGGCTGCCTAAGTCTAAATCACCGGAATACTAAAGCAAGAATAAAGTGGTTGTAAAGGCAAATGTTTTTTTTAACTTAATGCATTCTGAGCATTAAGAAAAAAAAAAAACTTCAGCCCCCTAATACTTACTTGAGCCTCATCTCTTCAGCGGCTCTCCTGGGTCTCTCTCTCTCCTCATTGGCTCACACTGCAGTGGGGGCCATTGGCTCCTGCTGCATTTAATCACAGACAGTGAGCCAATGAGAAAAAAGCAGGAGTGGTGCTGAAAGATGCTTTGCGTGTGAATGGACAATGTCATATCACAAGAGTACAGCTCAGGAGAGAGCCTGCTCGAGTGCCCCCATAGCAAGAACCTTGCCATTGGAGGCTCTCGGCAGGGGGGAGGAGCTAGGACCACCAACAGGGGACCCAAAAAGAAGATCGGAGTTAGTAGAGGGCTGCACTGACTTTGGGCATGATAAAACACAGTGGACCAACACCAGCAGGTGACATGGCTCCCCAAATCATCAATGACTGTGTAAAAGTTTTAATTTCATTTGGAAATCAAGGTCCCAGGGTCTGGAGGAAGAGTGGAGAGACACAGAATCAAAGTTGCATGAGGTCCAGTGTAAAGTTTCCACAGTCAGTGATGATTTCAGGAGCCATGTCATCTGGTGTTTGTCCACTGTGTTTTATCAAGTCCAAAGTTAGTGCAGCCATCTATCAGGAAATTCTAGACCCTCTTCTGACCAGCTTTATGGAGATTCTGATTTTATTTTCCAGCAGGACTTGGCACCTGCCCACACTGCCAAAAGTACTGTAGTAGGAAAAGCCATTTGGTAATGACAGAACCATAGCCTAACCGTTTTCTACTGTATTGGAGGCTTGTGTGTCCCATGCACGTAGCCGCCAGAAATGAGGAGAGCAGATAACGCCCATGTGCCAGACAGGATCAGCACAATAACTTCACTGAACCTTAGGATCAAGCACATGAACGTGATTCCGTCAACATACACATGCCAGGCAACACCACCACACGAACAAACATCTGGCGGCATCATCGAGCATGCACATAATAAACCCACGGCAGCATCCATCTAGGGACACAAAAAGATGCTCCGCCACTGCTCCACACGGTCCCGGAGACCCGGTGCAGAGGAAAAAAATACATTTTTAAACATACATAAACAAAAAATATACACATTCACAAATGTCAATGTATTATAGATATATTCCATCTTGTATGTGGGAATGAAGCAATAATAAATCATTAAACAAAAAAAAAACATAAATCATACTCTCAAAATGATCATTGCCACATTGAGGAACTTGGACCATGGGACAAGTACTCACTTACGCAATATGAATAAGAATAAAAAAAAAATAGACTTTCATTGCTCAAGAAAGGGAGTAAAGCTCAGACCGTCATTCAAACCAGACAGATTTGTAGCCTCCAGCTCCTAAATCCACCTGGCTTCATTCTGTAGAACCAATTGGTCAAAGTTGCCTCCTCATAAACTTATGGAGACATATTCTAGTATCCAACATCTTAAAAAATTCACATCTCCATTATGATCAAGCAGGGCTGGACTGGGACAAAAATTTAGCCCTGGACTTCATCCAGACTGGCCCACTTTGACAGGTTTCTCCCACGGCGGCCGGACAACACCTGAACCCCCCCCCCCCCCGGCCACCCAAGCCCCCTCACCCCCTTCACTAGCCACTAGCCATTCTACTTTATTAGAGTAGAACGGCTGGTACTGGTACTCTTATAGGCAGTATCAGCAGGAAAGGTAGACAGTATTTCACCCGGGGCAAAGAATCAGTTCGGTGCCCCCCCTTATGGGACAAGATTAGGCAGAAGTGAGAAACTCCCAGGCCATAGCTGTTGAGTCAGCTGTCTGTCCCCTCCCCCATGCTCCACTGGTCCTCCCCCTGCTTCTTTGTTCCCCCCAGGTGAGCGCTGTGGGAAGGGAGAGGAGGTGAGCGCTGCGGGAATGGAGAGACAGAGGAGCGGAGGGGGGCGGTGGTCCACTGTCACTGAAGCTGAACTGTAGTCCCAATGGCCAGTCCATCCCTGTGTTCAAGACAGAAATGTTTGGCCACTGTAGATCTCAGGTTATATGATGAAATATCATTCACATGTTCCTGCAAACATTTGCAGACTGATCTGATAGTCTTTTCAATATAGAAAGCCCTGCAAGTGGTAGTGCAGGTTAGGACATACACAACACCGGTAGTCCACATATTTTCTGCACCTGAGGAGCCTTCCCGTAAACAATTTCAAAGTTGGACCCCCAAATAATAAATTGGGAAAAAAAATCACAGGGCCCCCGTTTATGCATGCCTGGTGAAGCCCTACCTAAACCCATCTTTGACCCCCAGGTGACATCATTGTGCATGAGAAAATCTCCCAATTATTCTGCCTTTCTAAACATACTTTGAGTATGTGGATAAATACACTTTTTTCTTAACCAGATCCCCATTGGTTTAGAGATGCCAATGTTTTGCACAGACGGCCTCACTTTATAGGAAAGACTTGAATATTGAAAACTGAGTCTAGCATTGCTTGTGCAACATATTGTTTGCTCCTACTTCCATAAATCACATCCTCCCTAAGTGTACTCATTTTTTTTACACAGCTGCCCACTTGTTACTTTGTCTCTGACTGGTGCTTTCACATTGCATTGCACACAAACTTCAATTGGCATTACTGTCTCCAATTTCAGAACCTATGAGGTCCTACAGGATTTACCATGCACCTTTATATAATGGCTATGCATGTTATTTGACTTCTGGCTAAATTTGAAGGAAAAATATGTTTTGCCATAGAGAAGAACTTTCCCAGCTGAATTTCTGAGCTATACAAATGTATTCAAGAATATGAATAAGTAGAGCTATTTATGTTGTATCTCTTTCACTATTGGGCTATGGATTCAATTATTAATACTCAAGGCGAGCATTAACTGATACTGTTATTACATTTTCACATGTAATGAGCAAATCTGTCTGCCCCCATGTACATGTCTATTTACAAGCTAGACACAATAACAAGGTTTTCAAAACATGAACGCACACTGATAAGAATACCTACATCAAGTTAAACATTGTACATATACATATAAAAAATATATATTTTTAAATATCTTTGCCTTCGGCCTTGTACTCACGATCAAACATGTCCGATGAAACCGGTCCGCGGACCGTTTTCATCGGACATGTCTGCCCGGGGACTGCCCGGGGACTTCTGTTCGATGGCCGTACACACCATCGAACAGAGGTCCGCGCGTAAACAATACGCGGGGCGTGTCCGCGGTGTCGCCGCGTCGATGACGCGGTGTCGCCGCGACAATGACGCGGTGACGTGGGCGGCCTGCCTTTAAAAGGCTTCCACGCATGCGTCGAAGTCATTCGACGCATGCGAGGGATGGCGGGCGGCAGGACATGTACGGTAGGTCTGTACAGACGACCGTACATGTCCGGGAGGACAGGTTTCCAGCGGACTGTTTTAAAGCAAGTCCAGGAAACAGTTGTCCGCTGGAAACCTGTCCGATCCGCCCAAAAATGGTCCGATCGGGCCTACACACGGCCAAACATGTTTGCTGAAACTGGTCCGCGGACCAGTTTCAGCAGACATGTTTGGTCGTGAGTACGGGGCCTTCCCTTTACCTATGACATGGTTAAAATGTTGATCTATATCTTGCTCATATACCACCCATAACCTTTAAAATGCTTACCTCTGAACAAATGCAGCGTTTCAGTTTAATAAGTACTTTAATTTTATTGGTAATAAAGTATACCTAAATATCAGATGATTTAGGACACATATACCCAGTGCAGCGGTGTTTAATGAAAGCAGTGGGCCTGTTTGCCCTCCTGCCAGAGGAAAAGAAAATGAGGCGTGCATGCCACAGCAGAAATTGGGTGTGTTTTTTTTTTTTGCTAGCTTTTGGTAGCCTTCACTGGTACATAGTACAGATAAAAAATAAACAATAGCAGCCAAGGCCTGCATTTCGCTTCATTGGAAGGCTGCACTTCCGCCCACAATTCCACAGTGGATTGCGAAGGTGGAGGAGATAAAGCGCATGGAGGACCAGGTCCTCACAGCACACAACAGACAGGAAACATTTAAAAACACCTGGCAACTGTGGAATATCTTCATATATTCGGCTGAGGGCCAAACATTGAGGGAACCCGCAGGCTGATGTGTGAACATATACCTGAAACAGTATGCCCCCCCGCCCCAGACCAACTGCATAACGGAAAGTAGGGCCACAAGTGAGGGAACTTCCCCCCCCCGGGGGGGGCCTGCGTGTAGAGGGATTCCCCCCGAAGCCCCCCTCCCCCCTTTCTATTCCTGACCGCTTTTTCCTTCTCACCGTCTCTAGCTCTGACTTTTTTCCTTCTAGTACTTTCTGTTCCCCCCAAACTGGGGGTTTCTCTGATATAAGAAAAATGGAGGGGCTGGTTGCGTGGACCGGAAGTCTTGCTATAAACGGACACGAGTCCGGGGACCCCCCCCCCCATTTTTTGAGGGCCGCCGCAGGTTTTACTTGGTGGCGGCTCTCGGGCGCACTCTGAGGACATGCGTGCCAGCAGGCGCTAACGGTCCGTGGACCGTTAGCGCCTGCTGGCACGTGTGTCCCCAGAGTGGAGTTTGCTATAGACCTCCCAGTGTTAGTGAGGTGGAGACTCAGCTCCTTGCACAGATATAAAGGGCTGCAAAGCCTGGGACAGTGATAATAATTGGGCGATTCTTACTATACGGAAGTTGGCTGGAGTAATGGCACCATAACATGATCTCATTTAATGTTAGCTGTGAGCAACTGTAGCACACTCTACCATCAGGTAGGATGTGCTAGAGGTAGTTGTTTTGTTTTTACAGCCAGTGCAGGTAAATTTAGGCAGGTTTAGCTGTGAGATGGGCCTGTTTGTTTTGAACTGGGGGCTAGGAGTGGTTTTGAGAATAGCAGCAGGTGACCGACATGCACTTAATCTCTCTGGCGCCTCCTGTGTTTTTGTAAGGTTCTGGAAAAGAGGCACGGCAGAGGATTGGAGTGGCATGTAGTGTATCTGGGAACCCTGACCAATCCACAACTAAGATTGACAGGGGCAGGTCTCCTATATATACTCATGGTCAGCCTGCTGTGGGAGAAGTTGTCGGGTGGAAGAACTAGTGATGGAGTGTTGGCCCTGTGGGAGCCCCCTTTCTGGGGGCGGGTGACTCTGGGTCTGGAGCTCGGGAGCTGGAAAGAAACCCCTTCAAACAAAAGCTATCTCGGGGTGTCCTAAACAGGAAGAGGACAGCGGGGAGCATTGCCAGGCAAGTCACTAGGAGGGATCCATTCCTGGTTCGGTGTGGAGATCTGGGAGAGACATGCCAGGATTGGATGTGAAGCCAGAGGAAGAGACTGTGATGTCACTGGGGTTTGAGTTAAGTTGATGCAGTCAGGAGGGTTGACAGGACTTACTGGGACCAGTAGTCCACCAAGACTCAGTTAGCACAAAAATACTTATTTTTATCTCTATAGGTCGCCAGAAAATGGCGACTATTGAACAGTTGGGACTTATTCAGAGTGAGGCCTAACCATGTGCTAACTGTGACAGGATTCTAGGATTGCGCAATAAAGAAAGTGAAGTTGACTCAAGTGATGTGCTGGAGGAGTAAGGAGCTTTAGAGATTGCCAATATAGATCCAAAATTGTTTGTTAAAATTACAAGATCAATTATCTGGGCATCCCATGTCCCTTTTCCAAATCCAAGTTAAACCCCCTAAATAAAAAAACAACAAACACAAGCTGAAGGACTGTTCATTGTCTGGCGACTGACTGGATGTGAATGCCTGGCTAAGCAGGGTGACGGATGGAACTACTACACTCAGCAAGCCCACGGGGGCACTTCTACACAACAACCACATACGAGTAAGATAAACACACTTAACTTTAAGAGGGAACATTTTCCAAGGATGAGCGCTGTTCTTCAGGCCTTAGACTGGGAGGGAATATTGGCATCATTGGACATATAAGAGAAATGGGAATCCTTCAAAGTGACTGTATGTAAACTCACTGCAAAGTATATTCCCATGGGCAATACATTTAAAAGGCTAAAAAGAAAACCTATGTGGTTCACGGCCAAAGATAAAATGGCTAGAAATAATAAAAGAAGAGCTTTTAATAAATATAAAAATGAACCAACGCTATCATTGTTTAAATGTCGCAAAGAATATAACAGAATATGTAAAAAGGAAATCAAGGACACAAAAATTCAAAACGAACGACAGATTGTAAAAGATAATAGGACAAACCCCCAAAAATTCTTCAAAAATATTAATAGTAAAAAGGTCAGGTCTGAGCAGGTAGGCCCCTTACAAAATAATCTAGAGTGGGTGACTAGGAACAAAAGAGAATGCTAATGCATTAAATCAGGTGTGGTGATTCACTGAGAGTGTCTCAGCAGCTGTGGAGATATTGTAATTTATTATTACTATTGACATTTATATTTTGATTTATGCTAGTATTTGGCGCTTATTGATTTTTTTCATAGTTTAATGCATTAAATACTTTATTCAGCTCTGTGTATACAAAGGAACATGGGGGAGCTCATGTCCATATTGGGGATGGTATTGACACAGCCCCAAACGATCCACAAAGGCTCAAAAGTGATATGATCCAGAAATATTTAGACAGAATAAAGGTGGATGAAGAACCTGGACCAGATGGCATTCACCCATGAATCCTAAAAGAATTGAACTCTGTCATTTCAAGGCCATTCGATAATGACTGGAATGGTACCACTGGATTGGCATAGGACCAATGTGGTGCCCATATAGATCTGTTTGCTCTGTGAATTGTTCAGCTCTGGAGCTGCATAATGGTCATTCTACATTACATGTGTGCATTAAACACAGCTTAGGGAGTCCTTTGGTAGTTAAGCAGTTACCTCGTAGCATCCATTGTTTCAGAGCTCAGCTTATCCTTCCTAGCAAACGGGGCAGCAGGCTAGTGACGTAGGCTTGGCCGATTCAAACCTTGTATGGGCAGGCTGAATATACTGGACCAAATTGATCAACCAAGCAACTTGGGTACAACCAGCCTGCTGTATTTACACACAATTATCTTCACCCGATGGGCTCCCCCAGCCAGCTCAGAGATGCTAAATGCTTCAAGGTAGGGCTGTCCTGATACCGATACTAGTATCGGTATCAGGACCGATACCGAGCATTTGCGCGAGTACTTGTACTTGCACAAATGCTCCCAATGCCTTAGCTGATACCTGGCGGAGTAGCAGGCGGAGTGGCGGAGAGCGGAGGGCGGCGCTTCGAGCTGGCAGGGAGTTCAGGGCGACCGGTGCCGTCACATTCAGGCGCGGAAGTGACGCTCCGTGTTGCCGTCAGAGACGCCCGTCTTGGTACACCCTGCATTCGCCAACAGTATGCCAGCAGCGGACATCTTGTTACACCCAGCCCATATAGTTTGGACTGGGTGTAACAAGATGGCCGCTGCCGCTGTTATGCGGCCGAGTGCAACGAGTACCAGAATGGGCGTTGCAGGCAGCCGTCCCCATCAGTGCACATAAATGTCACCTATCAATGCCTGCCAGCCATCAGTGCCACCTGCCAGTGCCAGCCATCAGTGCCACCTGCCAGTGCCAGCCATCAGTGCCACCTGCCAGTGCCATCTGCCAGTGCCAGCCGTCAGTGCCAGACGTCAGTGCCATATGCCATTGCCAGACGTCAGTGCCATCTGCCACTGCCAGTCAGCCATCTATCAGTGCTGCATATCAGTGCCACCTAATCTGTATTGTGCTTTGAGAAACTGTCACATGACATTTAAAAAAAGTATCGGTAATCGGTATCGGCGAGTACTTGAAAAAGGTATCGGTACTTGTACTCGGTCTTAAAAAAAGTGGTATCGGGACAACCCTACTTCAAGGCATACCTGTCTCTAAGGCTGGCCATACATTATACCGTTTTTTTGTACAATTTTCCCTTAGATTTACCAAAACAATATAATATGAGGTCATACCTAAACACTTTTAATTTGTCTACAATCAGGCAGGCCCTTGCACCACATAGTGAAGATAAATTGGAAGGAAATTGAATAAGAAAATTGTATAATGTATAGCCAGCTTAACTGATCCATTTCTAAATATGCTCCATTATGGAGGTGAACATAGAATAGAGTAAGGCAGTCACTATACGGTTATTGCGATTTTTTTTTTTTTTTACCACAAATATGTAGAAGAATACGTATCGACCTAAACTGAGATAACATATATATATATTTTGTTTTAAATGGTATATTTAATATAGCAAACAGTAAAAAATATTGTGTTTTTTTCCAAATTTATGCTTTTTTTTTTGTTTATAGCCAAAAAAAAAAAAAAACGCACAGGCGATCAAATACCACCAAAAGAAAGCTCTATTTGTGGGGAAAAAAGGACGTCAATTTTGTTAGGGAGCCACGTTGCACGACCGCGCAATTGTCAGTTAAAGCGACGCAGTGCCGGAAGCTAAAATTTCGTCCGGGCAGGAAGGGGGTGTATGTGCACAGTAGGCAAGTGGTTAAAGGAACCTATTCAGAAAATAAAAACAATCCCTTTAGGGCCCTTTCACACGTACGGACCGTATGTCCGCATTTTCATCCGTCCGTTGCGGATGAAAACGGGACATACATGGGTCCCTATGTGATTACGGGTGTCAGCAGATGACCATCCGCTGATAGCCGTAATTGTCCGCCTCCGCAAAGATCCGCATTTGCGGACGGAAGAAAATCCTATTTTTCTTCCGTCTGCCAGGTCGGATCGGATGAACACGGACATAAGGTCCCTGTTCATCCGATCCCCCATAGGGGAGAGCGGAGGAAAGACAGAGCGGTCCCTGCACAGTGTGCGGGGACCGCCCTGTCAGCTGCCAGCTCAGCGGGCATTTTACGGAGGATCCCCGCTGAGCTTTTGAGGACACACGGAGCGGATCATTACTGATCCGCCCGTGTGAAAGGGCCCTAAGTAAGAAAATTGTATCATTTATGGACAGCCTTAGAACTGTAATAAGCAGAGAGGCCTTGACGTGACTGTAAGGCCCCATACTCACGAGCAAACATGTCTGCTGAAACTGGCCCGCAGGCCAGTTTCAGCAGACATGTTTGGTCGTGTGTGGGCGCGAGCGGGCCGAATTCCAGCAAACATTTGCCCGCCGGGCCTTTTCCCAGCAGACAAATATTCCTGGACTTGTTTTAAAACAGCCCGCTGGAATTCAGCCCGCTCGGACATGTACGGTCGTCAGTACAGACCTACCGTACATGTCCAGCCGCCCGCCGTGCCTCGCATGCGTCGAATGACTTCGACGCATGCGTGGAAGCATTTTAAAGGCGGGCCGCCCACGTCGCCGCGTCATTGTCGCGGCGACACCGCGTCATCGACGCGGCGACACCGCGGACACGCCCCGCGTATTGTTTACGCGCGGACTTCTGTACGATGGTGTGTACAACCATCGTACAGAAGCCCTCTGGCAGACATGTATGGTGAAAACGGTCCGACGGACCGCTTTCACCATACATGTTTGTCCGTGTGTACCCGGCCTTAGGTGTAAGGTGACCAGATTTTTAAAATGAAATCCGGGGACATTTTTTTTATAGGCAAATGTTAAACATTTTTATATGCATATTTCCCTCAAATTATATATAAAATCAGTGGTGTAGCGTGGGTTGTCAGCACCTGGCACAAGGCAAGAAATTTTCACCCCCCCACCAGACTTTTAGCACTCCCTGAGTCCCTTCCACTAGTACAGTAGTACTGACCAACTTGATTCCTACACTGACCTACCTGACCACTGCACTAATCTACCTGATTCCTGCACTGACCACTACACTGACTTACCTGATTCCTACACTGACCACTACACTGACCTACCTGATTCCTTCACTGACCACTACACTGACCTACCTGATTCCTTCACTGACCACTACACTGACCTGCCTTATCCCTACACTGATCACTACACTGATTCCTACACTGACCACTACACTAGCCACTACACTAACCTACCTGATTCCTACACTGATCTACCTGATTCCTATACTGACCACTACACTGACCTACCTGATTCCTTCACTGACCACTACACTGACCTACCTGATTCCTACACTGACCACTACACTGACCTACCTTACCCCTACACTGACCTACCTTATCCCTACACTGACCTACCCGGATTCCTACACTGACCACTACACTAACCACTACACTAACCTACCTGATTCCTACACTGACCTGCCTTATCCCTACACTGACCTACCTTATCCCTACACTAAACTACCTTATCCCTACACTGACCTACCCTGATTCCTACACTGACCACTACACTAACCACTACACTAACCTACCTGATTCCTACACTGATCTACCTGATCCCTACACTGACCTACCTGATTCCTATACTGACCACTACACTGACCACTACACTAAACTACCTGATCCCTACACTGATCTACCTGATCCCTACACTGACCTACCTGATTCCTATACTGACCACTACACTGACCACTACACTAAACTACCTGATTCCTATACTGATCTACCTCATTTCTATACTGACCACAACACTGACCTACCTGATTCCTATACTGACCACTACACTGACCTACCTGATTCCTATACTGACCACTACACTGACCTACCTGATTCCTGAACTACTCACACCCCCCCCCACATGAATATTGTAGATCGATTGGTTTTGCTCACCTCTCAATGGCCTCCATGATAATACATCGGAGCAGGTCTCTCCCCAGCACCAGGTACTGTTCCCGACACCCAGCCGCTCCTCAGTATCCCCTGATACCAATGCCAAGAACTTCTCCAATAGCTGCCGTACGCTCTGCACTGCTCCTCTCCTCCCCTCCGCCGCTCTCACACACACACGAGCCGCCCGCACCAGAGGGATCATGGGGGACAGGCTGGAACACAGGAGTCCCTGGGCAGGCAACACATCACACTTGGGGGGACCAGTAATGATTCCCCCCCCCCTAAATGTTGCACCCGGGGCAAGAGTACCAGATGCCCCCATGCCACTGCAATCCAGGGACAAATCTGGGGACAGACTGGTTCCAGGGACAGTGTCCTCAATCTGGGGACTGTCCCTGGAAACTGGGGATGTCTAATCACCCTACTGTATGGCATCCACACATATTTGCATATGTTGCACAACCCGAAACCTTTGTTTTTAAAACTATTAGTGTCTTTTTTACTACGTTTCCTGGGAATTTTTTTCTTTTGTTTGTTATGTCTGAGCAATCCTGTGGAATCTGGAACTGGGAGTTATGAGGTAGGCAGAACTGTGATTGGAATGTTAAGACTTTTTCAAAGCCTACAAAACTAAAACTACACATCATCATAACTACACAACATTACTGACGCATCAATATCCACTAAAATAAAGATTCTAAGTTAGTTTAGCTAGTTTTATTGTGAGGTCATTGAAAACAGTGACTAGACGTCTTAGTTCTTTATAATTTACAGGTTGAAACACTTGCATTAGCATTTTGTTTTGAAAGCAGCCGATAAACCTTCACCCAGAGTACACATTGAACACAGAGCTGTAACTATGACTGATGTGGTCCCATAGCATAACTATTAACATTTGTATCTGATAGACCTGATAAGCACGTCTTATACAATTTTCTTGTACAATTTTCCTTTAGATTTACCAAAACCATGTAATATTAGGGCCAAATGTAAACATTTTCAATTTGTATGCAATCAGGCAGGCCCTTGCGCTACATAGTTGAAGGTAAATCTAAAGGAAATTGAACAAGAAAGTTGTATAATGTATGGCCAGCTTCCTGAAGGATTTTGCCAGGTGGGTTTCCAACACTGCTGCCAATTGCAAGTCAGTGGTTTAGTTCTTTTGAGCCTATTACAGGATCTGCAGGTAAAACAACAATGCAACATTTTTACAAAAAATATTTGCTTAAGAAAAATGTATACAGTGTGATAAAAGGCCAAACATAATGGGAATTGGTTTTAGGTTTACATGTTGGGATAGATTTACTAAAACTGGTGCACTCAGAATCTGGTGCAGCTGTGCATGGTAACCAATCAGCTTCTAACTTCAGCTTGTTCAATTAACCACTTTCCGTCTGCCGCATGCCGATGTACGTCGGCAGAATGGCACGGCTGCGCACATTGGCTTACAGGTACATCCCCTTTAATGTGCGAGCCGTGGGTCGCGCCCAGCGGAGCTTTCGTGACCCTGTCGGGAGCTCCATGACCGTGCCCGCAGCACCCGCGGCCCCATTCGCCACCGTTGTCCCGCTATCGGGCCACAGAGCTAAAGAACCGGGAGAGGTAAGTGTAAACAAACCTTTCCCCGTTCTTCCTAGTGGCACTGTCAGTGATCGCCTCTTCCCTGTCATAGGGAACAACGATCAGTGACGTGTCAAGCCACGCCCCCTAACAGTAAGAATAAATCTTTAGGTCACACTTAACCCCTTCAGCCCCCCCTATAGGTTAACCCTTTCACTGCCATTGTCATTTTCACAGTAATCAGTGCATTTTTATAGCACTGTTCGTTGTAAAAATGACAATGGTCCCAAAATGGGATCAAAAGTGTCCGAGGTGTCCGCCATAATGTCGCAGTTACGATAGAAATCGCTGATCACCACCATTACTAGTAGAAAAAAAAAATATTAATATAAATTGCATAAAACTATCCCCTATTTTGAAGAGGCTATAACTTTTGCGCAAACCAATCAATAAACGCTTTTTGCGATTTTTTTTTTACCAAAAATATGTAGAAGAATACGTATCGGCCTAAACTGAGGAAAAAAACATGTTTTTAGATATTTTTTGGGGATATTTATTATAGCAAAAAATAAAAAATATAGAATTTTTTTCAAAATTATCGCTCTATTTTTGTTTATAGCGCAAAAAATAAAAAACGCAGAGGTGACCAAATACCACCAAAAGAAAGCTCTATTTGTGGGAAAAAAAGGACATCAATTTTGTTTGGGAGCCACGTCACACGACCGCGCAATTGTCAGTTATAGCGACGCAGTGACGAATCGCAAAAGGGCCTGGTCCTTTAGCAACAAAATATTCCGGGGCTTAAGTGGTTAAGCTTTGGCGTTAAACCTGGAAGCTATTTCTATGCACAAGATTTTGCATTCTCCAATTTTAGTAAATAACCCCCACGGTGTCTTTTTCATCTCCTTCTCAAAACTCAAAGTCCTTTAGTGATGCAAATTACTTTTTTTTTAGCAATTAAATAAAGGTTACCTAACATTATATATAATAATATCATCTAAATGAATTTGTCAAATGCTAATGTTCCCTGCATAAATCCCTGTTAGACAGGTAGTCCTGGGCCTTGTGTACCTCTGAGCCCCATTACAGTCACTTAATCTGCCATGGCTACAGTTACACTCTTGATTAAACACACGTGTGTCAACTCACCTATATCTTTAGAACACAAATGCATTCATTTATTCAAATAGTGTAAAAGTTTTTGACGATATGTACAAGCATTTATGTATTCACACTCCAAATTTACAACTGTATCGAGCATGATTGCAGTTGTGTTCCATTGTCATGGGTCCTGTGTCCTGTCCTGTAATTCCCCTTCTTCTTCTTCATCATCATCCTCTTCTTCACTGGATGAGTGATCTGTAGAGTCTGTCTCACTGCCTTCTGATGCTTCTGGTAGGGCTGGTATTATAGATTTTCTCCTCTTTGGTTTTCTTTTCCTAATACACATTTGAGCTCCACCCCATACAAGCATTACTAAAATCCCAAGCGCAACAAATCCAAGAATTAAAGGAATTATCAGTTTGTCCAATAAGGTGTCATCTTCGCTCTGTGGAGCAGATGTACTGCTGGCCAAGTGCAGGTTTGTACTTGAGGATAGAGGAGACTCCGAAGAACTAGGCAAGTCACTTGGCATATTGACTTGTGTTGTGGAAGAAGATATATCTGTATGTTGGGCTGTGATTGAAGTATGTGATTTGTATTGATTTTCGACAGAAGCATGTGTCCTATGTTGATCTGTAGAAGACTGGGTAACCACTTCTGTTCCTTTTGTTAACACAAAATGCCCAGATTTATTCGATCGGCAAATGGATGGAAACTTGCGTTCACATCTGAAATTTTTCCAAATCAAGGTGACAGCTGAAGATCTGATGCTGGAAATATTTTTCTTGCTTTCCAGAATGACACATTTCCTCTTTGTTGTACATGATGGTTTAGGAGGGTTAACCCATTCAGTGACCTCTGTGGCATCTCCTCCAGACACCCAAACAAAGCCATATAGTTGCTTGTCAAGAACACATGCAGGTAGGTACAGTCCAAGCCAAAAGGTGCTTATGTTTCTCTGGTCTTGTGATTGAGTAACAATATGCAAGATCTCCTTCTTCTCCTGTTGGTTTTTCATACTTGCAAGAAATCCTTTGAAGCCACATGTCATTTTCGCTTTATCAAATGTCAGTGCAGTAGGGTTGACAGTGTAGCAATTACCAGTCGGGAAACAAAAATTGTCATCCCCGACAACAAAAATAATAGGTATCAAGCCCAGCGACAAGGCAAACATTAAAAGCCAAGAGTGCCACATCCCTGGCTTTTCTCATAAGCACACTGGCTCAACTCCCTTTCTGCATCCCTTGATATGCACTTTCCTGGAAGCTAGAGAGGATATGACTGCTTTGCTTGGGAACAAAACACAGAAACAGGAAACATGATGTAGTAACATTCCAAATGTAGTTTAGTTCACATTATTTGTATGCATGTCCTCTTGTAAATGTCACATTAGGTGATCTGGTTTTAGGAGAGAATATATCAATTTTTGTGAAAAAGTGAGACCTATGGGCCAGATTCACATAGAACTGCGGCGGCGTAACGTATTGTAGATACGCCTGATTCACAAAGCACTTGCGATGAAAACTAAGCTGGCAGCCTCCGGCGCAAGGCGGGCCAATTCAAATGGGCGTGTGCCATTTAAATTAGGCGCGCTCCCGCGCCGGACCTACTGCGCATGCTCAGTTTCGCAATTCCCGTTGTGCTTTGCGCGCCGTGACGTCATTTTTTCGAACGGCGACGCGCGTAGCGTACTTCCGTATTCCCGGACGTGTTACGCAAACAACGTTAAATTTTAAATTTCGACGCGGGAACGACGGCCATACTTTAAACAGCAATACGATTGCTGAGTAAAGTTAGGGCAGGATAAACAGTTTATGAAACAGAGATAATCGGGGGGAGAAGTGTTTGAACTTGTTCTCCCGCCGATTATCTCCACACACAGAGAATCCTCATAGACTGACACAGTAAAGGCCAGTTTATGAAGCTGTGATCTGAGCACCTCACTGGTGATCTGAGTCAGAATTCACGCTCCCCGATTCACCATCTCAGAGCTGGTGAAGCGGGGAGTGAAGAGCAGGAGCGGACTGACCATTGAGTCACTCGGGCACTGCCCCATGCCACTAGGGAGCCCCATCAGGGTTGCCAGGCTCAGTAAAACCAGGGACAGTATGTAAAAATCTATGTTTTTTTTACATCTGACCCTGATATGTCCGAAACCGACATGCTTTTGATGTGAAAATCCCGAGATTTTAGCTGCCCCGCCTCTGCACTGCCTCCTGGCGTGGTGGCCATCTGTAAGCCCAGGGGCCCCATAATCTTCTATTGCCCGGGGGCCCCATGGGTTGTCAGTCCGCCCCTGGTGAAGAGGGAATCCCGGGGGTTCTAAGGAGGAAGGAGGAAGATTTTTAACTTCCTTCTACCTCGTTCTGACCCCCCAACGCTGTAACCATGTCCCCCTGTAATATTTATGTGTATACATATATATACATACATATATATAATGTGTACATGTATATATATATAATGTGTGTGTATATACATGTATATACAATGTGTGTGTATACATATATATATATATTATGAAGGGGGACTCGTTATTTTAATAACATTAAGGCTCCATGCACACTGGAATAAAAAAACGTTGCTTCTACAGGAGTTTTGTGTTCTGCCTGTAGAAGCAACTAAATGTTATCCTATGTGCCAATACACATTAGGACATTTACAGGCATATTTTTGAGAACAACGTTTAGAGGCAGGAAAAAAAAAACCTTCTCATTCGCGTTTCTGATTGGAGCTCACTGGCAGAAAAACTTGTCTAAACTTTGTACACAAAATGCTCTATATGGACGTTTTTTACTCCAAAAAGAACAGACTTTTTTTTTAAGCTCAGTGTGCATGGAGCCTAACCAAGTCGTCTGTCAGTGTACTGAGCGGTGATAATTTATCACCACTCAATAAACTGACATCTCTGTGTTTCTGTGAATTTCTGGTACTGTAATCTCGTAAAGTCTCACAAGATTCCAATATCAGGGGCCGTTCTCCACTGTTTGAAGCGTTGGTAGATCACTTCACTCCTCCAAGGGTGAATCGATCTTCTCCGCTTCATAATCAGGCACACAGAGGAGAAAAATCTCCTCCGTAAATGCCGGAGAACGAAGCAGTGAATAGATTTCACTGCTTCATAAAAGGAGATAAATAGGAAATCCCAAGTATGGGTGATCCTTGGTCAACTTCTAACTCCTGGCTTAGTTTCCCACAGTAGTAAACAGCTCAAGCCCCGCTTCTTTCATTTTATTGTACCAGAGCTGTAAGGGTTGCATCTACTTTGTGTTAAAGCGGGGGTTCACCCCCAAAAAAATTTTTAACATTACATTCAGCCGAGTTGTCAGAATGACAATCGGCAGGTTTTTTTTATTTCATTGCCTTACATACCGTATTTTCACCGCCACTTCCGGGTATGTAATCTGCGGGACTGGGCGTTCCTAATTGATTCACATCCTTCCGACTGGCGCATACAGCGCGTCACGAGTTGCTGAAAGAAGCCGGACTGCGAGTCCGCTCTATACGGCACCTGCGCACCGACGTTCGGCTTCTTTTCGGCAACTCGTGATGCGCTGTATGCGCCGGTCGGAAGGATGTCAATCAATTAGAAAACGCCCAGTGCCGCAGATTACATGCCCGGAAGCGGCGGTGAAAATACGATATGTACGGCAATGAAATTTAAAAAAAACAGCCGATTGTCATGACAACTCGGCTGAATGTAATGTTAAAACATTTTTTTTGGAATGAACCCCATATAATGGACGGATCCATCTTTGTTCACTCTTCATCCACAATCAGTATTTACTTCCTCGACTTATGCCGCATACACATGATCGGAAATTTCATCAAGAAAACCGTGGATTTTTTTTGACAGAATTTTGGCTCAAACTTGTGTTGGTAACACAAATGTTGTTGGAAATTCAAGAACGCGGTGACGTACAACACTATGACGAGCCTTCTGACCAAAAGCTCACATCAAACTTTTCTTGTGTGTACGCGGCATTAGATGTTAGCTCAGAGATGTCAGGATTAAATCCTGTAAATCCTGATGCCTATGCAGTTTCTGTTCATAAATGTCTGACAATATTGTCAGGATCCACCAGGCTGCCTGATTAACCAATATCTCCACCTTTCAGTGTGTGGCTGATAGTCGGAGCCACCCGTATCTATTACCTCCCCAGCCTGGTGCCCCAGTAAGCACAGTTGTTGTTCTCTGCTCTAAGCAGACAGAAAGCTGACAGAGTGGTCATGTGATTGCTCATTTCTCTGTCTTAGAGCCAGCTTTAGACAGCTGCACTCAGTGCCACTGATAGGGCAGTACAGCCAGCCCTCCTGTAGTGGGCCCGAGCTCTGTAACTTCAGAAGAGTAACCCGGGCACCTGCAGGAGAGGAGAGCCAGCTGTACTGCCAGCTTTCTCCCTCCAGCATCTCTGCAGAGGGATCAGTTCTATATACTCACAGAGCATTCCGATCTCTGCCTGTGCCTCTGCTGGGTCCTAAAACTCCCCCTCCATCTCCCCCTGGCCCAAAGTCAGCAGTGTTATCTCCTGTCAGTGGTGATGAATGAGCCGGACGGCTTTACGTTACACCGCCGTAAGTTTACACGCAAGTGCTTGGTGAATCAGGCACTTGCGCTGAAAACTTGCGGCGGTGTAACGTAAAGGGGATACATTACGCCGCCGCAGATATCTGTGAATCTGGCCCTATAAGCCTTCAATGACAGATTCAACCATAATTAATTTGGATTTTCGGACTAATGCATGAGTAACTAAATATTTTTATTTTTTTAATGTCTATTAAACAGTACTAAAAATAACCACTATAAATGAATATGTTATAAAACTAGTGTGTGTTTTTCGTATCACTTTAAATCTAATAGAAGTCCTTGTGTCCAGTGTTAACATCATTTTTTAGCGCTATTCACTTTGTCCAATATTGATCACTATCCTTGTGTCTCCTGTAGTGGATGGTCCCCCTGTGTATCTAAACAGCTTGCTACTACAAGGGGTTTTGTCTTGTGATGTTTGGTATTATAAGAGTTAACTACGAGAGGCGCCGAGACTGGCCGAAGATTCACGAGTGTACTGCGCTCGCTATATGCGGGCGCAGTATTCAAACTCATGACGGGAAAGCGGGTATCGGCGTATATCACGCACCCACGATTTTGCCCTGATTTTCAGGGCAAAATAGTGCGCGGTATACGCCGATAAATACGGTATGTATAAAACACAGACTCAAATTGTGTTTGTGCAATTGTACAGAAGCCCTTTGGTATATTAATAGATAACATATAGCACTTAAAAAAATCCAGTATTTAAATATTTGCTGCCTCCTTCTTTTCATGGCTCACAAAGATTTATTTCCAATAAACAAAAGTCAAACGGTACACTTCCAGCATTTTATTTTCTATTCATTATAACAAGGCTATGATCTGAAAGAGAGAAAAATGACCTGTAGCTACGAGCTGGAATGTTGCAACTTAACATTAAAGGTTCCATAGCTATAAATATCCAGGAGAAATAACCTTTTATCTTCTGGATAGGTGACAGCTCATAAAGAGAAACCTGAGTTAGGAGAACAATCAATTGATTGATGAGTACATATAATGCACAACTTTGGCCGCTTTATAGTTCTGAAGGAAAGAGAGCATGTTAGATTAAAGACACTTACGCCAGGTACACACGATCATTTTTCGGGTTGTAAAAAACAAAGTTTTTTTCAACTTGATCATTAAAACGGCCTTACCTACACACGATCGTAAAAAAAAAATGCTCTAGCAAAGCGCGGTGACGTACAACACGTACGACGGCACTATAAAGTTCCATTTGGATGGCGCCACCCTTTGGGCTGCTTTAGCTGATTTTGTGTTAGTAAAAGACGATTCGCGCTTTTCTGTCTGTTACAGCGTGATGAATGTGCTTACTCCATTATGAACGATAGTTTTACCAGAACGAGCGCTCACGTCTCATAACTTGCTTCTGAGCATTAGCGGATTTTTCACGTCGTTAAGTCCCACACACGACCATTTATTACAACCCGAAAAACGACAATGTTAAAAACGTAGTTAAAAAATAGAGCATGTTTTGAAAAAAAAATTGGGCCGTTTTTCAGAACCCGAAAAATGCTCTGAAGCCCACACACGATCGTTTTTAAACGTTGTTTTTTACAACCCGAATTATCGTGTGTACGCGGCATCACTTTTACAAAGCTCACTAAAGAACTGGTTGTATGTATGATGTATACATGCTTCCGTCAGCTGGCTTTGATCCAGTCTATTTATTTCACATTGTAATAAAGATGAAGTAAGTCTCTGATACTAGATGTTTGGAGAAGCTTCTGGAAGTTAGTGGGCAGAGGGTAGAAGGTCCTGATCTACATACTTGAGGGAATCTGGCCAATTCCCAGGCAGAAGGCACTGGGGGGTTGCTGGGTCAGCCCTTAAATATGGTGGAGACCGAGGAGCAGGGGAGTCGGTGGAAGATGGAGTGCTGAGGTTTCTGTCGTGAGGCCCAGGAGGGGACCTGGGGCTATGGGCTTTGCCTTCAAGCAGGAGCTGAGGAAAAGAAGGAGAGAAAGCCTAAGAGAGGGGGTCTGTATTACCATTGGATCTTGTGCAGAAGACATCCTGGCAGGCATGGGAGGATCTGAACAGTTGGAGGCCTGAACAGAAGTCTTGCCCAGTGCAGCAGGAAGCAAGGGACACTGCCTCAGCACGCCCAGAGGCATACAAAGGAAAAGACTGCCAGATGTAGTATACTTTCTGGGGACAGCGTTGTGCTAAATCCCAATCTCTTGTCCTGGGCATTCTTCAGAACAGCCAGGTGGGCTGGTAGTGAAAGCAGACAGGTGGCCTGGTAGTATCTGCAGGTGTCAGAACTGTGTGAGGTTCTACTGAGGAGACACTATACTTCTGTACACTTTTTCTCTAAAGGGGACTGAGAGCTCCTGGTTCATAAAGGACTTTGCCACTGATCCATAGAGACTGTTATTATTCCCGGAGGAAGTACAGTCCAGGATCTACATTTTTGTATACATAGAGAAGGAAGTTTGTCCTCATCCACTGTTCTTCAAGTCAAGTTGGGCATCCCAAAAATCCTATACCCTATTCAAGTTGTTTTCCACAATAAAACAACATTAACAACCCCATTGAGTAATTTCTTGTGTCTGAATACAAGTTGGAAATGTGTTGGCGGGCTGTGCAGGAATAGGGGGGGACTCAAGATCCAGCGGCTCCTGCAGGGGTAGTGCTACACGGAGATGAAACAAATCCTTCTACATACGTTGTACCTGTTTATATGCAGTCTTCTCATCTCTACATCTGTCAAAGTACAGATTTTATAAAGCTTGTCTGAGCTGTCAAAAAGGGGTCTGGGAGCCTAAGTTACACTCTGCAGAGCTTAGTGACGAGTAGGGATGAGCTTTGAGTTCGAGTCGAACTCATGTTCGACTCGAACATTGCCTGTTCGCCTCTTCGGCGAACAACGAACAATTTGGGGTGTTCGCGGCAAATTCGAAAAGCCGAGGAACACCCTGTTAAAGTCTATGGGAGAAATCTAAAGTGCTAATTTTAAAGGCTAATATGCAAGTTATTGTCCTAAAAAGTGTTTGGGGACATGGGTCCTGTCCCAGGGGACATGTATCAATGCAAAAACAAGTTTTAAAAATGGCTGTTTTTTCAGGAGCAGTGAATTTAATAATGCTAAAAGTGGAACAATAAAAGTGAAATATTCCTTTAAGTTTCATACCTAGGGGGGGGGTGTAAAGTCAGCATGTGAAATATCGCATGTTTCCCGTACTTAGAACTGTCCCTGCACAAAGTGTCATTTCTGAAAGAAAAAAATACATTTAAAACTGACTTGCGGCTATAATGAATTGTCGGCTCTGGCAATTCAGAGCGAATTCATTCATAAAAAAAATAGCTGGGGGTCCCCCAAATTCAATTACCAGGCCCTTCAGGTCTGGAATGGATATTAAGAGGAACCCCGCCGTCAATTTAAAAACAAATGACGTGGGGTTCCCCCCAAATATCCATTCCAGACCCTTCAGGTCTGGTGTGGATTTTAAGGGGATCTCCACCCCAAATTTAAAAAAAAATGGCGTGGAGTTCCCCCAAAAATCCACACCAGACCCCTTATCTGAGCACGTTAACCTGGCCGGCCGACGGCAAAAGAGGGGGGGACATCTGAAACTGTTCGTAGGATTTCGCAGAAATGGATCAGAGGAAAAAATAGCTCTCTTTGCTGACGATGCTTTATTATTCTTAGGAGATGCATATATATCTCTGACTAAGGCCATTTCACTTATCGATGCTTATGGGAAAATTTCAGGGTTTGAAATGAATTGAAATAAATCAGTGATAATGCCTATAGACCCTATAGACCTAATGCAATTGGAGCTTCCACACCAAAATCACCAGCTAAAATATTTTACATAATTTAAATACCTAGGGGTGTTAATAACACCACAGGTCAACAACTACATAGATGGTAATATTATACCCCTTTTGGCAAGATTTAGGGAACAATGTAAAATTTGGTGTAGGTTCCCATTAACAATGATCGGAAGAGCAAATCTGGTGAAAATGGTGTGGTTGCCCCAATTGCTATACTTTCTACACAATTGTCCAATTTGGATAACATTAAAATTATTTAAAACAATTGATGCAACTTTTAGAGATCTCATATGGAAATATGGAAAACCAAGAATTAAACTGGAAACTCTACAACAGGCAAAAGATGAGGGAGGAATAGCAATCCCCAATTCAAGATTCTACTATATGGCGGCTCAATTACAGCATTGGAGTGGATGGGAGGAGGTAGACATTCAAGACCCCATACAGAATATCGTAATGACACAAATTAAACCACTTCCATTGGTACAACAAATAGTATCCCATCAATTTTATAGGAAGAGGAAAATTCCAACTTTTTTTTTAATCCATAAACTTTGGGAAACGATTTGTATAATTACACATCACACGGGTTACACTAAATACATGCCATTATGGGACAATTATTGCTTACCTGAGTTAAATACATTGCTGGAACTTGTTGAATATAAAAGAGCAGGACTAATGTTTCTATGCCAATTGTTTGAGGGAGATGTGATGCTATCTTTTGATATATTGAAAGAATGTTACCGACTGTCAAATAAGAACTTTTACCAGTATCTTCAAATATGACACGCCTTACAAAGTCAGACGTCAAATTTCCTCCTACAGTATAAACCATCAGAGATACTGATGAAGGCAATTTCGTCTAGACCCATCAAACCAGGACTAATAGGAGATCTTTATACAATGCTCCAAAGCCTGGAAAGGGTAGATCTACATGTTAATAGTTTTATACGTTGGCAAAAAGACATAGGGCCAGATTCACAAAAGGGATTTGACGGCGTATCTGCTGATACGCCGTCGTATCCCTGTTTCTATCTATGCGACTGATTCATAGAATCAGTTACGCATAGATATCCCTAAGATCCGACAGGTGTAATAGTTTTACACTGTTGGATCTTAGGATGCAGTACCGCGGCCGCCGCTGGGGGGAGTTTGTGTCGTAAACCAGTGTCGGGTATGCAAATTAGCAGTTAGGGCGATCCACGAAACCTTTTCCCGTCGTTACGTCGCCGCAAGTGTTAGTTTGCCGTCGCAAAGATAGGGCACCTTTTACAAAGTGTAAAATTAGTACACCATGTAAAAGTATACCCGTCTTTCCCACGTCGCTTTTGAATTTTTTCACGTCGCGATTCACAAAACGTCAGCGCGTCGTAATTTCGCGCAAAGCACGTCGGGAAATTTGCATCGGGAGCATGCGCAGTACGTCCGGCGCGGGAGCGCGCCTAATTTAAATGGTACCCGCCCCATTTGAATTGGCCCGCCTTGCGCCAGACGGATTTAGGATACAACGCCGCAAATTTCCAGGTAAGTGCTTTGTGGATCGGGCTTAGCCAGAAAATTTGCGGCGGTGTAACCTAAATCGGTTAAGTTACGTTGCGCCCGGGCTACGTGAATCTGGCCCTTAGATCTGACTGAGGAGGAATGGAAGGAAGCTATGGAGGTTTTACCCAAAGTTTCCATTTCATTATCGCAGCAATTAACACAGCTTTTTATAATACATAGAACACATTATACTCCACAAATATTATACGCTTGGGGAAAATACACATCTCCTTTATGTCCGAGATGCTCTGTATCTAATGGATCTTTAATCCATATGCTCTGGCGGTGCCCGAAGCTCCATAAGTACTGGGGGAAAGTTTTTCAGACATTGAATACCAGGGCTGGACTGGGACAAAGATTTGGCCCTGGACTTCATCCAGACTGGCCCACTTTAATTCAATAAAATGTTGCCCCCACCCCCCGAAAAATCACGCCCACCAAAAGGCCCCTACATCCATTATTGTATATCATGAGAGGGTGAGAGAGAGGGGAATGAGAGAGAGAGAGAGGGGGGTGAGTGTAAGAAAAAGAGAGTGAGTGTAAAAGAGAGGGCGTGAGTGTAGGACCCCTTTTTACACTGAGGCATTTTTTAGGCGCTTTTGGGCTAAAAATTGCGCCTGTAAAGCGACTGAAAAACGCTTCCGCTGCAGTCCCAGTGTGAAAGCCTGAGTGCTTTCACACTGGGGCGCTGCCAGGGCGTTAAAAAAAGTCCTCCAAGCTGCATCTCTGTTTTAAAAAACGGCCCACTGAGACATCGGCCCACCGGGAAACTCCCTGTAGTCCCTATGGCCAGTCCATCCCTGTTGAATACACTATGTTGTACAGAGATAGCTTGTGCACCCAAAATAGCAATATTGGGCATAGTTCCAGCTGGTACCTTGCCTATAGAGATGAATAAGATGTGGACTAGAACCCTTTATCTAGCTCGTAAGCTTATCCTACAAAAATGGATAGATATAGTACCACCAACCCACAAACAATGGTGTGATAAGGTCACCTATATATTAAAAAGAGAAAAATTGGCATATAAACATAGGGGAGCTCTATATAAATTTGATAATATATGGTCATACTGGCTTGATTCCGGCAATTTGTTTTACGATGGAGTGTGCAGAGAGGTGGGAGAGGAGGAGGGAGAGGGGGAACGGAGATAGGAGATTAGATCTGTAATAGACATGGTAGCAAAGATCGAACCTAATGATGTATAGAAGTGTATGTTTTTTTTTGTTGTCTCGTCTCGTTAGATGTTTATTGTTGTTGAGTTATTGCTTTTCTTTTTTTTTTATTATTCTGCTTTTCTTTTTCTCTTTTTTGATTTCTTTTACCCTGTTGGAATATCAAATTGTTATAATACTAGTTTGTTTTATAAAAAACGTTGGCACTATATATTATACAATGAAATGGGAAAATTTTATTTTTTCCCAACTACGTGTGTAAAAAGAGCAATAACAAAACTAAAATAAAAATAAAAAATACTTGATTTAAAAAAAGAAACCAATCAGCTTCCAGGTTTTATTGTCAACGCTTAATTGAACAAGCTGAATTTGGAAGCTGATTGGCTACCATGCACAGCTGTACCAGATTTTGCACTCTCCAGTTTTAGTAAACCAACCCCTTATGTCGGAAAAACCTTGGATGGTTTTTCAGACGGAATTCCACTCAAGCTTCTCTGAACTTTCATCCGTCAAGAACGCGGTGACGTACAACACTACGACGAGCCAAGAAAATTAAGTTCAATGCTTCCGAGCATGCATCGAATTGTTTCTGAGCATGCGTCGGAATTTTGCGTTTCGGAATTGCTACAGACGATCGGATTTTCTGCTAGAAATGTTTTTCTTGGAAAATTTGAGAACCAGCTCTCAATCTTTTGTTGGTGGAAATTCCGACAGCAAAAGTCCAATGGAGCATACTGTACACACGGTCGGAATTTCGAACCAAAAGCTCACATTGGACTTTTGCTGTCGGAATTTCCGATCGTGTATACGGGGCATTAGTGTTCTTATTTGAGACAAATATACACTATAGAAGATATGATATGCTTTGTTCATATTTCATGTCTGAGGTTTACAACCACTTTAAGTGACAGTTCTGAGTCTGCTGGGGCTGCTAACATCATCTCCAACATGGAGGCTCTCATCAGCAGTTTCTGGGCTTTTTGATGTCTACACAAGTGGGACTTTTGCAGATAAATTGCATGCCTAAAATACACACATACATGCACCTACAGTCTTTTGTGAAGATTGTCAGTGAAAATAATGATTTTGCAACAGCATCTCATTATAGTGCAGCTGAGACCAGGCTACAGACATTCAAAAATGTACACATTCTTAACAAGCAGTAAATAAGCTTTGAAACAATTTGTTACTGACCTGTGTACTGCAGACACTGTGGAGCAAGCCATCCTCGAAGGTTCACAGCAGAAGCACTGAAATCATTTTCTCAGCAGCTCAGTTTCCTTTGCTAATTGCTTCCACAACATTTGCTCTGTGTTTACATTAGACATTATGGCCCAGGTTCAGATACATTTGCGTATCTTTCGGCGGGCGTAGCGTATCTCAGATACACTACGCCGCCGTAACTTACAGAGGCAGGTCCTGTATTCAGAAAGAACTTGCGCTGTAAGTTACGGCGGCGTAGTGTAACTGGGCCGGCGTAAGCCCGCCTAATTCAAATGTGGAGGAGGTGGGCGTGTTTTATGTTAATTTCTCGTGACCCCACGTAAATTATGTTTTTTACGAACGGCACATGCGCCGTCCGTGGACGTATCCCAGTGCGCATGCTCCAAATTACGCCGCAAAGCCTCATTGGATATCGACGTGAACGTAACTTACGCAAAGCCCTATTCGCGAACGACTCACACAAACGACGTAAACGACGCAAAATTCGGCGCTGGCCCGACGTCCATACTTAACATTGGCTACGCCTCATAGAGCAGGGGTAACTTTACGCCAGAAAAAGCCTTATGTAAACGACGTAAAAAAATGCGCCGGGCGGACGTATGTTTCTGAATCGGCGTATCTACCTAATTTACATATTCTACGCGTAAATATACGGAAGCTCCACCTAGCGTCCAGCGTAAATATGCAACTAAGATACGATGGCGTAAGAGACTTACGCCGGTCGGATTTTAGGGAAATCTATGCTTAACTGATTCTAAGAATCAGGCGCATAGATACGACCCCGCATACTCAGAGTTACGACGGCGTATCTGGAGATACGCCGTCGTAACTCGTATCTGAATCCAGCCCTATGACTTGAGGATACCGAGTCATTGCTTAGTAAGAAGAGCTGAGCTGCTAAGAAAGTTACATAAATACTTGTACTCAGACACAGGATTTCATAGGTCCCACAAGGGGCACAGAAAGTTTGGATATATAGCGACCTGGCCAGGGTATAACTGAAAAAGGAAGCTCTGAGGAGGGAAATGACATTTTTATCTAATTTAAGAAAAAAACATTGGGCCAGATTCACATAGAATCCGTGGCGGCGTAGCGTAAGCTATTTACACTACGCCGCCGCAACTTACTGGTGCAAGTGCTGTATTCTCAAAGCACTCGCTCCGTGTAATTCAAAGGGGGTGGCTTGTATTTAAATTAAGCGCGCCCCTGCGCAGATCGAACTGCGCATTCGCCGGCCGTAAAAATAGCCCAGTGCGCATGCTCCAACTCACGTCGGAAAACGTCAATGAAGCTGACGTGAGCGCCATTTCCGCAAATTAGGAAAACGTCGTAAAAAATTCAAATTTCGTCGCGGGAACGACGGCCATACTTAACATTGGCTGCGCCTCATAGAAGCAGGGGTAACTATACGCTGGGAAAACCCTTACGTAAACGGCGTAAAGTGACTGCGTCGGGCACGCGTACGTTCGTGAATTGGTGTATCTCGCTGATTTACATATTCTCGCCGTAAATCAGCGAGAACGCCCCCAGCGGCCATTTTAAAATTGCAGTTAAGATCCGAAAGGTGTAACACAGTTACACCTGTCGGATCTTAGGCATATCTATGCGTAACTGATTCTATGAATCAGTCGCATAGATACGACCGACGCAACTCTGAGATACGACGGTGTATCAGGAGATACACTGTCGTATCTCTATTTGAATCTGGCCCCCTGACTTTAATACCAATGAATGCCTACAGCTACAGAGGTCAGTAAGGGCATATTTTAAAGCTATTTATAACTTCAAATACTTGATTGTTGATCGCCAGGCTGTAGGTTTAAGGACTAAGCTGTGTCTTTATATGCTTAACACTGAACAAAGCCACAAAGTACCATGGTCACACACTTCTTGCCATTGCCAGTATCAACTTCTAAAACAACCTTCTAAGCTTGTGCACAGTATTGAATTTTCCAGACAACAGAAAATATTTCACTCCCTTATTAAACAAATCTCCTCCCTGATGAAAGCCTAATAAAGCCTTACAGACGATCGGAATATTTAATGAAAAAACTCAGAAGGAATTTTTTATTTGGATATTCCGACCGTGTGTGTGCCCCATCTGAGTTTTTCCTTCGGAAATTCCGACGGACTTAGAAAGAGAACATGTTCTCTTTTTTTCCGATGGAAAAAAATTCTATCGGAAATTCCGTTCGTCTGTATTGAACTTCGAGTTAGAAAAAAACACGCATGCTCAGAATCAAGTTGACGGATGCTCGGAAGCATTGAACTTTTCTCGGCTCGTCGTAGTGTTGTACGTCACTGAGATCTTGACGGTCGGAATTTGGTGTGACACTGTGTATGCATGACAGCTTGAATGGAATTCCGTCTGAAAAATCCATCGGCGTTTATCCCAATGGAAATTCCGATTGTGTGTACAAGGCATTAGTCTTGATATATAAAAATGTTCACTAATTAAATATTTTAAAACTAATGGTACTCTGGTTCTAATGCTGGAGAAAACATCAACACATACTTGATTTGAGACCCAATTAGCAGACATCAAGTAAGAGCAACTGCTTGGTGGGTTGACACTGTCAAATAGGTTGAAGTGACATTGGTTGTCAGTGATGCAGAAAAAAGAGAGCCGTGAATATTAAATAAGCCCAGAGACACAAGAGCGAAAATATTTTCATCAACTTGATTGTTAAGATACAAATGGTCATTTTATAGTTAGGAGGTATGATGGAAGATGTACAAGCTGTACATGCTAATTTTATTTCTAAATAGAATCTTTCTGTTTTTATCATATGCTTTTTGTAGAGCCCTTTTCTGTGCTTCTTTGTGCTTAGCTTCCTGAAAACATTACAGCATCACAGCATTGTTTTCTCCACAGCCCTGGTGCAAGCAGTAGGTCAGTTTTCAGGAGGAGTTGTGTAAAAATCAAAAAATCTTCATAGGCAGATGCCCGACCACCCTAGCTAATACACACATCTGATGCTAAGCCTCTATGATTGAAAGAACTGAAATCCAATTAATAAAAGGAACTGGTCAGGGATAGTAAGGTTGGCGAAGAAAGGTCTGGATAATGCTGTTCTTTATAGATACCTTTTTCCTAAAGTCTTGTTATGGGACGTGACTGTTGTATAACAGATGTTACCTGCTTACTCACTAATGCCTGACAAACCCCCAGCTCCTACTTCCCCATACCTTCTGCCCATGAACGGAGACCACACCAGGCTGGAGTAAATATTGGCCGTAGCAGCCATTTTTTTATTAAACACTCGAATAAAATTACCATAAACTGTAAAAACATCTGTTAGCACTACCCCCATCAATCAAATACTCACGTTGGTCTTTGAAGGAAACCCCCCCCCCCCCACTTGTCACTCGATCCACTTCTTCACTGCGGTACCTTAAACTGAAAAAGGCCTCCAGCTGACATGCTAGCTCAGAGACAACACACCACTGACCGCAGTGCACCCGTTAACCAACTTCCAGCTAAACCACTGTTAGCTGGAATACCACCAACGGGACCCATACCACGATGGGTCCCAAACCCTTCCATATCTTCCTTCACCCGCAAAGACCAACACCCCGCCTCTGCCACGATGTACACTGCTCTGTAGAAAACAAAATCTGTTGAATTAACCCAAAGCCACCATACTTACTGCAAAACAGGGAGGGAGGGTGGGAAGCTTGTTTCTCCCGCTGTACTGAGCTGGGGAGGGATCCACACATTCACACAAATATCCCTGCTCCTTCCCTCTTCCTAGGAGCCAATCCCTACACCCCTAACATAATTCCTTGTGATCCTCTAACCCTGTGTAGCGCTACCCCCGGAGGAGCCGCTGATTAGATTTGGGATCAGCGTTTTTAAGTTACCTCTATACTGTGTCTAGGGGTGATGGTGGTGTTGAGAGCAGTAACAGAATGTCCATACCGGTGTTTGATGGTTTCAAATGCTTTATTTTCCCGGTCAAACACGACCAACATGTAAACTTGAGGTAGACAGGATAGGTTGGTGAAGGAAGAGCAACTTCACAGTATCAGGCTATGGATAGTAAAGGCAGTCCTGCCGTTTAGCAATGGTTTTTGTCTACTCCAGCAGGAGTGGGTGAAGTGCCCCTGGACAGGCCCCTCTCACAGGCCTGGCAGCCAGAGCACCACTTAAAGCTTCTGGGAGGAACAAGTCTCTGCCACCGACTTGGCTCTAATTAAGTTGAGATGTTAGGTGAGACCTCTGCCACAGGCCTAGTGCTGAAATTGTGAACGGTAGAGCGAATCCTCCCAGTATATCTTTTTGGGGTTACCGACTGACAGGTTGAATGTGACCTGTCAATGTCTGGTCACCCAGATCCCCGATGGTTCGTTCAAGCCTTGTTGGATCACCTGCCTCCGGGTTCTCCTCAGACTGATCCCCCACCGAACAGCACCCAGCTTGGGATCTCCTCAATGGAAGTGGGGACCCAGTAAGTCACTGGGGCCCCTTTGCAGCATCGGTTGCTTTGGGCTATGAGAGCCCAGAGTCAGGAACTCCGCGTAGCATGCGACCCCGGCCTGGTAGGCCATAGTTGTGGGGCCCATGATGTGCGCACACCCTGAAGGTGGGTGCCGCACCAGGAACCCGCGAAGAACCCCGAACAACGGCCTCCGTCACAGAAATACCCCTCCCCAGCATGCCCCGCGAGGGAAAACTCCTCCAATTGGCTGCTGGGAAGAAGCGGCTCCGCCTGGACCCCTCTGGCGCCACCTGCCACCCAGAGATGAGACTGCATCTCTGGGACACAGACTGACCCACAGGACAATCCAGATTTAGCGACAGCCAAATTTGTCAAATAAAAGAATGAGAGCAACATAACTCTCTCATTCTCCCACCAAATTTGAATATAGCACCTGTACGAAAGTACACAGGCGCTACACCTGTTAACCCCGACATGCCTGCCCTACGTCTATTTATTTTCTTTATTTTTACTCCGGCTTCTCTTCATGGTTCCTTTTATCATTCTCTTCCTCCAGCGGTGATCATGTCCTGAATGCTGCAGACAATTTTAATTACGTGCCTCTGTTCTCTGTAGCATTCTCCTGTGGCCGGTTCAGATTGATGATGCACCTGCAGGGACAGGTCATTGAGGCTCTGGGCTCACAGGAAATTGTTAAATTACTCTGTGCATCACACAACCCTAACAAGAACTGGCAATGGACCACAGAAAAGAACATGGGGTGTGGAGAGGGTAAGTACCACTTAGCAAAGTTTATTAAATGGTAGGACATTTGAAAAAAATGGAAATGAGCTTTGAATGTTTATTTGTAAAACAAAAAAAAAAGTCTGTGTTTGCTGCATATGAAATGAAACATATAAAATGACAGCGTTAAAACCTACAAACTATAAAAAAACAATTATAGTTTATCCTAAAAAATGTAAGTTATTTCTGTTCCCACGCTCTCATTTTATTTATTCAAAACTGTGGTGTTTTTATATCTTTTTTACCCTTTCCAAGGATGATCTTGACCAACTATTGACGACTTCTCTAGATAAAAGCCTTTTTTTGCTGTGGCGCCCATTTTCTTATGGTGGTGTGTTTGTGAGACTGGCTGTGGTACCTGTCAACCTTTAACAATGATGTCACCAACCATGGTATGTACCATTGCTAGGGTCCATGTTAGAGTATTGGTTGGCGGTTTGGTAGCATACTCCACAGACTCATGACTCTTCTCCTTCTCTATTCGTAACACAGGCAATAAATGGTAACTGGGAAATTAAAAATATTAGGAACATATATGGCAGTTATTATGTCTTACTTTCCTTGTTACATCTGTTTTACTGCACATCTAATGAAGGCCGTATGGGGTTTGGTTTCCATAGTAACAGTGTTATTAACCTTATTTACCAGCATAAAATTATTAAGCAAAACAGACCACCTTTAAACATCGGAATCTGGCTTGTGACCAGCAGGAAGCGACACTATTGTTATTCCTGACTCAACCTTCATAGCCTGTAAATTAGCCCTTTCACAAAGCAAATAATTGGAAGAAAGCTATCACTGTAACCATGTAATAAGAAGACAAAACCAGACAGGTGCAGTTATTAAAATGAGAGTCCTATAAAAGCTGATGCAGTGTGATAACGCAGGTAAAATGGAACAAAACAAAAAAATAGAATATTGGGATCCACACTGTGAAATGTAAATATTACTGAAAACTCATCCACTCACTGTCCAAAGGAAGTAGGGCTCAGTGGCCAAAAAGCTGCATAAAAGAAGAGAAGGACTGTACCAAAGAGAAGGAACAGTCAAAGTGCCACACAATAGAGGCACAGGGATATAGTGATCAAAAAAGTATACATTTATTGTTAAAAAGCATGTCAAATACAAAAAGATACTCCCCCACCTTCAACCATCTAAAAAGACAGTACTGTCTGTAGAAAATGATGTGACCACAAATATTTGACAACTTTTGGGTGCTTGAGGCCAGTAAGGGTCAATATTTGGGTCAGGGATTGGGGGGAGGGGGATTTTGGGGGGGACTTTTCGCGGCACTGATACAAACAATCTGGTAAAAGGTATCGATATTTATTTAACAAAGAAAATACAAATATAACACAAAGGAAATTTTAAGAACAATCCCCACATCATACATCAGAAAGTGATTAACAGACAGTGTTTTAGTGGAATCGATGACCTCGACCGGTTTCGCGGTTTTACCGCTTCTTCAGGAGGAGATTATGTTCTAAAAGGTATGTATAAACAAATGAAATAAACAAGCAGAACATACAAAATATATATACATTGTGTATAATTCAAAACAGCGCATTATACAGTAGAGCAAAGCACTCACCCAGGCTGGTCATATGGTCGGACGTGGAGCCTGGCAAAGGTCTTCTGTGGCGCGTGGAGGGGGATATTTTTATTTAGACGGGCTCTATTAGGATAAGGAGTAGAATGAATAATATATATATATAGGGAGGATGGCCGATTAATTATTGAGGTATGGATCACCAGGGGGTGAAGAAGGTGTGTGAGTGACCAAACAGGATGAAAAGGACAAGGAAGGGAGGTGGGGGAAAAAAATGAAAAAAAGGGGGGGAAAAGGGAGGAGGAGGAAGGAGTGGGAAAAGGGAAAGGGGGGGGGGAGTAGGGGAAGAGGGGGAGGAAGACAAGAAGAGGGACGGAGAAGAAGTTATTGGAACGGGGCCAGGGGGGAGGGGAAAGTGGGGGGGAGGGAGGGGAAGAAGGGAAAGAAAGAGGGGGTTTTTGTTAGTGGAAGGGAGAAAGGAAAAAGAGGGGAAAAAAAGGGAAAAGGGGGGGGGGGTGAAGGTGGTGAAGAAGCAAGGGGATATTGGTGGAAAGAGAAGAGTGAAAAATAACCCTGAAGTGGGGGAATGTAAGAAAAAGGGGGAGGGGAAGAAAAAAGAAAGGGGGGCAAAAGTATTAGTGAAGTGTGAAGGGTGAGGAAGATAAGAAAGGTGAAGAAAAGGGGGGGGGAGGGGACGAGGGAGAGGGCTGGTGAAGAAAAAGAGGGGGGATTTAACTGTGATAGGGGATTAGGAAAATTAAAACGGGAAGGGAGATTTAAAGGGCAAAGGAAGGAAAAGGGGGAAAAATTGAGGGGGCCAGTGAGAAGCACCAGCATATATACATCAAGAGTGCGGTGTTGCATGGTAGATGGTTGAAGAATAAAATTCAGAAAAAAAGTGATTAATTAAAAAGATCTATCACCAAGCGCCTACTGAAGTTAAGAGTACCCATCACCAGGATAACCAATCAATAATAGGAAAGTTCCCCATAGGGGCCTTACCATCAACATATTAATAGTACACAAATTACTGGGGCACAAGGATTAAGGTGGAATCAGCCTTATGTAGTAGCTTTACATTGCCAGGATAAGGGCAATCGCTATGCAGTCAGTCCAACTGAGAAATCCAAAGAAGGAAAAATTTATCCATGAGGGCAATTGCCAAATCAAGGGTAGAGCAGTCTTAGTGACAGGCATCAAGTGTACTCACCTCGAATGTAGGACATTCACATGTGTCCCCAGGGAGAGCGTCCGTGCTAACTCACAGAAGCGGCTGTGTAAGCCGCTTTTGTAAGTATCCCTGGACGGCGTGTGACGTCATCGAATTGCGACGCCGCCGCCGTCCAACGTCCCACCAACCCATGCACGTGAGTGCGTGGGTGTGTAGCTGCTGACCCAATGGCAGTACTGTCTGTATCAAAAAACATCTAGGCGTTGCTATGCATCCACATACGCACACATAAATACAGTGGGCCAGATTCAGAAAGATCAGCGGATCTTTCTGCTGGCGTAACGTATCTCATTTACGTTACGCCGCCGCAAGTTTTTCAGGCAAGTGCTTTATTCACAAAGCAATTGCCTGTAAAGTTGCAGCAGCGTAGCGTAAATCACCCGGTGGAATTCAAATTTGGCGGGTAGGGGGCGTGTATCATTTAAATGATGCGCGTCCCCGCGCCGAATGAACTGCGCATGCACCGGCCGCGACTGAATCCCAGTGCGCATGCTCCAAATGACGTCGGCAAATCGTCATGCTTTCGACGTGAACGTAAATTATGTCCAGCCGTATTTGCGAATGACTTACGCAAAAAATTTCAAAACGTGGCGCGCGAACGACGGCCATACTTAACATAGGATATGCCGCACATACCCCTCATATAGCAGGGGTAACTTTACGCCGGAAAAAGCCGAAAGCAAACAACGTAAAAAAAAAACGCCTGGCGGTCGTTCGTTTCTGAATCGACGTAAATACTAATTTGCATATTCCTCGCGTAAACAAACGGAAGCGCCACCTAGCGGCCAGCGTGAAATTGCAGCCTAAGATACGACGGTGTAAGACACTTACACCTGTCGGATCTTAGGGATATCTATGCGTAACCTGATTCTATGAATCAGGCGCATAGATACGACGGCTGGACGCCCTCGTATCTCTTTTCTGAATCCGGCCCCGTAACCATAACTCTATAGGATGAATGGCTGGGTAAGTGTTCCTGTATGCCAGTAAATGATGATTAGCAGTCAATAATGCAATAACTCAGGTATCAGGAGGGACAGGATCAATAGGACATCAAAATAGTCTTGTGGATCCTGCTTCAATTAGTGTGTGCTGTGCCGATGGCTGTGGAAGTTGAACCAAAGAAGGACAATGAGTTGCCAATGGCAAGCGTCGGCAGTGACACGATCAATCAATAAATACAGTACATGGCAGCTGGACATGTCAAGATTGAATAAACAATGCCCTTATTGCAAACGGGGAAACAAATTGCACAGCGATGATTTTGGGCATATTACTGAAACTGAAAAATTAAATACAGTATGTGATTGAGCAAGTTAATAGTCCATATGAAGAACCAGTCCTCCTTAAATGGTACCACAGTGACTCCACATAAAGAAAACAATGCCCAACCACCATAACATAGACCTGCTTACCAAATGGCAAGCATGAAGGACATTTGGCTATAACCTAGCCACGGCCTTTAGCTTGCAATGCTGACCACTCAAGCACACGGGAAGCAGACTGGATGGCTAGAAGTCTCCCCTAGAAGTCTCATATAATCGTGTCTGTGATTCTGTCATACGCTCAAAAGGAAAGAATGCTGATTTCATGTTTTTTTTTTTATTACCTTATTGAGAAGTACATAATAGCCAGGCAATTAATGAGTTCAACTAATGCAATAATGAATAAATTTTTTCCACAGTTTAGCCATATTTTTCAGTCCATGTTCTGAGCTATTGAGATAAACTGCATGACATCTGCTTGTGTGTACGCAGTGATTACGCAGCTATACAAGAAAACATTTATGCATCATTGCTCAGATGACTCACAAGGATGGGCACCCGAGATAACAGGAGGCAATAAAATAAATATTCTTGTTCTGCCTTTTACAGGTACAGTGTTATATACATAAAGCGCTACCCCCGGAGGAGCTGCTTAACCTCCCTGGCGGTATGATTCTTTCAGAAAAAACATGCTGAAAGCGGTACCATTATTTGCAAGGAAATTTGGCGTTTTATATTGTAGGTCTGTCATTTTTAGAATACAAATATCTCTGACCGTGAACTGTAGTTTAAAAAAGGATGAAAACAGCGCTAATGAGTGAATATAACAACTCAGAAAGAAAGCACTGGTGGACAAAGATGGCACAAAAGGTGATCAGAACCTGAGTGTAAGTGCACCAGAAACAACTCAAGTGAAAGATGCCTCAAAAGTGGCTAATGTTACCCACAAGGGGTGCAAACCTGCCACAGCAAAGAGATGACTCTGCATATGCACCATCAAATCCTCCAGGTAGTGTATGGGAGATATACGTCTCAGCAAGATAACATGAAAGACAAAAAATCAACAAGCAAAGTGATAGTGCAGTGTTGTCTTAATGTAACCAAGTGATAACAGGTCAAACAGAAGCCATAAGTATATGCCCGTACAATATATCACTTAAAATGTATCAATAAAAACAGAAAGGTTTCACCGCTGTCACCGCTGTTGTCAGACGCCTCCTGGGGCCGCGCGCGCTCTGTGCACTTGTTACTGTCTCAGGTGCTGGGCTGCGATTGGAGATCTGTGGAGCCTAATCTCCACAGAGCTCTGAATATGTGTGTGCAGGATTGTATGGCACTAGTAGCTTCAGTCCTTTTGAAGAATAGATAAAACGTTGTTTCTTCAGCTAGCCGCTTTCATTTTTGCATTTAAACTCCTGAATAGCAGGACCAAACAACACAACTTGTCCTGATTATCAAGTGAAGAAGGTAGGATCTTTCTCAGCAAGGTCAAAGGACAATGGTGTCTGTATACAGTGTCCCTGGAAATGTATGACCTTATGTTTTTAGCCTTGTGGCACTACAAGTGTCAGCAAGATGACTAACAGCAATGATGTCTGTATACAGTGTCCATTTAACTTCTGTGGTGCAGTGTCCCTGTTTCCTGCAAATGGACAAAAGCCCCCTAACCCAATCCTGCAGTCAAGGCCCAAACGAACGTCCTGGAGCAAGCAGACTCTCCTGGCGGCCTGACTGGTCACCTCACACTGGAATGCTTCACCATCAGTGCAGGTGCACCTGGGATCCCCATCTCTTAGGCTGGATGTCCCGACTGGCGGCGGAGGCCTAAATCGCGCAGTGAAATCACCTGGGAGAAAGCATCTCTCCCTCAGGTCTGATTCCTCCCTCCGCCTTGTGCTGTCTCAATTCTCCTCAGGAAATCAAAATGGAGTTTTGCCCTCCGAGCATTCTGGTCTTTTGTAGTTCCATACAGTTCAATCAGAATGTGAAACCTGAGTCCTGGAACTACAGATTTGAATACAGATTCAATGGCAACACAGGAAATATTTGGCTTATTATTGTTATTATTGTTCCTTATTATTATCTAAATTATTATTTGGATTATTATCATTATCTTTATTTTTACAATTAGCTTTTCTTATAGACAGCAGCAGAACTCCAAATACTATCTATGAAAACCATGATGGTTCTATAACACCATCTACAGCTTCAAGTCATGCCTCAAACCTGTTGTTTAATACATTTATTTATTTACCATGCCACCTTCAAACCATAGAAAAAAATCTAATCTTTAGATCCGCTCGATCTACGTGTTTTACGATCCGCCGGTGCAATTTAGCGAGGCTAGTGCAGTATTCATCAAGCACTTACCTCGAAAATTGCATCGTCGGATCGTAACTCCCCCGGCGGAATGCAAATTCCGCGGCTAGGGGGAGTGTACAATTTAAATCAGGCGCGTTCCCGCGCCGATTTAACTGCGCATGCGCCGCCGGCGAAATTTCCCAGTGCGCATACTCCAAATGACGTCGCTAGGACGTCATTGTTAGCGGCGGGTACGTCAATTGCAGCCATCCGTATTCCCGATCGACTTACGCAAACGACGTAAAAATTTGAATCTCGGAGCGGGAACAACGGCCATACTTAACATTAGCTACCTCTCATATAGCAGAGGTAACTATCCGCCGGAAAAAGCCGAACGCAAACGACGTTAAAAAAAAGGTGATTCTATGAATCAGCCTCATAGATCCGACCGTCGGCTCTCACAGATACGACGGCGGATCTCAGAGATACGACGGCGGATCAGGAGATCCGCCGTCGTATCTCTTGATGAATCTGCCCCACTGTCTCTGTTGGGTGGCAACTCTTCAATTTGCCAAAAGTGACAATCAAAATTAGTCCCCCACTGACAAAATTTGAAAATCAACTTGGTAGAATTACAATTTTGGAAATTTGGGTTGAATTATTATTGCAAAAATTGTATTATGTAAATGGCAAGAAAACAAGCAGAGCTTCAGAGTTTTTTTGCAATGGTGTCTGTTGCATAGCAACCAGCTTCGTTTGGTAGAAATGTAAAGTAATGAATTATGGACTCTTCAAAGGGGCCTTATCAAAAATGATGCCCTTTTTTTTTCTTCCAAACATAGCTATTGTTATTATAAGGTTGAAAAAGACTGACATACAGTGAATGGAAAAAGTATTCACACCACACCAGAATTTTCCACATTTTGTCAAGTTACATCCAAAAACATATATGTATTTTATTGTAATTTTATGTGATAGACCAACACAAAGTGGCACATAATTGGTTCACCTTCTAGCAGGACGACCCTAAACATACAGCCAGAGCAACAATGGAATGCTTTAGATCTAAGCATATTGTTAGAATGTGTTAGAATGGTCCAGTCAAAGTCCATACCTAAATCCAATTGAGAATATGTGGCATAATCTGTGGCAAGACTTGAAAATTGCTGTTCACAGACGTTCTCCATCCAATCTGACAGAGCTTGAACTATTTTGCAAAGAAGAATGGGCGAACTGTCACTCCCTAGATGTGCAAAGCTGGTAGAAACATCCCCAAAAAGACTTAGGGCCAGATTCACAAAAGGGATACGACGGCGTATCTCCTGATACGCCGTCGTATCCCTGTTTCTATCTATGCGACTGATTCATAGAATCAGTTACGCATAGATATCCCTAAGATCCGACAGGTGTAATAGTTTTACACTGTCGGATCTTAGGATGCAGTACCGCGGCCGCCGCTGGGGGGAGTTTGCGTCGTAAACCAGCGTTGGGTATGAAAATTAGGAGTTACGGCGGATCCCCGACGGATTTTCGCGTTCGCCATGTCGCCGCTAGTCTAGTTTCCCGTCGCAAAGTTAGTCGTCGTTTTAGGTCCCCTAACTTTAGTCAGCAAACATATTGCTGTCTAAAGTATGGCAGTTCCCGTCGAAATTTTAAATTTAACGTCATTTGCGTAACACGTCCGGGAATATGGAAGTACGCTACGCGCGTCGCCGTTCGAAAAAATGGCGCAAAGCGCAGCGAGAGTTAGGAAACGGAGCATGCGCAGTAAGTCTGGCGCGGGAGCGTGCCTAATTTAAATAGCACACGCCCATTTGAATTGGCCCGCCTTGCGCCAGAGGCCACGGGCGTAGTTTTCATCGCAAGTGCTTTGTGAATCACTCACTTGCGATGAAAACTTGCGGCGGTGTAACGTATCTACGATACGTTACGTCGCCGCGATTCTACGTGAATCTGGCCCTTACAGCTTTAATTGCAGCGAAAGTTGGTTCTACAAAGTATTGACTCATTTTCCTTCCACTTCACAATTATTGGCCGCTTGGTCGATCATATAAAATCCCAATAAAATACATTTCTGGTTTTGGTTGTAACATGACAAAATGTGGAAAGTTTCAAGGGATATGAATACTTTTTTAAGGCACTGTACGTCATTAAGCTGAACCGCTCATAATTTCACAGGAAAGAAAAACAAACCCCCTTGGGTAACGTTGTAAATTTTGCCACACAGGAGGGAATCAGTTTCTCACTGACCCCTAAGGTTGTTCTTATTATTTAATTGGATTCAAATATTCCCATATTAGTGTTTAGCAATGACATAGTCTTGAGGATTTGGATGGGTTCTGGGCTAATTGGGGTGGGGATCACTGTGGAACTTCACTGTTCCTGGGGACATTTTTATTGGGCTGAAGCCCGACTAATTACTTTGTGGATGCATGCTCTTTTTTAAGCCTGTTTTACTGCATGGAATAAAATGGTAATTTCCCAACATTTTGCTCTGAAAAAAAACAAAAAAAAATGTTTTTAAATGTAATTCACTGTGAACTGGAAAGAGTGTTTATTGTATTTAACACAGTAATTCCCGTATCCTTCTTTTACCAAGACAAAGGGGTCCTGTGTTTTTTTTTTTTCATATTTGTACAAAATATGGATCAAACAATGACCCTTGCAGTAAATCTGTAGTCATCAAAAAGCTTGTGCTTGGAATGACTTAATCACACCTTTACAAACAGGATGTTCAGAATAACTGAACTGTTACTGGAAATAATCTAAATCTGTTGTTGTTGAGTTGTATTGTGTACCTGCATGCCTGATACTTGGGCAGTGTTTTCCAGATGTGATGAGTTGTGTACAGGGCTCAAGTCCTGCGGGAACGCGTGGGAACAGAGTTTCTGCACTTTTTTCACAGCAGGAACTCAGTTCCCTTTGCAGGACTAGAGCAGTCGAGAGCAGCCAAGCCACCCGAGCCAATCCTTCACTAAGTGGCGATGCCCAGCTCGAGTCACTGTCAGGGGCAGGCGAACCTTAGTAATCCTTTATGTTACTGGCCGCTTCCTGTATATGGATTCATCGGGTAGTGTGTGGGTATTCCGTCACTTCCTCGATGCTGCAGTGTCTCCTGGGAGCTTTTGTCATTATTGCTAGGAGACATTGCGGCATTGAGGAAGTGACGGAATACCCGCACACTACCCAATGAATCCATATACAGGAATCGGGCAGTAACATAAAAGATTACTATCCAAAAAACACATGAGGTTTAGTAATTATGCATAAGAGCGTATAATTTTTTATTTTTTTTGGTGGGGGAGTGGATCTTGGGTGGGAGTTCCCACACTTTTTTCCCCAGGACTTGACCCCTGGTTGTGTACCACCATAACAACCTCTCCAAAGCAACTCAAGTAATTTTAAATGTAAAGACATGTGCATCCTACCTACAATGGTATAGCTGTACTGCCCATCATGTGCCTCCCCCGGTGGCCATTTTTACAATCCAGTCAGTGTCCAAATGGTTCTCTGTCCAATGTGGCACTGCTGACCAAAGAAGTCACACAGGTTAATAGCTTGCTAAATCAACAAAATCTTTCTATTAGTTGTCTGTCAAGAGGAAATATGCAGATGGTGTCAAGTATGTGAATTGTTGATTGTTCTTCTCAATTACCAACTGCTTGTTAGTCACCTAATGTGGCATGCCATCAGCTGGTATTGTATAATATATATATCAAATAGATAAATCACCAATAAGCATAATACATTTTAAAAAATAAACACATCAACATGATAGTTAAAAATAAATCCAAAAACAATAAACACAATTATATAATTTGTGAGTGAACAAAAAAAAAAAAGTCCAATCAGCATGTATCAAGTGAAAATTTGCATAGAAAGAAAAGGAGCCAAATTCTGTGCACCACTACCAATGGTTAAACATCCTCTTATGAGAGATATATGACCCTTTACCAACCAAGGTCATAAGAACATACTGAATATACTGTTACATGAAGGTGAACTTGGCTAGCTTGGTATGGATCACAAATACTGAAAGTGTCATGTAGATGAACTTGGCCAGCTTGGTATGGCCCAGTTCTCCTACACATTATGTATATGCAGCAGGAGACCAGGATAGAAACAAAACCGGATAGTATAATATTGTAACGCCAGCTTACTTTATTCAGTAAAAAAAGGTATTTACAAAGCAGGGAAAGTAAGAGCATTAACAGCAGTATAAGTCTGCTCTAGGCATCGGAAGGGGTCATCCCCAAACTGTTTCCACAAAGTTGGGGATATGAAATTGTGCAAAATGTCTTGGTATGCTGATGCCTTAAGAGTACCCTTCACTGGAACTAAGGGGCCAAGCCAAACCCCTGAAAAACAACCCCACACCATAATCTCCCCCTCAAACATTCCTATAGACACACTCCTAAACCTTGTAGACAGGCTTCCCAGAAGAGTTAAAGCTGTTATAGCTGCAAAGGGTGGGCCAACTCAATATTGAACCCTGCGGACTAAGACTGGGATGCCTTTAAAGTTCATGTGTGTGTATCGGCAGACGTCCCAATACTTTTAAAAATATGTATGTGCCTCCTTCAACTACCATTGTCAATAATGCAAACTGAGGGCTGCAATCTGGGATTTGTCTTGTATTCATTCCAACTACTTTTACGGGAGAAAAAAGGATGAACGTCTGCGTTACTTTAACTGACTTTAACTAACAATTGCGCGGCCGTGCAACACTGTACACAAATAAAATTGATGTCCCTTTTCCCCACAAATAGAGCTTTCTTTTGGTGGTATTTGATCACCTATGCAGTTTTTATTGATAAGATGTGGAGGGAAGGTGTAGAGCTGAGCTGTGGATGGGGATGTATAAGTGAACTGTGGATGGTGGGGTGCAGAGAGGAAATTTGGATGGGGAAATTGGCATGATGTGGACAGTGGGATGTACAGATCAAAAATGGCCCCTAAAAACCCCACTGTAGTGCAATCTGGGCACACCCACAGTATGATGTGGCACCAGAGAGTGTGGACCTGTTACCTTTGCTGAGCCTGTTCAGAGAGTGGGCGTCCTTGCTCTGTCCATAACAGCCTAAGTACTGAGGCGTAGAGAGATTGCTTGTTGAGCTGGGACCAGAGCAGTTGTAATCAACTTTTTTCTTCATCATATAAAATATTTTTCAATTTTTTTTTAATTGGACTATTCATTTAGCAAATGCATATATTTCACATTGATCTTGGATATTTATATTTGTCAGTTTGCAGCAGCGCTATCACATTTCATATATTTATGTAGAATAGTTATTTTCCTTACTAAATGGAACCTAAAAGTTTACATTAGATAAATGGTGACTAGTGAGGTAAAGAGGGGACACAAATATGTTATAACTATTAATATACTAAATAATTCACTTTAATCTTGAAAGACAGCATGTCTGCCCCAATATCAAGCAGATAAGGAGAAATGTAAGTTATCATAATGTAAGTGCTGGACAAATGTCTACATGTTGTAAGAAATTAGCTCGGTAGCGGGGGGGTGTGACCCCCTGGATGGGTTCACTACACACGGAACGATACAGAGAAACAGCCGAAGACGGTTGAAAACAAAGAATTTGGTTTATTCTTCCATCTTGCTGGAAACAATTGCAAGTATCTAAACAGCATGAACAAAATCAAACATAAAATAAACCCTGGCCACTTGGGGCGTCTACCTTCACCACACAGGAACCTATCTATAAAGTCTGGTACAGTCTAGTGCTGGGCAGACACTGCTGGTCATACAGCAGAAAAACAAATAGGCTTTTTGATTTTTATCACACAGAAAAATCAACAGCACCTCACCTCTTCAGAAGAATTTCTGTTCACTGCTCTCCTTCACTCAAAAAGCCTCAGGATGCAGCAATCAGTAGTAATCCTCTGGATTACTTATAGAGGCCTTAATCGCCTCATTCTGTACAGCTGAAGTTTTCCAACGCCCTTAAACCTTTCTGGCTACTTCTGCAGCCGACACCCGATAATAATTGGTGTATTGTCTAAACAAGGCAGAAATGTATCTCCCGTCTGTGACAACCCCCACAGATTTGCCTGACTTCCTGTCACAATGTGTACAGAATTGTCCTAGGTGTTAACAATTGTTTTCCAAATGCTTTAAACGAAAACATTTATTATTGTCTTTCCTACAGTACAAATCCAGAAAATAAGTCAGATGAGAGCTGTTTGAAAAGAAGGAGCTTTGTATACTTTGCTCTCAAACACAGATTGGCTTTAAACTGTGCAATATGCACGCTTGAGAAGTTGCATCGCCAACGGTGTGTATGGTTACATGACCAGTCTGGAGCTCAGGTAATGTCTGAAAAGTCCTTCCAGCATTGTTCTATTGATTGTGACAGGAAAAGACAGATTTGCTTGCCTTCTTTGAGACTACTGAACCCCCACCATCCTGATGATCTGACTCAGGCTACATTTAACCTTTACACACAGGCAGTGGAAACTTAATTTCCTTTTATATAGGGGAAAAGAACACATTACATGTTCACTGTTATATTTCAAACCTCTTGATTAACCTTCAAATTGTCCCTAGAGATGCACTGATCAGTGGAAATGACCGTAGAATTATTGTAAATGAAAGAGATGAATTGTTTTATAATCATAGGTGGGCGCAAGCCTATTGCACCCCAAAGCTCAAACACACATGTGTACGTATGTGTATATATATATATATATATATGTGTGTGTGTGTATATTATAAATATATATATACAGTATATTGTCGGGGGTTAGCTCAATGGTGATCACCTTCCCTGGAAAAAAAGAATAGCCACAACAGTAGGTTTTCCTTAAATCTGACATATAGTCAGTTTTATTTTTAAAAGGTTGCATGAAAATCAAATAGACAAAACAGAAAATAAATCCTTGCCATCCAGGCACTAACTAAACAGTTCAGGATCCTAACAGGTGAAGGGCTTCTCCCAGTCACCCAAAAAACAAAGATAACGCTAACTTTTTTCTGTCTTTCACAAAGCAGAAATCACATCAGTAGCTCTCTCAGGTATGGCTTCCTGAGTCCCAGGATAAGAAGGAATGGATGGCTGCACAACGAGGCAATGATAAGTCTCTTTATTATAAAATCCGTAACATGAATAACACCACAGGAAGGCAGGTACAAGTAGACGCGTTTCACACAGCGGCGCTGAGTCCTAGGCCAAGAGAAAGCTTTTGCTTCCGTCCTGCTTTATTTATGACATCTGTTGGTGGACACAAGTGGATAATAAAATCTGGTTCGGAACCAATCCTGCTAAGGTAGCTGGTAAAACCCGGACCGGATTCCACCTTAGTTTCCTGCAAATTAACACATGCGAAGTGAAACATAACGTCCATCAATCACAATGTGACGGGAGGGCCCGTGGAACCCAGAATCCCTTGGAAAGGTTGGGAAACCTTTGTTTTATCTCACCATGCACCTCTTATGTCTAAGTCACCCTGTGCATTCCTGGCACAGGGTGACTGAGAAAATATGTCTTGGATTACTTAAAATGGCATAGTAATATGTATCCACAATATCTCCCAGGATATATGTAAAGACTATTCTTGGTTTGTTTGATTCTGAACTCAACATGTTAGTTGAGAGAGCTGATCACATTGGCCTCTGTACAATGTAGGAGACAGACCGACTCCTGCTGGAGCTCCTGCTATTGTGTGAAGGTGTCCTGTGTTTATACTTATGATAATGTAAATCTACTGTGTGAAGTTTGGTGACAACAAGCCTGAACTGTAGTGAAATCCTGATTAATCATAACAATGCCCAGAAGGGCACGGAGTCACATCGGAGGGGAGTGAGAGAGAGGGGGGTAAAGTTGAGATAGAGGGGGTGAGACATAGAGAGGGGGTGAGAGAAGGGATAGAGGGGTGAGAGAAGGGGTGAGGGGGTAGGGTGAGAGAGAGGGAGTGAGGGTGAGAGAGGGGCTGTGAAAGAGAGGAAAGTGAAGGGTGTGAGAGAGGGAGTTACAGAGAGGAGAGAGGGTGAGAGAGAGAGGGGGATTGAGAGAGGGGGAGTGAGAGAGAGGGGGTGTGAGAGAAAGAGAGGGGGTGAAGGTGAGAGAGAGAGGGGGCGATAATGAGAGAGAGGGGGTGTGAAAGAAAGGAGAATAAGGGGGGGTGAGAGGAAGGAGAGTGGGGGAGTGATAAAAGGGGAGGAAGGACTGAGAGGAGGGGTGAGCGAGATAGAAGGGGTGATCAGTGTGCCTGCTACTCACACTCATGACCACAGGCTGGTCCGTTGATATGCTTAGACAGGTCCAGATTTACTCCCTTTTCCGCTCCAAGGCCGGGTTCTTCAATTCCGCCCCCCACCAAAAAAAAATGAAAGTTCCCCAACCTGTGCCCATCATCACTGCAGCCTTACCGTGCCCTCATCGCAGCCTCATCATCACTGGCGCCTTACTGTGCGCTCATTGCAGCCTCCCTCACCATCATTGCTGCCTTACTGTGCCCTCATTGCAGCCCCCCTCACCATCAGTACAGCCCCCCTCACCATCATTGCAGTCCCCCATACCATCATTGCAGCCTTACTGTGACAAACAATGTAGCCTCACCAGTCAGTGTGTGCATTACTCACATCTGGTATCTCCTGCTCCTGCTGTGTCACTGAGCTCACTATGAAAAGTTTGAGTGCGCTGTGATAAAAGTCCCACCCTCCTCCTAGACCAGCACGCGCTATCACACGCGCTGGTCTAAGAGGAGGGTGGGACTTTTATCACAGTGCGCTCGTACTTTTCACAGTGAGCTCTGTGACACAGCAGTCTCCCACTGTGTGTTACAACCGGTGCCACCCCTGCACCCACTGCTGTCCCAAGGCCTGGCCATGGTGACCTTGTCGGGAATGTGGCCTTGTGCTTAGAATTTCATATACTTGTGATACCATTGTAATGATGCACATAATCAATATTTGTAGAGCGCTAACCCCTGGAGGGCCTGCTGGAAATTATTGGGTCTTTCTTTCCTGTTCAGAGGCTGCCCGCCCAGTTTTCAGTCCCAGAAGCACATCAACAAATTCAGGCTCAGTTTAGGGGTTTCTTTTAAAGATTTATTGCAGATCTTGAACAAATGCAGGGAAGGAGGGTTGCAGGGTACTCAAGACACAAAATCTTTGAGGACAGCTTCCTGAGAAACCCTATTCCAGAAGTATTTGGCCTTTCAGTAGCTGCCTCAATACAATGCTGATAGTAGAGGGGGCAGCAAGTATATCTGAGACCATAAGGGAACAGTCAGGCCTCGTACACACCATAGGTTAAACAGAGGACAACGGTCTGATGGACCGTTTTCATCGGTCAAAACCGATCGTGTGTGGGCCCCATAGGTTATTTAACCATTGGTTAAAAAAAAGCCAACTTGCTTTTAATTTAACCGATGGATTCCTAAACGATAAGTCAAAACTGATCGTTAGTAGGCACAACCATCGGTTAAAAATCCATGTATGCTCAGAATCAAGTCAACGCATTCTTGGAAGCATTAAACTTCGTTTTTTTCAGCACGTCGTTGTGTTTTACGTCACCGCGTTCTGACACAATCGTTTTTTTAACCGATGGTGTGTAGGCGCGACGGACCATCAGTCAGCTTCATTGGTTAACCGATGAAAACGGTCCATCAGTCCGTTCTCATCGGATGGACTGATCGTGTGTACGCGGCTTCACAGTCTTTAAATAGCAACCTCTGGCATCTCTTGCTCAGTGACCAGCTCTGTACCTGGAGATTCAGATTCAGGTTAAAGGTCCTACCCAGTGGCAGTACGTCCATAGTGGGTGCAGGAGCGCCCCCCCCCCTCTCCTGCACCCGTCAATCAACAATAGATAGATCTATTGGCGCCGCTGCTGTCCACTATTCAGGTGTCTGCCAACTTTTCGAGCGCCAGCCTTCTGAATTACAGCGGTGAGGGTGTTTTGGAAGTGCCTGATTAGAGCCATAGGCCCAGATTCTGAAAGGACTTACGACGGCGCAACGCAATGTGCGCCGTCGTAAGTCCTAATCCTGGCCGTCGGATCTAGAATCAGTTACGCATCAGTTACGCATAGATAACCATTAGATCCGACAGGCGTAAGGCTCTTTCGCTGTCGGATCTTAAATGCAATTTTTTTTTCGCCGCTAGGTGTCGCCGACGTCGTTTTCCCGATCGAGTATGCAAATTAGCAAAATACGCGAATTCCTGAACGTACGCCCGACCGACGCAGGGAAGTTACGACGTTTACGTAAGATTTGCGACGCGTACAGTTGCCCCTGCTATATATGGCGCAGCCAATGTTAAGTATGGCCATCGTTCCCGCGTCGAAATTTAAAAATTTACGTTGTTTGCGTAAGTCGTCCGTGAATAGGGCTGGACGCCATTTACGTTAACGTTGAAACCAATCCTTGTGACGTCATTTAGCGCAATGCACATCGGGAAATTGTAGGGACGGCGCATGCGCAGTACGTTCGGCGTGGGAACGCGCCTAATCAAGCACTTACCCGTAAAACTTGCGGCGGCGTAGCGTAAACAAGATACGTTACGCCCGCGGAGATTTACGCCGAGATACGAGAATCTGGGCCATAGGCTCTAATAGGCTTCCTGATTAGAGCATGTGAGCTCTAATAGGCTTTCAAAATGTTAAACAGCGGGCGCACTGCTGTGCGTTCACTGTTTAAACAGTGCTGTGTTAGGGGAATCGCTTCCCTAACACTGACCCGCCTCTCAGGCAATCAGGTGCACTGGGTCTGGTTACTGGTCACAGGTGCTGCGATTGGACACCTATCAGGCGTCCAATCATAGCAGAGATGACTTGAAGAGGTCAGTAGAAGACATCGAGGACTCGGAGGGAGCGTGGAGCACGATGCTGAAAGGTAAGTGCCGGGCGGGGACTGGCTGCATTTGATTAAGCAAACTGGCATCATTTGATGGGGCAAACTGGCGGCATTTTATGGGGCAAACTGGCATAATTTAATGGGGCAAACTGGCAGCTATTGATGGGGCAAACTGGCGGCTATTGATGGGGAAAACTGGCAGCATTTGATGGGGCAAACTGGTGGCATTTAATGGGGCAAACTGGCGGTAATTGATGGGGCAAACTGGCTGCGTTTGAAGGCACAGTGGCAGCAATTGATGGGCACAGTGGCTGCTTTTTGATGGGCACAGTGGTGGCACTTGATGGGCACAGTAGCTGCGTTTGATGGGCACAGTGGCTGCAATTGATGCAATTGCAATTTTTTTTTCTGTTTGTTTGAGCCCCCCCAGAAATTTTGAGCACCAGCCGCCACTGTACCTACCTCTCTGACCAAGCAAGACCCCCGGGTATTGGCCAAAGTGAGATACTGTAACTATTCATAACCCAGTGACTGATCCTTCCAAACTAATTCCATCAGTAGGCAGGAGCAAACAAACATCAGGCCCCTTTCACACGGTCGGACCGTTCAGGTCCGCCAGTCAGTTTTGACGGCGGACCTGAACGGCCTCTCCATGCATGCCTATGGAGCGTCGGATGTCAGCGGAGACATGTCCGCTGACATCCGACCCGATCCGCCAAAATCAGATGGATGGCGATATGTCCCCATTCGCCCATGGCGGATCGGATCGGGTAAGATCTGATGAAAACGGACATGCTGTCCGTCAGATCTCTCCATAGGAGACAGGTTTATTTTGGTGTTTCCGATCATGCGTGGTGTTCGTCTAAATTTTTTTAGCAGAAGCATACTGTACTGATTAAACGATTGTCGTGCGATGGGCTGTCGTCTGAGCAAAGTTTTCATGTTTGTTCCTACGGATTTTGTTGGACGGATTGTCGTGATCGGCTGCCGAAAGCTGAGTACTAACGATCAGATTATCGAACAATCAATCTGAAAGCCATTTTTATCACTCGATAATCGGATCGTGTGTACGAGGCATAAAGGTTCTTGAGCCTTCAAATTTTGTTGGTTTATGAAAGGGGTGACGACTGCCCTGTTGGCTTTTCTCTACATTCTGACAGGGTGCAATGCATTGAGAATGCGATTACATTATCATTATTGAATATCCTTTATAGGTACCAAGGCATTAGGTGAAAGCATGTATGTATCTGCCTCCTGGTGAATACGTTTTGCATGTTTATGATACTTTCTAGGTTGTATAAAATTTTTGTTAAATTCTTTGATAAGTGGTGCTACTGTGAATTCCATTCTAAAACCTTTTCAGCTAATTTATTGAAGCATATGTCTAGGCATAATCTAAATTTACCTCTCAGCCTCTCTCTACCTATAGATTATGTCCTTGAATTATTTTTTCTTTTACATTCCTGGTACATGAAAAGCTTTTATTTCTATCTGTGGTCTCATCACCAAGCTTGTAAATTCTTGCAGGGACAGTTGCTGGAGGCCCAGTTCTTAGTGATGTATGCACAAACCCTAGATGGGCTCTTTTAACTACATGCAGTGTATAGGCATGCTCTTTGTAATCACAAAATCTGACTAGTTTCACTTGAAAATCAATCAAAGTATGTATGTGGAGTGGGGAAGAGAGGTGTAAGTGATAGGTGGGGTTTTGCAGTCCAGCAGGCATGTCTGGCAACACCATTTTGGATTTCAGTTCAACGAATGCAATAAATGTTGTCATCTTAAACAGGAAGTTAAGAACACACTGGGCCAGATTCACAAAAGAGATACGACGACGTATCTCCTGATACGCCGTCGTATCTCTGAGATACGATTGTCATATCTATGCGCCTGATTCATAGAATCAGTTACGCATAGATAGCCCTAAGATCCGACAGGTGTAATTGTGTTACACCTTCGGATCTTAGGCTGCAATTCTAGGCCGGCCACTAGATGGCGATTCCATTGCGGTCGGCGTAGAATATGCAAATGACTAGTTACGCCGATTCACGAACGTCCGCTTTGCCCGTCGATCTAAATTTACGTTGTTTCCGTAGAGATGCGTTGCGTAAAACTAAGCATGCCCTCTAGGTGGTGTAACCAATGTTAAGTATGGCCGTCGTTCACGTTGTTTGCTTAAGTCGTCCGTGAATGGCGCTGGACGCCATTTACATTAACGTTGAAACCAATGACGTCCTTGCGACGTCATTTAGCACAATGCACGTCGGGTAATTTTAGGGGCGGAGCATGCACAGTACGCTCGGCACGGGAACGCGCCTAATTTAAATGGTGCCCGCCCCATTTGAATTAGGCGGGCTTGCGCCGAGCGGATTTACGATATGCTGCTGCAAGTTTACAGGTAAGTGCTTTGTGAATCAGGCACTTACGCTGTAAACTTGCGGCGTTGTAACGTAAATGGGATAGGTTACGCCGCGGCTAAGTTACGCGGAAATACGTGAATCTGGCCCACTGGATTTATTTCAGATCATTAGATATTTTTCTGTACTTGCAGCATTTTAAAATGGATAAAATATGGGGTACAACTAGTATCAGACCCTCAGTCTACAATTTGGGCACCAGGCTCATAGACTATGAAAACACATACCAAACAATAGAAGTCTACTGTAAAGCAGATCTGCATACACGGCATGGACATTATCAGAGAATGTGGTCAAACTAGGAATAAAAATCCATTCTCTCTCTATATATATAGATTTGCAAACATTTTATAACTGCAGGCTAATGTCTATATCATGAGAGTTCCTTGTCAAAGAACACTCCGGTCCTTCATGTGGCCTCCGCCTATGCTGCTAGGGTCTTCCATGGTGCTTGCAGCAGAAGATATGGTAAAGGCGATGATGGAAATTTCCTTTTTGACTTGTTGCCAGCGTCTTTCCTGATCTGGATCATTTTCAATATCAAACATAGCGGCGGCCAGGCCAGGGAAACTGGAGGCAGCGTACATATTGTGCTGATTTGGGGCATATATCACGTGCCTGCAAAGCACACAAAAAAAAATATTCATGTTTTACAAAAAAAGAAAACTAACCTAACTAAAATAAATAAATAAACAGGGGGTAAGTAACATGTATACCTAATGCGCAATCAGTGTAGCGCTATCAATCTACAGTAGATATACAAAAAACAAACAATTATATATAAAAGTGCAATCAATCTATCTGGTGTAAATATAGTCCAAAATCTTGGTGCAATAATAATCTGTGCCCAAATATGAACATACTCTAAAGTCCTCTGTGTCTTCATTGTAACCATACAGCAAAATCACTGTTTAATCTGTGTAAGCAGATTCAAAATGATCGTTCTCAGTATAGATAGACTCCTTTTTTTTTTTTTAGAAACTGGTCAATTTAATCACTGTCATCAAAAAAATAAATGACCAATTCTTATGGAAAATCAAATGAAATGACCACATAGATCCTTGGTATATTGAGCTATAATTTTTTGGCAGAGATTGGTCAAAATGATGAAATCTGTGATTGAACTTTTATTCTAATGTGTATGACCTACATAATATAAAATATAATATAAGTAAAAATGACCTCAGAGGGGAGCTCTGGACAAGTTCTTCAACTCCCGGTCCCCTACCTCCACCATCCAGCAGTAACGACTTTTTACTCTTTAAAAATCACTATGGGCCAGATCCACAAAAGAGATACTCCGACTTAACTGCTGTTCAGTCTGTGTGTAACTTTGGAAACGATCCTCAAAAGGCTTTTTCCAAAGTTAGGCAGAAGATCCGGCATGTGTAATTGAATTACACTGCCGAATCTTAGGATGCAGTACCGCATCCGCCGCTGGGGGCATTTCGAGTCGAAATGCCGTTTCTAGTATGCAAATTAGCACTTAAGGCGATCCACAAAGCTTTCCAGCTTCGTTTTTGCGCCGTAAGTGTTATTTTGCAAGTGTAAAATTAGGGCTGGTTCTACAAAGTGTAAACTAGTCACACCTTGTAAAAGCCCATTCCAGCGACGGCATTTGGTATGCTTTCCCGAGGGAGAACTCCACGGCAATTTGTAAAAACAAAACCGGCATGGGTTCCCCCCCAGGAGCATACCAGGCCCTTAGGTCTGGTATGGGTTGTAAGGGGACCCCCCCTACGCCGAAAAATTGACGTAGGGGGTCCCCCTACAATCCATACCAGACCCGTATCCAAAGCACGCTACCCGGCCGGCCAGGAAAGGAGTGGGGACGAGCGAGCGCCCCCCCCCTCCTGAGCCGTGCCAGGCCGCGTGCCCTCAACATGGGGGGGTTGGGTGCTCTGGGGCAGGGGGGCGCACTGCGGGCCCCCCCACCCCAGAGCACCCTGTCCCCATGTTGATGAGGACAGGACCTCTTCCCGACAACCCTTGCCATTGGTTGTCGGGGTCTGCGGGCGGAGGCTTATCGGAATCTGGGAGTCCCCTCAAATAAGGGGGCCCCCAGATACCGGCCCCCCACCCTAAGTGAATGGATATGGGGTACATCGTACCCCTATCCATTCACCTGTAGGCAAAAAGTTAGTTAGTAAACACACAACACAAGGCTTTTTAAAATATTTTATTATTCTGCTCCGGATGCCCCCCCTGTCTTCGTTATTAGCTCAATTAGCAGGGGGGGCTTCTTCTTCCGCTCTTCGGGGGTCTTCCACTCTCCGGGGGTCTTCCGCTCTCCGGGGGTCTTCTCCGCTCTCCGGGGGGGGCTTCTCCGGACTCCGGGGGGCTTCTTCCATCTTCTCCCCTCTTCTGCTCTTGACTCGGCGAACCCCGGTTCTTCTGCAGCTCTCCGGTGCCTTCTTCTTCAGCGCTGGCTGCCTGCTATGTTTGTGTGTTAGCTCGATTTCAAACAGGCAGCCAGCGCGGTCTTCTGTGGCGTCAGGGTCTTCTCTTCCTTTCTTCCGATGTTGCCTCGTCGCCTGTTGTCGCTGTAATGATGGAAGCGCGCCTTGCATCCCATTTATATAGGCATCACCGTCCCATCATGCTCCGGTAGGTACCCACGTGGTGGGTGCACGTGGGTAGGCACCCACCACGTGGGTACCTGCCGGAGCATGATGGGACGGTGATGCCTATATAAATGGGATGCAAGGCGCGCTTCCATCATTACAGCGACAACAGGCGACGAGGCAACATCGGAAGAAAGGAAGAGAAGACCCTGACGCCACAGAAGACCGCGCTGGCTGCCTGTTTGAAATCGAGCTAACACACAAACATAGCAGGCAGCCAGCGCTGAAGAAGAAGGCATCGGAGAGCTGCAGAAGAACCGGGGTTCGCCGAGTCAAGAGCGGAAGAGGGGAGAAGATGGAAGAAGCCCCCCGGAGTCCGGAGAAGCCCCCCCCCGGAGAGCGGAGAAGACCCCCGGAGAGCGGAAGACCCCCGGAGAGTGGAAGACCCCCGGAGAGCGGAAGAAGAAGCCCCCCCTGCTAATTGAGCTAATAACGAAGACAAGGGGGGCACCCGGAGCAGAATAATAAAATATTTTAAAAAGCCTTGTGTTGTGTGTTTACTAACTAACTTTTTGCCTACAGGTGAATGGATAGGGGTACGATGTACCCCATATCCATTCACTTAGGGTGGGGGGCCGGTATCTGGGGGCCCCCTTATTTGAGGGGACTCCCAGATTCCGATAAGCCTCCGCCCGCAGACCCCGACAACCAATGGCAAGGGTTGTCGGGAAGAGGTCCTGTCCTCATCAACATGGGGACAGGGTGCTCTGGGGTGGGGGGGCCCGCAGTGCGCCCCCCTGCCCCAGAGCACCCAACCCCCCCATGTTGAGGGCACGCGGCCTGGCACGGCTCAGGAGGGGGGGGGGCGCTCGCTCGTCCCCACTCCTTTCCTGGCCGGCCGGGTAGCGTGCTTTGGATACGGGTCTGGTATGGATTGTAGGGGGACCCCCTACGTCAATTTTTCGGCATGGGGGGGTCTCCTTACAACCCATGCCAGACCTAAGGGCCTGGTATGCTCCTGGGGGGGGAACCCATGCCGGTTTTTTCTTTGAAAATTGGCATGGAGTTCTCCCTCAGGAATGCATGCCGCTGTCATTTTTTTTTTCCCGACGCAACTTTTTTAAGCCGTCGCGATCCTCAAAACTCGGCGTAACGTAACTTTGCGCATGCGCAGTACGGCCGGCGCGGGAGCGCGCCTCATTTAAATGGGACTCGCCCCATTTGAATAGGAACGCCTTGCGCCGGCGGAATTTTAGTTACACAGCCTTAAATTTCTAGATAAGTGCTTTGTGGATCAGGCACTTAGGTAGAAACTTTAAGGCAGTGTAACTTAAATGGGATTTTTTAAGTTACGCCAGGTTTTTGTGGATCTGGCCCTATATTTGGGAAGGGGTTACAGGCTCCTACATGACTCTCCAGGTCCCCCTCTGGGTATAAGACCTCAGAGGGGACAAAGTCTCAAGTCTCCTTTCAGATAAGTTATTCACTCATGGTCTGGTGTTTGAATGCCCCAAAGAATGTATGCAGTGGTTTACGGAGCCAACACTTGTACCCATAGCCTAATAGGGGACAAGTAAGGGCTATCTAATTGTAAGGTAATTTGAAGTCAAGCCAAGTTGAGCAGAACTAAGACAGAAGGTAATTCTCATAGTAATTGTATGACTAGTGGAGTTGAAAGTCAGCTGGTGGTAGACTAGATGGGATAGAACATTAGACAGGGACAGTGCTGGGGACCATTGCAGGTGATAATAGGAAACAAGCATCAAAATTGATAGAGTGGAAGCCTGGAGTCCCAGTGAAGTCAAGACAAGCTGAGTTCAAGCAAGGGGTGGACAAGCAAGAAAAACAAAAGGTGCAATATCAGTGAACAGAAAACAGCAGGATACCCAGCAGAATATCACAGTCCTATAGACCCACCAACCAATTGCTTAATGCTCTAATACTACAGACCCTTGATCTGACCTCATACCCTGACCACAGTGTTGTGACCCCTGATTGCATGGCTCAGTAAACGTATTGACTACCCATTGTTCCCTGACATAGCCCTGTCTAGCCAGGGCTTTTTTTCTCAGATAATAGGTGCAGGAACCCTCCTCTCCCAAGTCACCTTTGTCTCCACCCCCCTACCCACCTACAAGCACTGCCCCTTGTTTCCACCCCATGCCCACCTCCCAGTACCACCTCTTTTATAGAAAACAGAACCAAGTATAATTTTGTGGTGCTAATTAATCTGTATGGAAATTGGTAATTATAGTAAGAAAAGCAGTAAAATTAATCCCATACAACCAGCAACACTAGCCCTCCCAAAGCAAAAATAGACACCCCCCCCCCCGCAATAATAGACACCCCCAACAATAACAGATCATTCCAACAACAATAGACCGATTTCAACAAAATACTGCCTCGCAACAACAGACCCACCCCAGGAACAATAGACTAAACCAGCAACAATGGATCTCCCAGCAGACAGCATTAATAAACCCTCCAGCAGTCAGCAACAATAGACCCCCTCCTCAACAGTAGATCACTCCCAACAACAATTGACCCCTCTTTAACAGTATATTGCTTCCAGTAACAATTGACCTAGTAGCAACATAAGACCCCCCCACTGTAGCAATAGACCCCTCCCTCAACAATAGTTCCTTCAGCAACAATAGATCCACTGACAGCCAGCATTAATAGACCCTCCAGCAGCCAGCAACAATAGACCCCTCTTTCAACAGTAGAGTGCTCTAAAAAACTATTGACCCACTAGCAACATAAGACCCCCTCCCCCAGCAACAATATACCCCTCCCTCAACAATAGACCCCCCCACAGCAACAATAACCCCCCGCGAGACAGCATGAATAGACCCCCCAGGAGCCAGCAACAATAGACCCCTCTCTCAACAGTAGATCGCTCTCAGCAACAGTTGACCCACTAGCAACATAAGACTTCCCCAGCAACAATAAATCCCCCAGCAGAGGGCATCATTGGACCTTCAGCGCACCCCACTACCCCTTGCCATTGGATACATTCAGTGATGAAGGCGCCGGAACTGCGTCCCACCGCATTCCTGCTGAAAAAAAGCCCTGTGTCTAGCATTTTACTGATTATTTACTTACAATTGTTTCAACACCACCAAGATATAGACATTCAGTCAAAAAAACTAAAACAAACCATTAGTTGGTATAGCCGAATTTTACAGTAAAAATGAAACTGTTCTGAAACAATAAAGCACGCTGTGAGAACATGGTGTGGAATTTTTTCCTTCCCAGTTATCATGAGTCACACCTAGGAAAGCTGGAAGCGTGGAAACTCGCACTTTCCATGCTACACATCACAGGCACATGGAGACCTCGACACATCCTAGAATTGTTATTAGAAATAATTAAAAGGTTTTTCAGTAATAGCAGCAGAGTACAAAAAGTGAGAGGTCAGACCTTCTACCTTTAAAGAAACAGCCACATCATGAAAGTAAATCATCTGCCAAAATACATACTGATGGAAGGAACCATTTCTGCTCAATGGAAAATTTGAACATATAACATTCAAACATGTACGGTTGCTATTTAGATTTCTGCGGAAATTGTGTAATGGATATGATGGTGCAAGGAAATTCTGTGTTGATTTTATAGTGTATCTTTAGCAAAAACGCTTTTGTTTTTCATTTTGGATATTGGAGCAGAAATAGAGCCTACAGTATGTCAGGTTTGTACTGCTAATGATTAGACCAGGGCATCAGTCTTAGGCCCAGAGCAGGGCTCTAGTCCTGCGGGAACGCGTGGGAACGGAGTTCCTGCACTTTTTTCACAGCAGGAACGCAGTTCCCTTTGCAGGACTAGAGCAGCCGAGTCGCCCGAGCCAATCCTTCACTAAGCGGCGATGCCCAGCTCGAGTTAATGTCAGGGGCAGGCGAACCTTAGTAATCCTTTATGTTACTGGCCGCTTCCTGTATATGGATTCATCGGGTAGTGTGCGGGTATTCCGTCACTTCCTCGATGCCGCAATGTCTCCTGGGAGCTTTTGTCATTGTTCCCAGGAGACATTCCGGAGGTCTGCCGCGAGTTATCGCAGGATTTAGAAAGAACTAGCTTAAAAAAACATGCAGTTTAGTAATTATGCATACGAGCGTATCATTTTTTTTTGGTGGGGGAGTGGATCTTGGGTGGGAGTTCCCACACTTTTTTCCCCAGGACTTGACCCCTGGCCCAGAGGGAAGGTATAAAGTTTCTAGGTGTAACTTTTCTGTTGATATGGGATTTCCGTAAACCTTCCATCTGGATCTTCAACTGGTGTGCTAGTTTTTTATTACTGGACTCTTAAGGCACAAGTGTTTTGCTGTGCACCTACCCTGATTAAGGGGTTGTTCAGAATTCTGTTTCAGTTCAGTCCAGATTTGTATTGCTGCCTGCCTGCAATTGTCATTGTCATTGTCTGGTATGGTCTGTGATTTGGCCGGGACATTCGCCAAATTCAAACCCATGTCACGGTCCCAAAATCACAGAAAATAGGTTTGTCCTGGGTGTCTGATCCCTCATAACAAAGTCGCACTGCTCCGCCGTCCCTCCATCCCTCTTTCTTTCTCTCTCCCTCTATCCCTCTTTTTTCTCTCTCCCTCTATCCCTCTTTTTTCTCTCTCCCTCTATCCCTCTTTTTTCTCTCTCCCTCTATCCCTCTTTCTTTCCTTCTCTCTCCATCCCTCTTTCTTAATCTCTGTCTACCTCCCTCCATTCCTCTTTCTCTCTCTCCATCCCTCTTTCTTTCTCTCTGCCTACCTCCCTCCATTCCTCTCTCTCTTTCTCTCTCTCTCTCTCCATCCCTCTTTCTCTCTCTCTCCATCCCTTTCTTTCTCTCTCCGCCCCTCTTTCTTTCTCTCTCTCTCTCTGCCTCCGTCCACCCCTCTTTCTCTCTCTCTCCATCCCTCTTTCTCTCTCCATCTCTCTTTCTTTCTCTCTCCATCTTTCTTTCTTTTTCTCTCCATCCTTCCTTTTTTCTCTCTGCCTCCCTCCACCCCTCTTTCTCTCTCCCTTTATTTATTTCTCTCTTTCCATCCCTCTTTCTTCCTTTCTTTTTTTCTTTCTTTCTTTCTCTCTCTCTCCCTCCCTTTCTGTCCCTCCATCCCTCTGTCTCTTTTTATTTTTCTCTTCCTTTATCCCTCTTTCTCTCTCTATTGCTCTTTTTCTCTTTCTCTCTCTATTCCTCGTTCTCTCTCCCTCCATCACTCTTTCTCTTTTTTATTTCCCTATATATTACCACATTCTCCACTATGTAAGTAATCTCAGACTCTATTTAACCACACTCTTTAAGCCATGCCCACAATTTAATGTAATTAAAACCACGCCCATTTCCCATGTGTCGCCTTTTTTACTATCACTACACCATGCCTACAAATGACTGCCCACCCCCCCTAATTAAAATAATACTTCACCTACAGACAAAAGTGTCCATAACATTTTTGGGAGAATGTTAGAAACTCCTACAGCAGCCGGACATCACCATTGGCTTAGTAAAAGTCTGCACAATGTTAATTAAAATGCAATGTTCCTGCTATAGAAGTAAGAACTTAAACAAATGTTTTGCATTTCGGCTGCCTATAAGGAGAGAGAAGATTGGTGCAAAAGGCAGTTATAAATAATTCACTATAGTGCCCCATCTTTGGTATGAGTGGGAGGAATAGAGCTCCATCTTTGGTGCCAGGGGGAAGATTAGCATTCCATCTTTTATATGACTTGGAGGTAATATGCCCCATCGTTGGTGTCACTTGAAGGAATAGGGCTCCATTGCTGGTGTCAGTGGGAGGAATTCTGGCCCACTGTTGGTGTTAGAGGAAGGAATGGTGCCTTATCACCATGCCTTGTCAGTATGGGTAATAGTGCCCCATGGGTCCGATAAAAAGCAAAGGGCCACAGTTTGGAGATCACTGGGCTAGAGTAAAGGAGTAGTGCATAGCCACTTTACCAAAGAGAAGCCAAACACGTGAAAAGAAAAGAAAAACTGGATTTTGTTTGCACATAATTGGATGGAAAAAGTCAACGCAGATTCACCTTTCTCACTAAGCTTAGTGAAATATTCCTTTTGCAAAGTGAACCTCGACTACACCTTTAGTAAATAACCCCCACTGTCCAATATATAGTCAAATACACTACTTCACTCCATGGAGAGTTGATTGGATCTCATACATATCCAGTTCTCAAACAAGTGATATAAATTTTCTGTGCCAATACATCAGGATTGGCGGCAGCAGAAGATCCAGGGACCAGGGCAAATCTGCTCACTGCCATCAGTGTATGCAGGGTCTTAACAATTCAGAAAATTTTGTATTTTCAGTTTTATTATCCTTTCTTTTCTTCATGGTTTTAAGGATTACCAAGGTAATTTTGACCATACTTTATATCCTGTAAACAATGTTCCCTTTTTTCTCTGTAGTCCGCCTTTTTTGTTGCTGCCATGTATTCGGCCATAATAATTGGCTACAATTACATTGTCGGAGACGGAGGATATATTTGTATCATGGCACAGAATGATTCTCTATGGTGCAGTTAAAGCATAATGGAAAGACTGGAGTGCCATGCAACTGCTATTACTAATGATGATTCTTGTTTTCTGCTCAGGAGAAAACACTGCTGGGTAAAAATAGATAAAGATTAGGGAAAAATACAAAGGAAGCAACAAAAACAGCTATGCTATTTAGCTAGCACGAAAAGCTTGAGGGGTAAATGAAAACCTGTATTACCTAATAATGAAGGGGCTTTAGCAAGATTGACAGATATAAATACATACATAATACAAAGTATGACACAGTAACAATATACAATTTATTACAGCGGGGGCATATATGAGAGAAAGTACACTGATTATCAGCTGTGTCAAATTCCTGTACTTTCCAAAGCTGAAAATATGGTTAAAAGAGGATCCCAAGCCCCGGGGAGATTTCATTTAGGGCCTATTTACACTGATTCATTAAGGTAACATGGGATAAAACAAATGGTTTACCGCACATTGATACATACAACTTGAACACACATGTACAGTTCCATTCCAATACCCAGCACAGCCAAATTAGATGGAGAAACTAAAGTTATAGGGCCGGATTCCAATAGCCCGGCGTAAATTTGTGCGGGCGTAGCGTATCTCAGATACGATATGCCGCCGTAACTTAGTGAGGCAGGTTCTGTATTCAGAAAGAACCTGGGCCCTAAGTTAAGGCGGAGTAGCGTATGTGGTCCGGCGTAAGCCCACGGAATTCAAATTATCTATGTAGTGGGCGTGTTGTATGGTAATGAAGGCTGACCCAACGTAATTGACGTTTTTGACTAATGGCGCATGCGCCGTCCGTGAACGTAACCCAGTGCGCATGCTCCAAATTAACACGCAAAAAGCCAATGCTTTCGACGTGAACATAACTTACGCACAGCCCTATTCGTGAACGACTTACGCAAACGACGTAATCGACGGAAAATTTGACGCTGGCCCGACGTCCATACTTAACATAGGATACGCCTCATATAGCAGGGGTAACTTTACGCCGGAAAAGGCCTAACTTAAACGACGTAAAAAAATGTGCCGGGCGGACGTACGTTTGTGAATCGGCGTATCTACCTAATTTGCATATTCCTCGCGTAAATCAACGGAAGCGCCACCTGTTCTAGTAAATCAACTGTGAGCCAATCAGAGTCTGTTGCACTACACAGTGCTGCTACTTAAAACAAAATGCAGGCACTGGGAGCCAGTGGAAGCTGTTTGGACAGCTTACAGGAGAAGCAGCAGGGTCAGAAACGTGTTGAGGAGGATCCTTCATAATCTAAACAGCAAGTACCGTATTTATCGGCATATACCGCGCACTTTTTTTCCCTGAAAATCAGGGCAAAATCGTGGGTGCACGATATACGCTGATCCCCGCTTTCCCGCGCTGAGTTTAAACACTGCGCCGGCATATACCGAGCACAGCACACACGTGTATAGTCGGGCAGGCTCGGCTCCTCTCGCGCTCACGTCCTGGACGTACAGGACGTGAGCGCGAGAGTAACCGAGCCTGCCCGACTATACACGAGTGTACTGCGCTCGGTATATGCTTGTTCAAACTCGGCGCGGGAAAGTGGGGATCGAGCGTGTAGGACACCGCAGAAGGACGGGGGGGCGCCGGAGCCGAGTAGAGCCGAGCGGTGCCGATCGGAGCCATTCAGAAATGCTTGGAAAACCTTGGAAATACTCAGTTCCCAAGCCTTTCCAATGTTTTCCAAGGCCCCCGCCTCTGGCCACATGCGGTATTGCATGCCATTGAAGTCAATGCGGAACAAATTATTTTAATTTCCATTGACTTCTATGGGGAAACTCGCTTTGATATGCGAGTGCTTTGGATTACGAGCATTCTCCTGGCCTCCTCCCGTAGGACGGACAACACAGGATCACCTTGCAAATGCCAAATGCCAATCTGACTACTGGGCCTACCAGGCAAAGCCGCGACCCCGGACCAACGTGGTCCCGGAGTCAGGATTCAGGAACATGTACGCCAGGCCAGGCGGGCCATGAGGCGCGAACAACGGTCCCCTGACTATGGTGTCTGTCCCTTAAGTACCCCTCCCCAGCATGCACAGCAGGGCGACCACTCCCACTGATTCGCCAATGAGGGGGACACCCAATGCACCCTGACTCTGCTGTTGCCACCCTTGGCCTAGGATGGCAATAACACCCTCAGGCGAGCAATGGTGGTTACTCCCAGCACAGCCATGACTGGAACAGAGGCTAAATTGCCCTCAATCATATTTGTCTGAGCCAAATAACGACTCAGACCCCCTCTAAATTTACAGCAGCGCCTATTTAACAGGAGCAGGGCGATACACATGTATTCACTTTTATATAATTTTCACTCATTTGCTTTATTATCTTTTATGTGGTCATCACATGCCTGATGAAAGGGTCCTGCATGACTCTGAAACATTTCACTGCTCTGTGATGTGATCATGCAATAAAAAACATTTTTTTGGATGCTTTCTTGTCAATCCAAAGGTGTGCTAGTAAATATCTCCATTATGGTCAGTAGAGGCACCCATTAAATAAAGGGGTGCTTCCAAGTGGATTCTTCAGGAAGGATAGTATTTGTTGACCATAAAAACAGATATAACTAAACTTCTACAGGAGCTTCCTCCTTCCTACAGATTGACATCTTTCTCCAAGTAGTACATGGGTTCAGTGCAACACATAAATCATTGTTTGTGTCTCCTGGCACTAGGCACATGGGGCACATGGACAGGCCCGTCGCTATAAGGCAGGCAAACCAAGCACTTGCTTGGGGCCCCCGAGCTGGCCTGGGGCCCCAAGCAGGGCCCTTGCTTACCGCCCGAGAACTCTATAGAGAGCCTGCAGCACTGCTGCCAGCCTGCCTCGAGTCGTCACTTCCCCTTCTCTGTGTAGCGTGGCTGAGCAGCTCCTCTTCCTTCCTCCTGTTAGTCCGCAGTACAGTCCGGACTGACAGGAAGTGCACACTGAGTGCTCACTTCCTTTCAGTCTGGCCGGGAACAGGAAACTGAATTTTCTTGCCACGAGGTATGGACCCGGTAAGGAGGGGGCCCGGGGGGGGACGACGACGGAGTAAAAAGAACATAGGGAGGGGGGCTCGGAGGGGGGGGGTAAAAAGAACATAGGAAAGGGGGGGCCGGGGGGAGTAAAAAGAACACGGGGGGAGTAAAAAAAAAAACATAGGGGGGAAGCGGGGGGAGTAAAAAAACATGGGGAGGGGGGAGTAAAAAGAACATAGGGAGGGGGGAGTAAGAAGGACACAGGGAGGGGGAGGGGGGAAGTAATAAAGACACGGCCCATGTTTCCCCCCTATGTTTTTTTTACTCCCCCCATGTTCTTTTTACTCCCCCCCTCCCTCCCTATGCGTGCGGGGGTGGGGTTGGGGGGCCTCCATATCCATTTTGCTTGGGGCCCCCAAATTCCTTCAAACAGCCCTGCACATGGAGTCAAGCAGGTGTGTGCAGCAGCTTCATTGGGCCAGATCCACAAAAACCTGACGTAACTTAAAAAATCCAATTTAAGTTACACTGGCTTAAAGTTTCTACCTAAGTGCCTGATCCACAAAGCACTTATCTAGAAATTTCAGGCTGTGTAACTAAAATTCCGCCGGCGCAAGGCGTTCCTATTCAAATGGGGCGAGTCCCATTTAAATGAGGCGCGCTCCTGCGCGAAGTTACGTTACGCCGAGTTTTGAGGATCGCGACGGCTTAAAGTTGCGTCGGGGAAAAAAAAAATGACAGCGGCATGCATTCCTGAGGGAGAACTCCATGCCAATTTTCAAAGAAAAAACCGGCATGGGTTCCCCCCCCAGGAGCATACCAGGTCCTTAGGTCTGGCATGGGTTGTAAGGAGACCCCCCCACGCCGAAAAATTGACGTAGGGGGTCCCCCTACAATCCATACCAGACCCGTATCCAAAGCACGGTACCCGGCTGGCCAGGAAGGGAGTGGGGACGAGCGAGCGCCCCCCCCCCCTCCTGAGCCGTGCCAGGCCGCGTGCCCTCAACATGGGGGGGTTGGGTGCTCTGGGGCAGGGGGGCGCACTGCGGGCCCCCCCACCCCAGAGCACCCTGTCCCCATGTTGATGAGGACAGGACCTCTTCCCGACAACCCTTGCCATTGGTTGTCGGGGTCTGCGGGTGGAGGCTTATCGGAATCTGGGAGTCCCCTTTAATAAGGGGGCCCCCAGATACCGGCCCCCCACCCTAAGTGAATGGATATGGGGTACATCGTACCCCTACCCATTCACCTGGAGGCAAAAAGTAAAATGTAGTAAACACACAACACAAGGCTTTTTAAAATAGTTTATTATTCTGCTCCGGACGCCCCCCCTGTCTTCGTTATTAGCTCAATTACCAGGGGGGGCTTCTTCTTCCGCTCTCCGGGGGTCTTCTTCCACTCTCCGGGGGTCTTCCGCTCTCCGGGGGGGCTTCTCCGGACTCCGGGGGGGCTTCTCCGGACTCCGGGGGGCTTCTTCCATCTTCTCCCCTCTTCCGCTCTTGACTCGGCGAACCCCGGTTCTTCTGCAGCTCTCCGGTGCCTTCTTCTTCAGCGCTGGCTGCCTGCTATCTGTGTGTGTTAGCTCGATTTCAAACAGGCAGCCAGCGCGGTCTTCTGTGGCGTCAGGGTCTTCTGGTCTTCTGTTCTTCCGATGTTGCCTCGTCGCCGGTTGTCGCTGTAATGATGGAAGCGCGCCTTGCATCCCATTTATATAGGCATCACCGTCCCATCATGCTCCGGTAGGTACCCACGTGGTGGGTGCCTACCCACGTGCACCCACCACGTGGGTACCTGCCGGAGCATGATGGGACGGTGATGCCTATATAAATGGGATGCAAGGCGCGCTTCTATCATTGCAGCGACAACAGGCGACGAGACAACATCGGAAGAACAGAAGACCAGAAGACCCTGACGTCACAGAAGACCGCGCCGGCTGCCTGTTTGAAATCGAGCTAACACACAAACATAGCAGGCAGCCAGCGCTGAAGAAGAAGGCACCGGAGAGCTGCAGAAGAACCGGGGTTCGCCGAGTCAAGAGCGGAAGAGGGGAGAAGATGGAAGAAGCCCCCCGGAGTCCGGAGAAGCCCCCCCCGGAGAGTGGAAGAAGAAACCCCCCCCGGAGAGCGGAGAAGACCCCCGGAGAGCGGAAGAAGACCCCCGGAGAGCGGAAGAAGAAGCCCCCCCTGGTAATTGAGCTAATAACGAAGACAGGGGGGGCCTCCGGAGCAGAATAATAAACTATTTTAAAAAGCCTTGTGTTGTGTGTTTATTAACTTTTACTTTTTGCCTACAGGTGAATGGATAGGGGTACGATGTACCCCATATCCATTCACTTAGGGTGGGGGGCCGGTATCTGGGGGCCCCCTTATTAAAGGGGACTCCCAGATTCCGATAAGCCTCCGCCCGCAGACCCCGACAACCAATGGCAAGGGTTGTCGGGAAGAGGTCCTGTCCTCATCAACATGGGGACAGGGTGCTCTGGGGTGGGGGGGCCCGCAGTGCGCCCCCCTGCCCCAGAGCACCCAACCCCCCCATGTTGAGGGCACGCGGCCTGGCACGGCTCAGGAGGGGGGGGGGGCTCGCTCGTCCCCACTCCCTTCCTGGCCGGCCGGGTAGCGTGCTTTGGATACGGGTCTGGTATGGATTGTAGGGGGACCCCCTACGTCAATTTTTCGGCGTAGGGGGGGTCCCCTTACAACCCATACCAGACCTAAGGACCTGGTATGCTCCTGGGGGGGAACCCATGCCGGTTTTGTTTTTTACAAATTGACGTGGAGTTCTCCCTCGGGAAAGCATACCAAATGCCGTCGCTGCAATGGGCCTTTACAAGGTGTGACTAACTTTACACTTTGTAAAACGAGCCCTAATTTTACACTTGCAAAATAACACTTACGGCGCAAAAAAGAAGCTAGAAAGCTTTGTGGATCGCCTTAAGTGCTAATTTGCATACTAGCAACGGCATTTCGACTCGAAATGCCCCCAGCGGCGGATGCGGTACTGCATCCTAAAATTAGGCAGTGTAAATCAATTACACATGCCGGATCTTCTGTGTAACTTTGGAAAAAGCCTTTTGAGGATCGTTTCCAAAGTTACACACAGACTGAACAGCACTTAAGTCGGAGTATCTCTTTTGAGGATCTGGCCCATTGTTCTCAGTCTTGTTCAGCAGTTAGTGTAGAAAAATGTAAACGTAGCAATATTTTATTTACCTGGGCCTGGGATGACAACCTTACCTGATATTCCTGGATATACAGAAACAGATTATGTGGTTTAGAAGTATTGCTTACTTTAATATAATTTTCGTTTTGACCAACATTTGACTGCTGTTTTTTAAAGCTTTTTGGAAACTAGAAGAGCAGCAATACAGTATATGTACCCTGGTCCCACTTACTGTGATTATCACCAATCACATTGATGGAATGCACTACAATTTAGCCGGAAAAGCAGAGCTATAAACGGTGTAATCATCCAGTCACTTCAAGCTTACAGCGAAGGGCAGATTCTCTATACATATGGAATAATTTGAATCCATATCTGCATGCTACATATTTTTTTAATACATCTAAAAAATTGATCAAACCAAATTACCTGTAGTTCAAGCTGCCGCCTACTCCAAAAGGATCCATAAATGCTCTTTCAATTTGCATTAGTTGATCGTTAATTTTTCTCACCTCCAGTGGACTGGAAATTAAAAAAAAAACATAAAATATTACTTTATAGATTCCTATCTGCTTAAAATCTATTCATTTCATAATACGATTCATATATTAGTGGGAGTCTAACAAGCAAAATGTGAAAAGTACATAATACTGAGAGCTATGGTGCCAAAACATGGCAGATTGGAGCTTAAGCTCTGTAACTGTAAAAGAGTAGCTATGAATATCTGTCCTCCTGTTTCACACTGGTGTGTTTTGACATGCGATTTGACATGTCAAATCGCATGTAAAAACGGCGGCATTTACATGCCGCATCTGGAAAATAAAAAACAGCATTTTAGCTTGCACATGATTGGATAATAAAATCAGCAGAGCTTCCCCTCATTTCAGATCTACCCCTCAGATTTACAGCAACTGCACTTTCAGTGCAATTTCAAGTGCACTTTGCACTTGTAGTTTGCACTTGGAGTGCAAAGTGCATTTGCCTTTCGTAAATAACCCCCAATGTGTGATGCCTGGGCATTCAGCCAAGATATCTAAAATTGCTGATTGGAGGAAAGGCACACACCCCCTCTCCTCATAGGCAGAGACTCTCAGAGGTGTTTTGTAACAGGGCCAGCTCCCTGTTAATCTATTTTAGCAACCTCCCCTGACAGAAATTCCATGCTGCTTTTATCTGATGTGTGAAGCCTCGTACACACGACCGAGGAACTCGACGGGCGAAACACATCGTTTTCCTCGTCGAGTTCCTTGTTAGGCTGTCGAGGAACTCGACAAGGCAAGTTTCTCCATTCCCGACGAGGAAATAGAGAACTTGTTCTCTTTTTGGCTTGTTGAGTTTCTCGACAGTTTCCTAGACGAAAATGTACACACGACCGGTTTCCTCGGTTGTGTGTACGAGGCCTCAGAGAATTTGTCAGGAGTTATCAGGCTGATAAAAGAGGAATGGTTCAGGAGAGAGCTAAGGGACTTAGCTCTTTGAAAAGAGATAAGAAAACACTGCAGGTATCTGTGCCCAGCTCAAATTTCTGAATTGGGTTTACATCCACTTTAAGAACGGTCACTATCACCTTTACATCACATGTGGCTCCGTTCTACTGTCACACATAATTTAACTTTGGTATATACAGATTTGCTTTGATTTGAGTGGGAGACACAGATGGTGAGTATAGTGCTCTGGTGACTATAATAATCTTTTCATATGATTTAGTCATTTTGAGTCCGGACTCTGGTTGCTTTTAGAATAACAATGTTGTTATTTTTAGTGATGGGTGGAGGTGTACGGCCAGGTTCACACATGTCCGGCTGCGGTTTGCAGTCCAGAGTCCGGCACATTTCTGTTCACCGATTCAGGTGTAAATTTTTACCTGAATTTGCACCTGAACTGAACCCAAAAATGCACAGGACCCTTTTTCAAACCGCACCGCAGCCGCGCAGGACATGTGTAAGCAGGCTCCATTGAAAGCCGTTCACATTCGCACGTAATGTGAATTGGATGCAATTGATGTGTACCCAGCCTTACTTGCATTTTTGCTGTGTTTATTTTATAAAAGTCTAAAATAAAAGTAAACATTTTTTATGACATTACCATTTGGGGTCGCACTTTATACCTATTTTTCCTGGGGTCCTTTCCCCCTCCTGATATGTTATACTATTTCTGTCCAACTAAACCTTGTGCAAAATATTGCTAAAAGATTTATGTAAAACTCTAGTCTTCTCTCACCTTGTCCATTTATATCTAATTTATTGGTTAGCTTCTTTCACTAACCTAAATGTGTCAAAATAAGTCATTGTATAATTTTCCATCACATGACCAGGGAAAATTATTAAATACTCTTCGCCGCTATATACTGTCCTTCCCTAGTGTTCTGTCCTGGTTATGCAAAAAATGTACTAGTGAAGATCTACATTTCTGTTCATACAAGATTATATGGACGGAGATTCTGTAGCTTGTGCAGATATTTTCCAATGGTTCCTCACAATACCATAGCTAATAACAGGGGCGGACTGACAACTCATGGGGCCCCAGGCAATAGGAGATTATGGGGGCCCCAGGCAATAGGAGATTATGGGGCCCCAGGCAATAGGAGATTATGGGGCCCCAGGCAATAGGAGATTATGGGGCCCCCAGGCAACAGGAGATTATGGGGCCCCCAGGCAATAGATTATGGGGCCACACATTATACACATACACACACACACACATACAGTATACATACACAGTATATACACACAGACACACAATATACACACACAGTATACACACACAGACAAACACAAAGTATACACATACACACATACATATGTAGCGCTACTCCCTAAGGAGCCGCTGGTTGATTTGGGGATCGGCCTACTAAGTTACCCTGGCAGTGTCTAGGGGTGTAACAGTGAGAATAGCAACAGTGGCCTGGATTCAAGAAGCAATTGCGCCTGTGTAACCATAGGTGACACAGCGCAATTGCTTACTTGCCCCGGTATAACGAATGCTCCTGATTCAGGAACCTCGTTATGCCGACTGCAGCCTAAGATCTGCGCGGCATAAGGCTCTTATGCCCGCATATCTTAGGCTGCATTCTTGCGATGGCCGCTAGGTGGCGTTCCCGTTGTGCTCAGCGTATAGTATGCAAATTGCATACTAACGCCGATTCACAACGTTGCGCGAGCCCTGCGTACGCAATTTACGTCGTTTCCGTACGGCGGTTTTTGCGTAAGGCTGCCCCTGCTATTAGCAGGGGCAGCCAATGTTATGTATACCCGTCGTTCCCGCGTCGCGAAATTTGAATTTTACGTAGTTTGCGTAAGTGAATCGTGAATGGCGCTGGACGCCATTCACGCACTTTGAAGCAAATGACATCCTTGCGACGTCATTTGCCGCAATGCACGTCGGGAAAGTTTCCCGACGGAGCAGGCGCTCTAAGATCGGCGCGGGAACGCGCCTAATTTAAATGATTCCCGCCCCCTACGGGATCATTTAAATTGCGCACGCTTGCGCTGGGCATTTTGCCGGCGCGCCCGCGCAATTTACGGAGCTTCTGCACCGTGAATCGAGGGCAGCGCAAAAAAATTGCGGGGGCGCAGGGAAAAAACGTTGCCATGCGCCTCCGTAAAAATAGCGCAATTCTACCTGAATCCGGGCCAGTGAGTGGAGGTCCAGACATTCAATAAAAGTTTCAATGCTTTATTGCCCTGGCCAAACACAGCCAACATCAACACAATTTAGGGAGATCAAAGTTGATGAAGGAAGAAAGAGAACCATGTGGTATCAGGCCTGGATATAGAACTGAGCAATACACTGCTCTGCATTGAACCAATTGTGTAACACGTCGCCACTCTACTCGGAGTGGGTGAAGTGCCCCCAGACAGGCCCCTATGATAGGCCTGGTAGCCGTAACGTCACTTAGGATAATACTGGGAGGAACAGGTCTCTCACACAGACCTGTCTCTAGGGCCCCTGCCACAGGCCAATTTCAATAGAGGACTTGAGTGAATAAGGAAAGAGAATCCTCCCAGTAGACTTTTCTATGAATGGTCCCCAGATGACAGCAAGCATACCTGTCAGTGGTCCGGACACCCGATCCCAGGCTGGGATTCTGTCAATAGTCCTTGGAACCCAGTGGAACGCTGAGGTCCCTTCTCTCATCAGGATGAGGTTCGCTGCAGAGTTCAGCTCTGGCCAGGTGGGCCGCGCCGGCGGGGTCCATGGATGCGCATATCCTGAAGGTGGGTACCGCACCTGGAACAGGGACCCCGCGGAAAAGGATCTCAACACATGACCTCTGTCCCAGATATACCCTCCCCCAGCATGCCCTGCAAGGGAAAACATCCTCTAATTGGCTGCTGAGAGAAGATCTGCTCTGCTAGAACCCCTCTGGCGCCTGCTGCCGGCCAGGGGTTGCATTACACTCCCTGACCGCAGACTGACCCAGTGGACATTTCCAGAATGACAGAGGTCCCAAATTTAAACAAACACTGGAAGGGAGCAAAGTAACTCTCCCTTCCCACTAAATGTAGGCATAGTGCCCATGCTGAAAGCAAGGGGGCGCTACACATATTATATCAGAGACAGATGTATAAAAACACAGATTTTTACATACTGTCCCTGGTTTTACTGAGGCTGGCAACCCTGATGGAGCCCCCTAGTGGCATGGGGCCCTCGGGCAGTGCCTGAGTGCCCGAATGCTCAGTACGCCCCTGGCTAATAATAACTGTTCTAATAAAATAAACATAAAACAGCAACTGTACCAACTCCAGCTTTCCTTTCTGTACTGCCATAATGAAGGGCCGTGATGGATTCTAATTGGGATTATTTGAGTGGCATCTTGCAGCACAAGATTTTCATCCCTAAAGATGGCATGGTACATCTGGTATGTATTCAGATAAGAATAATAAGATGTTTTTTTAATCCATTATTTTTGTAAATATAGTATTTATTTTAAAAAGTCTTTCATCAGGTGATAACAAATAACAAAGGACATATCTACTCCAAAGTTATATCCTAATTATAGAGTTCGAGTTCTGGATTGTTCCAACCTTTCGGGTTTTAACTCTTTCTGCTGCATTCTTCATAGCTGATAAAATTATTAAAAACTCATAGCGGAAAACCCTAAACTTGGACATGGCTGGTGTGCAGACCCAGGAAATCAAGCACATAGGGCCAGATTCACATATATTTGCGGCCGTGTAACGTAACCTGTTAACGATACACCGCCGCAAGTTTCCAGTTTTAGTGCCCGATCCACAAAGCACTTACCTGGAAACTTGCGGCGGTGTATCGTAAATACGTCCGGCGCAAGGCGGGCCAATTCAAATGGGCGTGTGCCATTTAAATTAGGCGCGCTCCCGCGCCGGACCTACTGCGCATGCTCCGTTTCGCAATTCCCGTCGTGCTTTGCGCGCAGTGATGTCATTTTTTCAAACGGCGACGCGCGTAGCGTCATTCCGTATTCCCGGACGGCTTACGCAAACGACGTTCATTTTTAAATTTCGACGCGGGAACGGCGGCCATACTTTAGACAGCAATACATTTGCTCTCTAAAGTTAGGGCACCAAAAACGACGACTAACTTTGCGACGGGAAACTAGACTAGCGGCAACGTAGCGAATGCGAAAATCCGTCGTGGATCGCCGTAACTCCTAATCTGCATACCCGACGCTGGTTTACGACGCAAACTCCCCCCAGCGGCGGCCGCCGTACTGCATCCTAAGATCCGACAGTGTAAAACAATTACACCTGTCGGATCTTATGGATATCTATGCGTAACTGATTCTATGAATCAGTCGCATAGATAGAAACAGAGATACGATGGCGTATCAGGAGATACGCTGTTGTATCCCTTTTGTGAATCTGGCCCATAGATCTTACCAATAGAATCCCCAAGAGATAGAAGAAATTGTCAGATGGTCAAACTCTTGAATAAGCCATGGAGGACCCTTTCGTTTATTAACCACTTGCCGACCACTACACACCGATATACATCGGCACAATGGCAGGGGTGGGCAAATGGGCAGACAGGTACGTCCCCTTTAATTTTTCCACCAGCGGGGGCACGCGATCCCACTGTGTACTCCGTGACCATGCCTGTGGGAGTGGAAAACTCAATGTTCGCCGACGGCCTGCGATTGTGACACGGAGAGGCAGAACTATGTAAACAAGGCATTTCCCTGTTCTGCCCAGTGACATGACAGGGATCTACTGCTCCCTGTCACCGGAAGCAGTGATCGCTGTTCTGTCAGTGGTAGCCCATCCTCCCACAGTTAGAATCACTCCCTAGGACACACTTAACTCCTTGATCGCCTTGTTTAACCCCTTCCTTGCCAGTGTCATTTACACAGTAATCAGTGCATTTTTATAGCACTGATTGCTGTATAAATGACAATGGTCCCAAAATAGCATCAAAAGTAGCCGATGTGTCCGCCATAATGTCACAGTCACGATAAAAATCGCAGATCAACGCCAAAAATTATTAATAAAAATGCCATAAATCTATGCCTTATTTTGTAGACGCTATAACTTTTGCGCAAACCAATCAATATACGCTTATTGCGATTTTTTTTACCAAAAATATGTAGAAGAATACATATCGGCTTAATTATAGCACAAAGTAGAAAATATATACCGTATTTATTGCGGTATAACGCGCTCCCGCGTATACCGCGCACCCCTAAAGTGGCCCCCTAACCTGTGGAAAAAATGTTTTTTTGTTTTTTTTGTACTTACAGTTTTGGTGTCTTGCGCGGCGTCCATCAGCGGCCTCGTCGGGTCCGGCGTCCTTCTGCTGCTTCGGGTGTCCTCTTCGGCGGGTCAGGCGTCCGTCCTCTTCGGCGGGTCGGGTGTCCTCTTCGGCGGGTCGGGTGTCCTCTTCGGCGGGTCCGGCATCCTTCTGCAGCGTCCTCGCGGCGTCCTCACGTCCTCCCCGCTCGTTTCCCACTCGGGTATCTTCGGGCAGGCTCGGCAACTGTCGCGCTGACGTCCTGTACGCTCAGGACGTCAGTGCGAGAGGCGCCGAGACTGCCCGAAGATACCCGAGTGTACTGCGCTCGGTATATGCCGGCGCAGTATTCAAACCCGTGGCGGGAAAGCGGGTATCAGCGTATATCGCGCACCCACGATTTTGCCCTGATTTTCAGGGCAAAATACTGCGCGGTATACGCCGATAAATAGGGTATATTTTTTTTCAAAATTGAAGCTCTTCTTTTGTTTATAGCGCAAAAAATAAACATTGCAGAGGTAATCAAGAAAGCTCTATTTTTGGGGAAAAAAAAGGACGTCAATTTTGTTTGGGTGCAACGTCGCATGACCACGCAATTGTCAGTTAAAGCGACGCAGTGCCGAATCGCAAAAAATGGCCCGGTCATTGGGCAGCCAAATCCTACGGGGCTGAAGTGGTTAACAGACATTAAATATTGCACTTTATTTATTGATGTTTTGTATAGGTTTTCTGTATCTGTGAACCTGTGCAGTTTTTGTTTTCTGTTTTTTGTGTGATATCTTTGATACTTTCTTAAATTCTAGATGACTGCAGTAACACATGCAAAGCAGTTTTACACAAGCAAGTGTAAATGATACTTGGCCTGTTGCACCCTATCCTCCATGCTGGGGAAATGAGCCTTACTGGCTGTCAAGGACAAGAAATTCACAGCTATGAAGGTTATGCTAATTTAAGTAACAGTGTGCTTTCCTGGAGGGAAACTCCTCCGTGGAAATGGGAATAGGGGAATAAAACGAAAGGCAGCATGTAAAATATAACAATAGCACTGATATTTCCTCTCTCCCAGGTCAGGGAAGATGTTATGTTTTTATAACAGAAGGCTGTTTTAAGGTGAAGCTTGAGATAAGTATAAAAACACTAATAATATAGTTATGCCATTATATAAAACAAATAATTGTATATAAGATACCGCAGGCATAACTATCTGAATCTGTCTTGATTTCAACCTTTGCCATCCCTTGCATGGACACATTTAGGCCTAGTTTACACTTGTGATTGGGGAGAGAGTATTTTTTTAATGCCCCCAAGTTACAAAAACGGCAATATATGTTGGTATACACATTCCGCAGCAAAAATGGTCTCCCCAAAATTACTGTCTGCTTAATGCAAGTGAAAACACACTACACTCAAGTAAAGGGAGCTTCGCCGCAAGCGCCTCATGGTGGTGAAGGTTTTTAGGGGCAAAACAGGCGATGAGGAAACATCATAATGCCTTCTCACTGCACCTTCTCAAAAGGGTCCCACTGCGGATCACTCTCAGGCCCCGTACACACGACCAAGTTTCTCGGCAGAATTCAGCCAGAAACTCGGTCGTGTGTACACTTCTCAGCGAGGAACCCGTCGAGGAACTCGTCGGGCCGAAAAGAGAACATGTTCTCTATTTTCTCGTTAGTCAATGGGAAAAGTCGGCCCGCCGAGTTCCTCGGCGGCTTCCACACTGAACTTGACGAGGAACTCGATGTGTTTGGCACGTCGAGTTCCTCGGTCGTGTGTACGGGGCCTGAGGTTCATGTTTTTTCACCCTAATGCATCCTAACCTGCATATGAAGCCTCGTACACACGACCGAGGAACTCGACGGGGGCGAAAGACATCCTTTTTTCTCGTCGAGTTCCTTGTTAGGCTGTTGAGGAACTCGACAAGGCAAGTTTCTCCATTCCTGTCGAGGAAAAAGAAGACATTCTCTCTTTTTGGCTCGACGGGATCCTCAACAGTTTCCTCGTCGAAAAATGTACACACGACCGGTTTCTTCGGCAAAAAAGAAAAACCAAGCAAGTTTCTTGCTGGTTTTTGCTGAGAAACTTGGTCGCGTGTACGAGGCTTCAGCCCTGTACACACGGCCCAGAATCTCGTCAGGAAAAAAACGTTGTTTTTCCTGACGAGATTCTTGGCAAGAATCTCTTGCCGGCTGAGTGCACAGACACTCCATTCAAACTAACCGCAGTTCTTTTGAATGGCATAAACGCAGTGACGTCATCGACTATGACGAGCATGCTGGTTTTTGCAGAGAAACTCGGTCGTGTGTACGAGGCTTTAGCCTTTAAAATTAGCACTTTTGAATTCGAAAGTTCGAGTCCCATAGACTTCAATGGGGTTCTAAAAGTTTGCGCGAATGTTCGGTCCGTTCGAAGGTTCTGGTGCGAACCGAACGGGGTGTTCGGCTCATCCCTACTGAACATCTACAGATGGAATGGAATGAGTTATATACCGTAATAAGTTTATGGGTGTCAACTGGTTTTTCTTCATATCATAACAGCTTCTCTTCCCATACAAGTCAGCAGGAACAAAAGAAGCAGCTTGAAGCAGGTTAATGCAGCTTAGGCTGCTTTCACACTGAGGCTAAAAATAGCGCCTGCAATGCGCCCTGAAAGAGCCTCTCCTTTCTATCCAGTGTGAAAGCCTGAGGGCTTTCACACTGGAGCATTGCCCTGGCAGGACGCTCCTATAGCACCCCTGGCAATTGAAATCAATGGGGTAGCGCCTCCAAACCGACCGCAAAATGCTGCTTCGGCCACTAGCGGGGGTTAAAATCTCCTCGATAGTGCCCGAAAATCGTGGCAAACACGCCGGTAAAAGGCCGCTAAAAATATCGGCGCTTTACCACCAGCGCACCAAACGCCTCAGTGTGAAAGTACCCTTAAATGAAAGTCAACTGCAGGTCAGGAGATCAACTGCATATACAATGGATCTCTCAATTAATTCTGAATGATCTGCAAATCATTTCAAACTAATGTCAACTGCAAGCTGATTGCATGTGACAGTACACTGCATTTTTCAATCAACACTAGGCCAAAGTCATGTAACCCAGGCCCTAAAGCCATTTTTATTTTAAATAAATTATATGAAGTACCTCAGCACTGCAGTAGTGGTATTCTTTATCTTGCCTCTAGCAACTTTCTCCCCCAAATCATCAGGAAATGCTGCCTCCTAACTGTTCTAGCAGAAACATTTTCTGACAAGAAGACCAGTCACCTCAGCCATACCCCCCAACCGTCCCGGATTCCGCAGGATCCTCCCGCAATTTAAAGTGTGTCCCGGGGTCCCGCGGACTAGACTAAAGTCCCGGAAAACAGGGCCCCCGGGCGCGACATTTGGTGGGGCGACATTCCGTGCCTCCATGTTTGTTTTCGTTACAGTGCAGTCATACACCATGGAGCGGGCTGCAGCAGGCGGATGGAGCAGACGGGGAGTCGGGACAGAGCGGTATTTGCACAGGTAGGAGAACCCCCCGCTCAACAACTTTGATCCCCCCCCCGGCTCAACAACTTTAACTTTGATCCCTGCCCCCCCCCCCCTGCTCAACAAGATGTCCCGCACTGGATTTTTTAAATGTTGGGAGGTATGCCTCAGCTGACTAGCTATTTACTGGATGACTGGTCTCATCATTTTGCAGGGTACTCACAAGACATAGTACTGCAGATTTCTATCTGCACTGCTGGAAGATGATCCTACACAGGTGATGACTTGGGGACAAGGTGCTTTGGGGTGGTGGTGGGGGGGGGGCAGAGACTCATCAGTTGTTAAGGACACAGTGCCTGGCTTTCCACTCTGCTCCTTAGCAACCAGCTATACACTGTGGGGTTGATTTACTAAAGGCAAATCCACTCTGCACTACAAGTGCACTTGAAAGTGCAGTCGCTGTGAATCTGAGGGGAAGATCTGAACTCAGGGGAAGCTCTGCTGATTTTACTATCCAATCGTGTACAAGTAAAAAAGCAGTTTTTTTTTTCTTGCATCTCCCCCTCGGATCTACAGTGACTGCACTTCCAAGTGCACTTGCAGTGCACTTGTAGTGCAAAGTGGATTTGCCGTTAGTAAATAAACCCCTGTGTGTTAAAGAGGCGAAAATGCATGAAAACTGCATGCAAAAACACATCAAAAACCTGGGTTTAAAAATGCAAAATGCACCACAAAACAAGCCTGAAAACCGCATCAACTGCAACCGCATTAATGCAAGCCTAGGGTAAAAGGTCTGTATACACAGGCTTTTTTAGGTTCTGATATGCATTTGTGAAGCAGGTTGGAAAAATCTAGAATGCAATGCCTTGATTTAAATCATATGGAGCAGTATTCCTTTGCATTTTTTTGCGAGACTTTGCTGCTGCCTTGTAAATCCTTTCTGTTATATGGCCATATAATCCATTTACATAGACAGCTGACATACTCACTTCTCTCTGTTTGCTTTTTCTGCCTTTTCTTGCAGAGCCTTAGCTGCTTTAAGAAATTCTTCAACTGCATCCTTCACAGCATCTAGAAAGAAGTACAACAGAACTTAGAGGTATAGTGTTATGAGCGAACTAACCTGCAGTCTACTCATTGGGGTTGATTTGAAAAGAAAAATAGGATGTTCACTTTGCATAGGGAATTTGTATTGTGCAAGGGGACTTTCCCAAGAACTGTATGGTGACATTTTTCTTGGCAATGAAAACCCAATCACATTCAAGAAAAATTTAAAAAACTGCATTTTTACTTGGAAAAATGGAAATCAGCAGATTCATCTTACTCACTAACCTCTGGGGAAAATTCCATTTGCATGGAGGCTAAAAAAAAAAGTTATTACCGTATTTATCGGCGTATAACACGCACAGGCATATAACACGGACCCTAACTTTAAGAGAGAAGTTTCAGGGAAAAAACGTTTCCATAGCCCCCTGCGTATAACACGCAGGCACAGTTTACCCTCTATTTTCAGGGTAAAAAAGTGAAGGTATACGCCAATAAATACAGTAATTAGTTATGAGCATAAAGGGACCTTTCTATACATCTGAAAATATCCACTCCAAGGAGATTCTATTGGTTTGCTTTTGTATGATAGTACTGGGCTGGATGGTGGCCTCCTTTGAGGGGATGATGTTTTATACGTTTTACTCTAGGCTTCTGCAGCTCAATGTTCTGACTGCAAGCTTTTTCAGTCTCCAAACCAGCCCATACCCCTGTCTTCTAAGGCCAGGATGTTGTGGGCGTGGTGGCTGACCAGGACTGCATTGTTATCAGGGAAGTCATTTCTCCCATCGATCTAGACTGTTCCCATGATGAATTTCAGCCTTTTAAGGGATAGAGACAATCCAAAAGACTTGGTCATCAAGGGAGTCCAGACTTTCCATTAACATTTTGGACCTATAGGCAATTCTCCTGTTCCTTCACCAGTGATCCAACCAGCTTCAGGGACAATCGACAGGGGTTCAGTTGGACAACGCCACAGTAGTGGCTTAGAGCAACCCATCAAGGCATTTTAAGAAGCAGTGTGGCCCCTTGAGAGATGCACTTAATTTTGGCTTGGGCTGAAAGGCACGTCCTGGTTTTGTCCGTAAGTAGACAATTTGCAGGTGCACTTCCTCAGCTACTAGCGCCTGCATGCAAGGGAACGGTTTCTTTACCCTGAAGTGTTGCTGAACATCTGTCACCATAGAGACAGACCAGACATGGATCTAATGGCATCCTGTTTCAACAATAAAGTAGACAGGTTCGTGACCAAGACCAGCAATCCTATGGCTGTTGGAGAGGACATACTGGTGACCCCATGCGATCACTTTTCTCTGATCAACACCTTTCTTCCAGTACAGATTCTTCCTTGGCTTTGCAGGATTGATGTGAAACTTGATATTTGGACATCCTCTGTCTCCTAGGAGATCTGTGAGAGTTCCCTAACGACCTGAACTGCTGTCTCAAGGTGTCTTCACAGTGGCTGGTTTTGATGGCTTGGTAATGAAGGCCCAGATTCTGAGGGGGCAGAGTCTCCCTGACTCCAATTATTCCTATGCTTCTAAAGGCTAGGAAGTCAACCTTATGGAAGGTCTATCATTATACTTGGAAGGCTTTCCTTGTGTGATGCAAGGAACAAAATTCCACCATAGACAAATATCTGTGGGACATATCCTGACTTTTCTCCAATCTGGACCAAATCAGCACTTGGACTTGAGTACCCTTGGCTTTTCAGAGACCTTTGACCACTCACACTCTGGCGAATACCTTTTTTTAAGGGAGTAGCTCACACATCTTCCCTTGTTTTGAGACCTAAAGCTTCCTTTCTTCCTAAGGTGGTCTCGTTTTTTTCAGAACATCATTCTGCCTTCTGTTTGTCTGGCTCCAAAGTATCCTAAATAGATTTTACTCTACTTTGTGGATGTGGTGGGAGAAGTGTGGGTTTACCCATTAGCCATTGCTTCTACCTGTAAATCAGATAAGCGTTCTTTTCTGCCCACAGGCTCTCGCAAGGGGTGCCTTGCATCTCATTCCACTATTTCTAGGTGGATAAGGCAGCTTACACCTTGAAGAGGAAGGTTCTTCTCTTTCCTGTTAGGGCTCACTTGACCCATTTTGGCAGTACCACTTGGGCTTTTCAGTATCAGTCATGTTTCTCAGATTTACAAGGCTGCAACTTGGTCAGTGCACAAATTTGTGAATTTCTACCACACAGATATTCAGGCCTCTGAGGTGCTTCAAGCTTCTCTGAGTTCAGGACCTGATTCCATTTTTTTTGGGCTGTTGACATTGTTTCCATATTGCCCACCCCTCAGTTTTATTACTCAGGAATTTTAATGGTCAAGACTTAAAGGAGCCTTTGTCCTGTACTGTACAACGAAGAAATAAAGATTTTTGACATTTATGGTAAATCTTTTTCTAGGAGGATAGTACAGGGCAAAATAATACCCTCCCCACAGTCCTGGCACTTTTTTGTATTGCTTGCTACAAAACTGAGGATTGCTGGGAGTGGGAGGGGTTATATGGGCTGTCCTACAATTTGGCTTGCCAGTGTCCAATCACCTGAAGGTGGTTGTATATAACCAAGGATCTATGATTAAGGGAGCCCATGTTCTGTACTGTACTCCAAGAAGAAGATTTTACTTGTAAGTCTAATCCTTATATTTCTTGTCCTGGAGTCACTAAAGGATCTCCTTAGTGGACTCACAGAAAGCAGTAAAAACTTCACAAATACAGATGTTCTAACCCTTCCGTACTGTAATAAATATTAAAATAAAAAAGGTCTTGGCTGGAGTTTAGCACTGACATCCTAATGCTTACCCAAAGATAGGTTATGTTCCTGAAATGTAAGTCCATAGATGGTTTGTAATTCACTGACAATTGACTTTAGTGTCTCCGCATACTGCAGACAGTCAAAATTCAAGATGACATCATCAGCCAGACGTAGAGCCAATTCACCCCAAATTCTTCCAACAGCTTGATGATACTTAAATCCTCGGTCCAAAAGACGTGACACCAGATCCACCGTTTCATAAACAGAATGATACATGGGGTACGAAGCTATAGTATATTTCTGGAATTGAAAGCATACCGTTTTCAGAATGTAACAGAAAGTCCTTAGGAAAGAAAAATAACTTGTTCAACTGTTTTGTTTTTAGATCAGATGAAACAGTTACAGAGGAGCACTGTTTCTTATGCGTTGGGTTCAATTCGAACAGCATTCATACAAGAATAGGCATCTGTTTGAATATAATTTTGTAATTTTATTGGCTTTGGTTGAAAATAATCCCGGTTTGTTGTGTGTTCACTGTGCTAGGTGTTTGGCATTAGTTGACCATCAGTCCATAATTAAACTAAAATTAAGACAAATATTAAACAAATCCTGTAGCTAAAGTGCTCATGCTCATAACATTCTGTAAAGACAGGTGCTCTTCTTGTGCTCACTTCAAATGCCCCACATGGATGCGCACTCACTCTGGATATTGACCACCTATCTATCCACCCAAAACTGAAAGCTGATTGGCTTCTATGCAGAGCTGCACCAGATTTTGCACTTGCCAGTTTTAGTAAATCAACCCCATTAAATTCTGACAGGGGGACCCCCCCCCCCATCCAACCAGAATATACTGATCAGCCCTCAAAGCTAAAGGCTGGATGATATGTTTAGTGCAGTAAAACACTTTTGGTAGGTATAGTGTGCAAAATACTCTCCAAATGCGGGACATTTTAAGCTAACTGGAACAGCCTGGAATTTTATTGTGCTCTAGAGCAATTAAATCAGCAAATGTGTGTTTAAGGAAGCCTTTACGACTCTAAGATTGTGAAGGTGAAGTACCCCATGTATTTTTGATGCCCATAAACTTTTTTAGATTTCATATTCTTTATTAATTGTCTTCATCATATAAAAACAGGTTACAACCATATTAATTCATACAATTAAACTTTCTTATTTCACATATATCATAACCTATTTAAATGTCTCCCCTTTACTCTATTTCCTTTCCCTAGCCCTCCCTCCTCCCTCCCCTCTGCTTTACTATCCGGGTTAATGGGTTTTTCCTTTTCACATGGGATATCCCATTTTTTCCAACCATGGGTTCCACATCTTACCAAATTCCCTGATGTTTCTTCTCTTAGTATATACTACCTTTTTATTCCATATTGTTTCAGTAACTGCGTTAGCCCACTTTCTTACTGATGGGGGGTTTTCTGCTTGCCATCTTTGAGCAATTAATTTTCTTGCTTGAAAGAGGCACCTCAACACTGCTTTTATTGTACTGACTACACTTATTTCTTCCCCTAAACCCAAAATACACATTCTGGCGTCCATCTCCAACTTCGTTTTATATGTCATATTTAGAACATTAAGGATCCCCAGTCAATACCTAAACAATTTTGGGCACCTCCATAGCATATGTATTAAGTCCCCCGTATCCTGGCACCTGGGGAATCTCGCGTCTACTCTCCACCCAAAATTGAATAATCTTTTTGGTGTATAATACATCCCATGTATCATCTTCAAAAATGAAAACTTCTGTGCAGGCGAGATTGTCACCATGTGTCCTCTCTTCAATATCTTCTTCCATTGTCCATCTGTTATGATCCCCAGGTCTTCCTCCCATTTCTCTCTGCTTTTAAGCTGTTCTGGGCCCTCAATACTTCCCTTACATATGTATGGGTATATTTCAGATATAAACCCCCTCATCCTACTCCCACCACCCAATTTCTGTGCGATGAGGGACCTATCCCGTATTGGTCCTGCTCTATCAAACTGGACATTTTAAAGCATGTCTAATTTGAAGATATCTGTAAAACATATAATTGGGTACATCATATTCCTCTCTTAGAGCAGCAAACATTTTTAAGGTTCTTCCTTCATATAACTGAGCCTGTCTGACTATCCCCTTTGCTGCCCATTCCCTAATTTCCCGACTGTCTCCAGCTCCTGAAGGTTCCTGTTATTCCACAGATGCCCATACACTTTACATGTGAGGATGGACATGACCAATGCACAAAAACTGGTGCAAACAAAACTAGAAGCAAAACAAGTAGTTGTTACCTTTATCAACAACCAGAGTCTTGCTCAATGTTAAAGCATGATACTGATTGGCTGTTTGCCACTCCTTACCTTCTGCTCCAGTGTTTGTAAGTCAGTACCACTAACTGAGAGAGGAAGTAGAGGAAAATAGGAACTAGCATGGCAGCTAGTGGTCCAATTGCTCCCACAGCAGGGCCAGCTGTCTAAATTTCCAAACAGCAGCTGCATCTAATTGGATACAGCCACTCTTCAGCAGACAACCAGTCATAATCTGTACAGTGTATGGCCATATTTAGACAGTTTATGGTCAAAATTTTAGCAAACATCAGGATATTCCTCTATTTAGATCAAATAAATGTAAGCCAATAGGATAAGTGAAAATAAAGTGGTTTTTGGTTTATAAAGGTGCAATGGGCCTTTAAGGCTAAGTTCACCTTTTGATAAAAAAACAAATACATTTTTAATAATTACAAAATTTGAATTTTTATTTTTTTCTTGCAGGAGCCTGGAAAGCATTGCACCTACGAACACTGGATCGAGGGTGTTATGTGTGCTCCTGTAGACATATTCTCCCGCTTTCAACCCATACCTCTGTATGGGCTTTCTGTTTGAAAGCCAGAATACACATCAGTGGACTATGAGAGCGCTCATTAGAGCCCTCAAAGCCATTGAAACTACAAGTCTGTCTGCCAGAAGGGAAGATGGTACTTGTAGATTATTCTTTCACAGGAATCTGTTGTGTTGCTTTCAAAAACTGACAGTGGGGGGCGGGGAGAAGAACAGGAATAAAAGGTAGGAGCGGAAACATGTTCCAAAGGTGAACTTAGCCTTTAAATAGCCCCTCAGGGTTACAGAAGCTTCCTCCATCTCTCCTCTTCCTGTGCCAAAAGCCAGCTTCTCATTATTTTCCTTTTTTTTTATATAAAGACAAGAATTGACACCGAAAAAAGTAAAGTGTAAAATGTACACTAAAAATTATCAATCAATCCAATAAAAAGGAAAAAATACAACAAAACATTTTTGTTTCAATGAAATTTTGCCAATGACAAAAACAGTATATCAATAATGCTGAAATCATGCCGCTTTATCTCGTTAGCACACTACTATAGACAGTTGGAAAAAGTCTTCCATAGGTGTACAGTTTCTGGAGTGTCCATAAGGTAAGAGGCAGCTGAGAGATAAAAAAAACCTTACCTAATGCCACCCCTAGGGTATGCCACTTGAAATACTGAATGATTATCTTTAAAGCAATGAGCCTGAATAATTATATGAAGATCGGCCATAAATATCAACAAACATTTGCATATAATATTAAAACTTCTATCGGAAAGACATTTCCATTTTAGCGTGCAGTAAGTGTGAAAAAAAGCTTTGCATTATTTATCTCTCTTCACAGTACCTGGTCGTATGTGTAAAGCAAATCTGCTGCAGAAATTCCAGTAATTTGCAGAAAAGGTGAATAATCACTTCCTGATCCCAAGCTGTTCACACTGCAATATATGAAAGATATTTTAAATATTATGCATTATAATTAGTCATAGTCAATATTCTCTGACTCTGAACCTATGCTACCAATCTATAAGTAATTAAATGATTTGATTCCCTTTGTTTCTGCGACATTCAAGGCCAAGTCTTACATATTGTAAGCAGATGGCAGAGATTGCACTGCTTTTTTTTAAGGACTGTATATAAAATATAAGTGCAACCATTGAATGTTTAAATGCCCTATTTGGTATAGTTGCTAGCAAGTTGCATCGCATGCTATCTTATTTGAAATTTCAGTGGCAAGATATTTCCATTAGAACCATCACTACCACACAACTGTGTCAGGTCTTACAAAGTCAAATAATGGTTTCCAAGTCCCTGGAGAATTAGACTTGGGTTTTTTGTGCATCACTGTGGGAAGTGAGATTTACAAAGTTAAGCCTCGTACACACGACCGAGGAACTCGACGGGCGAAACACATCGTTTTCCTCGTCGAGTTCCTTGTTAGGCTGTCGAGGAACTCGACAAGGCAAGTTTCTCCATTTCCGTCGAGGAAAAAGAAGACATGCTCTCTTTTTGGCTCAACAGGATCCTCGACAGTTTCCTCGTCGAAAAATGTACACACGACCGGTTTCCTCGACAAAAAAAAAAATCCCAGAAAGTTTCTTGCTGGTTTTTGCCGAGAAACTCAGTCGTGTGTACGAGGCTTCAGCCCTGTACACACGGCTCAGAATCTCGTCAGGAAAAAAACTTTGTTTTTCCTGACGAGATTCTTGGCAAGAATCTCTTGCCGGCCGAGTGCACAGACACTCCATTCAAAATAGCCGCAGTTCTTTTGACTATGACGAGCATGCGCTTGTCACATTCAATGCTACACCCTACCTATGCCTTGGAAGCTACCGCGCATGCGTCAAAGTCATTTCGAGCATGCACGGGTTTCCATGGAGAGGTAAGTATACACACGCTCGGGTTTCTCGGCAGGAAAACACTGCCGAGAATCTCACGACGAGAAAATTGAGAACATGTTCCCTATTTTTCTCATCTAGATTCTGGGCAGTTTTCTTGACGAGAAACCTCAAAGCCTCGTACACACGCACGGTTTACTTGTCAAGAAAGCACTGCCAGCGGTTTTCTTGCCGAGAATACAGAGCGTGTGTACGAGGCTGTACAGAGGGAAATTGCTCTATTAGAGTCTCCACGAGAGACTCCATTAGATCCTCCAGTTGGTAAAACCCGTCAGTGCCCATCAAAAACCAAAATATCGGCCATTTAATGAGATTTTTTTGCTTTGCGAATATTTGCAACATATTAAGCTACAACTTGTATTACTGGAGAGCAGTATGCCTCTTGTCTGCCATTATTTGTTTCAAAACATTAGGCTAGTAAGAGGTCCCATCTGCCTACATGATGACCATGCATCATGGCAGCATACAATGGGAATTAAATATTAAATAACACGCGTGGGATGCAGAAAATATATTTAGGTCATACTGAATTTAAGAATACTTGTCAGCTAATGCTTTCTTCATTTATAAATTATCAGTCCTATGAAATTAAGGCAGCAGAACCTAACACCACCGTATACAGATTTAGATGCTGCAGGAAAGGAAAATTACCAACAGGTATTGAATAGAAGATCCCTCATGGGGTTTTTTTTTAGCAGCAAAAAGGTGTTGAAGACAAGTGACAATAATTTTCTTAAGAAGTTAATTTTACTTTATTTTTATCATAATATCAAAAAATAAATAAATAGGCATGAATACATAGGAGTCATAAAAAGTATTTCTGGCCTTGACATTAAAACGTCAACAACAGAAAAAATGCACATATACTCAAGTTAGGTATGAAACCATAGATATTGTGTAAAATTTTGCATTAGTCCCTACATGTTTTGACCTATTACCAACAGGTAAAACTATTTTCAGATTTTTTTTAGTAAAGTAAAGCCCTGTACACACGGGCCAAATGTCGGGCGACATTCGGCCTGTGTGTTCTGCAGTCGGCTGGCTTCTGTCGAAGGGGCATGACCGAAAAAGTTCCGCAAGCCAGCTACCAATCAGCTCTTTCAGCTGGGCTCATCGAAAACTAGCGGTGTACTAGGCTAAGGGTAAGGTTGGAACCCCTATCAGTTTTTTTATTGCTGTCTACATTGCAGATTTTACCGCCTTTCCTGTCTGATGAAACTAGTGACTGTGACAGTAAGTGAGACCCCGGTAGCTGTAAAAACATGACAGGGGTTCTAATCATTTTTCACGCTATTTAAAAAGGGAAAAAATGCTTTGGGCATGATGCAGTAAATAGAATGCAGTGTAGCAGCCAATATATATGGCTGCCTTGTAATCCCTTGTAAATAGAGTGATTCCCAAACTGTGTGTCGTGGCAAACTATTGAAGTTTTGAAAAATATTTTAAATTGCTAGAGAGATCTCGGGACAACCTAATCGTTCTAATTATATTATAATAATAGAGACTGTTCCATTCCAATTTGCTGCTTATAAATAAAGTTTGTTCATTGATTAGTGATTGAGAAATACTTCAAGTTTGGATTACACTTTAATCTGATTTGCCCTGTAAAAATAAATAAGTTTGTCACTACAAAAATTGTTAAATCTTTTCAGGCGTGCCATGAAAACTTTTAGATCTTTTTGGTGCCCCGCAAGACATAAAAGTTTACTGTAATATAACATATTGTTTTTCTATAAGCAAGACATCCACTTTCTGTACATACTGTGGGAGATTCGGATCATGAGAAGATGGTATATTCTTAACCCAGGTGTCAAATACTGATCTTCGTCCTGCTCGAATTTCATCAGGGTTAGGATTTTCTACCTTTTTATGTATAGAAACAAGATTTCAATATTAGGCAGATTATTCATTTAAAATTATTATTTTATTTATAATTGTAAAAATTCTGGCTTTAACTATTAGGGGATGGAAAGTAGAGATGTGATTTTCAATGTCACGGTAAAGCCTCGTACACACGACCGAGTTTCTCGCCCGTCGAGTTCCTCGGTCGTGTGTACAAGGCTTTATTGACTTTCCAAGGCTAGTCACAGGGCCTCTTATCGTCTGGGCCAATGCATCTCATAGACTCTGTAAACATAATCCCAAATTTTACAGGTACCTTTTACGCTCTGAGGCTAGCCATATGCTTGGAAACACGATCGGAATTTCCAAAGGAAAAAGTCAGATGGAATTTTTTCATCGGATATTCCGACCGTGTGTTGTGCCCTATCTGAGTTTTCCCATCGGAAATTCTGACGGACTGACGCCTTAGTGTTGTACGTCACTGCATTTTGGATGGTCGGAATTTGGTGTGACAGTGTGTATGCAAGACACCTTGAATGGAATTCCGTCAGAAAAATTCGTCGGAGTTTATCCCAATGGAAATTCCGATCGTGTGTACGGGGCATTATACATCCTGATCTTTAGCAGTCCAAGCATCACTATGCATAATCAGTATATATGAGAATGACACATAAGTAATGAGCACTCAGGAAAGAAACATTTCAGAGTACAATTAAAGAATATCTAAACCCAAAACCAAAAATGTTATGTATTGCAGCTTCTCAGTAATTAAATGTGATGGCTTCTTAATTAGATTCCTTTTTCAGCAAGTACAGAAAATATCTGTTGACTTAGCCAGAAATGCATGTCCTTGTTACTTCATGTGAGCTGAAAATACAGAAAAATATCCTTATCTTTGTTGTGTAAATTACTAGTCCTATCAATTCACCACGAAGAAGAGAAGAACAAAGACGGGCATCTCTGTTAACCATGTGACAAGCATGTCCTGTTTCATAGACATAGTGGAAAACAGACTGCAGCCAAGAATAGGCAGGAAGTGTGGTGAACAGGTGAAAATAAAGGGGGAAAAGACAGAAAAAAATGAATGTAACCACATAAAAGGAATCTGCAATATTGAAAAAAAATGGGGGGGGGGGGTGTTAGATATGCTTTAAGGATTATTCCCTCATCAGAAGAAGTAGGTCTGTGAAAACATGGAGACATGTTTAGGTCAACGAGTGCCTCAATGGTCAGTCCGCTCCTGGGGTTGACTGACTCTTTAATCTCTTTCCTCAAAATCAGCCATTTCTATAACAGCAACATATGAAATCACTAATTAAATATGAGTTAGAGAAGCTTTTTTTTTTTTTTATCTGCAGTATTAGGAGTACAGCAATAATTGTGTGACCTTTTGCCGATGTTACAAATTCTCAGCATGAATGTACCGTAGTAAATGCCACTGCCACTGCCCTGAACTAAACAATGTTCTGTAACTGAGATGATCAGTTGGTGATCAACCGGATGAACCTGAACAGAAAGTGGTTCACAACAGGGGTCCAAACTATTGTTATGGACCATTGCTATTCGGTATTGCTCATTACTCTATTACAGTTTTAAAGGGCAGGCTCTGTTAGTCTAAATATTTAAACAGGAAAATCGTATTTAGCAGATTACTGAGATAACAGTTTTGTTGTTAAGATTTATAATATATATTTTGCTAAGCCGTAGTAACTCACGTTTGGTGAAGACTGCAGATTATGAACAGTTACTTTACTCTGAATATATTAGAACATACTGCATGTAGCACTTTTCATTTAGATAGTAATTTAGCAGTCACAAACTTTACACACTACAATATCTGGAACATAATTCCTAAAAAAATATGTTAATAATAAGCAAGAAATAAAAAAATGGAATTGATATTGTAATGCTAACAGGTATACATAAATTATTCTAAGAAGAAATCCAGCTCAGTGATTGCACACATAGCTATCTCACTGTAGAACAATTGCTTTCTAGACTGGAACAAATCCAAACATGAACTTTTCTCTTAACCAAATAAATACTCATTATTGTAGACTGATAAAGACGGATATAATCAGAAATATGGGATGCATTCAATGTAAAGGCACATTCATGGTGTCATTCAGAATATGCTAGAAGATTTATTAGACAATGAGAAAGGACACTGACACAAAGCCATGACTTGGGCTTAGTTCACATATACTGTACACTAAGGGCCAGATTCACGTAGAAGTGCGGCGGCGTAACGTATCGTAGATACGTTACACCGCCGCAATTTTTCATCGCAAGTGCCTGATTCACAAAGCACTTGCAATGAAAACCTACGCTGGCGGCCTCCGGCTTAAGCCCACGTAATTCAAAGGGGCGTGTGCCATTTAAATTAGGCGCGCTCCCGCGCCGGACCTACTGCGCATGCTCCGTTCTGAAATTCCCGCCGTGCTTTGCGCGAACTGACGTCATTTTTTCGAACGGCGACGTGTGCAGCGTACTTCCGTATTCCCGGACGTCTTACGCAAACGACGTGAATTTTTACATTGCGACGCGGGAACGACGGCCATACTTTATACAGAGCATACGTGTGCTGTGTAAAGTTAGGGCACCCAAAACGACGACTAAATTTGCGACGGGAAACTAGACTAGCAGCGACGTAGCGAACGTGAAAAACCATCGTGGATCGCTGTAACTCCTAATTTGCATACCCGACGCTGGTTTACGACCAAACTCCCCCCAGCGGCGGCCGCGGTACTGCATCCTAAGATCCGACAGTGTAAAACAATTACGCCTGTCAGATCTTAGGGCTATCTATGCGTAACTGATTCTATGAATCAGTCGCATAGATACTCTGAGAGATACGACGGAGTATCTGAGATACTCCGTCGTATCTCCTTTGTGAATCTGGGCCTATATTACCAAAAGTCTTGGGATGCCTGCATTTATACGCACATGCACTTTAATGGCATCCCAGTCTTAGTCTGTAGGGTTCAATATTAACTTGGCCCACCCTTTACAAATTTAACAGCTTCAATTCTTCTGGGAAGGCTGTCCACAAGGTTTAGGAGTTTGTCTATGGGAATGTTTGACCATTCTTCCAGAAGCGCATTTGTGAGGTGCGGCACTGATGTTGGACCAGAAGGCCTGTCTCCGCTCAAATTCATCCCAAAGGTGTTCTATTGGGTTGAGGTCAAGACTCTATGCAGGCCAGTCAAGTTCCTCCACCCCAAACTCCCTCATCCATCTTTATGGACCTTGCTTTGAGCACTGGTCTAAATTAGACAATTAATTTTTGTCTGAATACAAATTTAGACAAAATTCTCACAGGTTCTCTATTATATTTGTGTCTGCTAATAATGATTTTTTTGTATTTTTAGTGAAAATCTTGTTTCGATATATTGGTGAGGGCCCCGCCAGGTAGACTGTACGGGGCCCCGTGATTTCTATCAGCAGCCCCGGCTGCGTTTGATGTTTTTTTTTTTTTTTTCAATTTTTTTTCAGTTTGTTTCTGCACACCAGCCGCCACTGCTTCTGTCCCAAAAAAGGCACATAAGGGGGGGGGGGGGATTTACTAAAACTGGTGAACCCAGAATCTGGTGAAGCTCTGCATAGTAACCAATCAGATTCCAGGCTTTATTGTCAAAGCATAATTGAACAAGCTCAAGTTAGAAGCTAATTGGTTACCATGCACAGCTGCACCAAATTCTGGGTGCATCCGTTTTAGTAACCACCCCCCCCCCTCCCCTCCCAAAGGTGTTTCCTAAGTTTCATCAGCATCAAGATGTTACAGCAATGCAGCAAGGTTATAGGAGTGTGTACATAGCACATGTCCTAACACAGTTTACTTAGACCTCCAGTACCCATGGACCAGAGTCCTAATAAGGAATAGATCCTCGGTATGGTCTTTGATATTATAAATAGTCTGCAACTATACTCACAGAAACATTGTTAAAGTGCTGACGTGATGAATCACTGATTTGGCAAGGAAAAAGTCTATAGTATATTACAACCTAGTGACTATTGTACTGCCTGGTAATGGATGTACCTTTCTGGCTGCGGCAAACAGTAGTTTATGCAGGATGGGAGTAGCAAGTGCACGGAGGGTGGAATTTCCTGTAAGGAAGAGATGTAATCATGAATCAAGAAGTGTTTTCACTAAAACAAATAATGTCACAACCAAGAAAAACACATCTTAAATGTTAAGAAGATAAAGTTATAGTAATATGGAATTAGAGGCTTAGGATTTATTATGTTTTCTGTCAAGCACTTCAGACAGGCTACACGGAAAACCAGAAAAACAGTCTCACAACGTACTTGAATTAAAATACAGTTCCAGTAAGAATTGCTAAATAGATGAGGTCACGTCACTTTTCCACTTAAATAAACTGTGTTCACGCTGCCTGTTATGCTCTATTGCAACATACAGTATAAAGGCAGTAGAGTATATGATATGATATGTGCGCCAATGCTGACCACTACTAGAGAAGAAGCCTAACTAGTGCATAATAAACGGAAAGCATAGCATATTTTCATACATAATATTGTGTAAAGTAAATATATTATAGCAGTGTTTATAGGGGGAGTGTTTTATTAAAGTGAAATTAAACTCTCTTGAACAACAATAACTATTTTAATTCTTATGCTGCCTAGCATTAGTCAATAGAATGTTAGTGTTGTGTAGCCTATTTGAATAAATAATTGAATGAGATAATATTGGAGACAATTCACTATGGTATATGGAAATATGGAATGTGGGATAAAACGAAAAAAAAAAAAAAATATTGGCAAATATCACTTGGTATAGGCATTTAATATTTTAGGAATGTAGAAAATAACAATCAGGAGAATTCTTCACTGGTCAGTAAGTCAAAAGAATGCAGTGTGAGACGGGAAATGCAATGTCAGGAATGTAAATAATTTGTTCCACTACGAGAGGGACATCATTCCATGAATGAAGACCCACTAAGAATGTTTTCACATTTTCACAATTCTTAAAGCGGAGTTCCGGCCACAATTTCACTTTTTAAATATAAATACCCCTGTAATACACAAGCTTAATGTATTCTAGTAAAGTTAGTCTGTAAACTAAGGTTCGTTTTGTTAGGTTGTTACAGCATTTAGACACTTTATAAAATAGAAATTGACTGGGGCCATCTTAAGTGTGGGCATCATGAAGCCAGACTGTATGACTTCCTGGATTTCAGCCTTGCAGATCTCGCACATGCAGTGTAAGGCCCCGTAAACACGACCAAAAATGTATGCTGAAACTGGTCCACGGACCAGTTTCAGCATACATGTTCGGTCGTGTGTAGGCGCGAGCGGGCCGAATTCCAGCAAACATTTGCCCGCCGGGCCTTTTCCCAGCAGACAAATATTCCTGGACGTGTTTTAAAACCGTCCGCTGGAATCCTGCCCGCTCGGACATGTACGGTCGTCAGTACAGACCTACCGTACATGTCCGAGCGCCCACCGTCCCTCGCATGCGTCGAATGACTTCGACGCATGCGTGGAAGCCTTTAAATGGCAGGCCCGCCCACGTCGCCGCGTCATCACCGCGTCATCGTCGCGACGACGCGGACACGCCCCGCGTATTGTTTACGCGCGGACTTCTGTACGATGGTTAGTACAACCATCGTACAGAAGCCCTCTGGCAGGCATGTACGGTGAAAACGGTCCGACGGACCGGTTTCATCGTACATGTTTGCCCGTGTGTACCGGGCCTAATAGGTTTCAGATCAGGTTTCAGCACCTGTACTGTCCAAGTCACATGATTCTTTGAGACTGGGGAGTGCACAGACTCCTGAAAAGTTACACCCACTACATTCCCAGGAGTCTGTGCGGTGTAGGTTAGGAAGCATTAAGCACCTAGGTGCAGGAAGTGGGAAGATTAACTATTCTGCCTAGCAACAACACTTTGAAGGCATCTAAAAAAAAAAAAAAAATTCTTAAAGGACTAATGACATTTTTTTAAACTACTGATGTAATGTTATATTTATGGGTGGAACTCCACTTTAATGATCTCATTCTGGTGCAGTGTTACAGCCTGCGATTGATTGAAATAAAACAACATAAAGATAAAGATTATACTATAATACAATATAATACTATATTAAGTTCTAAAAAATTGCAAAATAGAATACATTCACTAAATAAGACGTGTTTAAAGGAATTGAGACTACATGCAATATTTCAAACTTAGACCCATTTCACACTGAGGACGTATTGCAGGCGCTATAGCGTTAAAAATAGCGCTTGCAATCCGCCCTCAAACAGCTGCTCAATTGTCTCCACTGTGAAAGCCACTGGAGCGTTGCGCTAGCAGAACGGTAAAAAAAATCCTGCTTGCCGCATCTTTGGAGCGGTGAAGGAGCTGTGTGTTTACCGCTCCTTCCCGGCTCCTGCCCATTGAAATCAATGGGACAGTGCGGCTATACCACCCGCAATGCGCTGCTTCAGAAGAGGGGTGACAGAATGGATAAAAGTAGACCCTGCAGTCTATGAAAAGTCACACACGCAACAAGGTCAGAAAATAATGTCTAAGTAGACGTAAATCTCTGGTGTTAATCTTCCTTGACTCACCTAGCCTTCAAATCAAATCTAAAAGCTAGAGAAAAAAAACATTCTGCCAGTATTCTTATTCCTTCACCTGGGATTATGCAGACAGTTATAAAATGATCAAGTTACATTTTTTGTTGTGTTTGATAAAATCACTATAAAAAAAACGTAAAATTACATCTTTTGCCCTCCCATGATTACCTTCCACAGCAATATCCACATTTAGGTAGGCCACAGTTCGGGATCCTAAAACTTTTTCCATTTCCTGTGGAATGTAAAATACAGTTATTCTAATCCACTAGATACATAATAAATGTGACGAAAATACAATACAAAACAGGGACCAGTGTCTTTTAGCCCTGAGACCTCAGCCCTGGTAGCTGAGGGTTGTATTTCGCATGAACATGTACATTGTGGCACACTGTGTATGCACATTGGGATGCATTTCAAAATGAATGGTAGTACAAGCACCCTGTACCTAGAACATGCATTGCCCCTAATTAGTGGTAAAAAGCGAGGTTTGCCATGTGTTACCAAAACGCAAAGATGTGAATCTACACTGATAGCCAGATTCAGAGAGGTTTACGCCGGCGTATCAGTAGATACGCCGTCGTAACTCTGAATATGCGCTGTCGTACATTTAAGTGTATTCTCAAATTGAGATACACTTAAATGTAGTATCTTATCTGTCTAGTTCCGCCGGCCGATAGGGGTGTGAACGCTGATTTACGCCTAGAAGGCGGAAATCAGCGAGATACGCCTATTCACGAACGTACGCTTGCCTGTCGCAGTAAAGATACGCTGTTTACGTAAGGCGTTTTCAGGCGTAAAGTTATTCCACCAAAAAGCTGGCCTAGCCAATGTTAAGTATGGACATCGTTCCCTTGTCGAATTTTGAAAATTTTACGTCGTTTGCGTAAGTCGTCCGTGAATGGGGCTGGACGTAATTTACGTTCACGTCGAAACCAATAAGTCCTTGCGGCGTACTTTGGAGCAATGCACACTGGGATATGTCAACGGACGGCGCATGTGCCGTTTGTTAAAAACATCATTTACCTGGGGTCATGGTTTATTTACAATTTGAATTAGGCGCGCTTACGCCGGCCCATTTACGCTACGCCGCCGTAACTTAGGAGGCAAGTGCTTTGTGAATACAGCCTCTGACTTACAGCGGCGTAGCGTAAATACGATGAAACATACGCCGCCCTACGTGAATCCAGCTATGAGTGTTATTGCCTAATGATTGTATTAGCATCGACTGAGTTACTAAAAATGTGTTTCTGCAATTCTGTAGACCACATTACTGGCTCAGCGCCCATGTTAAAAATCATCAGAAAAGTGAGACCCACGTAAATCATTTATTGCCTCCAGTTTTATAAGTCAGATGCACAGAACTGTCACATAAGGCAGAGAAGCTGTGACTAGATTTCGGCTCTGTCTCCTTTGAGCTATTGGAGTGTTTTGAACAAAAAATTGGCACGGGGGCATGCTGCAGACAATGAGCAACAGACATTAGAGTGAATAGGAGGAAACTGCCCAATAAAATAAACAGAAGGAAATTAAACTGATAACCAGAGCCATTATAAAGCAATATATTTAACTGATATGGCAAAATATTATAATAATATGCTGTCCAGCAATGATGTATTGCCAGATAATGAGCAAAATGAAAACTGTTCCTTCAAAGGAACATCTACTACCTGACGAAATACCATTTTCTTTTGTGTTTATATGATGTTTTTGTGTCAGTTCAGGTAGCATGCAGCACCATGGTACTGGCTTCCGGAAAAAAAACAGCTGCAAATACACTGCATCCCTATCTCTCTCTTCTGTTTTCTGTATAGACAAGCGAGAGCCTTTGTTGGCAGGAGAAATAAAGGGGTCTCATCTGATCATGGAAAACCTATTGGTTGCTTTGGCAAACAAATCACCTTGCCTAAGAACTCAGGATCAAGCCGGCCACTTACAGTGCCTTGCAAAAGTATTCACTCCCCCCCCCCCCCCCTGGCTTTTTACCTATTTTGTTACATTACAGACTTTAGTTTAATGTTTTTTTAATCATATGTGATGGATCAGAACACAATAGTCTTCACATAGGACTGGAAAATGATCTCCTAAAGTTTAGGAGATTGTTAAAAACATGGCTATATATCCAGGCTTTCGGGATGACTTAAATATTATGTATTCTAATAGCTCTAAATTTTATATATTTAACTTTGTATGTTTTATATTTTCTTGTTCGCTGATTGTTATTGTTTTATTGTCACTTGTTTGGTCGATGTAGTTTTTGCCCCTTTTCTGTTCTGTTTTTATCCCGCCAGCGCATCGAGGCACGTGTGTAAGACTGCGCTGTTGTTTTATAAGCATTTTAATAAATAAATAAATAAGTAAAATTAGAAAATATATACATAAAACAATTTTTCAGAAATAAAACAATGATAATTGGCATGTGCGTATGTAGTCACCCCCTTTGTTATGAAGCCCATAAAAAGCTCTGGTGCAACCAATTACCTTCAGAAGTCACACAATTAGTGAAATGATGTCCACCTATGTGCAATCTAAGTGTCACATGATCTTTCATTACATATACACACCTTTTTGAAATGCCCCAGAGGCTGCAACACCTAAGCAAGAGGCACCATTAACCAAACACTGCCATGAAGACCAACGAACTCTCCAAACTCTCTAAACAAGTAAGGAACAATGTTGTTGAGAAGTACTAGTTAGGGTTACGTTATACAAAAAATATCCAAATCTTTGCTGATCCCTAGGAGCACCATCTAATCTATCATAACCAAATGGAAAAAACATGGCATTACAGGAAACCTGCCAAGAGACGGCCGCACACCAAAACTCAGGGACCGGGCAAAGAGAGGCAGCAGAGAGACCTAAGGTAACCCTGGAGGAGCTGCAGAGTTCCACAGCAGAGACTGGAGTATCTGTACATAGGACAACAATAAGCCGTACGCGCCATAGAGTTGGGCTTTTTGGTAGAGTAGCCAGAAAAAAAACATTACTTTCAGCAAAAAAACTAAATGGCACGTTTTGAGTTTGCGAAAAGGCATGTGGGAGACTCCCAAAATGTATGGAGGAAGGTGCTCTGGTCTGATGAAACAAAAATGTAACTTTTTGGCCATCAAAGAAAACGCTATGTCTGGCATATCACATCACCCAAAGAACACCATCCCCACAGGGAAACATGGTGGTATCAGCATCATGCTGTGGGATGTTTTTCAGCAGTCAGGACTGGGAAACTGGTCAGGGTTGAGGGAAAGATGGATGGTGCTAAATACAGGGATATTCTTGAGCAAAACCTGAAGCCTCCCCTAAGGCCCCATACACACGATAGAATCCATCCGCTGAAAAATCCCAGCGAATGGGTTTCAGCGGATAGATCCTATGGTGTGTACACTCCAGCGGATCTGTTTCCGCGGATATTTATTCCCTGGGATGGATTCCAGCAGGTCAAATATTTGCTGACATGCTAAACAAATCTATCTGCTGGAATCCATCCCAACGGATGGATCCGCTGGTCTGTATAGACTCACCCGATCCATCCGTCCGAAGGGATCCCCCGCATACGTCGAATAATGATTCGACGCATGCGTGGAATTCCTTATATGACAGCGTCGCGCACGTCGCCGCGTCATAATCGAGGCGACGGCGCGACACGTCATCGCCAGAGGATTTCGGCGCGGATTTCAATGCGATGGTGAGTACACTCCATCGCATAGAAATCCGCTGAAATCCTCGAGAGGATTTATCCGCGGAAACGGTCCGCTGGACCGTATTCGCGGATAAATCCTCTCGTGTGTATGGGGCCTTAGCTATATTTTAATGCCAAAGAGAGCAATTATATGTTTTCTTGCTGTATGTTTTGCACTGTGGAACACTTCCCCCTTCTACAGCTCTTAAAGACTCACACAAATATGTTATGCCCCATTCTGGATTTGTAGCACCCAACACTCACCCACTGCCATCTTCAATCTCACATTTGCACTAGCATGCCTTCATCTTTCACCCTGTGGGTTCTCCTCCACTGTATCTCCCAGCGGACACTTTTAAGTTCTGCATAGCTCTTTTCCTACATGTTCAGGAGTCCATTGAAATAAATTGAAATGGGATTGCAGATTGCACATACATAACTGGATGATATGATTTTTGCCAAATGACAAGTGGTCGGGCAATATAGCCAGCTGTATCTTGCTGAATTATGGACAGGTTAGTATTAGACTGAAATGGGAGAGCAGGGGGTGCTCTGATATAAGTGTAACTGCACCAAAGGTTTAGGAATGCCATCATAATGCAGAGAATCTCAGTGTCAGGATAAACAAAAAAAAGAATTAAAAATGTCAGCTGGGTATATCACATTTCTTTGAAAGATTAGGCCTTAAGAAAGCAAGAGTCTAAATTGGTCTTATTAGATTTTACCTATCATTCTTCCAGTGTAATGTCATTGCAATGTATTAGGTTACAGACAGATGAAAATTGCCCCATAATGGCAGGATATGTGTTTAAGGAAGATAGGACATCGTAATGTCGTCTATATATTTATAGAGGAGATGGAAAACTCTTCACTCACCACAATAAATTGACTGTATGTTATTAAGCCTTGAAGCCATTCTTACTGTTTCTCCGGTTGTGTGTGTGTGTGTGTATATATACAGTATATATATACACACACACTATATTACCAAAAGTATTGGGATGCCTGCCTTTACGCACACGTGAACTTTAATGTCATCCCAGTCTTATTCCATAGGGTTCAATATTGCGTTGGCCCACCCTTTGCAGCTATAACAGCTTCAACTCTTCTGGGGAGGCTGTCCACAAGGTTTAAGGTCGCGTACACACGGTCGAACATGTCCGCTGAAACTGGTCCGCAGACCAGTTTCCGCGGACATGTGCGATCGTGTGTAGGGCATGGCGGACAGTTTTCCAGCGGACAGGTTTCCAGCGGACAGGTTTCCAGCGGACAAAAGTTTCTTAGCAAGCTGAGAAACTTGTCCGCTGGAAACATGTCCGTCGGACATGTCCGATGGTTAGTACGACTCATCGGACATGTCCACTGGTTATGACGTATAACTAGCGGCCCAAAATCCTGCGCATGCGTCTAATTCATTCGACGCATGCGTGGAAGCATTGAACTTCCGTGTTAGAGAACGTCGGTGTCTTCTACGTCACCACGTTCTCTGTCCGCAGGGATTTTGGTCTGATGGTGTGTACACACATCAGACCAAAAGCTCCCAGCAGACATGTCCGATGAAAACGGTCCGCGGACCGTTTTCATCGGACATGTCTCCTCGTGTGTACGGGGCCTAAGAGTGTGTCTATGGGAATGTTTGACCATTCTTCCAGAAGTGCATTCGTGAGGTCAGGCCCTGATCTGGACAAGAAGGTCTGGCTCGCAGTCTCTGCTCTAATTCATCACAAAAGTGTTCTATCTGGTTAATGTCAGGACTCTGTGCAGGCCAGTCAAGTTCCTCCACCCCAAACTCGCTCATCCATGTCTTTATGGACCTTGCTTTATGCACTGGTGGAGGAAGGGGCCATCCCCAAACTTCCCACAAAGTTGGAACATGAAATTATCCAAAATGTCTTGGTATGCTTTCCCTGGGTCCAAGCCCAACCCCTAAAAAACAACTCCACGCCATAATCCCCCCTCCACCATATAATTCGGACCAGTGCACAAAGCAAGGTCCATAAAGACATGGATGAGTGAGTTTGGGCTGGAGGAACTTGACTGGCCTGCACAGAGTTTGGACCCTTGCAATCCATACATACAAAGAAACCAAAATAAATGAGTTCAGAATTTTGTATTGAGCATGTAACGGAACCCCAAATGGGACAGGGGTTAACGCCGTTTAAGATATTCCATTCCGAACCCAAGACAGCTATCGACACGCCACAACCTGGCGAACACGACTCGTAGGGATTCCCCCAGAAACGAGACACAGCTCTGTTTGAGGTTCAAAACAAAAAGAAACTCTTTAATCAGAAAATCAGGCTCTTTATATACAGTCAGTAACCAAAAATGAACAATGACTCAACTCCACCCACAACATGACACAAGGAGCTCAATACACATCTTTTTGGTAGACCTTCTGGCACCAGCTCTTGATCTAATTTACATGAGCTAATTAACGAATCATTTACCCAGACAAGGTGACTCAGAGATATGACCTTTCAAGATAGACACTTGCTATACAATACACATTCCTTTAGTAGACATGATTTACATGAGCTAATTAACTACAGCTGATAAGTCAGACATCTGACCTTTAGACTGTGTTAACTCACAATACACATCAATAGAACTTCACACAATCCATTAGCACAACACCATGAAAGGTTCTTAGGAGCCATACTAAGATTCATTTACATCACAGTAGCAGACGACATTAACACCTAGCAGTCTATGTTCCCACATTGAATGAGTCCCTCTTTCAATTAACCTGTTGAGTTCAGAATCAACAACCTGTAAATAGGTCTTACAGATTTGCTGGAATACATTGTGAACTACAGAGCCATGTTAAAGCAATCCAAGATATAATTTCTCAGTCATCCTATGCCCCTAGTGGACATAGGATGATTTTAGACATAAGAGTCATTGGTGACGCTGAAATAGGAGTATCTGATACTTTTCAAGAGCTTCTGGGTCCCACAGGCCATTCTGTACAGAGCAGAATTAAGTTTGGCTCTCCACAACAGTATAAGATTTAACAAAACCATGTAGTGCAAGGGTCTGCCTGATTGCATACAAATTGAAACTCTTAGACCTCGTACACATGGGCAAGAATTTTGTCAGGAAAAAAACGTGGGCAAGATTTTTGGAAAGAATCTCTTGATGCCTGAGTGTACACACAGACCTTTCAAAAGAACCGCGGTTCTCTTGAAAGGCAAGAATGAAGTGACGTCATGCGCTCGTCACATTCGATTCCGTCGCCGCCATCTTGCTTCACCCTACCTATGCCGTGGAAGCTACCGCGAATGCGTCAAAGTCATTTCGAGCATGGTTTCCACGGTGACAGGTAAGTATACACACTCTCGGGTTTCTCATTGGGAAACAGGCCGAAAGTAATCTCGACGAGAAAATAGAGAGCAGGTTCTCTATTTTTCTCGTCGAGATTCTGGCCAGATTTCCAGACGAGAAACCTAAAAGCCTCGTACACACGCTCGGTTTACTCGGCAGCTCTGCCAGCAGTTTTCTTGCTGTTTTTTGCAGAGAAAACCGAGCGTGTGTACAAGGCTTTAAGGGTTGACCTCATATTACTGGTATATGGTTTTGGTAAATCTGAAGACAGAAAGCTGCAGAAAATCTAATAGTGTGTATGGGGCTTAAGACTAAATTTTTCTGTTGGGGCCAGATCAGTATATATTAATGGCACTTTTTGAGGGATAGATTACTCACCTCTACCCATTCTGTTGATCCAATTAATCCATATTCCTCTGCTCCCCAACTGCAGAATAAGATGGATCTTCTTGGGCGCCAACCTGTCAATGCAGAAAAGACAATAAGGTCTATTAATAAAATAAAAAAATCACTGTGCAAATGCCTCAAGCATTCATACAGCTGTCTCAAATAATAACTGTATTGTGTCGCATATGTTTATTTCCTATGATCGCCAGCTTCATCTAGTGGGCCTGTAATGTGGCATTTTACTGATTGAGGTATTTCAAGAAAAGGTCAAATTATAGCCACTAGATGGAGTTGACGATCCTAGGAAATAAATATACACAATGGGCCGGATTCAGAAAAGAGATACGATGGCGTATCTCCTGATACGCCGTCGTATCTCTGAGTCCGGCCGTCGTATCTATGCGCCTGATTCATAGAATCAAGTTACGCATAGATTTCCCTAAGATCCGACAGGTGTAAGTGTCTTACACCGTCGTATCTTAGGCTGCAATTTCATCGTTTCAACGTCGTTTGCGTTCGGCTTTTTCCGGCGTATAGTTACCCCTGCCATATGAGGCATAGCTAATGTTAAGTATGGCCGTCATTCCCGCAACGAAATTTGAAATTTTTACGTCGTTTGCGTAAGTCGTTCGTGAATACGGCTGGACGTAATTTACATTCACGTCGAAAGCATGACGATTTGCCAACGTCATTTGGAGCATGCGTACTGGGATTCAGTCGCGGCCGGCGCATGCGCAGTTCGTTCGGCGCGGGGAGGTGCTTCATTTAAATGATACACGCCCCCTACCCGCCGAATTTGAATTCCGCCGGGTGATTTATGCTACGCCGCCTCAACTTTACAGGCACGTGCTTTGTGAATAAAGCACTTGCCTGAAAAACTTGCGGCGGCGTAACGTAAATGACATACGTTGCGCCAGCAGAAAGATCCGCTGATCTTTCTGAATCTGGCCCAGAGAGTTTTTTTTACTAAAGCTGGAGAGTGCAAAATCAGTCTCACTTCGGCAAATAAGCTAATAAGCTTCCAGGTTTTATTGCCAAAGCTTAATTGAAGAAGCTGAGGTTAGAAGCTGATTGGTTTCTATGCAGAAGTGAGACTGATTTTGCACGCTCCAGCTTTAGTAAATAACCCCCAATGTCACAATTGTTTTCAATGTCTGTGCGGATGCTTAAAGCCTTTTTTTTTATAATTAGACACCCAAGAGAAAAACAAATCATACATTTCATATATTTATGAAAATAATAATTGCCTATTTCTTGATTTCTGGCTGGATCAATTGGTATTTTTGCACATATCCAACATATATGACACTGTTCTTTTGATGCAACATTTAATAGATTAAAAGTAATAAATTAAGAGAAGTTCATTGTTAGGGTTTACTTACACTTTAAGTACTCCTGCTAAAAACATTTTTTACAATATTGAATTACATTAAGCTTATACTAATTGTGCATTTGAATATTATTTATAGGCCAGTAGAAAATGCCTATATTAAATCAGGAACAGTTGGTATCCTTCTTCAAACGAAAATGAATTTACTAAGATATAGATCCAAGTTTATGAATTTACCAGTTTTAAATGGCATATTCCTACACATTTGGCTCATCCCCTTAGCAGTACATGTTTAGATACTTGAGCAAACATGAATGTATGGTACATCCTTACTGGAGGATCCAAGACGAGCAAAACCACCACCTGGTGTTATTGTAAGCTGCTGGGTGAGAATGTCTACTACATTACAACGCAGAGAAAGAAGACTAACAGGATGCTGACACTGCCAGGATTTAGAAGACTGTCAAATATCTCCACTTAGCCTTTTAGCTTGTGTGAAGAGCTGAAATTGTTCTTTTAAAGCATTCCAAATCAGTACATCTGTTTCCCTCAGAGTTCATATTTAGGACTATAGGATTAAATGTAAAGATGTTGTTTTTGTAGAAGTTAAGGGTTAAGGGAGTCTTCCATTCTGTCGGTATTGGATGGATATGTACAAACATAGGGCCAGATTCTCAAAGGGCTTACGACGGCGCAACGCCATTTGCGCCGTTGTAAGTCCTAATCTGGCCCGGCGTATCTATGCAACTGATTCTTAGAATCAGTTACGCATAGATATCCATTAGATCTGACAGGTGTAAGGCTCTTACGCTGTCAGATCTTAGATGCAATTTTTTTTCCCGCCGCTAGGTGTCGCGGACGTCGTTTTCCCTGTCGTCTATGCAAATTAGCTATTTACGCGAGATTCCCGAACGTACGCGCGGTCGACGCAGTGAATTTATGACGTTTCCGTAGTATTTGCGACGCATAAAGTTGCCCCTGCTATATGAGGGGCAACCAATGTTAAGTATGGCTGTCGTTCCCACGTCGAAATTAAAAAATGTACGTCGTTTGCGTAAGTCGTCCGTGAATGGCGCTGGACACCATTTACGTTAACGTTAAAACCAATGACGTCCTTGCGACGTCATTTAGCGCAATGCACGTCGGGAAATTTTAGGGACGACGCATGCGATGTACGATCGGCGTGGGAACGCGCCTAATTTAAATGATCCACGCCCCCTACCTGGATCATTTGAATTAGGCGGGCTTGCGCGGGAGGATTTACGCTACGCCGCCGCAACTTTACAGGCAAGTGCTTTGTGAATCAAGCACTTGCCAGTAAAACTTGCGGCCGCGTATCGTAAACGAGATACGTTACGCCCGCACAGTTTTACTCCAATCTACGAGAATCTGGCCCATAGTCACCAAAGGCAGATTGCCTGGAGTATGATACTGTAAGCTTCCACTATTGCCTGTACCTTGCCTCATTCCCAAGTTCTCTCCCAATGAAGGGGTTAAAGAATGCTTCAAGTGGAGTTTCCATTTTTTTCTCATTATTGTGCTCATTAGACCTAAAAAGGTAAAAAAAAAAAAAAAATATATATTTTTTTTACTCATCTGGAAATGCCTGTTGCTATGCGGTCCCATGAAATCTGCCTTTGAAACCACCTAGGATTCTGACATCATCTCCCTCTAATGCTCCTGGGAAATGTGTGTCATAATTTCCCAGAATGCAGTGCGCTGTCCAATTATCACTCCCCATCCAAGACTTCCAGGAAGTAAGTGCATCACAATGCCCACAAGCAAAATGACAACGATGTAGACATAGTTTTATAAACTATCTTTTTTGAATATCTTTGCGGATTGGTGGCGGATTGTAAAATAGTAAGTGACCAAATTTATATTATAAAAACACAGGATAAAAGGACATACATTTAAAAAATGCAAATTGTGGCTGGAACTCCACTTTAAAGGGGTTGTAAAGGCACACTTTTGTCAGGGTGAAAAAACATCCGAGGATTAGCGCCCCCCCCCCCGTTTACTTACCTGACCCCTCAAAAGTCCCACGCCGTGAACGAGCTGGCCATTTATTGGTTGATTGAAAGCAGAGCAGCCATTAGATCGCGCTGCTATCAATCACATCCAATGACGCTGCGTGCCGGGGGGCGAGTGATACAGTCTGCGGCTATGGCCGCTGGCTGTTTCACGGGAGCGAGCACGCAATAACTAACCCCCATGGGAGAGAGATAGAGCATGAAGAGGGTTAGTTCTTGCGGGGAGGAGCCGAGACAGCCGCCGAGGGACCCCAGAAGACCAGGTTCGGGGCCACTCTGTGCAAAACGAGCTGCACAGCGGAGGTAAGTATAACATGTTTGTTATTTAAAAAAACATTTTTTACCTTTACAACCCCTTTAATTCCCAGAAGAATTGAGGGTTTAAATTTTTATACTAAGCCATTGGACAGCACCACATATTCTTAAACCCTTTATAGAGAGAGCATAGGAGTGTGCAGCCTAGTGCATTAGGGTGTGCACCTCAAAGCTCCAACACATATGCACGTGTGACATATTTACCTGCCTCTTCCTCGCTTTACATCCTGAAACAATAGGGGGGAGGGGGGAGCACACAGGGGGACCTGGGCAGCAGAAAGAAGAGGAACAGGGACAGGAGAGGTGGCATAGATTAATACCAATCCCCTATATTTTCCTCCTGTGACAGCTGAATGTTGGCAAGAGGGAGAGGAGGAGAAGCCTACTTTCAGCTGCTGCTGTAGGAGGTAAATACAGATCGGTCCAACTAAATTCCACCCCTGCTGCTCCCAGGGCCGAACTGGCCCACCGGGATAGCGGGATAATTCCCGGTAGGCTGCCTGTCCTGGGGCTGCTTTGAGTTGCAGCTGAATGCAGCACTCCCTCTCTCTCTCCTATGTGTCATACATCGGGCATCTCCCACACTGTGTGTGAGAGCTGGGTCTGTGTTCGGCTGTGCTGCCTGTATGAAGGCTGGACTGGGCTGGGCTGCATGCATGGACAGTAAGGCTGGCCTGCATGCATGGACAGTAAGGCTGGGCTGCATTCATGGACAGTAAGGCTGGGCTGCATTGGGCTGCTTTCATGTACAGTAAGGCTGGGCTGCATTCTCATGGACAGTAAGGCTGGGCTGCATTCTTATGGACAGTAAGGCTGGGCTGCATTCTCATGGACAGTAAGGCTGGATGGCATTCATGGACAGTAAGACTGCATTCATATGCTCAGTAAGGCTGCATTGATGGGCACAGTGAGTCTGCATTGATGGGCACACTGAGGCTGCATTAATGGGCACAATGAGGCTGCATTGATCTCTTGTACCATGTCTGCAGTCTCTGACCATCTCTTGTACCATGTCTGCAGTCTCTGACCATCTCTTGTACCATGTCTGCAGTCTCTGACCATCTCTTGTACCATGTCTGCATTCTCTGACCATCTTTTGTATCATGTCTGCATTCTCTGAACATCTCTTGTATCATGTCTGCAGTCTCTGACCATCTCTTGTATCATGTCTGCAGTCTCTGACCATCTCTTGTATCATGTCTGCAGTCTCTGACCATTTCTTGTATCATGTCCGCAGTCTCTGACCATCTCTTGTATCATGTCTTTCTTATATATATATATAATACATTCTTCAAATGTGCTTTAAAAAGTATGGTTTTCCCTTTCATGAACAAGAAAATAATGACGTTTGCTGTTGGGCTGGTATAAAAATGCTATGGACCTGGTATGAATTTTTTGAGTTTCAGCAAGGAAGGATTGCAGTTTACCTGTCACCTGCCTGCGATCGACTGGTAGCTCACGATTAAGGGGATGCCAACCCCAGGAGTATGGTGTGCCCAGGCACACCTGGCACACCCCTTGCACATGCCTATGAGAGAGAGTATGATTTTCTGTGAACACACACTGGGCCGGATTCAGATACGAGATATGACGGCGTATCTCGCATAGATTTCCTTAAGATTCGACCGGCGTAAGTGTCTTACACTGTCGTGTCTTAGGACGCATATTTACGTTGGCCGCTAGGTGGCGCTTCCGTATAGTTACGCGAGGAATATGCTAATTAGGTATTTACGTTGATTCAGAAACGTACGTCCCGCCGGCGCATTTTTTTACGTCGCTTACGTTAGGCTTTTTCCGACGTAAAGTTACCCCTGCTATATGAGGCATAGCTAATGTTAAGTATGGACGTTGGTCCCGCGCCAAGTTTTGAAAATTTTACGTCGTTTGCGTAAATAGGGCTTTGCGTAAGTTACGTTCACGTCGAAACCAATGAGGCTTTGCGGCGTAATTTCGAGCATGTTCTGTGTTGCATAAACAGGGATAGGACTGTTCTCTCGGGGTCCCACATCTCAGTCCAGTGGTGCTGAAGCTCTCAGCAGTCCTTCTTCTGCACAGTTCACTGCCTTGTGGCTCTTGTCGAGCTGGGAATGATTAAAATCCCTAGGGTGCTGCTGCAACCAATCAGTCCTGATTTCCCCTGGTCACCACCAAAAATGGCTGCCTCTCCTCTGGTGGAGACACTTCCCATTCAGTCATGGCAGCAGCTAAGATTCAGACAAATTCCTCCTCCCTGACTGCTAAGTATGATCTTCAATCTTAAGCCTCGTACACACGACCGAGTTTCTCGGCAAAAACCAGCAAGAAACTTGCTGGGAGAATTTTTTTTGCCGAGGAAACCGGTCGTGTGTACATTTCGAAACTCGACAAGCCAAAAAGAGAGCAAGTTCTCTATTTCCTCGACGGGAATGGAGAAACTTGCCTTGTCGAGTTCCTCGACAGCCTAACAAGGAACTCGACGAGGAAAACGATGTGTTTCGCCCGTCGAGTTCCTCGGTCGTGTGTACGAGGCTTTAGGCTTCAACTGTGGTCAAATAGCATCCTCTCTCGCTCTTCTCCTGCTATTGCGCAGTCCATCGCCAGCAGGGTGGAAGCAACAAGCAGCAGCAGGGAAAACATTCTGCCAGACAGCTTAAAGGGTAGGCAGTCAGGCCACACTTACTGGAAACTGGCTAATCAGAAAGTACAGAAACCACTGAGTTATCGTGGCAGCCAGGCAACTAGCATTTTCAAAAGGGGAGTTCAGCAAATGGAGCCTCTTATTTTTTTCTGCACAGTTTTCCTGTAGGCCCAGAGATCTTACAAGTGGATTTCCCAGAGATATTCGAAAACGTAATATTTCAAAGCTTGATATACTATTGCTACCACCTCAGATTATTCATTTTGGGTACGTTTATCTTTTTGAAATAAAAAGGGCTGCAGCTTACCAATTATTCTTCAGCAATTTATATATTTTCTGAATGTCCTGTTTACACTTTACAGGCATTGGTAAGCAAATAATTCTAGCGATATCATTGGTGAAAAGTACAGAATGTATTACATAACACTTGCTTCTCTCATGCCAGCTAAAGCTTCTTTTTAGCATCATTTTTCTGTAATGAATGTAATCAATTCTCAATATCTGACAATATCTGCTTCCAAGTGATTTTTGTTCCTGCTGTGGTGTTGCCTGAGTGAATTATCTTTGAAGACAGAAATAAAATAATTAGTTTTCCCTTGTAAGATGAAAATATTGCCTAAATATGTTCCTTGCTTTTACAGATCCATTCCCAAGAGCAGATTATTAACAAACAGACTCCTTTTTTGCAGATTTAATGGTGCAGACAAGAGATGTTATTTTCCAGGTAAGACTGCGCATTATGTCAAGTATGATCTTAGGAGTTTTTACTTTATTTTATTTTTTTTCTGAAAATAGATTGAAGTTTACTGGGCTCTTTATCCGCTTGCCGAAGTGTCGATGCGAGTGCCCGGCGGGCGCAATCACCACCGGGCACCCGCGATAGCTTGTTACAGAGCTGGTCCTTTCAGGGGAGAAATGACTGATCGCATGTTCATACAATGTATGAACAGCGATCTGTCATTTTCCCTAGTCAGTCCCACCCCCCTTCAGTTAGAACACAATGAGGGAACATAATTATCCCCTTCCTCGCCCCCCTAGTGTTAACCCTTTCCCTGCCAGTGACATTTTTACAGTAATCAATGTATTTTTATAGCACTGATCGCTATAAAAATGCCAATAGTCCCAAAAATGTGTCAAAAGTGTCCGAAGTGTCCGCCATAAGGTCGCAGTACCAAAAAAAAAAATCGCAGATCGCCGCCATTACTAGTAAAAAAAAATATTTATAAAAATGCCATAAATCTATCCCCTATTTTGTAGACGCTATAGCTTTTGCGCAAACCAGTCAATAAACGCTTATTGCGATTTTTTTTAACGAAAAATACGTAGAAGAATACATATCAGCCTAAACTGAGGAAACAAATATTTTTTTTATATATTTTTGGGGGAGATTTATTATAGAAAAAAGTAAAAAAGAAAGCTCTATTTGTGGCAAAGAAAGGACGCCAATTTTGTTTGGGAGTCACATCGCACAACCACGCAATTGTCAGTTGAAGCAACGCAGTGCCGAATCGCAAAAAGTATCCCGGTCATTGACCAGCAAAATAGTTCGGGGCTGAAGTGGTTATTAAAGAACAAGGGGCAGATCCACAAAGCGAGTACGCCGGCGTATCTACTATTACGCCAGCGTACTTTCAAATTTCCCGCGTCGTATCTTTGTTTTGAATCCTCAAAACAAGATACGACGGCATCTGGGTTAGATCCGACAGGCGTACGGCTTCGTACGCCTTCGGATCTAAGATGCAATTCTTGGGTTTCCTCCGTGTACTCCGGTTTCCACCCACACACCAAAGACATGCTGGTAGGTTAATTGGATCCTGTCCAAATTGGCCCAGTATATATGTGTGTACGACTGTGTGTCCCAAGCGTGTTGAGATCCTACGGGGTAAATGACCGCACCAGCCAGAAAGACACTGGCTGCAAAAAGCGCCTAGAGGCGATTCAGTTTGCATGAGTAGCGCTCTACAAGGCATTCCTTCATTCAAATTATACAAATAACTCGAGCTGTTTAGTGTTGTTTTTTTATTTTTTATTCATGAAACTTTTATTTCCCCCAAAAAAACGTGTTTAAAAAAATTGCTGCTCAAATATCGCGTGATATAGAAAGTTGCAATGACCACCATTTCATTCCATAGGGTGTCTGCTAAAACAATATATATAATGTTTGGGGGTTCTGAGTAATTTTCTAGCAAAAAAATATGATTTTTACATGTAGGAAAGAAGTGTCAGACAAATGACTGAAGTTTGAAGTTATAACTTCCAACCAGTAAATTCACAGTAAATAGATAAATAATAAATTATTATGTTACAGCATATAAATATATGATTTAGCTTGAATATAACAGCACCTTTTTAGCAGGCAGTAGATTCTCATTTTCCCTCTTAAGACCCCTTTCACATTGTGCCTCCCCGAGCTTCGGCGGTAAAACGCCGCTATTTTTAGCGGCGCTTTACCACCGGATTTGCGGTGCTTTTCGCCGCTAGCGGGGCGGTTTTACCCCCGCTATCGGCTGAAAAAGGGTTAAAAGCGCTGCTACGGTGGCGTTTTGCCGGTGGACGGCGGCGCTGCCCATTGATTTCAATTGGCAGGAGCGCATTAGGAACGGTGAGTTCACCGCTCCTAATGCGCTCCAAAGAAGCTGTTGGCAGGACTTTTTCTGACGCCCTGTCAGCGCACCGCTCCAGTGTGAAAGCCCTCAGGCTTTGCCCTCGGGCTTTCACACTGGAGTGAATGGAGCAGCTGTTTTAGGGCATTTTGCACATTTTACTGTGTGAGAAAAACATGGGATTGTGGGTAAATCTTATACACGTAAACCCATGTTTTTCCTTGTAGTTGAGAGGACTGGGCTGGAAGGGAGCATTTGTCTTTTAGACACAGAGAGAGGCCAGCCTCCACTGCAGCATTTTTATTGGAGAGCTGGGACCAATGGTACTTTACCATTGGTCCAAGACTCCAAGCTGTTTATTGAGCTCAGTGCCTCTGACAAAAGTCTGCTGCAAACAGAGTGTGTCATCTGACAGGCTGCATAAGGAGCACCATATCTCTGGAACCAGTGGTGGGGTAGAACTTTGGCTACATATCCCTCAAATTTGGGGTCTCTATGACCCCAGGTCGCCGAGCTACGACCCTCGAAGCTTGATTTTTTTTTTTTTATGTTTATGGCCCTGCCTCACCTGCCTCCCCTGACTGCACGTTGCTGCTCTCAATAGACTTTGGCAGCCATTTTGGGTGGAGAAATCTTTTAAATGAGGGACCACGCTGTGCTTCTGGCGACTATTTGGTCAGGAATTGGATCCCACTTGTGAAGGACAGTATTCAGCATAGGTAAAGGTACCTACAGAGAGAAGATAGCTCCTTGGCCATTGCTTATACTCTGTTGACCACTACAGAAGTGAGGAGCCAGTGCAATTGTGTAATTATACTTAACAGGCCTTAGGAAGAGATGCTACTCCTGCTAACTGAACCTATCCTCTGATAATGCATTGGGTAAATGCTGAGTCTGTACTATTCTGCATCACTTTATATATATCTGTGCCAAAGACCAGTTTATCTATTCATTCAAGAAATCTGCCTAAGACTTATATAAAGGATAATAAACCTTAGTTAATGTGCTTACTTTTAATTATGCATTTCGCTCTGCACCTGGGTTTACACACATTATGTTATTGCTGGCTCCACACTGTGACAATGTGAGCATGGTCCCTGTGCAGTCTCTCACTGCTTCCAGCTTGATTAGCTTGCTCCCTGTATGCTCCGACATACGTTTCGTTGTGATGACGTCCTCACTGATATTTGTGCACTGTAGCACTTTATATGTAAAAAGAGAGTGATTTGTTTATATTGAATGATATGTATACATTGTAGCATACAAAGTGGAGTAATTTATAGGACCTGGGAGCAACACAGGCTTGTGTCATACAGTAGGTATTTGTAGTTGAGCACAGAAGCACCATATTACTAATTAAAAAGGAATGAGATATTAGACACTGTATACTAAGGTTTATTAACAGTTAAACACTTTTAGCCAGATTCAGAGAGACGGGCGCATCTTTAGTTCGGCGTAGCGCATCCCATTTGCACTACGCCGACGTAACATAGTGAGGCAAGGCCAGTATTCACAAAGCACTTGCTCCCTAAGTTACGTCGGCGTAGCGCAAATGGCCCGGCGTAACCCCGCCTAATTCAAATTAGGTAGGTAGTGGGCGTGCTACATGTAAAGTAACCGTGACCCCATGCAAATGAGGGCCGTTGGTACGGCGCATGCGTGCGCATGCTCAGAATCTCGTCGCAAATACTCAATGCTTTCGACGTGAACGTAACCTACACCCAGCCCCATTCACGTACGCTTACGCAAACAACGTAAAATACAACGGCTGTTCCGTCGTCCATACCTTGCATGGGCTGCGCCATCTTTTTGGTGGTTTATCTTTACGTCAGCGTATGTCTTACGTAAACGGTGTAGCTTACTGCGATGGGCATACGTACATTCGTGAATCGGCGTATCTTGCTCATTTACATATTTGACGCGTAAATCCACGTACACGCCCCTAGCGGCCAGCGTAAATATGCACATAAGATACGACGGCTTAGGAGACTTACGTCGGTCGTATCTTAGCAACAGTGAGGCGTATCTCATTTTAAGAATGCGCGCAAAGATACGACGGCGCTCATTCGGACTTACGACGGCGTATCTACTGATACGCCATCGTAAGTCTCTCTGAATCTGGCTATTTATGTGTTTTTGTACAGCAGCTGTATTTGGAGAAAGGATGTTCTTTTTTTTCTTTTTTTTCCTTGCATGTGATAATGTATTCTTTGCAAAGTGAAGCTTTTCCTCATTTACTATGCTCTGGAGCACCTACACTTTTAAGGTGTACATCCTATTTACCTTTAGTAAATCCCTGCAAAGGTCTTTATGTGGTTAAAATCCTCTTGATCCTTTATATTTACTGGGCACATGGGAACATCTTCATTAGGCATTAAAAATTACAGACTTTTGGAGTTGGTGTTTCAATAACATGTACAGAGGAACCAAGCTGATCAACCAATCTGTTCACGTACCTTTTTTGAGCAGTTGACCCATTGCTCTGCTAACTTCCATCATGGTAGCTGTGCCACTAGATGGATCAATAGCGCCAAAGACCCAGGCATCTCTGTGGTTACCCAAAGCTACATAGCGATCTGTTAAAAAATATATAATATTGTTAGTTGCATTTTTCAATTTACAGTTCTACTCCTTGTCCTTTCCTGCCTCCTAAGAGCCAGTTCACACTGGGGCGACTTGCTATCCGACTTCATGTCGCCTCAAGTCGTCCCAAGTCGTGCTGTAGAGAAAAACAATGGAAGTGAATGGGAGCGGTGTTAATACACACGACTCGCGTCGCTCCGACTTCAGAAAAGGTTCCTGTACTACTTCAATCCGACTTGTAGGCGATTTGTACCCATTGATTTCAATGGAAGTCGCCTCAGAAGTCGGATCACTGTCTTAACTGAAGCGACTTTTCAGGAAGATAACATACATTTCTCAGGCAAACCCCTCCTTCCCCCTCCCTCCCACAGAGCTGATTGTTGTTTTATTGGCCACTGGAATGTCTCCTGTCCTGGAGACGACTTCAAGTTGTGTTGTAAATCTCCCCAGATCGCCCTGTGGTTCATGCTCAAGTCGTGTTGGAGTTGCTTCTGAAAGTCGTGCTGGAAGTCGTGTCGCCCTAGTGTGAACCGACTCTGAATGGCCTGAGAATAATGTGATAAGAGGATGTAGCCCCACGCACAACATTTTGAGAGCCCTGCTGAATCTGGCTGAAAGGGGTTGCGGTATTTACTGGTTAGCATTAGAAATTTACTGATGGATTTTATTGGTGTCTGGCTTTATACTTTGAAGAGCCTCACTACTTTATATATATATTTAATTTAAAAGGTAACATTTATTGATTGTGTACATATTTTCAGTCTTTTCTGAAATCATGGTCTAAGATTGTGTTTAAATTAGAATAAGATTTAAACATTTTTAGTCAGATAAATCTGATGTATTAATTGTAAAAGTTTTTGGTCTCCTTTTCAGCCAGCAGGTTTAGCTTTAAACTGTGTTTCACATATATCTTTTTACCTGCCACTATAAAGAAAATGTTTACAGGCCACAGTAACTTAAGCTGAAATTTACACACGCAAGTGAATAGGTCAGAGTAGTAACCCATTTCCGGGGTACCTACAGCCAGCCAGTACCATGGGCTGCAAAGTAGGCACAAATGGGCAGACCCCCCCTCACTGTCCCCCACATCAATTATGTTTGGGAGCCACGTTGGTTGACCGCGCACACGACCGCAGTGCCGAAACGCAAAAAGTGTTCTGGTCTTTGGGCAGCCAAATGGTCCGGGGCTGAAGTGGTTAAAAGCTTTCTATGAATAGAGGAGGCAGACTTTTTATTTGTTTGCCAGTCCTCCATTCATAGATGATCAGTGTGGCTCATAAGTGCCCATTTAGAGGGTAACTCCCCAATGTTGGAACAATGACACCTCACCAGGCAGCACTGAATTCATGCTTATTACAAGGAGCTAAATATAAATCCCCAAGTGTTTGGCCAGCAATCCCCACTCTAGTCACTGGCGCTGCACATCTAGAGAGCTTTGAGTAGTTGGGTATTGAGGTTAAATTTAAATATGAAACAAGTACTGTATTTACATACCAGGCTCAAACTGTCCTTCAATGAATCCAATGACATTTCTTATTGTTCTCTTTACATTGTAGTTCTTCACATAAAGCTTTATTTTACTGTAATAATAAATATATTATATATATATATAAAACATAACATATAACTAATAGTTTATTTTTAGCATAGCTTAGCTTAGCTTTTGTGTCATCCATGCCTGTTAAATAGATCATATATTCATAAAAGCTGAACTCCAAGCATATGTAAACATAAGATTATTACTGGAATTCATTAATAAATATAATTTTTCTAAAGGGAAATCATACCAGAATTAGACTTATTTTATATACTCGGGTATAAGCCGACCCAAATATAAGCTGAGGCACCTAATTTTGCCACAAAAAAATGGGAAAACGCATTGACTCGAGTATAAGCCTAGGGTGTCCATGTGCATGCCTCACTGTGTCCATGCCTCACTGTGCCCATGCCTCACTGTGCCCATGCCTCACTGTGCCCATGCCTAGACTGACGTTTAACATGGGAGTCTATGGAAGGGGTGCCCTGTTTGAAAAATTGATGCTCCCCAGCCGTAGGTCTTCTAGACAAAAAACTTTGCACACTCGTAGAGGAGAAATGTGGCTACCTGTGTGCCAAGATCCGGGTCCAGAGGACCTCTGACCGGCCGGTCCTGGGTCCCCAAATTCACCAGAGAAATTAACATTTAACATGGGAGTCTATAGAAGGGGTGCCCGGGTTTGAAAAATCGGTGCTTCTGGGCCGTAGGTTCCCTGGACAACAAACTTTGCACACTTGTAGAAGAAGAGTGGGGCTACATGTGTGCCAAGGTTGGGGTCCAGGGGACCTACGGTCGGCCAGTACCGGGGTCCGCAAAATTCAGAAGATCAGGCGCAAAAAGGTGACTCGAGTATAAGCCGAGGGGGGCATTTTCAGCACAAAAAAAATGTGCTGAAAAACTCAGCTTATACTCGAGTAATTACGGTATATCAGAGTTTGACAAATTTGCTTGGAATCTAGGAGCCAGCTAAAATAGGAAGGAGCCAGAAAACGCACCCCGTCCCGCCGAGCTTGCGCGCAGAAGCGAACGCATTCGTGAGTAGCGCCTGCATATGTAAACGGTATTCAAACCACACATGTGAGGTATCGCCGTGATTGGTAGAGAGAGAGCAATAATTCTAGCCCTAGACCTCCTCTGTAACGCAAAACATGCAACCTGTAGAATGTTTTAAACGTCGCCTATGGAGATTTTAAAGGGTAAAAGTTTGTCGCCATTCCACGAGCGGACACAATTTTGAAGCGTGACATGTTGGGTATCAATTTACTCGGCGTAACATTATCTTTCACAATATAAAAAAATTGGGCTGACTTTACAGGTGTCTTATTTTTTTATTAAAAAAAGTATTTTTTCCCCCCAAAAAAAAATTTTTTCCCCAAAAAAGTGCGCTTGTAAGACCGCTGCGCAAATACGGTGTGACAAAGTATAGCAACGACCGCCATTTTATTCTGTAGGGTGTTAGAATAAAAAATATATATAATGTTTGGGGGATCTAATTAGAGGGAAGGAGATCACAGAAGGAAGCTTAGGCCTGTAGAAGGCCGCAAAGCTGCGGCCTCAATTACCGGCCGGCGCAGGCCCGCCGTGATCGCGCTGCAGGGTAGGTGGGGGCGCACGGAGACACAGGATCCTGTGTCTCTGTGCGCCCCCACCTCCCCCGGCGTGCCAGCCGGTAATTGAGGCCGCGGCTTTGCGGCCTTCTACAGGCCTAAGCTTCCCCGGGCGCCAGGTCACTATTTCTTGTCGCAATTGCGACCGGGCACCCAGATTTTGTCGAGCCCTGCAGTATATCAGCTTCCTAAATACATTCGGAGTCCCCTGAACAGCAAGACTTTGGAATAGGAAATGAGAAGTCAATAATTGGAACCAATGAGGCTCTACTGTAGTACACAATGCAAAGAATATACAGTATCTCACAAAAGTGAGTACACCTTTTTTTTGGAAATATTTTATTATATCTTTTCATGTGACAACACTGAGGAAATTACACTTTGCTAAAATGTAAAGTAGTAAGTGTACAGCTTGTAAAACAGAGTAAATTTGCTGTCACCTCAAAATAACTGAAAATAACTGAACACACAGCCATTTATGTCTAAACCGCTGGCAACAAACGTGAGTACACCCCTAAGTGAAAATGTCCAAATTGGGCCTAAAGTGTCAATATTTTGTGTGGCCACCATTATTTTCCAGCACTGGAAATCTTCTTATAGCCTAGGCCATCTTTATGTAGAGCAACAATACTTTTTTTTCAGATCCTCAGAGAGTTGTTTGCCATGTGGTGCCATGTTGAACTTCCAGTGACCAGTATGAGAGAGTGAGAGTGATAACATCAAATTTAACACACCTGAGACTTTGTAACACACATGACACCGGTGAGGGAAAATGGCTAATTGGGCCCAATTTGGACATTTACACTTAGGGGTGTACTCACTTTTGTTGCCAGTGGTTTAGATATTAATGGCTGTGTGTTGAGTTATTTTGAGGGGACAGCAAACTGGATCATGTAAAGTGCCCAACCATCACCTTCAAATCATGGACTAAATACCTGTTTAATACTAACTGAGTTAGTCATGCTGATGGTAGTATTTCAACATTCATTTTATAAAAAAAATTATAACTATGTTATTTTATGGAACAACACATTTTAATATCTCTTAGGCCGCGTACACACGGTCGGTCCAAACCGATGAAAACGGACTGAAGGACCTTTTCATCTGTCCAAACCGATCGTGTGTGGGCCCCATCGGTTAGGCGTCCATCGGTTCAATTTTAAAGCGAGTTCTAAAATTTTTGACCGAAGGATAACTGACCGATGGGGCCCACACACTGATGGTTAGTATGTTAAAAACCCGCGCATGCTCAGAATCAAGTCGACGCATGCTTGGAAGCATTGAAATTAATTTTTCTCTGCACGTCGTTGTGTTTTACGTCACCGCGTTGGACTCGACCGTTTTTTTAACTGATGGTGTGTAGGCACATCAGACCATCAGTCAGCTTCATCGGTTAACCGTTCTCATCGAATGAACTGATCGTGTGTACAGGGCTTAAGTTGTGGATTTTTTTTATCAGATCACATCACTAGGTACAGTCTTGTTTTTGGTTTTATTGATTTGTTAAGCACAACTTTTTCTACATAGATATCGATTTTTAGCAATTATTAATATCAATATATACATATAGGATGATTGCTTTTACATCTATTTGTATGTACAGAATATTTTATTAATATAATAACAGATATATGTTTTATCTATATAATAATATGATATATTTTCATAACTTTTCATTTATAGGATGTGATGTTTACCTTCATGTTCCAGTTACTCTTTATATCACCTTTGGTACGTATTGTTTATCCATTGTAATGATTACACACCCACTGCAGTGCTAGAGCACAGAGCTCTATATAGTAAACATTCAGAACTGAGACACCAGTCACCTGCTGTATGCTAGGGGTGTTGTGGAGTCAGCAGTATTATCATTGACTCATGCAGATAGCAGAGGGGAGGGAGATCAGAGAGAAATGACATTCAGTGCTTTGGATTGAGGCTTGTACTCAATATAGAAGGGATATGCTTTGTTAATTTTTCATGTCGGGGGTTTTATAACCCCTTTAACTCTGATGAAGGGGGCAGGGGGGTCAAGTCCCTGAAACACATAGACTTTTTTTTATCTCTTTTTGTAAAAAAGAAAATACAATCCTTACTGGATGCATTTAGTTTTTTTGGTGCTCTCACCATGTTCTCTAAACCAGTGTTTCTCAACTCCAGTCCTCAGGGCGCACCAACAGGTCATGTCTTCAGGATTTCCCTCAGATGAAACTGCTGTGGTAATTACTAAGGCAGTGAAACTGATAAAATCATCTGTGCAAAATAATGGAAAGCCTGAAAACAAGACCTGTTGGTGCGCCTTGAGGACTGGAGTTGAGAAACACTGCTCTAAACCACTCTAGAAATCCTTTAGAACAGTGGTTCTCAATCCTGTCCTCAAATACCCCCAACAGGACATGTTTTGGGAATTTCTCTTAGATAAAATAGCTTTCTATATACAAAGCCACTCTGATTTAAAGCACCTGTGCAAGATAAAGGAAAACCTACAAATGGTGGCTTCTCCGGTGAAGATATTGTCGGTTGCTGTCCGGGAAAGAAGCGAGGCAGAGCACTGCGGGAACAGCGAATCCCGTAAGTACCTGTTCGGCGGCGTGCTTTCGGCCTGAAGTGCACACGGCTCTCGGCAACAGGAAGTGACAGGAAGTGACGTCAGACAGGGCCTCTTAGTAATGACGCGTTTAAATGCTTCCGCATTTTCATCAGATCAAATGGGAGGAGGAGACTGGCATACTTATATATGCTCTGAAAAACGAGATGGGGATTTGGAGAAGATTCAGGTCTTCACTCTGCCCCAGTGAGAGCTGTGCTCCCTCTTTTGCGCCGTCATTGTGTTTGTTTTTTCCACCAACATATATCCTGTCAAGACACGTGGACCAAACAGCATACCTACTGTAGGTCAGTGAAGACTACTCTGCAGTAAAATATGGCTTGGTCAAAAACAAAAAACCTGCCTGATGATTGGGCAATAAAGTCACTTTTGAGCATGTTCCCTCAACAACCGAGCTCTGGAAAGCTCAGAGAACTGATATTTCCTCTCCCAAATATAAAGCCATGTGATCGGCATAACAACCATAAAACTAGCATACAGAAGGAGATCAACAATGGCACCTAATTATTTCTTCTTATCAAAGGTTTATTTCAAAGGCCTCTAGTAAAAAGGAAACAGGCATAGAAAAAAACTATTTAAAACTGCTTGTGAATGGAAAATGCCATAATTACATTGTATAACAAATTAGAATATTCACTGAGTACTATTCTACACTGTGGCTGAATTCCAGCACAAGCTGCCAATTGAACTAAAACTAACTATAGAGATTTTGTTCTGGATATTGGCCAGCTTTATCAAAATACGTGCAATTCTGGATCTGGTGGAAGATTACATGCCCTTATAATTCTGCAATATATTATACTAAGTGTCTTTGAGATGTGCACAAGGACATGGTACATTTTGTGATTACAATCGTGCTGTACTTTTCCTTTACTTTATGACTAAGGAGATTCCTCTTTGTGAAATGCGCAAACAAGTGTTTTGCCAAACTTCAAGCACATATACAATACCATTTAATGCAGTGACATCACACCTTGCTCTGGTCACTGACAACGCTATATTCAGCTCCAGTTGCAGAGGAGCAAGAAGCTGCGAGGGCAAGACAGGTAAGGTCAGTATAATGCGGCCAGTGAATGTCACTTTGCCCTACATGGCAAGGTTTCAGTATCTTTTTTTAAAGTAGTAATAAACAATATGGCCCAGATTCACGTACGGCGGCGTATCTTTGTGCGGGCGTAACGTATCCTATTTACATTACGCCTCCGCAACTTTTACAGGCAAGTGCCGTATTCTCCAACAAAAGTTGCGGCGGCGTAGCGTAAATAGGCCGGCATAAGCCCGCCTAATTCGAATGTGGTAGATGTGGGCGTGTTTTATGTTAATTTTATGTGACCCCACGTAAATGACGCTTTTTACGAACGGCGCATGCGTCGTCCGTGAAAGTATCCCAGTGCGCATGCTCCGAATTAACCCGCAAGAAGCCAATGCTTTCGACGTGAACGTAAATGACGCCCAGCCCTATTCGCCAACGACTTACGCAAACGACGTAAAATGTTCAAAATTCGACACGGGAACGACGTCCATACTTTACATTGGTACACCGCATGAACGCCTCATATAACAGGGGTAACTTTATGCCAGGAAAAGCCTAACGTAAACGGCGTATCTGTACTGCGTCGGCCGGGCGTACGTTCGTGAATTTGCGTATCTAGCTGATTTACATATTTCTAGGTGTAAATCAGCGTACACGCCCCTAGCGGCCAGCGTAAATATGCAGTTAAGATCTGACGGCATAAGAGACTTACGCCGGTCGGATCTAATACAAATCTATGCGGAACTGATTCTAAGAATCAGGCGCATAGATACGACGGCTCAGACTCAGAGATACGACGGCGTATCTGAAGATACGCCGTCGTATCTCCTTTGAGAATCTGGGCCAATATGTATATAATTATTCCCAAAGAGGTGCATATTTAGCACCACATTTTAGGCAAGTTTTTCTTTAACATAATCATGATGATATTTCTTGCAATTTAAGAAAAATAATTAGGCCATCACTGAACAAAATAAAAATAATGCAAACAATACATTGAAACCAAAAAACAATACACTGAACAAGAGACACTTATTCTCATGCATTTACAGATACCTGTAATGATCAATATTAGCAAAAAGCACAAACCAGTGAGATCGTCTCTATACATTCTTCCTTTAGCCCCTAGTGAAAAGTTAGAATTAGTGTTTAGCCAAATGTACCCGGCTTTTGGTCAGGGTAGCTTTGGTGAAGCTACTGAAATTTAAATACTGAATCTGGATCCTATTTAAGTCAATGGGAGAGAATTCTGATGCCTACACACGATCGATTTTCTGGGCGGTAAAAAGTTAGCTGGGAAAACTGTGGGGAAAACTGATAACCTGCTTGGTAGCTTTTTCCCCCTACACACGGCCGGTTTTACTGAAAGGAAAACTGCCATGAGAGCTTTGGCTGGGAAACTTGGCCGTGTGTATGCTCCTCCGCAGTGTTTCCCATAGGAAAACTGCTGGGAAAAAGACCGCCAGGAATTGCGGCAGGAAAAGAGAACATGTTCTCATTTTTCCCGCCGGGATTCCCGGTGGTTTTCCTGTCAGGTCAACCACCATGGAGCATACACACAGCCAGTTTTCCCGGCCAAAAGCTGTCATGGTTGTTTTCCAGACGGGAAAACTGGTCGTGTGTACGTGGCATAAGAAATCAGTAATGCCCATTTTCTAAGCTAATGGACAAGGGATTGTCAACAGATGGTTTGGGAAGCTGGACACTGCCCTGGGAACATGTACAAAAGCAAAACATTCTATGATGTTTAAAGTGAAACATTAAAAAAACGCAAATTTCCTTTAAATAACGTGCATGGGAGATGCCCTTCGGCCTACTTGTGAAGTGGCACATCTACATGATGTACACAACCTACTACAGCAAAATAGACATTTGTAAAGAAAATAAATACAGTTAATTCCTTTTAAATTACATTTCCGAGCTGCTTACTGGTGTTGGGATTTTAAGGGGGAACTCCATGCAAAAATAACCCAAAAAAAATAAAAAATGTGTGCTTTTTTAAAATCCATACAGATACTTATCTGAGCATGCTGCTGGTTCCTTACGGGTCACAGTTAACAGCAGTAGTAATAGTGATGTTAAATGTATCACTTCCTGCTACAGCTGGAGGTTCTGCAAGTGGAACATTCATTTAGTTCTACCATTTGCTAAACTTCTAAACAAGCAAAATGTAAACATGGATTCTGGAAAGCTCAACCCTAGTTAGAAAAATTCTGCAGTACAATAAAATAATTGCCACACTAATTTGTCATATATAGGGAATAATTATGTAGTTCTACCCCCTAGATGACCTTGAGGTTTTAGGTCCCCCTAATCCCCCACCTTACCCAGGCAACATGCATTTCTCCAACTTGCATTCTTAGGGGCAGATCCACATAGATCTGTACCCGCGCAGCGTATCAGAGATACGCTATGCCGCCGTACCTTACCTGGCGTTCTTTCAAATCCTCAAAGATTGTAAATTACGGCGGCGTAGTGTATTTCTGGCGGCGGAATTCAAATCGGCGATTAGGGGGCGGGTTTCATTTAAATGAAGCGCGTCCCCGCGCCGAATGAACTGCGCATGCGCCGTCCCGAAATTTCCCGGCGTGCATTGCGCTAAATGATGTCGCTAGGACGTAATTTTTTTAACTTAGACGGGACTTACATACATTCCGATTCACGGACGACTTACGCAAAAAATTCTAATTTGAGGCGGGAACGACGGCCATACTTAACATGGCAAGTCTAACTATACGCCGCAAAATACCAGCTTTAACTATACGCCGGAAAAAGCCGACTAAAGACGACGTAAGAGAATGCGACGGCCGCGGGTACGTTCGTGGATCGTCGGAAATAGCTCATTTGCATACCCAACGCGGAAAACGACGCAAACTCCACCCAGCGGACGCCGAAGTATTGCATCTACGATCCGAAGGCATACGAAGCCAACATGTCGGAAAAAAATCCACAGTTTTGAAATTCAGATCGTGTATATGTGGCATTAGGCTTTAAAGCTTCGTAAATTAAGCCTATTATGATCAGATCCTTTTAGTAAGTGATCCAATTAGTAAGTGGTTAATGCAAATCTGGAAATCTGTAAATGTGCAAAAGACAGACAAAGGCCCAGATTCTCAAAGGACTTACGACGGCGCAGCGCTATGTACGCCGTCGTAAGTCCTAATCTGACCCGTCATATCTATGCGACTGATTCTTAAAATCAGTTACGCATAGATATCTATTAGATCCGACAGGCGTAAGTCTCTTACGCCGTCGGATCTAAACTGCATTTTTTTTCACCGCTAGGTGGCGTTTCCGTCGAATTCTGCGTTGAGTATGCAAATTAGCTAGATACGCAAATTCCCGAACGTACGCGCGGCTGACGCAGTAAAGTTACGACGTTTGCCTAAAGTTGCCCCTGCTATATGAGGCGCAGCCAATGTTAAGTATGGCCGTCGTTCCCGCGTCGACATTTTAAAAAGTTACGTCGTTTGCGTAAGTCGTCCGTGAATGGGGCTGGACGTCATTTACGTTCACGTCCAAACCAATGACGTCCTTGCGACATCATTTGGAGCAATGCACACTGGGATATTTTACGAACGGCGCATGCGCCGTTCGTTCGGCGCGGGGACGCGCTTCATTTAAATGATACATGCCCCCTACCCGCCGAATTTGAATTCCGCCGGGTGATTTACGCTACGCCGCTGCAACTTTACAGGCAAGTGCTTTGTGAATAAAGCACTTGCCTGAAAAAATTGTGGCGGCGTAACGTAAATCGGATACATTACGCCGCCGCAGAGATACGCCCAGTGGTAAAGAATCTGTGCCAATCTGCTCAATTTAAGAAAGTTACAGCTATGTAAGGGGCCCCAAAATTTCTGATGGCTGCCACGCCAAGGGTTCGTCTTATGAATGGGATGTGGTTAAAAAAAATATATATATATTTTCTTAGGAGCCTGCAGAGCATTGCAACTGTGATCAGCAGATCATTGGTGCAATCTCAGCCTCCTGCAGACTCTCAGTAAAGATAAATGCTTGTACCTCACATAGAGGAGGAGCAGGAAGATCAATAAACGACAAGGGCACTCATCAGCAGCCTCGCAGTTTATGCAAAGAACATTTTTTTTTAACGTGCGAGAGTTGTGTGCGAGAGCTTACAGCTGTTTCACGCTTTCACGCTGCCCTACTGCAGTTTGGCTGCAGCACAATTGCAGTGTGACATACTCGCAGTTTCCTATAGACTTGCTATTATGGCCCACATATTTAGTGTGTTTTCTGAAAGGGCACCAAAAGTCCAGCCTGGTTGCCTCCGCCAAGATACAGCTTCCTCCTGGAACCAGGAACCAGGTTTTACAGCTGAGAATTGCACCCAAGAAATAGATGACAGTAGCATAGGTGAAACTGTAACTGACCCTTATTGTAAATTCACACAGAATATATTCCACACAAAATCAAATAAGACTTTGATTATATCATCCTAAATAATGCAAACTTTGAACAGTAATAAATCTAGCTAACATAAACATCCCACAATTGTTTGGTAACAAGGTGAAGTGGACACAATACTAGCACGGACAGAAACAATAGGCGACTCAATAAACAATGGGGATTTACACATAAGAGGCACACAATGGGGGAATTATACAATGAGAGAAAGACACCTTAATAAACAGATTACACATAACAGCAGGAGACACCAGCATCAGGTTGTTTGATGCTGATTATAATCTTCTGCTTAGAGTCTTTTAGTCTAGGAGGGGGGGTTGAAGCAATCAATGCTGGTTTGGGCACAGAGGCCCCAAATTTGTATCCAGGTCCTAGGTTCCCAGAGTCTGTGTGTTTTCGGGGAGACATGGAAACGAATCTGAAGCAAAACCAGTTCAAACGTCCCCCAAGCAAACACCTCCAAAAGAATTGAGCACCCTTAAAAGCTAGGGCCCATAGTCAGTAGGCAAGAGGCTATCCTGCAGTCCTCTCCAAAAGTCCCTATCCCAGTTGGGTCTTGCATGCTGCATCTTTGATGCGCTTTTAGAAAATGCTCCAAAAACTTGAAACATAACAGAGATTGTATGGAAAACCACAGTTAAACTGCAGTGCTTCAGTGTTAAAGCGGAAAGACCTTAGTTTTAACATGTATATAATTTTCTTCAATTAAACTGAGATACAGTATTTGTCATAATTCAAAGTTTTGAGGAACTAATTTTCCTTCCCAGAGCATGTATTGTAGACTGTTTTGCATACTGTACAGTAAAACCTTGGATTGCGAGCATAATTTGTTCCAGAAACATGCTTGTAATCCAAAGCACTTGTATGTCAAAGATTTTTTTTTACAGGGTATAAATGAGAAGAGAGGCACCTCTAAGTGTAGCAATAAGTTGCTAAATGTTGTACCTTAATTAAATGTAACCATATTGCTACACTTAGAGGCTCCTCTCTTCTTTAGTTATACTCAGTTGTGGCATGACTCTACTCTTATGCCGCGTACACACAACCGTTTTTAATGTAATGGAAAAAACAACGTTTTTCTCTACGTGATTCTTGTCAAGCCTGCCTTGCATACACACGATTGTGGGAAAAAAATGCTTGCGCAAAGCGCGGTGACGTACAACACGTACAACGGCACTATAAAGGGGAAGTTCCATTTGGATAACGCCAACATTTAAGCTGCTTTTGCTGATTTTGTGTTAGTAAAAGTTTGGTGAGAGACGATTTGCGCTTTTCAGTCTTCGTGCTTTTCAGTCTGTTACAGCGTCATGAATGTGCTATCTCCATTTCAAACGCTAGTTTTACCAGAACGAGCACTCCCGTCTCATAACTTGCTTCTGAGCATGCACGTTTTTTTCCCGTCGTTAAATTCTACATTTTTATTGCCCATTTTTCACGACGAGAAAAATGCTCTGGAGCCTACACACGGTCGTTTTTAATGACCAATTTAAAAAATTGAAATTTTCTCGTCATGAAAAACGGTCGTGTGTACGCGGCATTATGTCAAAACATTGCTTGTATATCAAGGCAAAATTTATAAAACATTTTGCTTGTCTTGCAAAACGCTCTCAATCCAAGGTTATACTGTATATCTCTCAGTCTTGCTTTTGGGGCTGTTGGAAGTGAATTGTTAGCAGATTGTGCCCGGTTACTATGGATACAAAAGGCCTTTGCTACTGCGGCAAACATTATTATGAGTAATTCACTCCTGGGCATTTAATTATAGTTTGATATTTTTGACATCTCTATTTGTGCCTTAATACTTTTTGATCATTTGCAAACTGTAAACTGCCTTTTTTTTTATTGCTGTATTACTTTAGTAGTAGTAGTAGTAATAATAATATTAATAATGACAAGCAAGTAAAGTTTAACTATATCATACGCAGGGCCGCTGATAGGGCAGTACAGCCAGCCCTTCTGTACCGGGCCCGGCTCAGCAGGGGGGCCCGGGAAACTTCATTCTCCAGCTATGTGTGAAAGCACTTTGCCTAGGAGAAAGCATTTGACAATGCTCCTAGGCTTGCTGTAACATACATATATTTTACCCGGGCCCCATCAGCGCAGCAGAGGGGCCCAGGTGGTGATTAGCAGAGAGGGACTATTTTCTTTATTTCGGGCGCCAGCGTCTAAAGCTGGAACCGCACTTTTTTAAAGTTCCTGCTGGCCGCGGCTGATGACAGCCGATGTCTGGCAGAGTGATTCACCTTTCCTCCCACCGCAACTGAGGAGGGCAAAGAACGGGGCTGTAGCCGGGCAGCGTGAGATTATTGAAGAGAGAAGTGGCCGAGAGCGCAGGCAGCACAAGGATCCGATGCATGGGCAGGCTCACAATGTCTGCTTTCTGAAAGGTACAGAGATACATTCAATTTATACATACAGAGAGACATGCATCACCTTTTGTACTGTGTGATCATCATAGTGATAATGATGATGATCACAAAAGCACAGTGAGATGCTGTTAGGTCTTGTTTACTTTTGTATTTGGGTGGGGGTGGCAGTAAAAATGTGCAGCTCAGCCACAGTTTTACCATTTTCCAATCACTCCCTCTTATGCTTCCAAGGCACTACTGCGGCAGTAGTGATGGGATGTTGTGTAAAACACCCTGCAGCCATACTACAGAAGCAGTGCCTTTGCAGCCTAAGGGGGATTGGTTGGGGGATGGTAAAACTGTGTCTTAGCTGCACATTTTTACTGCCCCCCCCCCACACACACACAAGTAAACAAGACCTAACAGTTAGCATCTCACTGTACACTACCAATCATAAGTTGAGGCATTACCCAACCCACAGTCACATATATACATGGATCCTGTATACATGTGGCTCTGGAGCAGGGAATTTCTTGGTCACTTATGATTGGCAGGGCACTGCGGCGGTGGGATGGCGGTGGGTGGGGGGGGCCCTGTCAGGTAGGCTGTACGGGGCCCCATGATTTCTAATAGCGGCCCTGATCATACGTATTGCAGTTGCAGATTATCAGATAGAATGAAAGATGATTCTGCCAGATACAATTGAACCTACTTCATGTAATATTTCTACCATACAATACAGTCAAAGGCAAACTGTATCTGAAGATGCACGTTGGTCTGTTTATAGCATCACACCTACTGTTTTTGCATTGTTTTTTATCTTTGAACCTCACCTCTAGTTTGTGACTGTTCTCATCCTCTCTGTTTCTCCCAAAACAAAAGATTTGATCTCTTCTTTTATTCTCCCTGTATGGCTTTATTATTAAAAAGAAAAACATCTCATGAACCCTTTCAAGAGAAGAGTTTTTTTTAACCACTTCAGTAGGCTATTTTTGTTTTCAGTGATGTGAAAAGCCTTGTACACACGATCAGTCCATCCGATGAGAATGGTCTGAAGGACCGTTGTCATAGGTTAACCGATGAAGCTGACTGATGGTCCGTCGCGCCTACACACCATCGGTTAAAAAACGATCGTGTCAGAACGCGGTGACGTAAAACACAACGATGTGCTGGAAAAAACGAAGTTCAATGCTTCCAAACATGCGTTGACTTGATTCTGAGCATGCCTGGATTTTTAACCGATGGTTGTGCCTACTAACGATCGGTTTTGACCTATCGTTTAGGAATCCATCGGTTAAATTTAAAGCAAGTTGGCTTTTTTTTAACCAATGGTTAAATAACCGATGGCGCCCACACACGATTGGTTTTGACCGATGAAAACGGTCCATCAGACCATTGCCCTCTGGTTAACCTATCGCGTGTACGAGGCCTTAGTTTCACTTATAACTGCTCAGTCATGCAACACTGTTGCCAGATGGAGCTTTCTTTGGTGGTATTTAATAACCCAATTTTTTTACTATATAAACAAAAAAAACTAAAATTTTGAAAAAGTTGTTTCACTTACTTTTTGTTATAATGTATATAAAAAAAATTATATATATTATAATGTTATGTGTAATAAAATGGAATGACACAGGGAAAAAGTATTGAACACGCTAACTAAAAAAAAAAAACTAGTCGCATGCATTGCTCTGGTGTGGTGTCTTCAAATCTTGAAGGTTCCGAGGATCTCTTCTATAAACTTTGATATTTAGTTCTTCCCATAGATTTTCTATTGGATTCAAGTCAGGTGATTGGCTGGGCCATTCTAGCAGCTTTATTTTTCTTTCTTTGAAACAAATTGAGTTTCCTTGGCTTTGTGTTTGGGATCATTGTCTTGCTGAATTGTCCACCATCGTTTCATCTTCATCATCCTGGTAGATGGCAGCAGATTTTTATCAAGAATCTCTTGGTACATTTTTCCATTTATCCTTTCTTTGCCAGTACTATATACTGAAAAACAGAACCACAGCATGATGTTTCCACCTCCAAACATCACTGTTGGTATAGGGGTGTTTTTGGGATGATGTGCAGTGCCATTTGACCTCCAAACATGGTGTGTATTACGGCATCCAAAGTGTTCAATTTTGGTCTCCTCTGACCAGACTGTATTTTCCCAGTATTTCACAGGCCTGTCTAAATGTTGTGCAGTAAACTTTAAACAAGCTTCAACATGCTTTTTCTTTATCAAGGTTTTATTGCGTAGTGAGCATGCACACGGACCATGGCGGTTGAGTGCATTACTTGTAAATTGTAACTGCTAATTCCAGGTCTTTTTGAAGCTTTCAACATGTGGTCCTTGGCTCTTGGATAACTCTTCTGATTATTCTTTTCAATCCTCAGTCAGAAATCTTGCGAGGAGCACCTGTCATAGCCGGTTTATGGTGAAACCTTTTGCCGTTCTTCCTAGTGTGACTGCCACTGATCGTCTGTTCCCTGTCATAGGGAACGACGATCTGTGATGTCACACGCCAAGCCATGCCCCCACACAGTAGTAATCACTTCCTAGGAAACACTTAACCCCTTCAGTGTCTCCCCACAGGTTAACCCTTTCACTGCCAGTGTCATTTTCACAGTAATCAGTGCATTTTTATAGCACTTTTCGCTGTAAAAATGTCAATGGCCCCAAAATAGTGTCAAAAGTGTCCGATGTGTCTGCCATAATGTCACAGTCATGATAAAAATCACTGATCGCCGCCATAACTAGTTAAAAAAAATTATTAATAAAAATGCCATAAAATTATCCCCTATTTTGTAGACTCTCTAACTTTAGCGCAAACCAATCAATAAACGCTTATTGCGATTTTTTTTACCAAAAATATATAGAAGAATACGTATCGGCCTAAACTGAGGATTTTTTTTTATATATATATATTTTTGGGGGATATTTATTATAGCAAAAAGTAAAAAATATTGCATTTTTTAAATTGTCCCTCTTTTTTTGTTAATAGCGCAACAAATAAAAACCGCAGAGGTGATCAAATACCACCAAAAGAAAGCTCTATTTGTGGGAATAAAAGGACGTTAATTTTGTTTGGGAGCCACGTCGCACCACCGCGTGATTGTCAGTTAAAGCGACGCAGTGCCGAATCGCAAAAAGGGGCCTGGTCCGTTAGCTGCAAAATGGTCCAGGGCTTAAGTGGAGATCATCATTTTAGAAATAACCATAAATGATAGGAGGATAATTATTCTTCTCACTCCATAGGTCCTTAAACGCATTGTTCAAATAATTTTATGTTTTTTCTTTTTAACGAGCTACATTTTTCTCCTATCCTATTGGTATGTTGTACTTATGGCGGTGGCAGTAAAAAAGTTAAAGGTTAAATCTAGGGGTTAAGTCAATGGCCACATTGTGGATAGTTTACCACGTTTGATCTACACGCTCTTTTGATTGAGATAAATTAAGTTTTTGGGTATGATACATTTTATATTATCTAAACCGATGTATAGTAAAACCTTGGTTTGAGAGCGTTTTGCAAGACAAGCAAAATGTTTTAATACATTTTGCCTTGATATACAAGCGATGTCTTGATATAAGAGTAGCGTCATGTCACAACTGAGTTTAAAAGAGAAGAGAGGAGCCTCTAAGTGTAGCAATATGGTTACATTTAATGAAGGTACAACATTTAGCAACTTATTGCTACACTTAGAGGTGCCTCTCTTCTCTTTTATACCCTGTAAAAAAAATGCTTTGATATACAAGTGCTTTGGATTACAAGCATGTTTCTGGAACGAATTATGCTCGCAAACCAAGGTTTTACTATACTAAAAAATGCCATACCTTTTTTATTTTTTTGCCAGAAATAAATGAACCGTGTTAGAATCATAGTGACATCAACCGACATCCGAATCCTGCAATCATTCTGCCTTATCCTTCTAATTGCACCTAGAATGCCTTTGTGTCCATTTACTGATGATAAAGGCTGTGTCCGTTACCTCTTCTACATGATAATATGTCGCAAAATTATCTCTTAGCTCATTTTTACTGTACACTTCCTTTAAACCTGCATAATTTGTTGCCTTTGATCTTCTTTATCTCCTGGGGCGAATGCATGTCAATAACACAGAGCTGGAATGGCTTTTTGTCTAGCTGAAATATCACAGAGAATGAAAGCATGCTCTACCATGATAGATTATGTGGCTATTAAAATGATGTAAACATTGAAATAAGTGCTGCCAAGATTGTTTTCTTTTTGTACTGTAAAAGGTCTGATCAATGCACTTGATAAATCAATTATGAATGTTTATTCTCAGGCTGCCTGACAATGTAGGCAGCCTACAGTGTGTTTTCTGTTCAATTCCTGCTAGATAATTTACCCGTCAAGGCATAGTGCTAGAGCCGCACCATGACAGTGGGATTGGAGGATAAAATCAATGCTAGCTTTTCCTTCTCCCTTAGGTGATCCATGTGCCTAAATGCTTTCAGACTGTATTACTCTGCAACAACATTCAGGCTGGGTTCACACCTATGCAAATGCGTTTCCCCGCATTCAATTTCACATAGCAGGAGAATGTGACTGTCTCTCTATGGAGCCCGTTCACATATCTCCACAGTGGGTCCGGTGCGGTGTGCCGGAAAAACATGTGCCTTTTTTGGTGCATTTCGGGTTTGATTTCAGCCCAAAATTCGGGCTGAAATCAAACCTGAACCGGCGAACCGGCGGTTTCATGAGACATTGAGTTACCACCCTGTGCCTAAACGACCATCTGGAGTGAGTCTATTTGGGAGACTTTGCCTTAACGACCGTTTGGAGTGAGTCTATTTGGGAGACTTTAAATCCCTGTGCTCAGAAAGACAGCTGTAATAACGGTCATCCACCTCTGGTAAGGAGACCACATTATCACTATTTGGGTGTCCTTTTGGTGGAAGAAGACTTCTCTCTTTTTACACATTCAACTTATATGCACCGATGTGAATCACAGTATATGGACTTGTTTTGCCTTTCTGGCCTATTATTCTTATTCACCGATTTCTGAACTTTTTCTCATTTTTTTACTTGTATATATTTATTTTGTATCATTTTGCAATATTGGTTTAACCCTTGTTTAACCATTTATCAACACTTGTTTCATGCATCAGGTTTATCAAGTTTTTTCACTTAGCGCTGTACCTTATTATATATATTTAGGTCCAAATATCAGATTACAATAATCCAGCAGTGGGGTTTCCTCCACCCACCTTATTTATGTGGATGGAAGAATTTGTTTTTTTTGTTTTTTTGGCACAGCCTTCTGGTTGCACATAAATAAAAAAAATAGCACTATATGGGCAGGGAAAGGGACTTTTGGATAAGCCAGTTTCCTCACTATAAAAGGGGGCCCAGTGTAGACAGTGTATTGCAGCCAGGGCCGGCTTAAGCAGCAGCCTTAGAGCGCTAGGATAGGGTGGTGGTAAAATCTGAATCCCCAGCTACTTGCTGTGGATTTAGATTTTTACAGTGCTGCAGATGTGTTTTCTTACACACTCCAGCCGCTATAGTGGCAGGGGAGTGTGTGTATAGCAAAGCCGACTGTCAGCTTTCAAGTAGAAGTGATACAAGTAGCTGTGAAGCCGCCTATCACTTCTACCACCATCGCAATGTGCCACCCCCCCCTCCATGTTTCCTGGGCTCCGGTATCCAACCTGCGGGCCCAGTTCTGTCTTGGCGGGTGTCGCCCCATAAACATTTACTGTACAAAATAAGGTCCGTTGGGTTGGACCATAGGGTGAGTACATGTATTGAAACCTGGCTACAAGGGACAAGTTTAGAGGGTGGAGATAAATGGGGAATACTCGGAATGGTCAGGGGTGGGTAGTGGGGTCCTACAGGGTTCTGTGCTGGGACCAGTCCTATTTAATTCATTGGGTGGCAAAAATATGAATGCAATCTACTCACTAGTGGTAGAACCTCTGAGGGAATCTAGGATGGAAAGGGACCTGGGGCAGGGGCAGATCCAGGGGGGCAACAGGGCAATTGCCCCCTCTGAGAAATTAGTGATGGACAGGCCAGTCAGGGCACAAGTTTGCTGGTGGGTTAACCAGCGGGAGTCGGCACTCGGCAGGTCGTCAGGTGAGCGTGCAGACGGCCGCAGGCAGCACAGTCATTGAGTGAGTGGGCAAATTGGTCGGCGTAAGAGCGGATGTGCTAGCCAGTCAGTGGGGGTCGGCAGGTGAGTGAGCGCCTGAGTGGGCAGGTAGGCGGATGAGTATGGGGGGTCCGTAGCTGAGGGTGCAGGCGAGCAGGGCAATCATCGCGTGAGTGGGTGGGCCTATCAGCGTGAGCGCGGAGGTGCAGGCTAGTCAGCGAGTCAGCAAGTGTGGAGCAAAGAGATGACATCATCTCTCACTACCCACTCTGCATCACTGTAATTCCACACTCACTGTACAGCCGCAGACAGCAGAAAGATTACATCATCTCTCTGTTGCCTGCCTTCACTCTGGCAAGTGACAATCTGCACCTTAGCAGGCCAAGGACAATCTGCAACATGTGGCAGGTGACGTGGCAAGGGATAATCAGCAACGTGTAGCAGGTGATGTGGCAAGTGACAATCTGCAACGTGTTGTAGGTGATGTGGCAAGTGACAATCAGCAACTTGTGGCAGGTGACGTGGCAAGTGACAATCCACATGTGACAGGTGATGTGGCAAGTGAAAATCAGCAGTGTGTGGCAGGGACATGGCAAGTGACAATCAGCAACATGTGGCAGGTGACAAGCCGCAAAATATTGTAGGTGACATGGCAAGTGACAATCCGCAACATGTGACAGGTGACGTGGCAAGTGACAATCCGCAATGTTTGGCAAGTGACTATCCGCAGCATGTGGCAGGTGACGTGACAATTCGCAACGTGTGGCAGGTGACGTGGCAAGCGACAATCAGCATCTGGTGGAAGGGACGTGGCAAGTGACACTCTTCGGCATTATGGTGAGTTGAACTATTTTATTCAAAACATTATATTTTAAAACACTTTATAATACAATGTAATAATAAAAATAATGCGCTTCAATCATCCTGACACCATAACAACCATGGTGCCAGGATGTTTGAAGCGCCAACACCAGCCACTGCCACAATAAATTTCCCACAAAAAAAACATATTTTCTGCCAGTGCCCCTCCCGAGACTAGACTCTGGATCCGCCCCTGCCCTGGGGGACCTAGTAGATGATAGGCTCAGCAATGGCATGCAATACCAAGCTGCTGCTAACAAAGCAAACAGAATAATGGCATGCATTAAAAAAGGGATTAACTGCAGGGATAAAACGATAATTCTCCCACTCTACTAGATATGATTTCAATTTACAAATACCGTACTGGCGACACCACAATAGGGATAAAACTTTTTAGCAGAAGGGAATCGAAAAAGACACATGGTCACTCATTAAAATTAGAAGAAAAGAGGTTTAGCCTTAAACTACGTAGAGTGTTCTTTACTGGCAGAGCGGCAAGGATGTGGAATTCCCTTCCACAGGCGGTGGTCTCAGCGTGGGGGGGGCATCGATGGTTTCAAAAAAACTATTAGATAAGCACCTGAATGACCACAACATACAAGGATATATAAGGTAATACTGACATATAATCACACATAGGTTGGACTTGATAGACTTGTATATTTTTTCAACCTCACCTACTATGTAACTATGTAACTGTGACAGGTGGGGGGCAATGTTACAGGTGAGGGGCAATGTAAATGAGGCGGGCAGTGTGACAGGTGAGGGGCAGTGTGACACGTAGGGAGCAGTGTGACAGGAGGAGGGCAGTGCGACAGGTGGGGGGCAGTGTGATAGGTTAGGGGCACTGTGACAGGTGGGGGGCACTGTGACTGTGACAGGTGGAAAGGCACTGTGACAGGTCGGAAGGCACTGTGACAGGTGGGTGGGCACTGTGACAGGTGGGAGGTGCTGTGAAAGGAGGAGGGCACTGTGACAGGTGGGGGCCAGTGTGACAGGTTGGGGGCACTGTGACTGTGACAGGTGGGAAGGCACTGTGACAGGTGGGAGGTACTGTGACAGAAGGAGGGCACTGTGACAGGTGGGGGCCAGCCTGACAGGTGGGGACAGTGTGACAGACGGGGGAGTTTCTGGCAATCTGACTTTTCATCCTTCCAATCCAAGTCAGTGACGGTTGCGAATTGGAAGCAGCCAGTCACGTGAGCCTTTGCATCTCTGATTGGCTGGAGTAGGTGTGGCTGTTTTTGTGTTTATTTCAATCGTGTTCGATCATGTTCTGCATGGGGTTCATGTACAGAGTTGGATATGTACCATTCTGAGTGAGGAGAAGGGGCACAGAGCTAGGTGTATACCATTATGGAGGAGGAAGGGGCACAGAGTTGTGCATATACCAGTCCGGGGAAAGAGGGAGCACACAGATAGATATATAAAACTATAGAGCAGGAGGGGGAACAGGGCTGGGTATGTGCCATTCTGGAGAAAATGGGACACAGAGCTAGGTATGTACCCCTATGGAGGAGTATGGAGGGTTTGCAGAGCTGGGTATGTACCATTCTCATCACAAAGCTGGGTGTGTACCACTATGCGGGTGGTGGGGGGCACAGATTGGGTATGTATTATTCTAGTAAATAATGGGATACAGAGCTAGGAATGTACAAATATTGAAGGGGAGGGGCACAGTGCTGTGCATGTACTATTCTGTGGAGGAGGGGCTGGGTATGTACTGCCATAGAAAAGGAGGGAGGGCACAGAGCTGGGTATGTTCCATTCTGGGGGAGAAGGGAAGGAAGGAAGAGAGCTAGGTATGTACCACTATTGACTAGGAGGGGTGCAGAGCTAAGCATGAATCATTTGAAGGAGGGGGGCAAAGATTTGAATATATATCATTCTGGGGGAAGAGGGGACACGGGGCTGGGTGTTTACCATTTTGAGGGAGGAGAGGGGCACAGAGCTGGATATGTACCATTCTGAAGGGGGGACAGAGCTGGATATGCACAATTCTCAAGAAGAAGGGGGGGCACAGAGTTGGGTATGTACCATTCTCAAGGAGAGGAGACCATCAAGCTGGTGGCCACACCCATTGTTCACCAAGGAGCGTTTCACATGCTGCATCACTAGTCTCCTTGGAGCCAAAGGTGCCCCAGGTGTTTTAAAATCTTTTAGTGTATACTACAGAAAAAAAAAAGTTTTGACTTGAAGAAAAGGTGGCACTGGCAACCCTACCAATCATAGAATCTGTACTACAGCTCCAGATGGCTTATTCATGTTGTACAGACACAGTGCTCCCATGAATCAAGCCAAAAACATATATTCGTCATATAAACAAAAATAACAATGAAAAATACAGGTATATTCTGGCATTCCATCCAAGGCGCCATCACCTAACCAATACCTAGTTTAGAATGCCACATTTTCCAAACAAATATGATTTGCCCTAATGCCTATGGATCTAAAACATAAGAAGTGTGAAAGATTGATCTTTTCTTTGTAACAGCTAAGTATTTCAAGAGTTAAATTAACATATTTTAATTACAGCTAAGGTGAGCAAAAGGGCAAAGAAGAATGTTCTATTACTTTAGGTGCGCTATAAGAACAATAACACTGTTTGTTCAGTATATCATCTGAATGGTAAGGTTACTTGCATAGAACATTTCTATCCATTGCCCTCTAGTGGCAAAATTGTCACATTTCTAAAGAATTGAATTTTTCCTGCATATAACTGAACAGAAAAAATAAGGTTTCATAGCATAAAATACCAATTCAAGATAAATAGAGGCTTTCAATATTTATCTTCTAAGTGCAAAGATGATAGCACAACTATGTTTATTTTTTTTCTTGTGTAAATTAAATGTTTATATGAGAAAAATAATATATATGAGATAAAATAACGAATAGTGTAAAGCCCTGTACACACGATCGGTTCGTCTGATGAAAACGAACCAATGGATTTTTTCATCAGATATCCGATGAAGCTGACTTTCATCAGTCTTGCCTACACACCATCGGTTAAACATCCGATCGTGTCCAACACGGTGACGTAAAACACAACGACGTGCAGAGAAAAATTAAGTTCAATGCTTCCGAGCATGCGTCGACTTGATTCTGATCATGCGTGGATTTATGACCGATGGATTTCTATCGTTTTTTTAACCATACAAGATTTTTAAAACAGGTTCTATTTTTTTTCACCGATGGGAAAAAAACTGATGGGGCCCACACACGATCGGTTCGTCCGATAAAAACGGTCCATCGGTCTGTTTTCATCAGACGAACCGATCGTGTGTACAGGGCATAAGGCATATACACTACAGCTGAGTAGTTGGATATGGATGTAGGGGGCGCTCTTACTAAGACAAATATATTGATAACGTGTGCAATATTAAATCAACTAGTACCTAAAATCCATAATCAAATGGTCATAGTATAGTGCAAAATATTAAATAGCATAAAGTAGTTGGCCATTTTTTTTTCAGCAGCCCGTGAACTCTCCCCTATGTTATCTTATATGTACATGTACACTCAGTCGTTTATAGTAGTTTAGAGGCAGTTGAGGTTACAGGCATCCGTGGATAAATTCTCTCGTGTGTATGGGGCCTTAGACCCCTTTCACACTGAGGAGTTTTTCAGGTGGTACAGCGCTAAAAATAGCGCTGCTATACTGCCTGAAAAACTCCTGCACTGCATACTCACTGAGGCGATGCTCTGGCCGCTCCTTCCCATTTAAAACAATGGGAAACCGCGGTAATACCGCCCGCAATGCGCCTCTGCAGAGGCGCATTGTGGGCAGTATTAACCCTTTACCGGCCGCTAGTGGGGGTTAATACCGCACCGCTATCGGCGAATCCCGCTATTTTTAGCGGCGCTATACCGCCACCGCACCTCCCGTCCCAGTGTGAAAGGGGCCTCAATTAACTTTCTAGAGCGCTCAACAGCACCCTGGTAGTTCATTGAGAATTACAAGCCAACAGCTTCAAAGGCTGTCGGCACTTTTAGTTTTCATGTTTACAGAACTTTGTGAATGCATGACGCAGCTGGATGAGCAGGCGAAGATCCCCTACTCCCTGTCAAAGTGGGGGTGTGGGGGCTGCTGCATCTGTAACACATTACACGTTAGGTGAACTTATTCTTTAAAGTGTTTGTGAAGGTAAAACATTTTCTGCTATAGTTCTCTCTGATATAGAACAGTAAGCTCCCCAGTGGATGTCCTTAATAAAAATATGCTGTGCTAATAGCTTATTTCAGAGTGCCGTTCGGTGCTCCGCTGACTGCTCGCTGGTCTCCTCTCCCGATGCGATATCTGCAAGGGGAGGGGCTGGGAAACCCCCGCTGACATCAGCCGAGAAGAGGGGAGGAGACCGGCGGGCAGTCATGTGAGTGCCAAACGGTGCTCTGAAGTAAGCTATTATACTGCATATTTTTATAAAGGACATCCACTGGGGAGCTTACTGTTTTATATCAGAGGAAACTATAAAATAAAACTTCTGTTATTTTTTTGCAGGAGGGGAGGATCGGTGAGGTGACAGGCAAGGAGGGGAGGGAGGAGGAGGACAAAGAGAGACAAAGACACAGGAGAGCAGGCTGCAGCTGATGGAGGCACGTAAATGGACCACAGTGTTAGGGCTCAGCAGCCGTGATAATCATGGTCAGTTTACAGGGGGGAGGGTATAGCCAGGCAGGATCAGCCAGATATTGCAGGTGTTGCAGGGGGCCAAATTATTTCTGTATAACATGCTTAAAAGAAACAGGATACATTTTTTTGTTGGGGGGGGGGGGGGTTAACAAACACTTTAAGTAGGGAATACATGCTATTTACAACAGAACTTACAATGCCATTTTGCCAGTCCGTGCCTTTGGATACCCATTGAAATCAAACGTCTGCATTGTACTTTTAATAGACTATAGAATGTAGGATACTGGCTATATTTGTAAGATAGTCCATTAGCAACTACTGTGCAGATGATCTAGTTGGGCAAATATATTATAAAACTTTACAATAGCCAACACTGCATGTTTTACCTGTGTAAATCGCAAAGAATCTCTGAGATCTGTAAACCAATAACTTACATTACAGTTAGAGCACTTTGCAAATCATTCTCTTCGCTTTTATATTTACTTAACATAAGGCCTCCATACTAGGTTTGTTTGTACACTTAATACACTTTTTTGAATAAGTTACCTGTTCTCGTAAGGAGGTGCAAAGCCCGGTCCTAATTTGTATATGACATTTAGCTTTCCTTTCCATGAGTTTGGTGCCTCGTTTCCAGACATCTTACTAGAAAAACAAAAGCATTATAAGACTGCTTTCACTTAAAAGTAGTTTTATGCCATAAACATACATGTTTAGCCTAAATTATGTAAACTATCTTTTTTTTTTTTTTTTTTACACAGAACCTGTATTTTTTTTTTTTAAGCATAATTTTTATTGAAATGTTTCAAACATTACAAAGTAGTTTAAACATGGTAAGTAAGAACCCTAAAACAGGAGCATAGACTTAATTGGGTTACTCAAGATACATGTTGAACTAATGTGTACAAACAGAAAGGAGGCTGACCATATGTATCGCCAGGGCACCAGTCACAAAAAGGGGCAAGATCCTTAACCTGCATAATGGTCCAGGTCTTAAGTGGTTAAAAACAGGATAATTAGCGTTTCATGTGGTCTAAGGAGCAGTCCTGTGGATGGCAAGTTATATGAAGATCTCAGCAAATAAAAGTGTTAAAACGATAATCATGCTGTAGAGGTTAGTGCCCTTTTAGACAGGTGAGAGACCTGTCTAAAAGGGCACTAACCTCTACAGCATGATTATCGTTTTAACACTTTTATTTATCTGGGTGGGTATGGGGGTGGGGTTAGTATGTCCTATTTATTCTAGAACCAGAAGAGCCAGGAGCAGAGAGTTATGGGAAGAGGTTACTCCAGGTATACTGACATGTAAGCCTGTAGCCTTAGGAATTGAACCCTTAGGCCCCGTACACACGGTCGGACAAAACCGATGAGAATGGTCCGACGGTTCTCCGCTGAAGTGGCCTGATGGTCTGATGTGTGTACACACCATCAGTTCAAAAACCGATCGGGTCAGAACGCGATCGGGCAGCGGTCCATCGGTTCGGTTTTGAAGCATGTTTTGAAATTTTGGACCGAAGGAAAACAGACCGATGGCCTATACACACGGTCGGTTTGGTCCGATGAAACTGAACCTCGGTCCATTCTCATCGGTTCGGTCCGACCGTGTGTACAGGGCCTTAGAGGTAGGCTCATGACAGTCCCGATTGGGGAAGCCACTTATGGGGGACCTGCAGTTAGGACAGTGGAAGAGTTGGGCAATCATCCTGTATTTATGTTGGATATGTGTGGAATACATTTGTTGGATTTGGGGGAGTGGAGATGAGAGTTGTGTTGTAATGAACTGGTTCATTATACTTCTGCTATAGTAAAATCATTAAAAGGCTAAATGTGTGGCAATTCCTTATTTTCAGAGGTGGGTCTCAGGCCTGGAGAATGTGACCAAAGATGGAGGCATTTCTCTGTGTTACAGGTGTGTGCCCTATCCTGTTCCTGTTGCAGGAGCATGGTAGGAGGTGCTCTTAGCCGGCATGGCTGTTGCTGCCAGGGAATCAGGGCCCTGGTTACAATTCTACAGCGCATTGACATTCTTAAGGCTCATACACACAGTCAGACATCCAACAAAATTTCCCTTGGATTTTTTTCCTAATTGATTTGTCCGGCCACACCCATAGCATACACACAGTCAGACTTTTCTGAAAACTTTTCTAAAACTTTCCTAACATCACGTGTTTTTTTTGCTATTTTCTGCTCTTTACCGCCACCCTTTGGTTAACTTCTGCTATTGTTTGTTGCTTTTAACATTGGTTCTGAGCATGCGTATTTGCACTTTGTCCAAAAGTTGGTTGGATTGCTGTACACACAGTCAGACAAGGCACCATCGGACTTTTGTTGCAGAAAAGTTGGTCCGTTTGCAGACCCAACTTTTTGTTGGATGAAACCCGAAAAAGTTGGTCCGATGGAGCGTGCACACGGTCAGACAAATTAGAAAACTTGCAGATTTTGAAGTCGGTTGGCAAAAAGTGTGACCGTGTGTATGGGGCTTTATACTAAAAAATATTTAGAGATATAAAAGCCTTCCATCAGGGAGGTCTATCCTCCTTTGTGAGTAGTCTTGAATGTAGACCAAATCTGCCCAATCTGATTTAAACCTGCATAAATGTAACTATTATATGAGTCTCAAACTGAGCAAAGTAAAAAGTCAAGAGAATGCTAGAATTCAAAATGGAATCTGTATAATTAGATCACACTGATAAATTACCTTTAGACCTTATTCACACTAGAATGATTTCAAGCATGTTTCCCAAAGAGCTTCAACGCTCAGCATCAACATTCCCAATACATTCAATACATTCAATGGTGCATGTTCATGCTTGAATGTCACGTCACTCAAAACTTGCCATTCTTTGGGGAAAGGTTGTTTATTAGTCTATTTGTTCGTCTCTCTATAAATATAAAGTGCAAATTGTATGTTACAAAGAGACCATTGTAATTATTATTGTCTTAAGCAGGCCATACAGTACTTAGATCAAAATTCAGGCGGTTCAGCTAGGATCAGCTGAATTTTGATCCATGTATGGGCACACTAGTTGTACACAAGTCGATCTAATGGATAATGGTTAAAAACAATGTTTTGTTTTCAACTGTGGTGATGAGAAAAAAGGGGCGGGATAGAAACTTTTCCTCAAATTAATGAAATTCTAACTGTGAATGTGGCTTTTGTTCCGGGAAAAAGGTACGTCTTCTAATGAAACCTATTTAATAGACATGTGAATTCGTTTTCGCTCGAATTTCGTGTTCGTTTTAACAAATGGCCAGAACCTGAAATACGAAAAAAATCAGAAACAAAAAAATGCTTTATTTTCATATACATTATATTTTCGTATAGTTGCGACAACAATTCGATATATAGATAGATAGAAGATTTGAAATGACGGGGACAATAGCAATCTGTGTCTATCGAACGTGCGGTTGAATGTGCCTAGCCTAACTATTAGTCCAAGATTATTTCGGGAGTAACGAAATACATTTATTTTTCGGATGCAACAGAAATTTCCGAAACAAAATATTTCAGTGTGCACATGTCTACTATTTAATATGTCTGGGATTCTACTTAAAAAAGCTGCTCTGAACAAAATTTTAAGGGCTTTCGTACAAAATAAGTTGAATCAATGATAGCAATAAAGAATGTTCTGATTTTTTTTTTTTTATTTCTGCACGAATATTTGAACTAAAATATAAACTTGTATGGCCAGCACTACCCTGCTGAGTGTAACCAACAATACCTAAAAGTTTAGGTTTCATGGCTGTTATATAAGGGTACCTGAGATACTTGACTGCATCATTGTAGCCTATTGGAGTCACTGGGATCTTTGGTAATGCTACATCCTTTTCATCCAAATAAAACGCAGAGCCTAAAAATGAAATTGGATTATGCTTTTACTAATGATCTTTTCATAAAATTGTTCAGTTATTGTCCAAGCTGAAGATTTTCCTTGTGCTGCACAAGTTGAATTCTGCAAATTATTGACTTCTATACAAAACTCTATAGACAATTATTACATTTATTCTGGTGATCATTGATAAACATTGTTTCCGTTTGCCTGAATGCTTCAAAATATTAACAATGACAAAAAAAAATCTTTAGTGGTTAAAAACGTCACTCAGTTTAAATAAACAGCGCAAATGTCAGCATATCTGTTTTCTACCTTGGTGCAGATGTGTAAAGTGCCAAAAAATTGTTTTAAATACTCTAAAAACTAAACTTCATTGACATTAGTGTTGATCATTACAAAAGAAAATTGTGTAAACCTATACATTTACTTTTAGATATATTGGGCAGGGGTAGAGACCTCTATTGGAAAGTCCTCAAAATTAAGAATACATCTCATCTCTGACAGTTCTAACTGAACCAGGTGTACCCATTGGAAAATTCTGTTCCAGTAACAAATGTAATCATTTGCATTCCTCATCACTTGTTTCCTGGTGTCATTGGACATCAGAACAAATTAGTAAGGTTAGGTCTCACCAATGGAGACATAAAAAATTGGATAAAGGTTCTAACCCCTCTCCACTCTATCCAAAACTCGAAAATTCAGTTTTGGTTGATTTATTATCAATTGTTAATGTAGCGCTACCCCCGCTGGAGCCGCTGGTTGTTTGTGGGATTGGCGTATTGAGTTACCTTGCAGGGTGTCTAGGGGTGATACTAGTGAGTTGAGACAATGAGCGAAGGTCCAGTCATCAATTGAATTTTCTTTAATGCTTTATTCCAAGGCCCAACATGGGAAACATCAACATAAGACAAGATAGGAAAGGTTGATGAAGCACAAGAACAACTTTAGTATCAGGCTTTGGATATGAAAAGAGCAGTCCTGCTCTCAGTAATGACGAGATCAGTTCGTCGCCACTCTAGCCAGAGTGGGTAAAGTGCCCCCGGACAGACTTCTACCACAAGCCTGGCAGCCGAAATGTCACTTGTGAATTGCCGGGAGGAACAGACCTCTGCCACAGGCCTGACTCTGGACCTCTGCCACAGGCCTAGCGATTCAGGGTGCAATAATTGGATTGAGCAAATCCTCCCAGTAAATTTCAGTTAAGGTCACCGGTTGACGGCTGCAATATACCTGTCAGTATCGCGGTGACCAGATCCCCGATGGTTCATTCAGGCCTCCTGGATAACCTCTCTCCGGGTCTCCCTGAGCCGATTCCCCACTGCACAGCTCTCAGCTTAGGATCCTCTTAGCAAAGGTTGGGAGCCAGAAAATCTCTGGGGGCCCTTTCATCATCAGGATGAAGCTCTGCATGGTGCGCAACTCCGGCCAGGTAGGCCATGGTGGTGGGGTCCATGGATGCGCGCACCCTGAAGGTGGATGCCGCACCTGGAACTCGGACCCCGCAAAGAGAACACAAATCAATGGCGTCTGCCACAGATATACCCCTCCCCAGCATGCCCAGCGAGGGAAAACTCCTCTAATTGGCTGCTGGGGAAAAGTGGCTCTGCCAGAACCCCTCTAGCGCCAACTGCCGCCCAGAGATGGAAACGCACCCCTGAGACGCAGACTGAACTACAAGACAGTTCTGAAAGGACAGCAGCCCTGCAGTTTAACAAATTGTGAATGGGAGCAAAATAACTCTCCCATTCCCCACTAACTTTAGCGTAGTGCCCATACTGAAAGTAAGGGGGCGCTACATTAAAATCTAAATTTGCAAAGTCTAGGTTTGTTTCTTGAATGTGTAAATGGTTGAGAACTGCATGGAATCATATTCAACTTCAAATATTCCTAATCTTTGACCATTGCGAAAAATTTACAATCTCAAACTCTGAATTTATGTGGAAAGCAGCACTTTGCGACAACTAAAGAGTTATCAACTGTGAAGCCAACATTCCGAAACCCAAACAGACACATGGCCGCCAAAGGATGAATTAGAACTGCTGCTAACACTGTAGAAAATCACAAGCATCATGATTCATGACATCACAATAAATTGATTTAGACATGGTGGTGCATTCAGGCAATGGTAATAGTAGCCCCTTCAGATGCAATCTTTTTTATATTTTTATCTGGCCGTACACCACCCAACTTTAAACGTGATCTGAAAATAATTAGGTACTGGTAGTGAAGAATTTCACAAAGAAAACCTTAAATGTCATGTGTGATGAAAAAAAAACTTTAAAATGACTGTTCAGAAATATAGCTATACAAATATGAACTCACTACTTTACTGACTATAATGAAAATAATGTATTCTCAGTTTACCCTTACCTCAAAAATATATTGTGTTAATAGGCATTTGGACTGTAAGCTTCTTACCAATCGAGGGGTAGAAGGGGGTTAACGGATCTCCATCTCCTCTTAAAACTGTTCCTCGCTGAGCTCCTGTGCCTGGCAACCACCAATCATCTGGGTATACTCGTTCTTGGTCACCAAATGCATAATCCGCTGGATCAGAGTATATTATCATCCCAGCACAGCCAAATAACTCTCCATTTCTTACCTAATAAAGATTGAGACTTGACAATTTATTTATTTTATACCCCTACAAAGCTGCTGAAACTTATTTTACTTTACTGACCTTGTCACCTCTGAATATTTGCCCATATCTAGCAATTGCCACAGTACCAGTTAAATTCATTGACAGATTGCGGGTGAGGAAATGAAAATCTTCCACAGTAGCATAGTTAACATATACTAGATCTCCCTGTTAGAACAAAACGGTTGCATTAAAATTGTTACTTTATATTTACATTAATGTAGTAAATTGGAATTAAGAATATTACAATAGTTGCATAATTATCAAGATTTTATTTTGAGATCTAAATAGATTTTAGCTAGAAAGTGATCATTTTTTTCCCACCATATATTTATCATCAATGATAACATGTTTTTTCTAAATGGCTCACCACAATAACTCCGGATGGTGAATAGGCATTGAACGGGTTAACCACAGTGGAATCATTCTGATCAGGACTAAGTATTTTCTCGACTTTTTGTGATAGGTCACTTTCCACACCATCAGCAGACACAATGGCAATGTAGTTGGGATCACTTGCATTAGGGTAAGAAAGGAGAACTGTATAGTTGTATATTTTAACTCCATCTAGGTTTGATTGCCATGTCTTGTACATATAGTTGACTAGAACTTCCTCTTCTTGGTGGCTTCCTGCGATATGAGGCTTGCCAGCGAAAAACCTAGAGAAAAACACATTCCAGGTATTTAGTGCGGAAATAACTGCTTGATATTGTAAGTTGAAAAATGCAATTATCATTTCATCCTCTTGTATTAATTTATGGCTAGGTTTAGGTCTCATTTACATGGGCAGTCAGAAGGCAGAAGGTAGAAATCTGCAGTGGAGATGTGTTTTACCACCCCCGATCACCAGTTAACATGACTACCATCAATGTTAGTACACACTGTCACTGTTGGTGAGGTGCCATCATCATCTGTGCTGCTACACACTGCTGTCAGTGTCACTGTGACCTCGTACACACGACCAGTTTTCCCGTCTGGAAAATTGCCATGTCAGCTTTTGGTTCGGGAAAACTGTCCGTGTGTATGCTCCATAGCAGTTTTTCCAACAGGAGAACATGTTCTCTTTTTTCCTGCTGTGATTCCCGGTGGTCTTTTTCCCGGCAGTTTCCTTATGGGAAACACTGCGGTGAAGCATACACACGGCCGCGATTCGATTCCCGGCCAAAGCTCTCACCGCAGTTTTCCCGACAGTAAAAACCTCTGGTGAGTACAGGGGGAAAGTGACCGAGTAGGTTCTCGGTTTTCCCAGCAGGCTTTTTACCGCCAGGAATACGATCGTGTGTACGGGGCATTAGAGTCAATTTCATGTGTGTGTGTGCCGCCCATTCTAATTACTTGCCCTCTAAGGGCCAGATTCACAAAAGAGATACAACGGCATATCTCCTGATACGCCGTTGTATCTCTGTGATCCGCCCGTCCTAACTATGCGGCTGATTCATAGAATCAGTTACGCATAGATAGCCCTAAGATCCGACAGGTGTAATTGACTTACACTGTCGGATCTTAGGATGCAATTCTATGCCGGCTGATAGGTGGCGAGGCCATTGCGGTCGGCGTAGAATATGCAAATGACTAGTTACGGCGATCCACGAACGTCCGCGTTACCCGTCGCTCAAACTTTATGTTGTTTCCGTCGAGATACGCGTCGTAAAATTAGGGCTGCCCTCTAGGTCGACTAACCAATGTTAAGTATGGCCGTCGTTCCCGCGTCGAAATTTAAAAAATCACGTTGCTTGCGTAAGTCGTCCGTGAATGGCGCTGGACGCCATTTACTTTAACGTCTAAACAAATGACGTTCGTGCAGAGCACGGAGCATGCGCTGTACGTTCGGCGCGGGAACGCACCTAATTTAAATGGTGCCCGCCCCATTTGAATTAGGCGGGCTTGCGCCGAGCGGATTTACGTTACACCGCCGCAAGTTTACAGGTAAGAGCTTTGTGAATCAGGCACTTACGCTGTAAACCTGCGGCGGTGTAACGTAAATGGGATACGTTACGCTGCCGTGGAGCAACGTAAATGTATCTGAATCTGGCCCTAAATTCCTGTCCCTGAGACTTTTTTGTACCTATTAAACAGTTTGATATAAATTATAAACAACACAATTTTAATAGAATTTTAATGCATTTTTCTTTAAAACAACCTCACTGCTAAAGAAAAAACCTTGATGGATTTTCTATGTAAAAAAATGATGGTTTTAATGATTTTTCGAATAAATTATTATATTTATCTATTTTTATATATTTTTTGTTGTTAATATGTTGCTCATAAAGTCCCATTTCCTGCTATTGCTACTTTTATTCTATATCTTCCAGGGATGAGGCATAGTGTATTATAATATTTCCATGGTAGCCATGCCATGGTGACATATCTAAGTTAATTGGTTTAAAGTACAATGGTAGTTGTTGTTTGGGATACACTGTAGTGTTATATCTACAATGTCACTGAACAGTATTATTTTCAGCTAAATAGTTGGGTCACTTCCACTGGAGGTGGAAAAGATCCAACTAATTACCTGAAGAACTGGATGTCATTGTGTTTCTGTGTAATCAATAATGATCTTGTTGTTCAGATCTAAAGTCATACATAAGGACGAGTCTATTCACGGTTATTATAAATAATATTGCAGCATAAGTGAATGACCTGGGCCTACTTAGTTAATTCAGCAATTTAGACCTGTGTGATAGAAAGAGATCTTTGAAAAACAATGTTGAAGAACTGGAAGATCAAGCCAGATATACAGTATCTGAGCAATGTAATTTTAAAAGTAAACATACATTGCAAAACCAACGGAAAGCAAACGGCGTGTAACCTGTTTAAATGCTTATTGATTAAGCCAAATCATACATTGAAACAGATTTGAATGGCAACTATAGCAACCTCACAATTACTTTCACTAAAAGGGAATTTGTTAAGGGGACCCTGTTATCAGAAAACAAATGTCATCAACCACCTCCCCGTATATGTGTATTCAGTGGTGGTATTTGGGAGATTAAACTCATGTGGTAGGTGCTGTTTAATGAGTTTCCCCATATCAAACTGTATTTTAGGGCACGGCAGCCCACTTTTATTAAATAAATCACAAAGAAGAAGAACATCATGCACAACCTGGTGGATGTTTTTTACACCAGGGGCAATTCATTGGCCTCATGGAACATGTTTCGATACTCGGCTCACAGCCCTATTCTATTGAAATGATCGGTAAATTGATTGACCGAATACCTACATTTCTTGGATCTGCTCTCTTCATAGGGAGCCCGGTTTCTAACTGACTACTTTATTGATTTTATGACCTGTGCTCTCATCCATACTAGAGCATTTGCTGCTTTGTATCTTCCTGAAGAAGCGGGTGTTGACCCCTGAATTGCGTTGGAGAACGTAACAAGCTATCTATGCTGTATGTGGGATAAGGTAATAAGCCATTTACATTTAGAATTCAACACACCATCACTTTATGTGATGAAAAAAAACGACATTTTTAAAAACGTCAATTTAAATGACCGTGTGTGGGGGGAAAACGTTGTTTTATGTCTTGTGAAAAACGTCAAAAAAAATTGAAGCATGCTTCAATTTTTTGTGTCGTTTTTCAAAACGTCGTTTTTTGTTTCGCAAAAATTGACCGTGTGTAGCAAAAAACGACATTTAAAACAACGTTTTTAAACCGGCGCATGCCCAGAAGCTAGTTATGAAGCGAGCTTCAATGGAAAAAAGTGGTGAACGTAACCTCGCTTTGCTAGAGCATTGTGAAAAAACGATGGTGTGTAGGCAACGTCGTTTTTGAAAATTGAAGTTTCAAAAACGTCGTTTTTTACTTCACAGAAAATGTCGTTTTTTTCCATCACATAAAGTGATGGTGTGTACCAGATGATGAACAATTTGACCGATTTTTATTTGTGAATGTCTTGTTTTTAACAATATTTTTGTATTTAATATAATTTACAATTTTTACATATATGTAATTGTGGTACCGTTAAAGCCCTATAACATGTATAGTTAGTGTTGGCTTCTGTTGATTTTAAGAAATTAAGAAAGTTCACCTAGACATCAGTTTCTTCCACATTAAAGTGAAGCTCCATCTAAAAGGGAAACTCTTCTTGTTTGCTTCCTCCCCCCAATCAATTGCTGCCAGTGTGCCCATCAATTCCTCCCCCCAATCAATTGCTGCCAGTGTGCCCATCAATTTCTGCCAGTGTGCCCCATCAATTGCCACCAGTGTGCCCCATCAATTGCCACCAGTGTGCCCCATCAATTGCTGCCAATGTCCCCATCAGTTGCCGCCAATGTGCCCCATCAATTGCTACCAGTGTGCCCCATCAAATGCTGCCAGTGCACTTACCTGTCTCAGTGCTGTCCTCCACGCTATGAGTCCTTCATGTCTTCTCCTGTCCTCTTTCCCATTATCTCTGCTATGATTGGATACTTGATAGGCATCCAATCACAGCCCCTGTTGTTACAGCCAATCAGGTGACAGGGTAATCAGACCCGAGCACCTGATTGGCTGAGAGGTGGGTCAGTGTTAGAGAAGTGATATATTCACTTTTCAAACACAACACTGTGTAAACAACGAACACACAGCATTGCGCCCGCTATATACCAATTTAACTCTAATCAGGCGCTTCCAAAAAACACCCCCACCGCTGCGATTCAGATGCCGGTGCCCCGACAAGGGGCCGGACACCTGAATAGGGGGCAGCAGCGGCGACAAAAAATAGATTCATGCATTGCATGAATCTATCTATTGGTGATAGAGCGGTGCAGGAGAGAGGGGGCGCACCACCACTGGAAGGGTTATAACATTTGTTGTTTATATTTCAGTGTCTGCATTGGTGATAATTTCCCCATTTCTTGTACGACTGACACTGGTCACTAGAACAGAAAATCTCCCCAGCGGGGCATGTACAGTAATATAAACATTCTAAAGACAAAAGCTCACTTCTGAAGTGCCCAGTTACTTTTTATGTTCACAAAGATAATCTATGATTAGTATATATATATATATATATATACACAGAGAGAGAGAAAGAGAGAGAGAGATCTGCAACACAGATGAAGGAACTTTGAATAAAAGTACATCTAATGAAATGATTACTGGGAGTTAGATTTTTGTGAAGGATTAAATAATAGGCTGCAAACAATGCATCTGCACATCTATGATGTAAATTACTAACATCTAATGTATAGGCATTAAGGCACATTCAGTTCAATAAATAAAATAACTGACTGTGGTTAACATTACGTAATATGGAAATGCAAAGTCTTTGTAATGGATGTAATAACTGGTATGTACAATGTATGCAAGTGAAATTTCAAGATAATAAAGCATACACAGGATGACGCACATTAAAGGAGCACCAGTGGTGTGATATTTAAAAAAAAAAAAAAAACCTGTTGGTCTTACTGCAAGTTCTTGTGGATTTCTTCTGCTCGAATCTCTTGATGAAGCTGATTGCTGTATTTGGGGTCCCCATCTGTGCTCATCCTCTGAAGCCATGTGGGTAGTCTTGGCGCAATGGCAAAATGTCCAATAAGAATGCCGATCACTAGAGAAGCCACGCCCAAAGCGATTACTCCCAGGACTTTCATCCGATGCATGATGAACTAAAGTCAGGGTGGGACAGAGACATTTGTTATAGTATACAATCGATAAAAAGATAATATAAATAAGTGAATGAGAATATACAAATTCCAAAGTTGATTGGCATCAATCCCACTCATTTCTTATGTGAAAGATATTGGAGTTTTAAAGTGGATCGACGGTCTTTTACATACAATGTCTACTGCACACTTCAGCCCCGAGAGGTTTTAACTCCTTAATGACCAGGCCATCTTTTGCGATACGGCACTGTGTCGCTTTAATTGGCAATTACGCAGGCAGGAAACAAAGGACGTAAATTTTGTTTGGGTACAGCACCCAAACAAAATTGACGTCCTTTTTTTTCCTACAAATAGAGCCTTTCTTTTGGTGGTATTTGATTACCTCTGTGATTTTTATTTTTTTATGCTATAACCAAAAAAAAAAAAAAACTGTAAATTTTGAAAAAAAATTATATATTTTTTACTTTCTGCTATAATACATACCAAAAAAATATACAAAAAAACAAAACAAATGTATTCATCAGTTTAGCCCAATATGTATTCTTCTACATATTTTTGGTAAAAAAAATCGCAATAAGCGTATATTGATTGGTTTGTGCAAAAGTTATAGCATCTTCAAAATAAGGGATAGATTTATGGACTTTTTTTTTGTTTTTTTTTTGTGTTTTTACTGGTAATGGCGGCAATCTGCTATTTTTAGCTGGGCGGCAATATTTCGGACAAATCTGACCCCAAGTGAAACTTTTTGGGGACCAGTGATATTATTACATTAATCAGTGCTATAAAAAAGCACTGGTCAATTTATATATGACACTGGCAGGAACAGGTTAACACTAGGGGGCAATCAAGGAGTTAATTGTGTTCCCTGGTGTGTGTTCTAACTGTGTGGGGGCTGGGCTGCCTAAGACAGCAAAGAGTAAGGCCCCTTTCAGACGTACGGATCCCGTGAGGATCCGTACCTTTCTTATCCGCTTGCTCAGCGGGGATCGCTCCGTTGATTCCCGCTGAGCCGGCAGATGACAGGGCGGTCCCTGCTCTCCCCTATGGGGGGATCGGATGAACACGGACCCTAGAATTTTTTCCTCTGTCTGCAGAATTGGAGCATATGAGATCAGGGTATCAGCGGATGTTTATCCGCTGACACCAGCTATCCTATAGGGATACATGTATGTCCCTTTTTCATCCATAAATAGATGGATGAAAAAATGGACATACGGTCCGCTGGTGTGAAAGGGCCCTTAGCTGTTCCTGATCACTAAGAACAGCAGATCTCAGAGTTGTCCCCTGACAGAATGGGGATCCGCCTTATTTACATAAGCAGATCCCATTCTGCCTCTCCGCACCACGATCGTGGGTGGCCAGCGGAAATTGAGTCTGCGGGACCTACGAGCATGCTCCTGCCGTGTGCAGCGGGAGCACACGTGCCTGCAGTTTAACATGCACAGACCGACGTACAGGTACATCAGTTTGCGTAGGAGAGCCGACCTGCCGCCATATACTGTATATACTGTTGCTGGTCGGCAAGTTGTTAAGCTATACTCCATACAGATAAATGAAAAGCTCAAATGAGTGCATTTTTTTTCCAAACAAAAAGAGCTTTCTTTTGGTGGTATTTAATCACTACTGTTTATTTTTTTTGCAATATAAACTAAAAAAGAACAGAAAAGTTTACAAAAAAAATAAGCTTTTTTAGTTTCTATTACAATTTCTTTAATAAAGGAATTTTTCTTCATAAATTTAGGCCAAAAGTTATACTGCTACATATCTTTGGTAAAAAAAATAACCCAAATTGGTGTATATTATTTAGCCTGTGTGAAAGTTATAGGGGCAGATCCACAAAGATATTACGCCGGCGTATCTCTTGATACGCGGCGTAATTTCAAATTTTGCGCGTCGTATCTTTGTTTTGTATCCTCAAAATAAGATACAACGGTATCTCGGCTAGATCCGACTGGCGTACGTCTTAGTACGCCGTCGGATCCAAGCTGCAATTTTTCGGTGGCCGCTAGGTGGCGTTTCCGTTGAATTCCGCGTTGAGTATGCAAATTAGCTAGTTACGGCGATCCACGAACGTACGTCCGGACGGCGCATTTTTTACGTCTTTTGCGTTCGGCTTTTTCCGGCGTATAGTTAAAGCTGCTGTTATGAGGCGTACTCAATGTTAAGTATGGCCGGCGTTCCCACGTACAATTTTGAATTTTTTATGTCGTTTGCGTAAGTTGTTCGCGAATAGGGATTTGCGTAGAATGACGTCACCGTCGTGAGCATTGGCTTGTTCCGGGTTAATTTCGAGCATGCGCACTGGGATTCCCCCACGGACGGCGCATGCGCAGTTAAAAAAAAACGTTGTTTACGTCTGGTCACGACATATTAACATAAAACACGCCCCCATTACATCCATTTGAATTCCGCGCCATTACGCCGCCAAAGATACACTACGTCACCGTAACTTACGGTGCAAATTCTTTGAGGATTCGAAAAAAAAGAATAAAGTTACGGCAGCGTAGTGTATCTTAGATACGCTGCGCCCTGCGCAAAGGTATGTGGAACTGCCCCATAGAGTCTACAAGCTATGCTACGTATTGTTGAAAATTTAATAATCCTGATGTACTGATGACCTATCAAATTTCTTGAGGCTCTGAAACATCAGGACAGTACATTACCCCCTAAATAACCCCTTTTTGGAAAGTAGACAGGCCAGGGTATTTAGTAAGAGGCACGTGAGTTTTTTGAAGTTGTAATTATTCCCACAATTCTTTGGTAACTGAAGATTTTTTTAAATATACACAAAAATGTCATATTAACAAGTTATTTCTCACACGTCACAGGCATGCTTGCAATTACAACCCAAAAAACACATTCTGCTACTTGTCCTGAGTATGTCAATACCACATGTGGGAGTCTTTTTTACAGCCTGGCCACATACAGAGGCCCAGCATCCAAGTATCACCTTCAGGCGTTCTAGGGGCATACATTACACATTTAATTTCCTGACTACCTATAAAGCCCTGTATACACGATCGGTTTTCATCGGACAAACCGATCGTGTGTGGGCCCCATCGGTTTGTTTTCCATCAGTGAAAAAAAAATAGAACATGTTTTAAATTCTTCCTATGGATAAAAAAACGATAGAAAAAACGATCTGTGTGAAAGTCCATCGGTCAAAAATCCATGTACGCTCAGAATCAAGTCATCGCATGCCCGGAAGCATTGAACTTCATTTTTCTCGGCACGTCGTAGTGTTTTACGTCACCGTGTTTTGGATTTTTGACTGATGGTGTGTAGGCAAGACTGATGAAAGTCAGCTTAATCGGATATCCGACGAAAAAATCCATCGGATTTGATTCCATCAGATATTTGATCGTGTGTACAAGGCTTTAAACTTTTGAAGGCAGAGGAGCAACAGGACAGTGGAAACGCCCACAACATGACCCCATTTTACAAAGCAAATACCTCATTGTATATTCTGTGAGGCATAATTAGTCTTTTGAACATGTCACTTTTTTCCACAAGTTTTTGGAAAATGTGGAAAGAACATGGAAACATGTTTTTCTTACACAAAGTTGTAAATTTATAAGCTATTTCTGACACATAGCATGTACATATCAATAATTACACCCCAGAATGCATTATGCCATTCAGACTCTCCGCCCACCTCTACACTCCCCTTGTCAACATGCATTTTCTCCCATGTATTTCTTACACTGAATTCTGCTATGATCAAAATCTAGAAAAGTAACCACATGACTTCAGAAAAGGAGCGGGGGTGGCAATTAAAAAATAATACCTGTCTGAAGCTAGTGCATGAGATATGTAAATAACCTGTCACTCACAGCAAGGGGGCGGAACGGACTAAGGTTTTTCTCTGTAAGTCCATTTTATTTCACTGAACAATAAAAGAGGATTGCTCAGAGCTGGATTAACTCTGTGTGGCAAGACTGGGCACAGATTATAGGAAACCTTATACTCTACATTGTGACATAAAAAATAAAAATAAAACATTTCAGGTTTACATCCACTTTAAGAATAAACTTGATCAAACTACTATTAGGGCCACTGTTCATCATTGCTGTCTTATTTCTCCCCTATTTGTCTTGTATTTACACATAAGTTTAATCAGAACAGAAATTGGTTAGAAGGCATGGAAGTTAGCAATGTGTGTCCTTCAGGGGCTGCATACAGTATACTGCATACTTTGTTGTTCGAAATGAATATACGCTGTTGCCTGGGTACTGTGCCACATGGGTGTGGTAATCTATTGTTCAATGGCATTAGTTCATTTTTTTTGTGCGGGGGGGGGGGGGAGCTGTTTGCAGGGGGGGGGGCATACAACATTTTGCTATAGGGCCCTGTGATTTCTAGTTATGCCCCTGCATAGAACTGTAGATTTGGAAACAAATACATGAAATCATTTGTGTTTCCTTCATAAAAAATTGCCCTTTCTGTTCTGTTTCCAATGATTTGGACTTTGTACATAGTTACTGATTCAAGTAAACATTTTAAGCACTAGTTGTCTCTGTGATGTGCCCCGTGAAGTTTGCCAGAGTGAGCAAGGTCAAGGCTAAGTCGGATGAGAAAGATGATCTTACTACCATAATTGCTGGTCTATTCAAAAATACCCTCTAGTCATGCAATTAGACAGAAAATACCTGAGAAACTAAAGATGTTGTGATTGGTTCACATGGGAAAATTATGGTGGCCAGAAATAGGAGGGTCAGCTAGCCTGGCAGCAGTGACAAGTCCTTCTTCTGGACTTTGTAACCCTTTACCCCTGGCTTTTGGGCTGGGTATTTGCCATGACCACAGACAGACCCGGACTCCCCTGTGGCTTTTGGGCTAGGTATTTGCTGGCACCCCCAACAGATCTGACCTGCAACCACAGGATTTGAGCCCCATGCAGCTCAGTTGTTAACAAAACAAGTGTGAATTTCCTGTAGGCCAAAGTGAGTGGGCCCAAGCAATAGAAAGGTTTTCTGGCCTACCTTGCTGAATAGTTCATGGTAGGCCCTGTCACAGGAATTGGTTTAACAACCCACTGCCTGAGGGGGTGCACTGCCACTTTCCAGCTTATAGATACCCCAAACAGTTCAGAGATTGCAGCATAATCCTATCATCCTCAGATCTGTCTAGTACAGTTACTCTGTCCGGTCAGTGTGTACAGGAATCAGAGTAAAGTGCACAGGAGGTGGAGGGGGCAGTGTGTATATGGAGGGGGGTAATGTGTGCTGGAGGGTGCATTGTGTATGGAGAGGTGGGTAATGTTTGGAGAAGGGGGGTAATGTGCACAAGGGGGGTCAGTGTGTACAATGAGGGGGGTAATGTGCACAGGAGGTGGAGGGTGCATTTTGTCCAGTACAGTTATCTGTACTGTGGATCTGTCCAGTACAGTTACTCTGTCCGGTCAGTGTGTACAGGAATCAGAGTAATGTGCACAGGAGGTGGAGGGGGCAGTGTGTATATGGAGAGGGGTAAATATGTGCTGGAGGGTGCATTGTGTATGGAGAGGTGGGTAATGTGCACAAGGGGGGTCAGTGTGTACAATGAGGGGGGTAATGTGCACAGGAGGTGGAGGGTGCAGTGTGTATATGGAGGGGGGTGATGCGCACAGGATGGGTCAGTGTGTACAGGGAGGCGGGTAATGTTCAGAGTGGACAGTGTGTATATGGAGGATGGTAATGTGTACAGAAGGGGGCAGTGTGTACATGTAGGGGGGGGGGGGGGGTAATGTGCACAGGAGAAGGGTAGAGTGTACATAAAGGGGGATAATGTGCGCAGGAGAAGGGTAGAGTGTACAGACAGGAGCATACCTCCCAACTATCCTGTATTCGGCGGGACCATCCGGAGATTTAGACCCCTTTCACACTGAGGAGTTTTTCAGACGGTACAGCGCTAAAAATAGCGCTGCTATACCGCCTGAAAAACTCCTGCCCAGCCATCTCAATGTGAAAGCCCGAGGGCTTTCACACTGAAGCGATGCGCTGGCAGGAGAGAAAAACATCTCCTGCTAGCAGCATCTTTGGAGCGGTGAGAGGAGCAGTTTGTATACCGCTTCTTCACCGCTCCTTCCCATTTAAAACAATGGGAAACTGCGGTAATACCGCCCGCAATGTGCCTCTGCAGAGACGCATTGCGGGCGGTATTAACCCTTTATCGGCCGCTAGCGGGGGTCAATACCGCACGGCTAGCGGTCGAATCCCGCGGCAATTCCGACGGTATAGCGCCACTATTTTTAGCGGCGCTATGCCCCCACCGCGCCTCCCGCCCCAGTGTGAAAGGGGCCTTAAACAAAATCCTGCCACCCAGTGAATCCAGGCTGGAGTTCAAGAGCTCAGTGCAAAGACAGGGAAGCACTAGCATGGGCACCCAGGGCACCTGCCCTGTCCTGGCGATGTTAATGAAGTTCAAAGTGTTAGTTCTCTGTTTTCAGTGTACACAAATCATGTTTTGTTTTTTAGCTTTTTTGTTTGTTTTCTTAATGATTATTCTGGGGTTTACATGTGTCTGTGAGATTCTTAACAGTTTGGCCACACCAATTTTTTGTTACGGCACGCTACGCATGCAGCAGGTCACCAGCCCCCCGAATGTGTCCCTCATTTTCAAGTGCTAAAGTTGGGAGATATGTCTGGGAACTAACATAACAACCTGCAGCCTGAAGGGGACACTCTATCAAAGTTTCTCTAGACAGATGTTTACGTCAATGACCTGGTCACCTACTGTATGTAGAATTTTTAATTAATACAAGCACTAAAGCAACATAGTCATCGTAGCTTCTAGATGGGGCATGTATTCTTGCTTGACTTCCAAAGGTTGAAATTCTCTTTCATTCCAGAATCTACACCCTCCACTTTCCTGAAACACAGAATGGATACCACATACTCAGGGGCGACGGGAGGGTGTGGCTAGGGGGGCTGGACCCCCGAATGGGTCCCTGAAAAGCCCAGAGTGTCAGGAATGCAGCATCCAATTGACAGCCCCGAGCGCCGCCGGCCGCCGCCGAACAGAGACCGCTATGATTAGGAACTGCGCCGAGTGATATTGCAAGTCCCGCCTTCTGGAGCCTGCAGCTCCTATGCTGGACGTCCCACAGGTCCAATACCGGGACCGTGGGACGTGTGACGTTCATCATAGGCACCGCGGGCTCCAGAAGGAGGCAATTACAAGCCACATCACTGTAAAGATCCCGGCTCGGTCGGGAGGCTCTTCTCTCCTCCTTTCTGGCTGGCTGCCTGCCATGACACATGATGAGTGTATGTCAGGTAGGTGAAGTCATTGTGTATGTCAGGTAGGTCCATGTTACATGTATGTCATGTATGTCAGGTAGGTGAAGTCATTGTGTATGTCAGGTAAGTCCATGTTACATGTATGTCAGGTAGGTGAAGTCATTGTGTATGTCAGGTAGGTCCATGTATGTCAGGTAGGTGAGGTCAGTGTATGTCAGGTAGGTCCATGTATGTCAGGTAGGTGAGGTCAGTGTATGTCAGGTAGGTCCATGTATGTTAGGTAGGTGAGGTCCATGTATGTCAGGTAGGTCCATGTATGTCAGGTAGGTCAGTGTATGTCAGGTAGGTCAGTGTATGTCAGGTAGGTCCATGTATGTCAGGTAGGTGATGTCAGTGTATGTCAGGTAGGTCCATGTATGTCAGGTAGGTGAGGTCAGTGTATGTCAGGTAGGTCAGTGTACGTCAGGTAGGTCAGTGTATGTCAGGTAGGTCCATGTATGTCAGGTAGGTGAGGTCAGTGTATGTCAGGTAGGTCTATGTATGTCAGGTAGGTAAGCCAGGCAGCAAGTGAACTTACCCACCACCACACAACCCCACCGCCCAGCCAAAAAAACGCGCCACAACCACCCCGGCCCCCCCCCCCCCCCCGGTAGCGACTAGCAACGCCCCTGCACATACTGATTGTTGCAGCTGACTGGGCATATACAGATTGGCAGTGCTGGTTTACAGGATATGCTAGGAAAATACCAATGGCTTGAATGATCCTCCAAGTGTGTCCAAAGCAGAATAAGTTAGGAAACAGGTAAAGAGGCCTTATATGCCCTGTGATTAGAAAAGGCAATAGACTGAATAAGGAATTACTTCAATGCTATTTGCTATTGAATTATGCCAAGCTCATATTTACAAATGTCATCACAGACTTCCTACTTAGGTCAGTCCCTGTGCATTATGAGATTGTATTTCAGAAGTTGATAATGTGAATGCAAACGCATGAAGTATCATGGTAAATAACTGTTATAACTGATTGTTTACCTGCCAATCACCAGTATTTGTGGTTTCTTGTGCTTCCTGCATGTGAAACGAAGACTTTGGAATAACCCAGAACAAGCATGTCTGCAGTTTACTGAAGATTACATACACTAATAGGTAGGGATGAGCCGAACAACCCCCCCCCCCCCCCGGTTCGGTTCGCAGCAGAACATGTGAACAGGCAAAAAAATTTGTTCAAACACGCGAACACCATTAAAGTCTATGGGGCACGAACAAGAAAAATCAAAAGTGCTAATTTTGAAGGTTAATATGCAAGTTATTGTCATAAAAAGTGTTTGGGGACCTGCCCCAGGGGACATGTATCAATGCAAAAAAAAAGTTTTAAAAACTGCATTTTTTTCGGGAGCAGTGATTTTAATAATGCTTAATGTGAAACATTAAAAGTTAAATATTCCTTTAAATTTCGTACCTGGGGAGTATCTATAGTATGCATGTAAAGTTTACCATTTTTATAACAGTCTCTGCACATAAAAAGTGTTTAAAACTACTCGACATGGGTTTCCCCCTCAGTCCATTACCAGGCCTTTTGGGTCTGAGTATGAATACTAACTGCTTGCCTACCAGCCGCCGCAGTTATACGGCGGCAGGTCGGCTCTGCTGGGCGAGATCACGTAGATCTATGTCATCTCGCCTAGCAGCCAATAGGGGTGCACGCGCGCCCCCTCTCCCCCTGATGCCGACGCGCGGGTGCGATCAACGCTGGGCACCCGCAATCGCTTGTTACAGAGCGAGAACCGGTAAACACACAGCTCCCGGTCCTGTCAGGGGGAGAAATGCCTGATTGTCTGTTCATACAATGTATGAACAACGATCAGTCATTTCCCCAAGTCAGTCCAGCCCCCTTCAGTTATAACACACCTAGGGAACATAATTAACTCCTTCCTCACCCCCTAATGTTAACCCCTTCCCTGCCAGTGGCATTTTTATAGTAATCAATGCATTTTTATAGCACTGATCGCTATAAAAATACCAATGCTCCCAAAAATGTGTCAAAAGTGTCCGAAGTGTCCGCCATAATGTCGCAGTACCGATTAAAATCGCTGATCGCTGCCATTACTAGTAAAAAAAAAATATTAATAAAAATGCCGTAAAACTATCCCCTATTTTGTAAACGCTATAACTTTTGCGCAAACCAATCAATAAACGCTTATTGCGATTTTTTTTAACGAAAAATATGTAGAAGAATACGTATCGGCCTAAACTGAAGAAAAAATAGGATTCTTGTACTCACCGTAAAATCCATTTCTCTGAGTTCATGGACGGACACAGCAGCCTTTGACCTTAGGGTTATATCCGCTTCCTTCCAGGAGAGTTAGGCAGAAAAAAAGCACTTTAAGTGTTAACAACACTTTTCTCAGTGAAGCTCCTCCCAGGGGGCGTGGTTCCCCGGGTATAACCCACACCCTGCTCTAGCAGCCTCAGTTCGTAACAAGCAGTACAAACAAAAGAAGGGGTGGGTGCTGTGTCCGTCCATGAACTCAGAGAAATGGATTTTACGGTGAGTACAAAAATCCTATTTTCTCTTTCGTTCATGGACGGACACAGCAGCCTTTGACCTTAGGGACGTCCCCAAGCAGTGTCAAAAAATTTGAGGGGTGGGAAAACAACACAGCAAACCAGGTTACACTCCAAACAAAACTGGAGTTACTCAACGGAGGAACTCCAATCTTAAACACCTTGCAGCCGAAGGAGGCATCAGAAGATGCACTCACATCCACCTTGTAAAACTTCGAAAAAGTGTGGATCGACGACCAGGTCGCTGCCTTACACACCTGTAACACAGAGGCTTGATGGCGGAAAGCCCAAGAGGCACCGATCGCCCTGGTCAAATGCGCCGTAACCCGAAAGGAATCACAACCTGTTGGATTCACCTAGAAATGGTGGCCGACGAAACCGCCAGGCCTCTTTTAGGACCATTCACCAACACGAAGAGTGAGTCCGACTTCCGGAACGGAGCCATAGCAGACAAGTACACTCGTAGGGCCCAAACCACATCCAGGGAATGTAAAGTGGCCTCCTTTTGGTTTTTCGGCTGAGGACATAAGGATGGAAGAACAATGTCCTCATTAATGTCCTCATTAATGTGAAAAGCCGAAACGACCTTTGAGAGAAAAGACAGCAGCACCAACTTATCCCTATGGATGACCAAGTAGGGAGCCTTGCAAGACAAGACCGTCTGATCAAGATAATTGCTACCAGAAAAAACACCTTTTGGGCCCGATAGGCCCCGGTCCTTCAACCCCTGGCTCACAACAGCCACGTCGTCAAGCCAGCGACTGTAAAGCAGGGTGGAAGACCGGACCCTGCGACAGAAGATCTACTCTCAGGGGTAAACGCCAGGGGGTGTATACCACCAGACGCACCAGGTCCGCGGACCAGGAGCAGCGCGGGCAATCTGGGGCGATCAGGATTGTTGGAATCCCTCCGGCTTCCACTCTGCGCAGCAAGCGAGGAAGAAGCTTCAGAGGAGGGAAGGCATATATTAGGCGAAAGCAACCCCAATGTGCCACCAACGCGTCTGATGCATCCGCCCACGGGTCCCTTGACCTGTCCACGAACCGTGGCACCTTCCGATTGAGACGGGACGCTAGAAGGTCCACATCTGGAGTGCCCCACTTTTGGCACAGACTCCGAAACACCCTGGGTGGAGTGACCACTCTCTTTGGTCTAGTGTTTGGTGACTTGGAAAGTCGGCTTGCCAATTCTGTACACCCGGATTGTACACGTCCGACAGAGCCGGAACGGACCTCTTGGCCCACCAAAGGATGTGCGCGACCTTCATCGCTGCAGCTGAACTCCGCGTGTCCCCCCGGATGATTGACGTATGCCACGGCTATGGTACTGTCGGACTGGATCCTGACCGGTCGGCCCTGCAGATCCAGGGACCACCTGGCAAGGCACAGCTTGATTGCTCGGAGCTTCAGTATATTGATTGGCAGGTGGGACTCCTCCTGTGTCCAGCGCCCCTGGGCAGACTGGGTGCCCTAAACGCCCCCCCAACCGGAGGGGCTGGCATCTGTCGTGACCACGGTCCAGTGGCACGGCAGAAACGACTTCCCGGTCCGAAGCATCGGAGACACCAGCCACCACACCAGGGAAGACTTGACCAGTTGACTTAACTGAATCTGGCAATCCAGAGATGACGGGAGCTTGTCCCAACGTGACAGAATTTTCTTTCTGTAGCACCCTGGTGTGGAATTGGGCATACGGAACCGCCTCGCAAGAGGCCACCATCAGACCCAGAATTCTCATGCAGAATCGAAGAGATGACCACTTCTGGGTCGACAACTGCTGCACTGCAGATTGTAAAGTCTGAAGTTTCTCCATTGGGAGAAAAACTCTCGCCTCCGCGGAATCCAGGACTAGTCCGAGGTATTCCAGTCTCTGAGATGGAACTAACACTGACTTCTGGATATTCAGAAGCCAGCCGAACTCTTGGAGAGTCCGACACGTGATAGACACGACCTCTTCTAATTCTGAGCCTGAAGAAGCTCACAGAAGAAGGTCGTCCAGATATCCCATGATAGCGATCCCCCGCTGTCTCAGCAGGGCCAGTATCGGGGCAAGCACCTTGGTGAAAACCTGTGGTGCCGATGCCAAGCCGAACGGGAGGACCACAAATTGAAAAAGGTTCTCCCCGACCGCAAAGCGCAGAAAACTTTGGTGCTTTGTGCATATGGGAACATGTAGGTACGTGTCCATGAAGTCCAAGGACGCCAGGAAGTCCCCCTGGTGGAGTGCTGCTATTACCTTACCTGTATGGTTTAGGAGATATTCCCCTTGCAATGCGCGGCTGACTGCAGCGGCGCATGCGCAGGGGGGTCGTTTTTCGAACATGCTGCATTTTTTAACGTTGTTTTTTAAAATGTCGTTTTTCGGTTTGTAACAAAATGATCGTGTGTGGGCTAAAACAACGTTTTAAACCCGCGCATGCCCAAAAGCGAGTTATGAGACGGGAGCGCTCGTTCTGGTAAAGCTACCATTCATAATGGAGTAAGCACATTCATCACGATGTAACAAACAAAAAAGTGCGAATCGTCTTTTACTAACAAGGAATCAACTAAAAGCAGCCCAAATAGAACTTCCCCTTCAGAGTGCCGTCGTACGTGTTGTACGTCACCCCACTTTGTTCATCATTTTTCAAAAACGATGGTGTGTGGGGCAACGTCGTTTTTAATGATGAAGTTGTAAAAACGTTGTTTTTTGGACATGCTGAAAAACTACGTTTTTTTTTTTCATGCCGAAAAATGATCGTGTGTACACGGCATCACTCTCTCTTCAATACTTTGGATCAATAAACTAGAGAAAATATGTCAAAGTTCTTCTAACTTTCCTGATCTTCATACTTGTTCTGGATCAGTGAACCACAAAGTAGTAAATCCACTGGATTAGTATAACAGCCAGGAAAATAGCATTTTTAGAAGCAGATCAGCAATGGTAGCCTCTATTTTTCTTTATAGGAAATATACCGGTAAGTCATATTGTTTACTTAGGATGTACGTAGCTGTGGCAGTAATAGAACAAATAACATACTATTGGAACTCAATTAGTAGAATAGTAAAAATAAACTAAGTTTAGACTGTTCATATGGTTCTGCCGCTATATTCCAATAAATTGTCATTCTAAAAATGATGACCTTTATAAAGTCAAAGCATATGCAATTGCTGTGTAATATGGCACACTTTATATAAAAAAAAGGATAATAATTGTGAGTATTAAATACCATTCAGTGTAGGTCTTCTAACATCAGATGTGATTTCCTCCAGCCAGTCCAGTAAATTCGTCCTTGTCCCAGGCTCACAGTTGCTCTGCTGTGGCTTCTGTCTCCTCTTCTCCCTGAAGTCACCTCTGCTGATCTCTTAGTAATTGATTTATGAACACTTTTATTCTCTCTAGTGTTTATTACTACCCAACTGTTCAGATGTAGCCAAAGTTCAGAAAATGCTATTAGATTGCAGCACTGATAGCTGACTGGAGACAGGAGTCCGGAATGAAATGGATTGGTGAACAGGGAGGAGGCAGCCTGGGAATAGAAGCCAGATTTCACAATTAACTATACTTTATCATGACAGAAGGTGACACACCTTCATTAGAACCTGAGCGCTCTATCCTCAAGATAAAAAGAGAATGTCTTATATCCACGTGTTATGTATTTTACAAAGACATTCCTAAAGTCCTTAAAACTCAACTGGATCTATTCGTAATTTTATCAAGCGTTCATCACATAAAGTATAGTCAACTTAAAGCAGTATTAAACCCAAAGGCTAACATTTATTATATTGCAGCTTACCATTTCTTAGATGTGATGGCTGCATTTATTTTCTTTCTTTTATTTTGACCTGTTCATCCAGCCAGTAGGTCTGTATTTCATAAGAACAAACAGCAGAAAGTATCAGTTACAAAGATGGGACAAGCAAGTTAACACTAAGGCCCCGTACAGACGAGCGGACAGTCCGATGAAAACGGTCCGCCGTACCGTTTTCATCGAACATGTCCGCTCGGAGATTTCTGTCTGATGGTTGTACACACCATCAAACAGAAATCCGCGAGGACAGGATACGCGGTGACGTGGCCGCGCCGTCACCGCGACGATGACGCGCCGACGTGCGCGACCCTGTAAGGTCAATGCTTTCACGCATGCGTCAAATCACTTCGACGCATGCGAGGGCTTTTGGCCGAGCGGACATGTCCGGTGAGTCGTACAGACGACCGAACATGTCCGACGGACAGGTTTCCAGCGAACATGTTTCTTAGCATGCTAAGAAATTTTTGTCCGCTGGAAAACGGTAGGCTGGACAAATGTCCGCTGGAAAACGGTCCGATAGGCCGTACACACGACCGAACATGTCCGCTGAAACTGGTCCCCGGACCAGTTTCAGCGGACATGTTCGGTCGTGTGTACGAGGCCTAAGGGCCCTTTCAGACGTGCGGACCGTATGTCCGCTTTTTCATTCATCCGTTTGCGGATGAAAAAGGGACATACATTGGTCCCTATGTGATTGCGGGTGTCAATCCGCTGACATCCGTAATCACCCGCCTCAGCAAAGATCCGATTTTGCAGACGGAAGAATGTCCTATTTTTTCTGCCGTCTGCGGATCAGATCGGATGAACACGGACACACGGTCCATGTTCATCCGATCCCCCCATAGGGGAGAGTGGAGAAAAGACAGGGCGGTCCCTGCACAGGTAGCCCACCTGAGGCCTCAACACCCCACAGGCACATGGCAGGATGGCCTAAAGGGGACAATCAGCCCCCCTTAGGCTGTGATCGCCTTCTCAGGAAAATACCCTGCTGCTCTCTGGCTCAGAGTATTTATATAGACTCCCAGTCACCATTTGGGCACCTCTGCCCAGGGATTGGCCAGGGCTGTATGAATATTCAACTGCTGATTAGACACTTCCTGCCCACTAACTTCTAGAACATTATAGAACAGCCAAACAGTGAGCCAACACTAAATTTACCTAACAATGAACCACAGCTCTACTGGATACAGTAAGCCCAAACAAAATTTGCCTAATCCTCACACCTCTTTATCCAATCCTAGCACCTATCTAGGAGGGTGTTACATATGTGATTCAGGTTAGGTTAAAAAAGGGCCAGCAATGGCCGTCCAATGCTGTTCTCTTGACAGTCACTTTTTCTTTTTTTTTCTGATTTTTGCAGGTTTATATTGTGATGATAATTCAAACTTAGCACCTCACAAGGCTGTGTTAAAGGGCAAGGCCACCATATTGTTCAGAATTTAGTCCAACAATAGGAGACATAGCAGCAGTGATCTCCTTTACATCCTCCCTGGAAGATATCTAATACAAAGGACAGACTTTTAGCTGCGTTCCAGAACATTCTTATCATACCATTGAGAGGACACCAGACCCTCTCAACCCTATAAACCCAATTTACATTTCAGTCTCACTCTAACCCAGGTCATAGACGGTGTGAATTTCTTTCTTGCAATGACAGGTTGCACAATCACCCCATCAACACAGACAGTGCTGCCAAGATATTTTTTATTCCGGGGGGGGGGGGGGGGTGAGTGATTATATCTAGCGGCTATAGCATCTGCTAGCGATAGTTGCAAGTAAAATCTGGCAGTAATTGATCAACTTGGTATATTCAGCCTGCCCATACACAATTCAAATCTCTCCAGCTGAACCGGCAGAGATTTGAACCATGTATGGATGGCCTAAATTTAGTAATTAGGAAAGCAAGTAGATATTCTCTTCATGAAAGAAAAACCTAAATTTCATGTGCATCAACTGTATGGTGATAATACGGATGCACTGGTACTAGGTGTGCCACCGCCCCGATATTAAAGATATTCTCTTTGCTTACTTGCCGTTGTGAAGAGCTTAGCTGGAGTAGTCAGCGAATACACATTGCTGTCTATCTTTGCTTGTGGGATCAAAAACTTCTGAGATAAAAAAAAAATGTCTGCCAAGGTTATCAGAACTTTCCACTGAGGGAATTATGATTAGCTATCATAAAGCCATAAAACATTTTGATGCTGTCATGGTTGCAGCCTTAGGGTATTTAAACCCATTAAAAGTATATAGCATGCAATAAAATGTCATACCCAGGGCTAATTGATGACATAAAAGCCATTTAGGCTTAAAGCAACCTGCAAGAGACCCCTGTCCAGCTCACAGTTTCAAAATCTACACATAATTTATCAAATCAGACAGGACCAAATCAAGCTACAATACTAATAATTATGAATTTGAATGTGGAAAAAAATACTGAACAGGTCGAGATCACACATGACTAGGCTATCGTATACTATAGGCGAGATAACAGTCTCCCATCTCCGGGGGAACAGACATATCTGAGAGATATCGTGTTTAGTATCTCTGGAATGGAAGTTCCATGCTGGACAATAATCTACCAGTTCCCAGAATGTAACCTGTGCATTATTGTAGATTTTAATATCTGTATAAAACTATTTGTAGGGGGGGGGGGGGGCAACTGTACACTTATAAACATGTGACATCCCATTGGCCACTCCTCCCCTCTTAATAGGTCAGATAACTTCACAGACAAGAAAAGGGGGTTAAACATGCAGTCGACGGCTCTCCTTTAATATCAAAACAAAGAGCATCTACTGAGACTTGTTTATTGATTGGACCTTGCTGAACCAGGACTTTATTAGGCATTTTCATTAAATATTTTCTATTTACTATTGTATTATTGGCTCCTTTCCCTTGGTAATACTCTTTTCTATAAAAAAGTTGTTTACATAGTTTTTTGTTTACCGTATTTATCGGGGTATACCGCGCGCCGGCGTATAACGCGCACCCCAAGCTTTGAAGGTAAAAAAGAAAAAAAAAAACTTAAATTTTTGCCCTGCGTCCATCGGCGGCCTTGTCTGGCGTTCGTCTGCGGCCTTGCGCGGGGTCCGTCCAGCCTTGTGGGTGTCCGTCTGCGGCTTCCTTGCGCGGGGTCCGTCTGCGGCTTTGGTTGTGTTCGTCTGCGGCCTCCATCCAGGTGTCCGTCTCTGTCCAGCGTGTCTGTCATTTGACAAACCGATCGTGTGTGGGCCCCATCGGTTTTATTTCCATCAGTATAAAAAAATAAAATCTGTTTTAAAATGTTTCCTATGGATAAAAAACCGATAGAAAAATCTGATCGCCTGTATGGAACTCTATCGGTCAAAAATCCATGCATGCTCAGAATGAAGTCGATGCATGCTTGGAAGCATTGAACTTCATTTTTTTCGGCTCGTCGTAGTGTTGTACGTCACCGTGTTTTGGCACGATCTGATTTTTGACTGATGGTGTGTAGGCAAGACTGATGAAAGTCAGCTTCATCAGATATCCAACGAAAAAATCCATCGGATTAGATTCCATCAGATATCCGATCGTGTGTACAGGGCTTAACAGGGTTTCTTCTAAGATTTCCCTGTATTTGGCTCCATCCATCTTCCCATCATCTCTGACCAGCTTCCCTGTCCCTGCTGAAGAAAAGCATCCCCACAACATGATGCTGCCACCACCATGTTTCACGGTGGATATGGTGTGTTCAGGGAGATGTGCAGTGTTCGTTTTGTGGTCAAATTTTGGTCTCATCTGACCAGAGCACCTTCTTCCACATGTTTGTTGTGTCCCCCACACGACTTCTTGCAAACTGCAAATGGGACTTCTTATGGATTTCTTTCAGCAATGGCTTTCTTCTATAAGGGCCAGTTCACACCAGACGCAGTTCCGTTCAGTTCCGTGTGCTTTTTTTCTGCACAAAATGCATGCACAGTGTTTTCCATGTATTCCAATGGCTCTAGTTGGCTCTAGTTCACACCAGTCAGTTTCCGGTCAGTTTCTGCACCGGAAACTGACTGCATGGTGTGAACTAGAGCCACCTAGAGCCATTAGAATACATGGAAAACACGATGCATGCATTTTAGTGCAGAAAAAATGCACACAAAACTGTACGAATTGCATCTGGTGTGAACTGGCCCTTAAGGCCAGATTTGTGAAGTGCACGACTAATAGTTGCCCTGTGGACAGATTCTCCCAACTGAGCTGTGGATCTTTGCAGCTCCTCCAGAGTTACCATGAGCCTCTTGACTGCTTCTCTGATTAATGCTCTCCTTGCCCAGCCTATTAGTTTAGGTGGACGGTCAAGTCTTGGTAGGTTTGCAGTTGTGCCATACTCTTTCCATTTTAGGATGATGGATTTAACAGTGCTCAGTGAGATGTTCAAAGATTGGGATATTTTTTTATAACCTAACCCTAAACTTCTCCACAACTTTATCCCTGACCTGTCTGGTGTGTTTCTTGGCCTTCGTGGTGCTGTTTGTTTACTAAGGTTCTCTAACAAACCTCTGAGGGCTTCACAGAACAGCTGTATTCATACTGAGAATAATTTACACACAAGTGGACTCTATTTACTAGTTAGGTGACATCTGAAGGCAATTGGTTCCACTAGATTTTAGTTAGAGGTATCGGAGTAAAGGGGGCTGAATATAAATGCACACCACACTTTTCAGATATTTTTTTGTAAAAAAAAAATTGAAAACCATTGATCATTTTCTTTCCACCTCGTAATTATGTGCCACTTTGTGTTGGTCTATCACATAAAATCCCAATAAAATACATTTACGTTTTTGGTTATAAAATGACAAAATGTGTAAAATTTCAAGGGGAATGAATCATTTTTCAAGGCACTGTATATGGTTTCTGTTTTTTTATTTTGACTTTTTTTTTTCATATATACTGCACATATTTGAATATTTTTAGTGGCCATCTGTATAGCGATCAATCTTTGCATTGCAAAAAGCAATATGTCCATGAGAAATTGCAGGTGAAAAATAGTTTGAGATGTTGAACACATTCATTATTCATCAATTTTTTAGGTATAAAAGGTAAAGTGTGGCTGCAAAATACATACTGTTCTCCCCTTGGGCATTTCATTGTACACAGATGTTAAAAACATTTATTAGCAATTTTAAATATGGTGCAATAACAACAATTACCTCTAGATGTCAGACTAGTACCCAAAGTAGATTATGTTGCAATGCTGCATAACATTCCAGATTAATTGAGATGCGCATTTAGTGTTAATTCAATAGATTCTGTATTGGTTTAGTAAATGCTTCAACATATTTCAGGTTTTCAGAATGATGCTTTGACTTTTTTGTTTTCTATTCTATCCAGCTAATTTTTGGATAGGGGCGGGGTAGAGAGTAGTTCTTTTTTATCCTGTACAGTATTTCGAAAATCTTCATGATTTGTAAGAAAAATTTGATAAAAGATGTAACCTCCAGCTCCAGCCAGCACTTTTGATAATAAATGAAGGAAAAACATTCTGGACAGCCGCACTCCAAAAAAAAATTGCTTTTATTTTAAAATAAAAAAACACACAAAAAGCATGTCACAGCAGACAGGGTAAATACTGACGCGTTTCACACCAAACTTTAGTGCTTATTCATAGCTTACATAGCTTGTTAAGCTATGAATAAGCACTAAAGTTTGGTGATTTCTCTTTTTCACTTTTGATAATAAGTGGGGGAGAGTTAGACTGTCTGTGAAATTTGTATTGCTGATTGTTTTCCTATTAGGGAGGTTTTTAACTTACTGGTGGAATGGAACCTACCAATCACAGTTACTTTATTTCTTGCCCTTGTGTTACTGCTATGAAAAAAGTGAAAAAAAAAAAAACAGAATCACTGACTGCAATAAAAAACAGAAGTGCAAACCCTTCCTCACTGCTAGCAGAGATGAGAACCATCTTGATCTGTAGGATTGGTCAACAAGTGCAGAATTAGGGGCAGATCCACAAAGATCTGCCCCGGCGCATCGTATCTGAGATACGCTACGCCGCCGTACCTTACCTGGCTTTGGTTCGAATCCATAAAGATTTTGCGCCATAAGTTACGGCGACATAGTGTATCTCAAGCGGCGTAACGGCGCGGAATTCAAGTTGGGCGGGTAGGGGGCATGTTTCATTTAAATGAAGAGCGTCCCCGCGCCGAACGAACTACGCATGCGCCGTCCCTAAATTTCCCGCCATGCATTGCGCAAAATTATGTCGCAAGGACGTCATTGTTTAGACTTGGAAGTAAATTACGTCCATCCCGCGATTCACGGACGACTTACGCAAACAAAAAAAATTCAAATTAAACGCGGGAACGACTGCCATACTTAACATGGCAAGTCTAACTATATGCCGCAAAAAAGCAGCTTTAACTATACGCCCGGAAAAAGCCGACTAGAGACGACGTAAGAGAATGCGACGGCCGCGCGTACGTTTGTGGATTGTCGGAAATAGCTAATTTGCATGCTCGACGCGGAAAATGACGAGAACTCCACCCAGCGGACGCCGAAGAATTGCATCTTAGATCCGAAGGCGTACAAAGCCATACGCCTGTCGGATCTAACCCAGATGCCGTCGTATCTTGGTTTGAGGATTCAAAACAACGATACGACGCGGGAAATTTGAAAGTACGCCGGCGTATCAGTAGATACGCCAGCGTACTCTCTCTGTGGATCTGCCCCTTGGTGTTTTATTTGGACGCCCAGTATGCTTTGCAGAATATCAATGTGTGCAGCCTTGTTTTACCCAACATTTTTCTAAATATTTTTGGTGAAAACATTGATGAATGCAGCGATCTGATAAGCGATGTAACTCTATCTTCAATAACACTGGTAAGTGATGTTAATCTATCATCAATAACACCATCAAATGATGTAAATCCATCATCAGTCATGTTGCAAAGCATTGTAAATCCAACAACAATCACACCATCAAGTGATGTAAATGTATCTTAAGAAATGCTGTCAAGCAATATAAATAAATCATCAATAATGCTGCCCATCATTAATAACACCAAACAGACCCCTAAGTGAAATGGAAGCATATTGTACAAGATTTTTTTTGTAAAATAAAGACAGTAAAGGAATAATTAAAAACTAGGTTCAGTTATTTTTGTTTTACTTTCATAAGGAGGTAAAGCAAGCTTTTTATTTCGCCATGCATAGACAAAGCATGTGTTTGCTTTAAAAAGAATATGTAGTTATGGTAAATCCAACCCCGATGGTAAGCTGACTAGTTTGGCAGACCTTGTAAACCAGGTATCATGCAAGGGTCTTTCACCTATTCAGCAAACACTATGGTGCATGCAGAAAGAGTATGGTAGATAATAGGGTTAGAGTATGGTAGAACATACTGTATAATTGAGCAGATATGTAACAAAATAAATTTTTCTTGACTTATTATGCAACTTGACTGCATAACAAAAAAGACTTTATGGGGCTTTAAAATAAGTAAAACACTCACTAATAGTAAAACATAGGAAAATGTTAAAATGATCTCGAAATCATTGTAAGTAAATAATTGAATGTGGGCTGTAAAGTACTGTGGAATTTATTGACGGTATATGAATGAATACAATAAAAGAAAAAAAAGGAAAAACCAAACCATAACTCACTGTCAATAATCACTAGACCTAGATAATCGATGACCCTAGCTAATCACTATAACTAAACTAACCATAATCATAACCTTGGCTAATAACCAACCTCAACCCAGGCAGATCACTAACCCTACCTAGCCCATAATCTATTTTTATGGAACTACACCATCAAAGATATGACACACGAGCAGAGATGGCACCAGGGGAATGAGCGAGATTCATATAGCCTCCCAAATTTTTTGCTAGCACCTCCACCGTACCCTCAACAGATCGTTCACATAACGCATGTAGACTTGGCTTTTGACCATGCCATGCAGAGATGAGACTTTGCTTATCTTCATTCTGACAGGTCTATGCTCATTCCCTTTGATGTCTATGGTATAATACCATGGCTGAGCAGCTCCCTACAATAAGCTGTGGCCCTGCTGGGGCAGTGGATTGTGGCTGCTCTAGAGTCAGAATATAAGTGATTGTTTAGTTTCAGCAGACCCAGAAAGGGAGTGCTCTGACACAATTGTGAGAAATTACTAGAAGAGACAGAATCTGGAGCTGCAGTGCATGGCAACCAATCAGATTCTAGCTTTCATTTCAATGCTTAAGTGAACACATTGACGTAAGAAGCTGGTTATTATATGCACAGCTGCTCCAGATTTGTCTGCTTCAGTTTTGGTACTTTCCCCCTAAAGTGCTATACGCTACGCCGCCGTAACTTTGAGAGGCGAGTTTGGTATTTTCAACGATTTTGCCGCCGAAGTTACCGCGGCGTAGCATATTAGGGTCGGCGTAAGCCCGCCTAATTCAAATGTTGAAGCTGTGGGCGTGTTTTATGTATATTAACTGTGACCCCACGTAAATGACGTTTCGATCGAACGGCGCATGCGCCGTCCGTGGACGTATCCCAGTGCGCATGCTCCAAATGACGTTGGCAAATTGTCATGCTTTCGACGTGAACATAAATTACGGCCAGCCCCATTCATGGACGAGTTACGCAAACGACGTACAATTTGAAAAATTTGACGCGGTTCCGACGTCCATACTTAACATGCGCCATGTTTTTGGTGGTTTATCTTTACGCCTGAAAACCCCTTACGTAAACGGCGTATCTTTACTGCGACGGCCGGGCGTACGTTCGTGAATAGGCATATCTAGCTGATTTACATATTCTAGGCGTAAATCAGCGTACACGCCCCTAGCGGCCAGCGTAAATATGCAGTTAAGATACAACGGCATAGGAGACTTACGCCAGTCGTATCTTAGCAATATTTAAGCGTATCTCAGTTTGAAAATATGCTTAAATATACGACGGCGGGGATTCGGACTTACGACGGCGTATCTACTGATACGCCCGTCGTAACTCTTTATGAATCTACCCCAATGTATTTTTCGGGTTAGCACAGTGTTTTCCTGTATGTATGTAGGGGAAGATTGGGATGCCCTCCTCATCATCACATCTGGATGCATATACTGTACTTATGGAAAAAGATTTTGCACAGTGACAGCATATGCCACTTAAAAAATACCTATAGTTCACCGGAAGATCACTTCATCTGACAGCATAGTCTTGACTGTATGGTGGAGAGAAAGAATGTGGCACGGGGGCATGTCATAAAGTAAACACCACCACCAATGCAGTGGAGGGGGGAGGGTGGATAACAGCACTACCACTGACTATCAATGCAAGAGGAAGGGTTGACGGCACTACCACTGACCAGCAGTTCAAGGTGGTAAAGTTGATAGGATTTAGGAGCACTGCAACTGCCTAGCAATGCAAAGGGGGGGGGGGGGCTAACAGCACTGCCACTGACCATCTATAAATGGGATTGAGGTAATAATACTGCCACTGACACTAATGAAGGGGATTATTATTGAGTCCATAGGCACCAATGCTTGAGGTTATTATTAAGACCACTGGTACCAATGCTAGGGATTATTATTGTAGCCCCTTAAACCAATGTGGGGAGCTATGATTGTGTCCATTAACAGTAGTCCTGGGGGTATTATCGAGGCCACTGACAATGGTGTTGGGGACTAATATTGTGTTTGTCAATAACAATGCTGGGGGCTTTTATTGCGTAAAACAGAACCAATGCTTGGATATTATTGTGGCCATTGGCAAAAATGGTGGAGCTATTATTGCATTCAGCAACAGCAATGCTAGGGTTAATATTGCCGTCATTTGTCCAAATGCTGGCGGTTACTATTGGAGGCCACAATGGGGCTTATTTTACTGCCATGACTTCTTCAGTGTACCCCCGGCCCTATTTTGTCTAGTCAAAAGGTGGAAAATGGCACACTACAAACCATACACTGTGATACAATAACCACTTTATTGACCATCCTCTTTTTTTGGACTTTTCCACAAGTGTGCACACCCACACGCTTCACGCACCACATTAGTACTTTATGAGCTGGAAAAATTACTGCTGCTCTGTAAAAATAATATGGACTCGTCTAAATAAAATACTAGAAAACAAATACCATGACAGTATTATAAATAATCTGATCAATATTCCTATCGCACACGTTCTTGAAAGATATGGCTCATAAAATGGTGGGTGCTGCAGCGATTACCAGTTGGGTGCTGGAAACATCAAACAAGTGTACATACTCGCCAGCACACCATGGATCGACAACTTCCATCCAAAAGTTTTTAATGAAAGAGATCACATCACAAAGGAAAGTGCAACATTTTTAGAGCTGTGCAGGACCCCTTCGTCGATGTCAGAGTATATTGTGCAGTCCGTGTAGAATATATAATACAGTTCAGAGTATATAGTGCAGTCAGTGTAGTATATATAATACAGTGCAGAGTATATAGTGCAGTCAGTGTAGTATATATAATACAGTTCAGAGTATATAGTGCAGTCAGTGTAGTATATATAATACAGTTAAGAGTATATAGTGCAGTCAGTGTAGTATATATAATACAGTTAAGAGTATATAGTGCAGTCAGTGTAGTATATACTGTATAATACATTGGAGAGTATATAGTGCAGTCCATGTAGTATATATAATACAGTGCAGAGTAAATAGTTCCATTAGTATAGTATATATAATACAGTGGAGAATATATAGTGCAGTCAGTGTGGTATATATAATATTTATTTATCTCAGGTACTTATATAGTGCAGTAAATTTACTCAGTGCTTTACATATACATTGTACATTCGCATCAGTCCCTGCCCTCGAGGAGCTTACAATCTAATGTCCCTAATACACGTTTCTAAATACTTATACTAGGATATACAAAAAGAAAAACTGCGCTGTAAAAAATTAATAAAATATAGCTGCAACGTAGATGAGATATTCACATAAAATTATATAGAAAGATAAACAAAAGGGGGTAATCTAAAGCGCTAGCCAATAGTGAAAACGTGAAGAGTGGATAAAAATAAAATAAAAAACGAATCTGCTGCACAAATCTAAAATGTTACTAACATCAAAACAAATGGTATGAATAAAAAAGAGATGAGCGCAAATCAGATACTGAAGTGTTAAACTCAGTAAGGTGAAAATAAGTGTAAAAAAATAATGCAAACAAATATGACTAATCAAAACAGTCAATAAGAGATTACTAAGGGATCAAAGTGGATGGGAAACAAAAAAAATATACAATAAGAAGCTGCTATGAAGCAACTATAAAGTGTCCATACACATCAATGAATTGAGTCCATCAATTAGAACATTGCAGGAAATCACACAGCAAAGTGAATATGGCTAAAAAAACTTCCCAGGGCGTTGAACTCACAGAGCGCTTACCTCCCTAATGTAGGGAAAATGCCTTGAACACATCCACAAACAAATGAGAAGACTGCTGGGCTTTACCACTGTAATCCACAATGTCAGGCTTCAGAAAGATGGAGGCTCGCCAGAGGATGTTGATAAATATCAAAAATAGAAGAATAAGAGAAAAGGGACTCCCATCGTGAAGGTGAAAAAACAGGAGCAGTTCATTATGTAAAAAATATGCTTACACGCATAATAAAACAAACGCCGAATAACGATTCCTGGTTGAAGAATAGGGTTCTGCCTCTCAGGACGCTCACTAACACACAGCTCCTTTCTCTATCTGCAAAGTAGAGAGTGTCCTGACTTGCTTGCTCGCCCCTCCCCCCTTAAGAGGCTTTCTCCACACCAGGGAGAAAGCCTTGCATTACTGTGTGTAGTTACAGACAGAAAAACAGGAAGTGAGGATTTCTTAGAAGAAATAAGGACAAAGCAAAATGGAAGGATGAGGTAAGTGAAGGAGGACTGCACTAAGGTAAAGGAAGCTATTTAGGGGGGGGAAAAATCCTTTACAACCCCTTTAACTTTCACCTTGTAAATAATCTGTCAAAGGATTCCTGTCATGCCCCATACACACAATCGGAATTTCCGATGGAAAAAGTCAGACGGACTTTTTCCATCGGAAATTCCGACTGTGTGTATGCCCCATCGGAGTAATTCCATCGGAGATTCCGATAAAGTCCAATCGGAGTTTACATGTTCTCTTCTCCTCCGTCGGAATTCCGATGTGAATTTGGTCGGACAAAGGTCTGATCGTGTGTACGGGGCATTAGTGGTTTGTGTCAGAGCATTTTCCACTTCTCCCTCCCGCCCTAATAACTTTTGTGTTAATTACTGTCCCAGTTTTATTAAGAAGGGGATGGTTAATCAGCTTAGAGCCTAATGGATTTGATTCATGACATACGGTATGTGGTATAGGTAGACCTGGGCTGATAAAGCTAGACCTTCTATTGATTGCAGTTTTAATAATATTATATTAGGTAACTCTGATAAATAAATAACTGCAGCCTTTTCAAGCAGAATAAATGTTGTTATGTGTTCTTTCATGTGTATGTTTCTTATTTCCTGTGTTCCTTCCCATGTACGCTACAGAAATTGTGTGATCAGTAAGGGTAAGGAATTACCTTTCCTGTCATAAAAAGACACAAATTGAGAAGCATTATCTCTTTATATAAGCTAAATGAGAGGTGTGTTCCTGGCAAATAAACGGAATTGTGATTGGATATGTCTGTTCCCTGGGGTCACATTATGATGAAAGGAATCTGCTTGCCTGGAAGAGTCTTTTGGTTAGTTTATTTTTAGCATCCTGGCAGAAACTTATTCAGTGCTACAGGGCACAGAAGGCGCAGACTTCCCACCCTTCACACAGCAACCTGCTGAAAGATCCTGTGTGTACAAGTGACTGAGCACGGCCTGTGCATTCTCCTACGAGGATAAGGAAAGGGCAATGGTTTTCTCTAGATTCACAGGCTTGTAAAATAATTATGCAGCCACCCGGAGAGAAATTGCATCACTAAACTTCCTGTTTTTTTCTTGAGAAATTGTTGTATTTATATTTCTGCAGTCTTATTTCTGCAGACACGCGCTCTTCATGCCGTCTGAAGTACTTGCCAAGGTAGCACAGCCGACCGAATCTGGCTCTACCACTACCAGTGCTGCTAATGATGCAGGCCCAGGTGGCGGAACGGGCAACTTTTCTGCCATCATCAGCAGAAATTTGCCCATTATAAAAGGAAGAGATAAGACGTTTGAAGAATTACGGAATAAATGTTTGGACAGAAAGGTCCTCTTTCAAGATCGGGAATTCCCAGCTGACGAGAGCTCTTTGTTTTACAGCCAGACTTTTCCAGTTAAATTTGAATGGAAGCGACCTCCGGTAAGTAGAGCTGATGTGCAAGAACCAAGCTAGTGTCTGGAACAATTGCTTTTTTTGTTATACATAGAACTATTGTTGGATAGTAGTCTGTATAGTCATTATGATATTTACCCCCCGGGACACAAGGGAGGACTTTAGGGCAAATATCATATGCCTCTCTTACAGTGCTGATTTCTGTAGGCTAAAGAACGTGTTCTCAGTGTGAGTGGTGGGCATTATGAGAGAAGGATATTCCTATAGAACGTAATCATTGTGACACCCCTTCATATATACCAGCATCAGCTTTCTTTCAGCTCTGATTTTAGACACATGATATCCCATAGCTGCAAAGCTAGTTGGTGGTGGAAAACTTCTCTTAACCAGATTGCAGGTCTGAGGCCCCGTACACACGACCGGGTTTCTCGGCAGAATTCAGCAAGAAACTCGATGCGAGACGTATTCTGCCGAGAAAACCGGTCGTGTGTACACTTTTCGCCGAGAAACCCGCCGAGGAACTCGTCGAGCCAAATAGAGAACATGTTCTCTATTTCCTCATTGGTCAATGGGAAAATTTGGCTCGCAAGGAACTCGACGAGCAAAACGATGTGTTTTGCCCGTCGAGTTTCTCGGACGTGTGTACGGGGCCTGAGAGAGAGTAAGAAGCTACATAATGTTCAGCAGCAATCACTGACTGCAGATCCTGCTCTGGTCCATGTTTTAATGGTGAGGTATCTTAACCCAGGACTATCAGCCCAACAGTAGTGCTGGCCCAGGGTGCAAATGCCCTTTAGACCAGTCCACCCCTGTCAGAACACCTCACTGAACTTTCCCACTTGACATTCAGAATCATGTTAATGGAAGTCTTTGAAGAGTCAGTCCATCTAAAAGTGGCATTTAATGATGGGTATAATATGATGGGCTCAGTCAACCCCTGGATTCCTATATGTTTTGGATACTCCAACAGCAAGACCTCCCTGCCTTTAATTATCACCACTGTTGATGTTATCTGGGAGTTTCGGGTGTTGCTGCCCACTTTTCGGTGTTCCAGCTTTTCCTGTTATATTCTCCGTAATCTTAAATAAATAAAAAAAACATCCTACCGGCATAGTGGGATATCCTTGTAATTGCAACAGCAGGTGTACAAACCCAGGAACTAGTGGAACAGAGATCTCACCAATGGATTCCCTGAGATATAAGAAATTGTTAGGTAGATTAAAGTACAACTACGGCAATAGTTTTATTTTATTTTTTTGTTTGCTTGTTTTAGATGTAGTGGAGAAGGATTAGAACACTTGTCAGAATGTTATTGCTGTCTGTGTCCCTGTTAGGAAGATTCACCCTCTCTATTTGTTCTGTTTACTGTTATCATCAAGAGTGAAAGTCAAAGAAAATCACAAAAACAAGAATAGAGGGGAAATTTTCTATTGAAGATACTAGCCATGGTGAGCCTGGTGAAAACTACGTATTCCTTCAATTTGGAGACATTTTCTCACTTACTGGTTTGGCTATGGGACATGAAGTGAAGGAAAATCTCCCCAATAAGACACAGGTATCAGAAACTGGGGGTTAGGGCTCTTTCACCGGGGTTAGGGCTGTGTCTCCGTCAGCTCAGCGGGGATCCCTGCTGAGCTGTCGGCGGATAGGGCGGTCCCCGCACACAGTGCAGAGACCGCCCTGTCTCAGCTCCGCTCTGCCCTATGGGGAACCGGATGCAGACGGACCGTCTGTCCATCTGCATCAGTTCCGTTCCGCCGGACGGAAGAAAAATAGGGTTTTCTTCCGTCCGAAAACCGGATCCCGACGGACGCGGACGTTAGCGGATGCTCCATCCGCTAACGGACGCGATCCCTTAGGGATGTATTACAAGTCCGTTAACGGACTTGTAATAACGGACAGGCGGAGCGGTCGTCTGAAAGGGGCCTTACTCTGTCCAAATAGAAAAAAGAAAGGTTTGCTTTCAGCTCTGTGCAGAAATTAAACCTGCAGCAGTGTGCTGGGTCTGGCTAATGCCAGCGTACACACGATCGGTTCGTTTGATGAAAACGGTCTGATGGATCATTTTCATCAGACGAACCGATCGTGTGTGGGCCCTATCAGTTTTTTTCCCATCGTTGAAAAAACTTAGAACCTGTTTTAAAATTATTTGATGGTCAAAAAAAACGATAGAAAAAAAAACAATCGTCTGTGGGGAAATCCATCGGTTAAAAATCAACGCATGCTCAGAATCAAGTCGACGCATGCTCGGAAGAATTGAACTTCATTTTTCTCAGCACGTTGTTGTGTTTTACGTCACCGCGTTCTGACACAATCGTTTTTTTAACTGATGGTGTGTAGGCAAGACTGATGAAAGTCAGCTTCATGGGATATCTGATGAAAAAATCTATCAGACCGTTTTCATCGGATGAACAAATCGTGTGTACAGGGCATAGGTCAATGAATGCTGTGGGATATCTAGGTTACCTGGAACTGGCCCTCCTTATTTCCAGTGTGCAGCTGGTGAAGTTTTAGGATGGGGGCGCCAGACCCCACCCTTGCTTTTTGACCCATCCCACTTCTTACAAGCCCCACCCCTTTTCTAATCCCCTCACTCTGCCCACTGTATTCTACTAGCTTCCACCCATAGTGTCAGGAGTTTTCAACTCAGCATCACAGGACAGAGTATACAGCCCCAGCATCACAGGACAGAGTATACAGCCCCAGCATCACAGGACAGAGTATACAGCCCCAGCATCACAGGACAGAGTATACAGCTCAGCCTCACAGATCAGAGTGTATATCTCAGCCTCACAGATCAAGATATATAGCTTAGCCTCACAGATGAGGGTATATAGGTCAGCATTACAGATCAAGGTATGTAGCTCAGCCTCACAGATCAGGGTATATAGCGCAGCATTACAGATCAAGGTATACACCTGACAGATCAGGGTAAGCTGGCCATACATTGAACGAAGCAGGGACTGGCCAAATTTCAATCAGTTGCTCCTTACATGAGAAGAATTATCATCCCTAGTCTGTCCCTTATTTGTGGTAAACTAATACCATTTTTACATGTTTTTAATGTTTGTATGAGTAAAACAGATTTTTTTTTTTTTTTTTTTAATATAATAAATTATTGTTTTTATGTCTGTTAAAGTCCAGAAGTCAGAGTTGTGCATTAATGGTGGACATGCTTTAAAAGAAACAGTTCCAAGTGCTGAGATTGTCTTCATTTTGTAGGGCCATATGAGGACTGTGCTGTGTGCCCCTGTTGTTCAGAAGTGAACATCTCTTCTTGGAGATTCAGATATAGTTATGTTCATATGCATTTAATGTGCATTTAGTGTAAACATAAAAAAAAAAAAAAAAAATACCTACTAAAACATGAATGCAATGCAACTATTAAACCTAGGATGTCTGTGGTGATTTGTTTTGTATTCCTGTAAAATTTTCCTTCAGTTTGGACTGCTGCTTACATGATTTCATGGTCTACTTTTAGTTCAGAATGGATGCTGCCTTTAAAATGCAATCTATGTGAATACAAAGTGTGTGAATGTAGACAGTTGATATGATTGTAAAGTTTCTTGTGTCAGTAAGTAATATGCCCCACAGGGGTCATGACCAGGCACACGAACAACAAATCACTGCGGGCTGGTCACAGAATATTATATGAAGCTCCTCCATTTAATGGGAACTTATCAGTATTGAAGTTTGGTAGCTGAAATTGCGAACTTATTTTTGAAGGTGCATCATAGGTGTGAGCACAGGGTGTGCTGGATGTGCCTAGGCACACCCTAATCACCCCATGTACATTAACATTATCCAGGAGTGGGACCAGGTGGGTGGTTTGGGGTGCCAGTGGCCAGTGTAAATGCCCCATTATATTAAAGGCTAGGTTCAACCATAGGAACACACTACACTCGTATTTGGAGTGTAGCATAAAATGCTCCCAATCATCTGTCTCCCACCATCAGAGCTTCCTCCATGTGGCAGCAGGTGGCGTTCATGTGTGTTTGAGCTTTGGGGTGCACACCCAAATGCAATAGGCTGCGCACACCTATGAGGTTCATACTGTTGTGCTGTAGTCTTTATGAATGCTTTACTAGGAAAGGTGATCTCTTAGTTCAGTCTAAACACAAATACAGACCGAACTTTGCCTGTTAGGGCGTACTTTTCTCCTGACTTTTTGCTTGTATGGCAGGAGCCAAACATCATTTATGATAGCATTTTTTTCCCACTACTATACAACAGTTTCCTGTCAATGGTTGTTAAAGAAGTAGCGTGTGTTAGCCCAAGCCCCGTCCCTAGCAACCAGTGACATCACGCTCTGTCAATGATTGTTAAGGAAGCAGCAGGGTAACACCTGCTTGGTCCTTAGAAACCAGTTACAGTATGTCACCCAGTCAAATTCCTTTGCTGGCTGGGAAGCCATTTAAACAACGGGGTAGGGGCAATGCTAAAACCACACCCAAATTTGGTGAATGGCATCATCTTTTTTTGTTTATTTTTAGCTGTAGCGACTGGGAGATGTCCTATTTGGTGGCAATTGAGCAATGGGGGCAAATTGTGTTGGCTGGATTTTTTTCTTTCAATGGGTTAGCAAGCATCGTTCATCATGATTGCCATGGATCTGCATAATTGGACAATGTGATTGACGATAGATTTGTGTGTGTGTCGCATGCTCAAACCCCCCCTCCCGTTCCTGGCCTTTCCTGGCCCAGATTAGAGTCAGGTATGAATTAATATTGAGGGGAACAAATACCATTTTTTTCTGCATGGGGTCATACTTGACAATCAAGGATAAGGATCTGTTACTGTATGTATTTGTAGAGGGGGGGGGGGGGGGGTGGCACACACTTTTTTTCTTTTTGAGTTGGGTATCTGGGGTATTCCACTAACATTTACTCTATATCACAACCTAGAATGATAGCATAAGGGTCCAGTATTGATGAAGGAAATTTCCAGCCATTTGTTTAGAGCAGTGTTTCTCAATTCCAGTCCTCAGGCCCCCCCAACAGGTCAGGTTTTCAGGATTTCCCTCAGATGAAAAGGCTGTGGTGATTACTAAGGCAGTGAAACTGATCAAATCACCTGTGCAAAATAATGGAAATCCTGAAAACCTGACCTGTTGGGGGGGCCTGAGGACTGGAATTGAGAAACACTGGTTTAGAGGCAAACTACCTTTTTTATTAGCTATATGTTCTTTTCATTATTTTCTGGAACATAGAGCATACGTTCTACCCACACAGGTTTTCTTATTGCGGCAGTAAGCTCTACCCTTGGATTAGTGAAATTCACAGCCCTTGCGCTGCTTTCTATTGCTGACCTTGGTTGTTCTACTACTATGAATATCAAGCACTCTTCTCTTTCTTAGCTGACTTCATTAGAGAATTTGGAAACACCACATCCAGTTTGTGATTTTATATTATCAAGCCATGGCTAACTGGTCAAATTCTCTTTAAATAGATCTTTTCACTACTGTGATTAATCCCTTGCATATGGTACGTGTATACAAGTGGCTATAATTTTAATTTTTTTTTTTTTGTTTTGAATGAATGAGTGACTTATATAGCACTACACTCGCGAACTGAATCGCCTCTAGGCGCTTTCCGTAGCCAGTGTCTTCCTGGCTGGTGCGGTCACTTACCCCGTAGGATCTTGACACACTTTGGACACACAGTCGTACACACATATATACTGGGCCAATTTGGACAGGATCTAATTAACCTACCAGCATGTCTTTGGCGTTTGGGAGGAAACTGGAGTACCCCGGAGGAAACCCACGCAGACACAGGGAGAATATGCAAACTCCAGGCAGATGGTATCATGGTCGGGATTCGAACCAGCGACCCTTTTGCTGCTGCATGGATTACCAGACATTTGGTAAAGGTACAGAACTGTAGAATTCTTGAATAACAAGCACCAATCTTCTTCAGCTGAACATGTCTAAGGAATAGACTGCTAGGTTTTACCCATCTCTGGCTGTTAAGTCTTTGTGACCCTACAAGCCAGATTACCAGAGTTTCCCGCAAGGTTTGGTACTTAAACTTTGCCAAATCCTTAGATAAGGGATGGGATCATGTGCTAACCTTGATGCTTATGTGTTGGAGGTGATATCCTGGGGCTACAAACTAGAGCATGGATATGCAATTAGCGGACCTCCATCTGTTGCAGAACTACAAGTCCCATGAGGTATAGAAAGACTCTGACAGCCACAAGCATGACACCCAGAGCCAGAGGCATGATGGGACTTGTAGTTTTGCAACAGCTGGAGGCCCGCTAATTGCATATCCCTGAACTAGAGGTTTACTCCCTGCCCCATTCTCTTGGTTTCTCACTTTTAAGCTTCCTGTGCCAGGACATAGATTAGGTGAACTCTAGTAGACATCTCCTCCCTTAAGCAGGGTATCTTTATTTATTCTGAGAACATGTATTAAACAATATATTACATTTCAGGCTTTCATTACCCACAGAACTTCCCCATGCAGAACACATTGCAGCATGCTTCTTCATTTCTGCAAGCTGTAGTAAAATGAGGATTTGTATTTTCTTTTAGTAATAGACATTTCCAACTAACTATCTGGGCTCTTCTCCAGTTCACCTCACAATCTTTTGTGGGTGTTGCCTTTACCACCCTCCTACCCCCCACTTTAAATGTGATCTAGCTCCCTGTATATATGGTGATCTGCTGATCTGCTGATTTTGCAATTAGACAAAAAGGTAAGTGGTAACTCAACCCAAACAAGGAAGAAACATTGCCACAAATCCACAAACTGTATTACATCCTTATAAGCTGCATGCCCCGTACCTTAATTAAAACATTAAAAATGCTAAATTATTTAAAATAATATGCCTGGGGGTTCCTTTCACCTGTCTGTGAAGTGGCAAAAATGAAAAAAAAAACTGATTCAATCCCCCTCAAAAACCCATACCAGACCCTTATCGGAGCATGCAGCCTGGTAGTGCATGCAGCCTAAACCCTTGCAGACCACCTTGCAGCCATGACCAAGTTTTGTCTGTGTCATTGCCTAAATATGGCCACAAGGCCATATTTGGTCAGTAATTTAATGCTATTCCTGCTGCTTTGTTTACATGGCTGGGTATTTTTATTTAATCGGGCCAAATTACATCATTGGTTGCTAAGGACGTGGCGACGAATGGGAAGCTGTCATGCATAGTATCGGCAGAAATACTGCAACTATATATGATTTTCAGCTCCAGCCAAACATACTAAATGTCTGGCATTTGAACAATTGCCCGAACAGCCAAAGTTCAGTCTAAACTAGTGTTCAGACCAAATCTTGAGCTCATCCCTAATGAACACACGTCATACTATTACTACTACTAGATATTGTATGGCAGCCAGCTGGGAAACCTATGCAGAGCTTCCTGTTCATATGATAGGACTGGCAGCTGGCTATAAAAAGCATCATCCACAAGGTAAGATTCCAACAGTAGTCATAAGATCATCTAGACACAGGCTATACATCCAAGTGAAGGTCATTCATCTCAAAAAACATTGTATCCCTTTCTTATTTTTTCCTAGCTCAAATGAGCATTTTTTAGGAATTAAAACAAAGTAATAAAACATTTTCATTCTGCCATTTTATTTATTATCATAAAATAATGACTGGATATAGATTATATTGTCTAAGCCTCTTCTTAGTTTCAAAGAAAGTGCTGATTTCAGAGTTCATCCTTGTTGCACAGATTAAGGGTAGGAGAACCTTTACTTCGTCCTGTGTTCCCAACTGTCTCTAATTTGGAGGGACTGTCCCTTTTTTTGGAACCAAATTACTCTGTCTTTTTTTCTCAAAGTCGTTTTGGTCTGATGTAGACTTGTATCCTGTATAAAAAAAAAAAAATAATTACCAATTTTTTTTTAAAGGGGTTGTAAAAGTAAAAAATGTTTTCCCTAAATAGCTTCCTTTACCTTAGTGCAGTCCTCCTTCACTTACCTCATCCTTCAGTTTTGCTTTTAAATGTCCTTATTATTTCTGAGAAATCCTCACTTCCTGTTCTTCTGTCTGTAACTCCACACAGTAATGCGACACTTTCTCCCTGGTCGCCGCCGGTGACCCACTCCCACTGTAATTATACACAGCGGGAGCTGATCTGCAGGTACAAAGGGCCAGATTCACGTAGAATCGCGGCGGCGTAACTTATCCTAGATAAGTTACACCACCGCAATTTTTCATCGCAAGTGCCTGATTCACCAAGCACTTGCGATGAAAACCTATGCCCGCGGCCTCCGGCGCAAGGCGGGCCAATTCAAATGGGCGTGTGCCATTTAAATTAGGCGCGCTCCCGCGCCGGACCTACTGCGCATGCTCCGTTTCCTAACTCCGGCCGTGCTTTGCGCGCCGTGACGTCATTTTTTTGAACGGCGACGCGCGTAGCGTACTTCCGTATTCCCGGACGGCTTACGCAAACGACGTTGATTTTTAAATTTCGACGCGGAAACGACGGCCATACTTTAGACAGCAATACACTTGCTGACTAAAGTTAAGGCACCAAAAGTGTAACTATGCGACGGGAAAATATACTAGCGGCGACGTAGCGAACGCGAAAAACCGTCGTGGATCGGCCGTAATTCCTAATTTGCATACCCGACGCTGGTTTACGAAGCGAACTCCCCCCAGCGGCGGCCGCGGTACTGCATCCTAAGATCCGACAGTGTAAAACAATTACACCTGTCGGATCTTCTGGCTATCTATGCATAACTGATTCTATGAATCAGTCGCATAGATAGAAACAGAGATACGACGGCTTATCAGGAGAAACGCCGTCGTATCTCATTTGTGAATCTGGCCCTATGAACTCAGTGTTGGCAGACACCCGCCAATCATCCAGCACAGAGGCAGAACGGTGGTCTGCCTATGTAAACAAGGCAGATTGTCCGTTCTGTCAGTAGGGAAGACATGGATTCTGTGTTCCTGCAAAGCAGATACATGGATCCATGCCTTTCCTTAGTAAAAGCACCTCCCACAGTACACTTAAACACTGGTCAGGCACACAGTTAACCCTATGATCGCCCCTGATGTTAACCCCTTACCAGCCAGTGTCATTAGTACAGTGGCAGTGCATATTTGAAGCACTGACCACTGTATTAGTGTAACTGGTCCCGGAAAGTTTCAAAAGTGTCAGTTAGTGTCCGACTGTCCGCAGAAATATCGCAGTCCTGCTAGAAGTCACTAATCTCCCCCATTACTAGTAAAACAAGAACATTTACAAAAAAAATATATATCCCATAGTTTGTAGACGCTATAACTTTTGCGCAAACCAATCAATATACGCTTATTGGGATTTTTTTACCAAACATATATAGCATATAATACATAACGGCCTAAATTGGTGAAGAAATTTGATTTTTCAATTTTTTTTTATTGGATATGTTTTATAGCAAAAAGTAAAAAACTTTGTTTTTTTTTTTCCAAAATTGTCAGCTTTTTTGTTTATAGCGCAAAAAATTAAAACCGCAGAGGTGATCAAATACCACCAAAATACAGCTCTATTTGTGAGAGAGAAATGTTATTTGTGTAAAGTGTTGCACGACCACGGAATTTTTAGTTAAAGTAACGCAGTGCCTTATCGCAAAAAAATGGCCTGTGTAAATGGTAAATGTAAATGTAAATGGTGTGTAAATCTTCGGTAGGGGAAGTGGTTAAAGTGGAGTTTCCATCCCAAAATTTTTTTTTCATTATTGTGCTCATTAGACCTAAAAAAGTAAAAAAAACAATTTTTTTTTTTACTCATCTGGAAATGCCTGTTGCTATGCGGTCCCACGAAATCTGCCTTTGAAACCACCTAGGATTCTGACATCATCTCCCTCTAATGCTCCTGGGAAATGTGTGTCATAATTTCCCAGGATGCAGTGCGCTGTCCAATTATCACTCCCCATCCAAGACTTCAAGGAAGTAAGTGCTTGTAGGCTTCACAATGCCCACAAGCAAAATGACAACGGTGTAGATATAGTTTTATAAACTATCTTTTTTGAATATCTATGCGGATCGGCGGCGGATTGTAAAATAGTAAGTGACCGGATTTATATTATAAAAACGCAGGATAAAAGGACATACATTTAAAAAATGCTAATTGTAGTTGGAACTCCGCTTTAAGTAAAAAAAAAAAGAAAAATCTTTTTTTTTTTTTTGTACAAATGTATTTGCTGTTTATGTCACTTTATTAATATCAGAACTGTGTATTTTACAGTAAACTCAGATCAGCCTACATTATTCAAGTTATTTGGTGCCAGCCTGTGCAATAATAAGCCACGTACGGGCAGTTAAGGCTTCAGTTTTCCAGTGTTGTGGAGTTGCCAGAAAATATGAGGATACATGACAGTGATGGCTTCATTAGTCTCACACAATAGTGCAAAGCAGATCCCCTATGCATTCATTCATTCCGTGGTATAGGATTAGTGTATACTGTCTGTTTAGAAAGGCCCGTGCCCTATTCTGTTGACGACAGTTTTTAAAAGGATGAATGCCTTCTGCTGAGACAGGGACAAGCCAGGGTGGGATTTGTTTTACATGTTAAAGCAGAACAAAAGAAGGAAAAAACTAGGGGGAAAAAAAGTTATACTGAAGCATTGCGCTCAGTGTTCCTCCACTGCAAATTCATACATGAACACGGCTTACATACATCCTGAAAGCAGCTGAAAATCAAGCATACTAGTGCCACATATCAGTAATATGACCATCAACCCTTTGGGTCATTGTTACAATCAATGATAGTGAATTGGGCACTCGTATGCCACTCTATCAGGTTGTAGCCAAAAAGGGAATTATCTGGTTGGATTTATGCCTAATGCACATTGAAGAGGCTGATTAGTAGTGCCACCCACCAAATCCTGTACGAAGCCATGCCTTTCATCCCTTCGGGGTTCTTTTGTGACCGAGTGATCCGGGAAAGGGATCGACGAAATGGAGAAGGATCTCTTAACAAGCCTCTGAAGTTTGAAGGACAGGATTTTGTGACATTAAGGAAAGAGTACCTTAGTAAGAAGAAATTGTTCGAAGATGACATCTTCCCTGCCGGTGGACAGTCTCTGGGCTACAAGGAGTTTGGACAGAAGGCCACCAAGGTGAAGAACATTGTTTGGAAAAGACCCAAGGTCAGAAGTTTATGTATGTTCCTTATCATGTTGAACATGTATTCCCTTTTTTCTTCAATCTATTTGTAACACATGTAATGTATTTATTTACATGTTACGTGTTTTTTTTTTACTATACTACAGGTAAATGTTTGGATGTACCATCTGTTTGGTGCATTCTGAAGGAAAACGGTATACAAATATACTTAATAATAAGGGGCTGTTGCAAGTTAAATATGCATAAAATACAGTCATATTACTAAGCTGATAAATCTAATTCTGATGAACCAGTATCTGTGTAAGCCTGTAAGCCAGCCATTTCAACCTTGTGTTTTAGTACATCATGCCATACCCTAACTATTCAAACCCAAAGCACATTACAATAAGCTGCATTGCTGTATTAATTACAATCCATAACATGCAAAAGTTAAATTCATATATTGTATCAAAAACAATCCTAAAATAATATACAAAATATATAGATGACCATTAGATCTTCATTCAAATACTGACTACAAATAAAGGTGAACTACTTGAATAAATGACAAATAATATTGAACTAGTTTATTTATGCTCATAATCTAAATAAGCAAAATGCTGATTTGTCATGTGAAAAAAGTAAGCACGCATTAATCACCAACCTAAATCCATGAAATTTGAATCAGATGTTCCATATTAGATGACATTGATTACAATTTCCTTAACCCAAGTTCACACATATGCAAGTGTGGGACTGCATGTAAACAACACGTGTTCTTGCACACAAAGGTGCCCACAGCCAAATGTGATGTAAACATGTAATTCTTAATGGCCCCCCCATGGATCAGAAAATGCAGCGCATTTTTGGGTGCGCAAAGCCACATTGTGCAGCAGCTCCATGCAGTTCTGTGCAGCTGCCCTGTGGGTGCATTTTTCGGAAAAGGGTTGGGGACTTACCCCCTTACAAATGAAAGGGCTGATGTGCTTCTGCACAAAAGGGATGTGAACATGGACTTAGGGAGTCAGGGCCAGATTCAGATACAATTACGTTGCTTCACGGCAGCGTAACGTATCTGATTTACGTTACAACGCTGCAGGTTTACAGCGTAAGTGCCTGATTCTCAAAATTCTTACCTGTAAACTTGCGGCGGTGTAGCGTAAATGCGCTCGGCGCAAGCCCGCCTTATTCAAATGGGGCGGGCACCATTTAAATTAGGCGCGTTCCCGTGCCGAACATACTGCGCATGCTCCGTTGGGTAAATTACCCGACGTGCATTGCGCTAAATGACGTCGCACGGACGTCATTTGTTTAGACGTTAACGTAAATGGCGTCCAGCGCCATTCACGGATGCGGGAACGACGGCCATACTTAACATGGCTTAGAACAACTAGGGCTCAGCCCTAATTTTACGCGGCGTAACTCGACGGAAACGACGTAAAGTTAGATCGACGGGCAGCGCAGACGTTCGGGAATTGCCGTAACTAGTCATTTGCATATTCTACGCCGACCGCAATGGCCTCGCCACCTAGCGGCCGGCCTAGAATTGCATCCTTAAGATCCGACAGTGTAATTCAATTACACCTGTTGGATCATAGGGCTAGCTATGCGTAACTGATTCTATGAATCAGTCGCATAGTTAGGACGGCCATAACACAGAGATACGATGGCGTATCAGGAGATACGCTGTCGTATCTCTTCTGTGAATCTGGCCCTATGTAGCTGAAACCTGTCTTAGATAAACCTCATATATCTAGGAGCTGGTGTTCTCTTTCCTATTTATGTGTGGTGTCAACATGCCAAGTTAAAAAAAAAAAAAGCTTTCTAAGGCTCTCAGAAAGGAGGTTGTCGATCCCTTTGTGTCTGGCAAGGAATTTAAGAAGATTGACAAATGTGTGCCAATTTATCTAGGACTGGCCATCCCAGCAAATTCAGCCCAAGAGATGACTGTTTGACGCCAAAGCAAGCCTCCAAAAATTCCAAAATTACATTGAGGGATCTACATATAACTTTTGATACAGTTGGTATCAAAGTATGTGCACCTAAAATCAAAAAAAGATTGTACCAATTTAACCTACATAGAAGGTGTGCCAGGAAAAAGCCTTTGCTATACAACAATAGCATTAGGGAAAGACTACAGTTTGCTATGAAACAAACCTAAAAAGACCAGGCCTTCTAGAATATGGATAGATGATTCAAAAATAGAGTTGTTTGGTTACAGTAATAGTCTTCTCAATATTCCTATCGCACACATTCCTGGAAAGTATGGCTCATAAAATGGTGGGTGCTGTAGCGATTACCAGTTGGGTCCTGGAAACATCAAGCAAGTGTACATATTCGTCAGCACACCATGGATCGACACTTCCGTCCAAAGGCTTCTTCTATTGAGAGGGATTACATCACAGAAATAAGTGCAACGTTTCGAAGCCGCACAGGGCCCATTCGTCATGTGATGCCTGACGAAGGGGCCCTGCGCAGCCCAGAAACATTGCACTTATTTCTATTAGTTTTTATAGGTCAATTCTATGAGGTAAGCAGTTGGTGTGGATGGTAAAGGAGCACTCGTCCTGATCAGTGGATAAATAAATCACACAGACACATTAAGGGAGTTGTTTTGCACTTTATGTAGGACCTTATAAAGGACTGTATGTATCGACTTATCTGAACACATATGAGTTGTTTGTTTTCGATCATTACATGAAATACATATGTAATAACTTTTGGAAGATTTGATTAATCGCAGCAAACTTAGTGATACTGGAGCAAAGCACGGTGTATAACACATAATTTTGGTTTATTTGAGCACATAAGTTGTGCTGCACTTTTACATATAGTAGATGTGAAAACACATCACAGTGTATAACGAATTGGTAGAGCGAGAAATACTTTTGTTTGACTGGCCTAGTAAAGATCCTGATTTGAATCCCATTGAAATATTTTCAGGGGAATCTGAAAGTCACATTACATGTAAGAAAATCCATAAAACTCATGCAGCTAAAGGGATGTACATAGAGGGGTGGTAATTTTTTTATCACCAAGTCCATGTCAAGGAGTGATGGGTAGTTATGCAAAGCACCTACAAGATGTAATTTCTGCTAAAGGGGGCAATACCAGTTTCTGAGACCAAGGGTGTACTTACTTTTCCAGAGTACACCAATACATCTATTGATAAGTCTGTTGAATATATAATTTAAAGGGCACATTTTCTAGCCAGCTGAAGTGTCTAAGAACATACAGTACAATTCTAACAATTTTTATATAGGATAGTGAATGTAACTTTGTAGAGAAATTAGAGCGTTAAATAACGGCAAATACAATGTAGTAAAATAAGGCATAAAGTAAATCAGTGGTGAAAGTTAAATTCACTAAGAATTTAGCATTAAATAACTAGAGCTGTATTTTTTCGATTGTTCGGTAACTACCACATTTTCTCATGCGGTAATTTATCGCACGTGTCAGTGGTTAAGAGTTGTTTAGGGTAATTTTCTTATAATATTTTACTTTTTAACATGTTTGTTATTTTTCTTTTGCAAAAAAAAAAACATTTTTTTAATCAATTTTTTTTTACAGTACTCTGTATTTTGAAGGCATTGAAATTTGAACTACCTTCTCAAATTTATGTCTCCTGATGCTTAGCAATCCAAGCTCCTTTACTAAATCCATCGTGCCATACATTCATAAAAAAAAATTTTTTTGTAAATGTATGGCCTACTATAGTTGCTGAAAATTTTATTTTCTATGTTTTTGGCAAAATTCTGTGCTGCTGCCTTTGTTTGTATCGTGGAAACTAAAGAAAACTGGACTATTTTTTTTTTTTATCATTTTTTTTAAACATGTTTATTTTTTTTTCTTGTTCCTTTCCAAGTTTAACTTGTTGTAATGTAAGTTGTATAAAACCAAAAGTTTTACAGTGGCCACTTCAAGAGGTAATTTCTAGCTGGAGTAATACTCTATTGTTGTAAAGGTTTTTTAAAAAAGGTTTTTGATGTTAAATTTCAGCCGTTGCTAGCATTTAATTTGCACTGCACATTATGCCTTTTTGATTTAATAAAAAAAAAGAAAAAAATACTTGTGTATTCGTGATGTATAATGACACTTTTTTGTGCGTCCACTGCTTGTGAAATAGTGTCAATTTTTTGTGGGTCCTTTGTGGGTGGAATTAGACCCCTCTCTGAGGGTAGTATTGCACCCCTTTCTGTGGGTGGAATAGTGCCTCTTCCAGTGGGTGTTCTGTGGATTGAATTAGGCTCTCTCTCGTGGGTGGAATGCCTCTTTCTGAGAGTTTGCTTTGTAGAAGTATAGGTAAAGAATGCTCTTAAAAAAAATTGTAGTGGTCATTGGCATGTGACGGGAAAGTCTTATGTAAAATGATGAAATAATTTTTTTAAGATGATGAGCATATTGAGATGCAATCTTAAGAAGACTTAGTTGTAAGGATCTGAAAAAAATAAGAAACTGTTAAAACAAATCCTACTTTAAAAAGGTCAACAGTGGCAGCAGGCACTTTGCAGGTAGAGTTTGTTTGAGCTTGGCACATTCTTCTACAAGCTGCGACATATCCTTCATTCTCAATAAGAGGGAAACATCAGCACTAAGTTTTGTATTGTTTGTTGTATTTTGTGTATTTTTTGATCAAATCATTGTAAACCTCATGTTGAGTATTTTGGTAAATTAGATTATTGCAAACCAGACAATTACTCTTTTTAGTAGACACAGTTTACTACCACTAACAGTTAATTTATTTATATTGCCAGTGACTTATTATTAAACAGTCAGGATGGTAGATGCAGCCATACTGTCATCACATGCGGTAATGTGTTATAAAATGTTATGTTTTGTTTATCCCAGGCAAAAATCCAGATTGGACATCATACAGTATATAAAAATATTTTGGGTTTAATAAAATGTGTTTGATTATATTGAAGATCTTACAGACCAGCTTTGGCGTTAAATGGCTAGATTTCCGTGTGAATGGACAAAAAAGTCACCATAATATTAATATTTTTTCACCCTTAAAATAATGATTTGATTATGCTGTGGACATTCCAGTCACATATATTTGATAAGCAGTAAATAATCTTTAGAAAAGTCCATTAAGATCTTCTCTAGTTTGACCAGTATGGAGATGGACATAGGCTTCAGAAGCCTGTTAGACAAGGAGGGTCAATCCAACCATTAGCAGAGGTCTTCTGGAGCATCTTCGGTCATAAACTTGCGCATTCCAGTTGCTTAACCATGGGTTAAAGGAAATCTATGGTCATTGCATGCACTTTCATTTTATAACATCAGCATTGCAATAGCAATACAAAGAATAGTTATTTTTTATAATCCAGTGGGAGATTACTTATAAAATCTCTTTTATCAGTGTGGGTGCTGCCTGCCTGCTTGTCATATCTTTAACAACTTCCTGGATTTCCTGTCTGCTTTGCAGCTTCTCCTGCACTATTTACTTCCAATTTCCCAGGACTACATATTCCATGTTACCTTGCTGCCTGCAAGCAGTGATTCCTGCAGTGACTCCGTCTCCTGAAACTCCTTCTCTCAGCACCTCTGTACAGGGCCGCCATCAGGAATTATGGGGCCCCTTACACAGCTTCAGGCATGGACCCCCTGGAGCAGAGAACCGGGGGGGGGGGGGGGGTTCTGGAAATAAAAGAAGTGAGGTCCAAATGTTTGAGTTGCTACCAGAACAGGAAAAGAAAGGGAAATCTTCCAATGGGACATGTGTTCCTGTGATAGCTCTATAAGTAGGGATATGCCGGAAATGTCCTCTCTCTTCCCGTTAATCCAGCAAAAAAAAAAACTAGCAGCAACCCTCTGTGTTGGTATATTTTAATAATTTTTTATAGAATAAATATATGAAATAATATATTTTAGCTACCATCTAGAATTTAGAAACTGGACTTCCTCTATTTGAATGCTAATTAACTTGTTTAACTGATTTATAAAAGCTAGTTTAACAGGAAGTGATGTTGGCAGGAAATTGAAGGTGGGGGACAGATGAAAGAAGACCTCGGTAGAAGGGAGGGGGATCCATAACACCAAGGAAGGCCTGTGTCAGAAGGGGACTTTACAAGACCAGAGAAAGAAATGCTTATCTGTAGTTTTGGGCGAACGGTTTGGCCTGAGCATGAATTCGACAAACACCCGAAATTGTTGGGGCGTTCGACCGTTCGGCCCACCAAGCGCCTCACAATGCACTGCACGCCGCACAGTGCATTGGGAGCCTTGATTGACTGAAGCAATAAAGAATTTTCCTAATCAGGGCACAGAACTCTGTCAGAGCCATGATTAGAGAAAGTAATGATGACTGTGCCCAAACATGGCTCATTGCTCAAAGTCATAGACCCACCCCCTCTATAAAAGGACCTTTCCAACATCAGCCATTTGCAGTGTGATATTGGAGTGGCGATAGAACAGGGATCTTTTCATTTATACTAGCAAGTTAGTGTGCTATAGTTTGCTAGAGAGTGTTAGTTTAGTGTAAATATAGTGATAGTGCAGTGTGACCATTCATTTTTACTTTAGTGTCAGTTTAGTGTTTCAGGGCAAGTTTACTTCAGTATATTGAGGTGCATTAGTGCACATTTACTGCAGTATATTGCTGTGCGTTAGTGCATATTTACTGAAGTATATTGAGGTTCATTAGTACACGTTTACTGCAGTATATTGATGTGCGTTAGTACACATTTACTGCAGTATATTGAAATGTGTTAGTACACGTTTACTAAAGAATATTGAGGTGCATTAGTGCATGTTAACTGTGGTATATTGATGTGCATTAGTGCATGTTTACTGCAGTATATTGACATGCGTTAGTGCACTATACTGCAGAATATTGAGGTGCGTTAGTGCATGTTTATTGCAGTATATTGAACTGCTTTAGTGCACGTTTACTACAGTATATTGAAGTGCGTTAGTGCATGTTTACTGTAGTATATTGAGGTGCATTCGTGCATGTATACTGCAGTATATTGAGGTGTGTTAATGCACGTTTACTGCAGCATATTGATGTGCATTAGTGCACGTTTACTGCAGAATATTGACATGCGTTAGTGCACATGTACTGCAGTATATTGAACTGTGTTAGTGCACGCTTACTGCAGTATATAATGACGTGCATGTTTACTGCAGTTTATTGACATGCATTAGTGCACTTTACTGCAGTATATTGAGGTGCATTAGTGCACGTTTACTGCAGTATATTAAGTGTGTGTTTACTGCAGTATATTGAAGTACAGTACATTGAAGTGCAGTATATTGAAGTGCACGCTTACTGCAGTATATAATGACATGTACTTTTACTGCAGTATATTGAAGTGCCTTATTGCACTTTTACGGCAGTATATTGACGTGCATTAGTGCACTGTTACTGCAGTATATTGACATGCATTAGTGCACTATATTGACTTGCATTAGTGCACATTTACTCCAGTATATTGAGGTGCGTTAGTGCCCATTTACACCAGTATATGGAGGTGCGTTAGTGCACGTTTACTGCAGTATATTGAGGTGTGTTAGTGTATGTTTATGGCAGTATATTGACGTGCATTAGTGCACGTTTACTGCAGTATATTAACTTGTGTTAGTGCACATTTACGCCAGTATATTGAGATGCGTTAGTGCATGTTTACGGCAGTATATTGGCTTGCATTAGTGCACGTTTACTGCAGTATATTTAGGTGCTTTAGTGCATGTGTACTGCAGTATATTGAAATGCGTTAGTGCACTTTACTTCAGTATATTGACGTGCATTAGTGCACTTGTAATGCAGTAGATTGACTTGCATTAGTGCACGTTTACTCCAGTATATTGAGGTGCGTTAGTGCATGTTTACTGCAGTATATTGACATGGGTTACTGCGCGTTTACTGCAGTATATTGAACTGTGGTAGTGCACTTTTACTGCAGTATATTGAAGTGCCTTAGTGCCCTTTTATTGCAGTATATTGACACGCGTTAGTGCACTTTTATTGTAGTATATTCACATGCATTAGTGCATGTTTACTGCATTATATTAACTTGTGTTAGTGCACATTTACGCCAGTATATGGAGATGCGTTAGTGCACATTTACTGCAATATATTAAGGTGCGTTAGTGCATGTTTACGGCAGTATATTGACGTGCATTAGTGCACGTTAACTGCAGTATATTTAGGTGCGTTAGTGCATGTGTTCTGCAGTATACTGAACTGCGTTAGTGCACTTTACTTCAGTATATTGAAGTGCCTCAATAAATTTGTACGAAAGAAGTGCCTTAGTGCAGTTTTACTGCAGTATATTGAATTGTGTTAGTGCAGTTTTACTGCAGTATATTGAAGTCTGTCAGTGCAGTTTTACTGCAGTATATTGTAGTGTCTCAGTGGAGTGTGTCTGTGTAGTGAGTACTCAAGGTAAAGTGCACCAAACACTACTTTCCATTGATTAATGTGCATCTAAGCGCACAATTCCCCTTCCCTGTTACATTCCAGTAATAAGCCCCCCATCATGTCAGGGAGGCCAACAAGGAGAGGCAGACATTCCCATGGCACTGTGAGGGGGCAGCGATATCTGTGTCCACAGGCAATGGAAGATGTGGTCTGTCCTCAGGCAAGGCACCATTTTCTCTGTTTGTTGATGTTGCCTGTGCTATCCATCCACAGTATGCAGAGGAGGTGGTGGACTGGCTTACTAAACCATCCTTATCCTCCTCATCTGTCATCAAAGCAGAGACTAGTGTGCAGTCCACAGCAGCTGCCAGAGCGGCTTATTCTGCCTCCTTGCCCACAGCTGCTCCTACCTGCATGTAGGAGTCAGCTGAGTTATTTAAACACAGCGTCAGCCACTTGCTTCTTGATGATGCACAGGCATTACTTGATTCTGAGGTTGGTTCTGAGGTTGCGGAAGGTAGGAACATGAGCCTACAGAGAGGGGAGAACACTGGTAAACATCAAATTGGCAGTCATATTCCCCCAGCTGCAGCATATTGCCAAGTTGGCTCCAATGATGATGAGGATGAGGAAACTGATGCAAATTGAGTGCCGTATAGAGCAGAGGGTGAGGCACAACCCCAACGAGGCAGCCATCATGAAATAATAGAAAACAGCCACTGTATTCCATCACATTGTGGAGCTGTTATCTCCAGACCCACTTCCCACAGCTCAGCTGTCTGGGTCTTTTTTAGCACATGTGCACTGTCGTGATTTGCAAACTTTGCCTCAAGCAGATCAAGTGTGGCAAAAACACCAGCCATTTGGGTATCACATGCTTGACAAGGCAAAAGGGACGCAATTCTGCTGCTCCTCATTCCTCACCTTTCAGGTATACCCGCCCTATATCTCATACCCTCTCAGCAGCCTCCACTGACAGGGACGATGGTATAGCGAAGGGTGTCACAGGTCCTTGCAGCATGTCTTCCAGAAGCACAACGACAGCTGTAGACTATAGCAGGCACATTTCTCTGCCCCAGCTGTTGCAGCAAAAAAAAATAGTCACTATAGTCACTGCCACCCACGTGCCCAGCGTCTAAATTCAAACTTGTCAAAGCTTCTGGCTTTACAACTCCTGCCTTTCCGTCTGGTGGATTCTGTCCCCTTCCGTGATTTTGCAGAATGTGCTGTACCACAATGACAGGTTCCCAGTCACTATTACTTTGCAGGTAAGGCCATTCTAGCTCTGTACCATCATATGGTAGGCATGGCTGTGGCATGGTTGGGCAAGGCATCCAGCTGCTAGGTCCGTTTTCATCAGTTTGGACTGATCGTGTGTACAGGGCCTAAGTCTTCATAATGGGAACTTTTTCCAGTTCGGGTCCCATAGACTTTAATGAGGTTCGTTATTCGGCTCCAAATTTTTGCAATGTTCGAGAGCTGTGGCACGAACTGAACAGGGGGTCATTCGGCTCATCTCTACTTATTTGCTAGAAGGAATAGATAGAGTATTGTATGCATGTATATTTGTAATATGGATGTCTAATATTGTTTTCCTACAATTGTAAGTAGTTTGTATGTACAGTATTCTTATCTAGTAAAAGCACATTAATATACTACAAGAGTTTCTGCTTCCTTTATTTACAGCAAAGTAACCCAAAAGAAGCAAAACACCCCCCACTACTACTTAAAAAATTGCCATTAAATATAATGTACTTTACAAAACATAAAGGTTCATTTAAGCATGACATGTTTTGTGTGTATAATTCATTGGTTGCATTAAATGTGGATAGATACTGTTTTAAAATGGTATTTGTTTTATTTTCACATTTAGTGTGGCATATACTGTAGCTAGACACTTCATATCATGAAAATCTGCCAAAGTCAGGCACAAATGGGGCCACACAGGGATATCAAGTCCCATTCTCGTATTATTGTCTGTTGTCAATGCATTCTAAACTACTAAGCACATTTAGAAATGGCTTTTCCATTGAACTCTGGGAGACCTTCACTTTATCAACAAACTCACTTTTTACCACTACGATATACAATAATTAAACAAACACACACTAGAATGCTGCAACTGGGAAGTAAATACTAATGCTACTAATTGAATTGCATTTATTTTTGCATACTCTACTAATACATTTCACCGATTTTCATATGTATGTATTTTTTTACTTTTTTTTGTTAAAACATTTTGTGCCCCTTTTTTAAACGCTAATGTTTTGCATATTTTTTTTCTGTTGGTACCTTTTTACAAGTTTTAAATATGCTCATACAAAAAATGTAATCTCTTGGGTGTGGCATACTATGCAAAGGTGTTTGAAAAAGTGAGAATTGCAGGCTGAACACCGCTTCCCCCAAATAAACCCATAAACAATAACTTTAAAAGAAATATACAACACGGCATGTGTATGTGACGTTGATGCACAGCACGATGGTATCCACCTGCCCGCGGTGTGCATCGCAGCTCCCGGGCAAAAAAGGAAGCATAAGCTCATGGATACAGATCAGGTGGCGCAACCCTGGCAGGTTGTGTAAACAACTAGTAAGTAGTTAAATAACTGGCATGATATTACCAGCTACAATACAGACTATCTGTATTGTAGCTGGTAATATCATGCCAGTTATTTAATTAGTCCCTCTGTTTCTTAATTTTTGGGGAATTAGATACCCATTGGGCTGGTTATTATTTATTCCAATCAACCCACTACTTACTAGTTGTTTACACAATCTGCCAGGGTGGCGCTACCTGATCTGGATCCATGAGCTTATGCTCACTTCTTTGTCCGGGTGCTGTGATGTTTAACTGGGATGACGCTAAGTATTTGGAGATTTAGGCTGTTTTAGGTTGCTTCAGGTGTATGGCATATCAATTAGCTATGTACAGGCAGCGGAGAAGCAGAAGCTCCTGCAACAAGCGTTCTCACTCAGCCATGTCCAACCACATTCTGACCTACTCCCGTAGTTGCACTCCTCCACCTTCTATTTGAGGATGCCCCATAGATGCTCAATAGGGTTTAGGTCTGGAGACATGCTTGGCCAGTCCATCACATTTACCCTCAGCTTCTTTAGAAAGGCAGTGGTCGTCTTGGAGGTGTGTTTGGGGTCGTTATCGTGTTGGAATACTGCCCTGCGGCCAAGTCTCTGAAGGGAGGGGGATCATATTCTTACTTCAGTATGTCACAGTACATGTTGGAATTCATGGCTCCCTTGATCATCTTTAGAAGAGGCTTCCTTCTGGGACGACAGCCTTGCAGACCAATTTGATGCAGTGTGCGGTGTACGGTCTGAGCACTGACAGGCTGACTCCCCACCCCTTCAACCTCTGCAGCAATGCTGGCAGCATTCATACGTCTATTTTCCAAAGACAACTTTTGTATATAATGCTGAGAATGTGCACTCAACTTCTTTGGTCAACCATGGAGAGGCCTGTTCTGAGTGGAACCTGTCCTGGTAAACCGCTGTATGGTCTCGGCCACCGTGCTGCAGCTCAGTTTCAGGGCCTTGGCAATCTTCTTATAGCCTAGGCCATCTTTATGCAGAGCAACAATTCTTTTTTTCAGATCCCCAGAGAGGTCTTTGCCATGAGGTACCATGTTGAACTTCAAGTAACCAGTTTGAGAAAGTGAGAGCAATAACACCAAATTTAACACACTTGCTCCCCATTCACACCTGAGACCTTGTAAAGCCTTGTACACACGATCAGACATCAAACAAACTTTCCCTTGGATTTTTGTCCGAAGGGAGTTGTCCGGTCACACCCATAGCATACACACGCTCTGACTTTTTCGGCAACAAACACGAACGTAGTGACGTGTCAACGTACTGACGAGAGTTTTAATGAGGAAGTTCAATTCTCCGGCGTCACCCTTTGGGCTCCTTCTGCTAATCGAGAGTTAGTAGAGGTTTCGTCTGTGTGCATTCGCGATTTTCAGTTTCGTGCAATTTTGTTTGTTTCTGAACGTCCGTTGTCAAGCAGACATGTTGCGCAATGGGGTTGTGCTAACTTGACCCACAAAAAAATATAGAAATATGTTTGATTCATATAACCAAAATACACTAATCCAAAGCAAAGACATTTGTTTTTTACTCCGTCAGTATCACCAGCAAAGCAGCTTTTAGTATTATCACATTATAAAGTAGAAGAGAATGTGCGCTGCTTTTCTTGATTTCAGAACTTGCCGCGTCACGAATGTGCTCTTTCAAATACGAACGCTAGTTTTACCAGACAGAACGTTTCCGGCTGGTCATTGCTTCTGAGCATGTGCGTTTGTACTTTGTCCAAAAGTCTGATTGCTTGCTGTACACACGGTCGGACTAGGCACCATCGGACTCTTGTTGACGTAAAGTTTGTCCGTTTGCAGACCAAACTTTTTGTCCGATGAAACCCGAAAAAAGTTTGTCCGATGGAGCGTACACACGGTTGGACTATTTTGAAAACTTGCTAATTTTGAAGTTTGTTGGCAAAAAGTCAGACCGTGTGTACGGGCCTTTACACTAACGAGTCACATGGATAATAACACATACGTGGAAGTGATATGATAACATATAATAATACAGGGACTTGAATTCTACATTACTAACATGAGTCATGGAATAAAAAGGAAGGTCTGCCAGGGTCAGCACAGGATCACCCACGCATCCTGTTGCTGACTGCCAGTAACACATTCCCATGTATGAAAAGGATCCCTGTGACTACCCTGCCTGCCAGCACAATCCAGCTGAGTCCTCATTTTCCTTTCCTTGCACAATTTGTGTATTGGTATTGGAGGAGTAGTTTATTTTGCGCTTATAGTTCTTCAGCTTTTTGCAACTAGCACCAAACTGCATGCATGCAGTCTCATGGACTTTTTCCATTGGATTTTCCGATCGTGTGTAGCCCCATCAGAGTTTTTTCATCGGAAATTCCAATGAATTCCATCGAAGTTTAGATATAGAACATGTTCTATTTTTTTCCGATGGAATTCCGATGTGATTTGGCCGGGCAAAAGCCTGATCGTGTGTACGCAGCATTAGGTTCCTTTTGCATCAGTGGTCTGATCAGATCTGCCTGTCAGTTTCTCAGGTTGATCTGATCAAAAGTTCAAAGTTAGTCTATGGGTAGGTGTTGGTAAACTGATGTACGCCCATTGAACCTGATTACCTTCAAGTTTGTCTAGGCCTAAAAAAATGGAAAAGATTGTGGTCCTTTTGCATTTTTTCGAACCTAAACACAATGGGCCAGATTCTCGTAGATTGGAGTAAAACTGTGTGGGCGTAACGTATCTCGTTTATGCTACGCGGCCGCAAGTTTTACGGGCAAGTGCTTGATTCACAAAGCACTTGCCTGTAAAGTTGCGGCGGCGTAGCGTAAATTCTCCGGCGCAAGCCCGCCTAATTCAAATGATCCAGGTAGGGGGTGTGGATCATTTAAATTAGGCGGGTTCCCGCGCCGATCGTACTGCGCATGCACGTCCCTAAAATTTCCCAACGTGCATTGGGCTAAATGACGTCGCAAGGACGTCATTGGTTTTGACGTTAACTTGAAAATGGCGTCCAGCGCCATTCATGGACGACTTACGCAAACGACATAAAATTTTCAAATTTTGACGCGGGAACGTCGGCCATACTTAACATTGGATACGCCACCTAGGGGGCATGTTTATCTTTACGCCGCAGTGCATTTGTAGTGGATTTACCTTTAGTAAATAACCTCCCCTGTCTTTTTCAGGGTCGATTTTTATTCTCTAGCCTTGGCCTTGTGTGGCTGTGACATCAGATTTTTCATGGGGGTGGGGGGCTACTCAAGCCCCCTCCCACCCCCATGAATTTTTTTTGTTACCCTAATGCAAACAATGCAGCATCTCCATTGAAGTCTATTGAAGTAAAAACGCACTGTTTTGTGTTTCAAAAGTCCCAATGCAGCATCTGAAAAAAGCATAGATGCAAACTTGTCACATAGGAAACCTGTTTTATGTTAAATAAATTGTAGCTGCAAAAAGCACCAAAAATGCATAGGTGTGAACCAGCCCCCAGAAGCTGCAGCAAGACAAATGGGGCCAACCTCATTTCCTGATTAGGGGGACATCCAGCATCATCTAGCTCATTCCTCTGCAGCCTGACTGTCCCGTTTCTGCCACGTTCATTCACTGAATTTCAATTATTTCAATCATGAAGGCTCAGCAAAACATGTAGTCAGGGCTGCTGTTAGAAACCACAGGGCCCATACAGCCAACCTGACAGGTCTCCCACCCCCCCTCCATTAACACAGTTTAGTATGCTTCAGTTATGAATGAACACAGTGGGCCAGATTCAGATAGAGATACGACGGTGTATCTCCTGATACGCCGTCGTATCTCTAAATTCCGTCCGTCGTATCTATGCGACTGATTCATAAGAATCAGTTGCGCATAGATCTCCTTAAGATCCGCCAGGTGTAAGTGACTTACACCGTCGTATCTTAGGCTGCAATCTCATGCTGGCCGCTAGGTGGCGCTTCCGTTTGTAAACGCGACGAATATGCAAATGAGGAGTTACGCCGATTCAGAAACGAACGACCGCCCGGCGCTTTTTTTTTTACATCGTTTGCGTTCGTTTTTTTCCGGCGTATTGTTACCCCTGCTATATGCGGCGTATCCTATGTTAAGTATGGCCGTCGTTCCCGGGTCGAATTTTGAATTTTTTACGTCGTTTGCGTAAGTCGGTCGCGAATACGGATGGACGTAATTTACGCTCACGTCGAAACCAATCACGTTCTAGCGACATCATTTGGAGCAATGCACGCTGGGAAATTTAGCGGACGGCGCATGCGCAGTTCGTTCGGCGCGGGGACACGCCTGATTTAAATTCTACACGCCCCCTAGCCACGGAATTTGAATTCCGCCGGGGATTTACGATGCGCCGCCGCAACTTTAGAGGCAAGTGCTTTCTGAATATTGCACTTGCCTCAAAAACTTGCGCCGGCGGATCGTAAATCTAAAGATCCGCTAACCTATCTGAATCTATCCCAGTAAGTGATCAGTACCAATCACCCACTGTGCTCATTCAGGACACATGCTGTACATTGAATGCAGCAATGTACAGAGACACCCTTGATGAAAACCTGCTCGAGAGGGCTCTGGACCTCAGACTGGGGCAAAGGTTCATCTTCCAACAGGACAAAGACCCTAAGAACCCAGCCAAGATAACAAAGGAGTGACTACGGGACATCTCTGTGAATGTCCTTGAGTGGCCCAACCAGAGCCCAGACTTGATACGAATTGAACATCTCTGGAGAGATCTGAATATGGCTGTGCACCGACGTTCCACATCCAACCTGTTGGAGCGTGAGAGGTCCTGCAAAGAAAAATGGGAAAAACTGCCCAAAAATAGGTGTGCCAAGATCGTAGCATCATACTCAAAAAGACTTAAAGCGGAGGTTCACCCATACCTTACACATTTTCCCCTTCGCTTCATGCTCGTTTTGTCTAGGGGAATCGGCTATTTGTTTTAAAATATGATCCGTACTTACCCGTTTACGAGATGCATCTTCTCCGCCGCTTCCGGGTATGGGCTTCAGGAATGGGCGTTCCTTCTTGATTGACAGTCTTCCGAGAGGCTTCCGATGGTCGCATCCATCGCGTCACGATTTTCCGAAAGAAGCCGAACGTCGGTGCGCAGGCGCAGTATAGAGCCGCACCGACGTTCGGCTTCTTTCGGCTACGAGTGACGCGATGGATGCGACCGTCGGAAGCCTCTCGGAAGCTTGTCAATCATGAAGGAACGCCCGCTCCCGAAGACCCATACCCGGAAGCGACGGAGAAGATGCATCTCGAAAACGGGTAAGTACGGATCATATTTTAAAACAAATAGCCGATTCCCCTAGACAAAACGAGCAGGAATCTAAGGGGAAAAAAAAAAGGAATTGGGTGAACTCCCGCTTTAAGGGTTTAATTGGTGCCAAAGGTGCTTCAATAAAGTTTTGAGCTAAGGCTGTGAATACTTTGTACATGGGAATTTTTTGTTTTTTTTATTTTTAATAAATTTGCAAAGAATTCAAACAAACTTCTCTTTTACATGTCATTATGGGGTAATGTTTGTAGAATTTTGAGGTAAATAATGAATTGAATCCATTTTAGAATAAGGCTGTAACATAACAAAATGTGTAAAAAAGTGAAGCGCTGTTAATACTTTCCGGATGCACTGTATGAAGTGGAATAAAAGGTTTGAATTAGTAAAGGCAAAGTGCAGTTGCACTCGGCAAGAGCCGTTGCTCCAGAGCTTAGTAAATGAGCAGAAGCTGTGCTGACTGCCATCATCCAATCATGTGCAAGCAAAAATTATATATATTTTTTTTATTTCCCTTGCATGTGATTGGGTATTCTTTGCAAAATTAAGCTTTACCTATTTTACTAAGCTCAGAAGCAACTGCTCTTGCAGAGTGCAAATCAGGGGTGGACTGACAACTCATGGGGCCCCCGGGCAATAGAAGATTATGGGGCCCCTGGGCTTTTCAGATGGCCACCACGCCAGGAGGCAGTGCAGAGGCAGGGCAGCTAAAATCTCGGGATTTTCACATCAAAAGCATGTCGGTTTCGGACATATCAGGGACAGATGTAAAAAAAAACATAGGGCCAGATTCACAAAAGAGATACAATGGCGTATCTCCTGATACACCGTCGTATCTCTGAGATACGATTGTGGTATCTATGCGCCTGATTCATAGAATCAGTTACGCATAGATAGCCCTAAGATCCGACAGGTGTAAGTGACTTACACCGTCGGATCTTAGGCTGCAATTCTAGGCCGGCCGCTAGGTTGCGATTCCATTGCGGTCGGCGTAGAATATGCAAATGACTAGTTACGTCTCTGCCCCATTTGAATTAGGCGGGCTTGCGCCCGGCGGATTTACGCTACGCCGCCACAAGTTTACAGGTAAGTGCTTTGTGAATCAGGCACTTACGCTGTAAACTTGCGGCGGTGTAACGTAAATGGGATACGTTACGCCGCCGCAGCTTAGCACATTTCTAAGTGAATCTGGCCCATAGATTTTTACATACTGTCCCCTGGTTTTACTGAGCCTGACAACCCTGATGGGGCCCCCTAGTGGCATGGGGCCCTCGGGCAGTGCCCGAGTGACTCAATGGTCAGTCCGCCCCTGGTGAAAATGCACTTTGTAATGTGTACAGTCTATTTGCCTTTAGTAATTCAACCCCAAAGTTTTTTTCAGGATGTCTCTAACTTACGCCTGATCACTGGAACAGTATGAATGCTGGCACACTTCTGTAGCAGCTCCCTGCAGCATGTCGCCCTCCCAAAGCAGCAGGCGCCCTGGACCCTCCAGCACATAGCCCAGGCACAACATGGCAAGTGGTCCCTGCAGCAGCAGACCACTACACGTGTCCCTGAGCTCGGTCTATTTTTACTCTCCCTCCACAAAACCTTGCTATTCTTAATCATTTGATGATAAGCCAAGATCCTCTTGTGGGAATCCAATAAAATCACAGAACTGGACCTCAGAGATGACATCACTTTAAGAAGTGTGTAATGATAGATGCTGAGAGTGTAGGGAGCGCAGTTATGAGCACGGGAGGAAGTTAAAGTCCTCACTCCTGCATCTCACAGACGAGAGCACAGTGTATGTATAAAGAAGGTTGCCAGGATATAAAAAATGTACAAAAAAAAGCACTATCATATAAGGAACTCACATGTATCCCAGACAATTGGGGGTTATTTACTAAAGGCAAATCCACTTTGCACTACAAGTGCAAACTACAAGTGCAAAGTGCACTTGAAATTGCACTAAAAGTGCACTTGGAAGTGCAGTCCTTGTAAATCTGAGGGATAGATCTGAAATGAGGGGAAGATCTGCTGATTTTATTATCCAATCATGTGCAAGCTAAAATGCTGTTTTTTATTTTCCTTGCATGACCCCCTCAGATCTATTACAGTTGGAGATGGTAAAAACAGGTGGTTGAGCCATGCTTTTACTGCCCCCTTCCCCCCATCCCAAGATGCAAAGGCAGCCGCAGTAACATTATACTTCCTGTCGTGTTTTACAGACACTACCATTGCTGATTTTTATGTGGTTGCAGCACAATTGTGGCATTTGAATATAACATCTCTGCCTTTACAAATGCCTCTGAAATAGGATCAACTACAAGGGATGGCAAGGGTGTCTTTCCGTCCTAATGAGGGGTCTCCAAACTGTCTCAACAAAGGGCCAGTTTACTGTCCTTCAGAATTTAGGAGGGCTGGGCTGTAGCCATCGGGAGTAGAAAATGTCCCTGCATCAGTTGGAGTAAACAATGCCCCATCTGTGGGGTCAATAAGAGAAATTGTGACCCATCATTGGTGTCATTGGTATGAATTGTCCCCCTTCGCTGGTGTCATTGGACCCCATTGTTGGTGTCATTGGGAGGCATTCTGTCCCATCATTTGTGTCATTGGGAGGAATTGTGCCCCATCTTTTGTGTCATTGGAAGGAATTGTGCCCCATCTTTTGTGTCATTGGGAGGAATTGTGCCCCATCTTTTGTGTCATTGGAAGGAATTGTGCCCCATCTTTTGTGTCATTGGGAGGAATTGTGCCCCATCTTTTGTGTCATTGGGAGGAATTGTGCCCCATCTTTTGTGTCATTGGAAGGAATTGTGCCCCATCTTTTGTGTCATTGGGAGGAATTGTGCCCCATCTTTTGTGTCATTGGGAGGAATTGTGCCCCATCTTTTGTGTCATTGGGAGGAATTGGGCCCCATCAGTTATTTCATTGGGTGGAATTGTGCCCCATCTTTTGTGTCATTGGGAGGCATTTTGCCCCATTTTTGTGTCATTGAGAGGAATTGCACCCTTTCATTGGTGCCATCGAATGAAGTGGTGCCCCAAGGGTCATATAAAAGCAAGCAAAGAGGCCTCATCTGGCCCCCAGGCAACAGTTTGAAGACCACTTGTCTAAGCAACCCCTTAAACTCGCACCAGTCTGTCAAAACTGCATGCTTTACACATGGTTTTGGAACAGTTGCGGGGCACCTGCATTCAGTTGAATGGGTCTCATTCGGCGGGCGATACAGCCTACCAAATACAACAGTGGGGATAATGTTTCGCTTTGCAATGTGGCTGCAGCATAAAGCCTGATACACACTAATAGCCGGATTCAGTAAGACTTACGATGGCGTATCAGTAGATACGCCGCCGTAAGTCCGAATGCGCGCCGTCGTATCTTTAAGCCTATTCTCAAACTGACATACCCTTCACTGTTGCTAAGATACGACCGGCGTAAGTCTCCTACGCCGTCGTATCTTATGTGCATATGTACGCTGGCCGCTAGGGGCGCGTACGTGGATTTACGCGTCGAATATGCAAATGACCTAGATACGCCGAATCACGAACGTACTTGCGCCTGATACGCTGTTTACGTAAGGCTCTTTTCCGGCGTAAAGATAAACCACCAAAAAGATGGCGCAGCACATGCAAGGTATGGACGACGGAACAGCTGTCATATTTTACGTCGTTTGCGTAAGCGTACGTGAATGGGGCTGGGCGTCTGTTACGTTCACGTCAAAAGCAATGAGTATTTGCGACGTGATTCTGAGCATGCGTGCGCATGCGCCGTACCAACGGCCCTCATTTACATGGGGTTTTGGGTAATTTACATGGAGCACGCCCCCTACCTGCCTATTTTGAATTAGGCGGGGTTACGCCGGGCCAATTGCGCTACGCCGACGTAACTTAGGGAGCAAGTGCTTTGTAAATACAGTACTTGCCTCACTATGTTACGTTGGCGTAGTGCAAATGGGATGCGCTACGCCGGCATAAAGATACGCCGCGATACGTGAATCTGGCTAATAGTTTTTTTCTGAAAAAAACTGACAGCTCCAGTCAGAGCCGCTGTGCTAACGATCCAACGTTAGTACAGCGATCTCCCCGCTGAGCTGTTGTGTTTTGACAGGGTTATGGCCACCCTTACCCCGCCAAAACACTCCATTCAGCTCTCTCCGCCATTGGCTGAGAGCGCTGATTGGCAACCAATCAGCTGCCAGTTTTCCAGTATGCTCGTCAGACAGAAGCCGGCCAAACGACTGGCTTCTGTCAGACTGGCTACTATACACACAGGCCGAATGTCAGGCAGTTTTTATTGAACCGGCCGATGTCTCCTGACATTTGGCCCATGTGTACGAGGCTTTTGTGTGTGAAGATTCCTGGATTATTATTTGTGATTACACACATTAGTGGATAGAAAATCAAGTGCGGTTGACTTATATTAATGATTAATTGTACTTGTTTTTTTTAACACACGGGTGGATCGTATTTGTTTCCACTGTGTAACATTAGCTCAGCCTATTTGCATTGCGTTTTATAAGTGAAGAATCACTGTATAACTTTTACTTTTGTTTAGCATTAGCGCTTGTAAGTGAACAATTTTTACTCTGGGAAGAGTAAGGCACATGGAGCCCGGGACTCAGATTAAATATTCTATACTACCTGATTTGCTTTAGAGATCCCACCTCTAGCATCCACAAGAAACCAACAAAGCTGTTTGGTAGTTTTTACACCAGAATACACTAAAACTGATAAAAGTTTTGCTGGCCTGGCTCTAAATCCCAGGCTAATACTAAACATATGCACAGCTTGAGATATGAGACAAGTGTAAAAAAAATCCCCCGTGCTACAAGATATTCTGCAGCTGACTTGTCACATTTGGATGCCTGCCACCCTCCTGTCTGCTCTCATAGGAGTCCACCATAAGGCCAGTGCTGGGTAACAGCTGCCAGTGATATATTTGCTTCCTTTTGGTCTGTTACATCTGAACTCCAGGAATTATTTGTATTATATACAGTACTTACCTTGGTCCAGCTTGTTGCTTACAGTAGCGTCACTGCCTCAGCCATCTAAAAAATGATCAACGGTGGGTAGGGTGACCACATTTCCAAACTACCATTGAGGGACACCCTCCCTTCCAAAAATCAGCTTGGGCTGTAACGAATCACAGCACAGTGATTGGACACAAGAGGCGGGATTTATGATTTCTCCAATCACAAGTAGGGTGCTCCTCCAAGCATTCCTGGCCAGGACAAGTACTGTCAGTGAGTAAAGCGGTGATGTGGCGGGCCTTTTTTGGGGGGCATCAGATTGGCCCGGGGGGTGGCTGTGTCAGTTTCATTCCGGGACACTGTATTGTCCTGGAATGAATGTGCCCGGGACAGACCTGCAAAATGCGGGACTGTCCCGGGCAATCCGGAACACGTGGTCACCCTAACGGTGGGTCCCATTTCAGAATGCGTTTTACAGACAGTGAGGAGGCCCCTCAAAGCTTGCATTGCCGCACCACAACGTAGTGTACTGCACTAGGGTTGCCACTTCTTCAAGCTAAACCTAAACACTTTAGCAGCACACAGCAAATATATATATATATATATATATATATATATATATATATTTATATATATATATATATGTGTGTGTGTAGCGCCATGCTCCCATTGAGTAGGCGCTATGTGTTAAATTATAGATGTCTGAGCAGTAGTTTGGCTCAGTATAATTATTCTAAATTATTGGTTCTGTTTCAGTTCAACTGGGTTGCATAAGTTTCCCCCTGACGGTGGGTGTCGCTGTCAGCGCAGGTCGGGGTTGAAAAGGCAACAGGCTGGATGTATTGGGTATCTCTCTCCCAGAGGTGGCTCAGGGGGCCTGGTTAACGCGCTGTGCATTCTGGGGAGGGGTACTTAAGAGACAGACACCGTTTGGCGGGGTTCGTATCCCGATCCCGACCTGATGGCCCTCCTGGCCTCAGGGGTGTATGAGCTGTTTCGTAGCCTTGGGGCCGGCTGGCCCGAGGCCTAGCAACTTAGAGTAGGCCCAGGAGTTTCTGGGGCCTACTGATCCAGGCATGGTCCTTCGCTACCTTATCTACAGAAGGAAGCTGAACCAGTGGAATTCAATTAATGGACGTACCCTGGCGGATTTGCCTCACTGTGCTGCCGGTCCACTTATCAAGTCTGTGGCAGAGACTTTGACGAGCTTCACACCAGCTGCTAGGTCGGTGAGAGTAGGCCTATCTGGTGATTGCTGAAATCCAGTGTGGAGCTGAGTTTATCCTCTGGATCTAAGTTGTACCCGTGATCTGAAAAGCAAAAGTACCTGAGTCTTTCCCTATCCCTCTACCCCTCTGTTGGAGAACTTTGTTTAATAAAATCCTTGAAAGAGACTTTGTTTGGTGCAGACATTCTTATGAACAACTTCTTATGAACAAGGCATCTGAGCTAAACACAAAAGTGGGAAGCATTGCAAGTTTGTGAGTGCGATTTCAAAGGGAGAGGAGACGCTTGCATGTTGGTGTGGTGGAAGATTTAAGAAAATTGAGCATTGAAATAATTCACAAAAGTTTTTTGCTTTATGGACTATTGATGTCACTGGGTGATATTTTTTAATATCCACGTTTTATACATTAATCATTGTTATCATTTACACTTTTTGCTGCATTGTTTAAGCGCCACTATTTTTTTCTGCTTATACATCTTTTGTTTAAAAAGGTTTAATTCCACATCAAAATATTAATAACAATGCCAACAGGGAGCTGCGGTGGCTTAACGAGATTGGCACTGCGTTGACAAGCCATTCACCTCTGCAGCTAGTGGTTTGGATCCCGGTCTCGGCTACATGTGAATTGAGTTTGGTGGTCTCAGCCCGGCTCCCGGTGGGTGTGCTATGAGAGGTAAGCCTGCGCTTAGTACAACCACCCCCCTCCCACAAAAAAAACCACCACACTTACACGCACTTGAAATTGGGTTAACATGCACGCACTTTAAAGAGAGGCGAAGGACTAACGGGGCTGGTTGAGTAGGCTAGATCCTCTCACACCCTTTTAGGGAGTCCCTCTGCCCCGTTGGGCTTCAAAGCGGAGCAGGTAGGGTGGGCTGTGTGGGAGGACCCCCTCACACACCCGCCATTGCCACCCGGGGCATGGAGAAAGGTGGCAGATTGCCTCTGGGGGAGGCCTGCCTACTCCCAAATCCTGCAGTCCGGCTCCTCTCTCGAGTACACGCACAAAATACACTTAAAAAAAAGAAAAAAAAACAATGACGTCCTTGCGACGTCATTTAAAAAAAATAAAATAAAAAAATAACAATGCCAACAAATATGAAAAATGCGTTGTTACTTTTCAACATATATGATGTCTGCCCAGTTCCTAAATCATCTTACAGTCATGGTCGCCTTCACCACGGACTACGACTCAAAGACTGAGCTGTGTTTTTTTTTGCCTTTAATTGCGTACAAAATATGGAACTGTAACGTTTTAAAGTTGTTATAATGAATGTATAATGAATAAGATACAGTAACTATTTACATAGCATTGTAACTGATAGTCATGAAAATAAATGCATAGGACGAGGGACCTTAAAGCGGAATTTCCTCCCGAAAAAAAAAAAAATCAGCAGCAGGGCCAATCGTAGGGTCACAGGCGCCTGGGTGCAGAAATATTTCTGGCGCCCCCACATGGGCATGGTCATTTTGCTAACTCCTCCCCTTTACAAATGTTTCTATGGCAACGATTCAACCACAGAAATGCTCCCCCACAAAGTTTTCATTACCCTGGGATCCTTACATGATCTCTTAACAATAAACAAAATACAGGAAGAGAATCAGAGTACTTTATTGGGACCTGGAGGGGGGCCTCTCTAATGGACACAGAAAGAGCTTCTGTTAGAGAGTCTGTTAGAAAGACCCCCAGACATACTACAGACACGATACAGGAGATGGTCAAAGACTGCAGACATAATACAGGAAATGGTCAGAGACTGCAGACATGATACAGGAGACAGTCAGAGACTGCAGACATAGTACAGGAGATGATCAGAGACTGCAGACATAGTACAGAAGATGATCAGAGACTGCAGACAAAGTACAGGAGATGGTCAGAGACTGCAGACATAGTACAGGAGATGATCAGAGACTGCAGACATGGTAAGGAGATGTTCAGAGACTACAGACATAGTACAGGAGATGATTAGAGACTGCAGACATGATATAGAAGATGGTCAGAGACTGCAGACAATAGTACTAGAAATGGTCCATTTGACCCCTTTCACACTGGAGGCGTTTTTAAGGGGCTTTAGCATTAAAAATATCACCTGAAAAAGGCCTTATCTGCAATCTCACTGTGAGAGCCCAGTTGCTTTCACACTGGTGCAGTGTGCTGGCAGGACGTCCAAAATTTTTGAGGCTCTTTAGTGTGAATCTGTTAAAACTGCGGTAAAGCGCTGCTAAAACTGCCAGTGTCAGTGTGAAAGAGCTCTTAGTACATCTCATTATACATCAGATCTGTAGATGGACTACTGAGGTGCAGGAATTGACAGGGGCTGTGTATCCTATGCAATCTATCATGCCATGAAACATCTAGAGCAGGGGTAGCCCAGAGCATGTGTAAAGGGATGCTGGGGATGCCATCCTCTAGCACACTGAACACTGTGACTCACCTAGGTTATCTCTGCAGCCCGAGATAGAGATGGGAGGGGGAGGCATTCCAACTGGAGTTGGTAGAGACAGTGCGGGATCCCAGAATCCCAGTGTGAGGAATTCATTCCTGCACATCATCATGCAGCAGCCACTGAGAACTAGAACCCTTGTGTCAGGAAGAGGAGCTTCCCCTCCCCCGAGCACTGCCAGAAGTAGTGGAGAACTCTGGCACTTTGGCGCCCCCACCTCTGCAGGCGCCTGGGTGCAAAGCACCCTGCCCAGGACCGGCCCTGGTCAGCAGCTACAAATACTGCAGCTGCTGACTTTTAATATACAGACACTTACCTGTCCAGGGCGCCCACAATGTCGGCACCCGAAGCCGATCTGTCCCTCGGCTCTCGGGTGGAGGCGCCGCGATCTTTGGTAAGGGAATCAGGAAGTAAAACCTTGCGGCTTCACTTCCTGGTTCCCTATTGCGCATGCGTGAGTCGCGCTGCACGATCCCACTGGTGCCTCCTGTCTCCTGGGACCTATGTGTCTCTCAGAAGACAGCGAGGGGGGTGGAGGAGGTGCCGGTCGTGGCGTAGGTCACCGCTGATACTGAGGCGATCTATGCCGAAAGTGGGATTACACAGGTATTTGCTCCCTCCTCCCCCCTGAAAGGTAACAAATGTGACACCAGAGGGGGGGGAGGAATCCGAAAAGTGGAATTTCTATTTTTGGGTGGAACTCCACTTTAAGTGGAGGTATCTATACCTCTTGGGTGTATGGGAACCAAATGATTGCATCTCTGAATAATTAAAACAAATGTTAAAAAAAATCTAACAGAATTCTCTGCATTTTCAAACCTGAAATCAACTTAATGCATCAGATGACATGCGAGTAACATTGTCAGTAAATGTGCCTCCATTTTACGTCTTGATTGCACAAAAACAACATAAATACCACTGGTTGTAGTTAGCTTGTGTATTTGTAATTTACCATTTTTAATACCTAAATATAACAATCTGTTCCAACTCATTTAATATTCAGAATCATTTGTAAAAACCAAGCTTTTAACATCTTTTGAAGTCATCTTGGTAGAGTACTCATAGCAGGACTGGTGATGAGTTTGAAAAGATGGAGGAGCAGGTATGAGGACATTTTGGACTGTCCATTAGGGTTTTGTAAGCCAAAAGAGGTTAAAAACACCAGGTGGTAAAAGCTGTCATCGGGAGCAGTGATCAATGTCTTGTCACTCGTAGCCGATCCTCCCCCACAGTTAGAATCACTCCCTAGGACACACCTAACCCCTCTAGTGGTTATCCCCTTCCACGCCAGTGTCATTTACACAGTAATCAGTGCATTTGTATAGCACTGATCGCTGTATAAATGACAATGGTCCCAAAATAGCGTCAAAAGTGTCGGATGTGTCCGCCATAATGTCGCAGTCACGATAAAAATCGCTGAACGCCTCCATTACTAGTAAAAAAAATAAAAATGCCATAAAACTACCCCCTATTTTGTAAACGCTATAACTTTCGTGCAAAACAATCAATATACGCTTATTGCGATTTTTTTTTTACCAAAAATTCGTAGAAAAATACACGTCGGCCTAAACTGAGAAAGAAATTACTTTTTTTTATATATTTTTGGAGGATATTTATTATAGCAAAAAGTAAAAAATATTACTTTTTTTTCAAAATGATGGCTTTTTTTTTTGTTTATAGTGCAAAAAATAAAAACCGCAGGGGTGATCAAATACCACCAAAAGAAAGCCCTATTTGTGGGAAAAAAAGGACATACATTTTGTTTGGGTACAACATCCAAAAAAACGGCCCGGTCATTGGGCAGCCAAATCCTCCAGGGCTGAAGTGGTTAAAAGCAGAATTGTTATACTTTACCTGCTCTGTGCAGAGGTTTTGCACACATAGAGCCGAGCTTGGCTCCTTTCAACTATTCCAGTCCCTTGTTGCCTGGGAACATGATGTGAAATATTGGGGAACAAATAAACTGTAACCCTAATGCCCTGTACACACGATCACTTTTTGTGATGAAATAAAATTACATTTTTAAAAATGTCATTTAAAATGATCGTGTGTGGGCAAAATGTCATTTTATGTCTTCTAAAAAATGACAAAAAAAAAATTCGAACATGCTTGAATTTTTTATGTAATTTTTTAAAATGTCATTTTTTGTGTCATAAAAAATGATCGTGTGTGGGCAAAAATGACGTTTTAAACCCGCACATGCCCAGAAGCAAGTTTTGAAACGGGAGGTAAAACTACCATTCATAATGGAGTAAGCACATTCATGACGCTGTAACAGACAAAAAAGCATGAATCGTCTTTTACTAACAAGTAACCAGCTAAAAGCAGCCTCAAGGCGAATAGAACTTCCCATTTAGAGTGCCGTCACTTTGTTCATCATTTTTCAAAAACGATAGTGTGTGGGCAACATCATTTGTAATGATGAAGTTGGAAAAATTTCATTTTTTTTCATGATAAAAAATGAAATTTTTTTTCATCACAAAAAGTGATCGTGTGTACAGGGCATTATGCCGTGTACAAACGATCGGAATTTCCGAGGAAAAAAGTCAGACGGAATTTTTTCATCTGATATTCCGACTGTTTCTGATCTGATATTCCGACTGTGTGTATGCCCCATCTGAGTTTTTCCTTTGGAAATTACGACGGACTTAGAAAGAGAACATCTTTTTTTCTGACGCAAATTCCGTTCGTCTGTATGGAACTCCGAAGGAGAAAAAAACACGCATGCTGAGAATCAAGTCGACTCATGCTGGGAAGCATTGGACTTAATTTTTCTCAGCTCGTCATAGTGTTGTAAGTCACCGTGTTCTTGACGGTCGGAATTTGGTGTGACAGTGTGTATGCAAGACAGCTTGAACGGATTTCCGTCTGAAAAATTCGTCGGAGTTTATTGTGTGTACAAGGCATTATGCTAATCCTAACCTTTTGTTATCAACAAACCGTAGTAGTGTGTGTGCTAACATGACAATCACAGGACTTTGTTGTTAAACAAACAGTTAGCGTAAGGTAAAGGGTTGGCTTTGTTTAGGAACAAAACTGCTGATCACCATTGTAGTGATATAAAGTATAGTGGAATCCGGTTAGATAATTGATATTTAGGTATTAGTATGATGACTATAAGTTATGTCCCGCAGCAACACACAGGCTCTCCAGAGAGTGCATTTATTTGATTTCCAATACAGAACAAAGTCCAAATTTCACAGATGATACAAATCCAACAGAGTAATTCAGAATCCCATCTTTTCCTAGACCTGTGCCATGTTCATACAATGCACAGAGAATATTCTCATCACTTCTAGACCTGTGCCATGTTCATACAGATAATATACAAAGGATATTCTGAGTGACAAGAATCACCTCCAGGATTATATTCCCTATTCACTGAATAGCTGAGCAATTTGATTGGCCGTCTTTGTTCTACATCCTGTCTTTCAGAGTGACAGATAATGACCCCAGCCGGAGACAGCTTCAATCATCACCTATTCCTAATTTTCCATTCTTGCATACTAATAAGCTTCCTAATTAGATTACATGTGGCCTGAGTAATGGTTTGATGTGTAAAATAGATTCATCCTGTCTCTTTGCCTATTGACAATCGACAAGCGTCTTTTGATGTGTAACATGTAATTACAGGTTTGATGTGTAAAATAGACTTGTCCTGGACCTTTGCTTATTGACAATCGACAAGCCTCTTTTGATGTGTAACATGTAATTATCTTAACAGGTACCAAATGTCAACTGAAATCTGGCCTGGTCAATTTTGGACTTATAATATAATAATACAACACGTATGTATATATATATGTATATATATATATATATATATAATATCCCACACAAATCAGCCAACATATTACAACATATATTACAACAACCATGTCAGTGCTGATCATGTCATCAGTTTATGTTTGTTTTTTTACCTTTTTTTCTAGCAAATTTCACCTAAACAGTTTGCATGGCAAAAAGAGTGTAATTTCAGAAAATTGTTAGCGGAGGCTAAACGTCTAGGCCATAAACCAATCAAACACAAAGTAACTTTAAAATATTGGACTTAAAAATACATTTTCAGTAAAAATGCAGTTTAGGGTGTATATGTATCATATCCATGCAGCATAGCTCCCAACTGTCCCTCATTTGGAGGGACTGTCCCACTTTTGTAACCAAATCTCTCTGTCCTTCTTTCCTCTTCAGTTGTATCTCTTTTTGGTCTAATGAATTTATTACTAAAAGTGTTAAAGTGATATTAAAGATTCTGGATCAAGATGGGGCTCAGGTAAGTATGGGGGGGGTTACCTTAACGCATAAAATGCATTAGGGAAACGATCTTACAGTGGAGTTTCCATCTAAAAAATATTTTTGCTTTATAGTTGACATGAGACCGAAAAAAATAAAATTTTTACTCACCTGGAAATGCCTGTTGCTATGCGGTCCCACGTAATCTGCCCTCGGATTCACCAAGGATCCTGACGTCAGCTCCCTCGGCTTTTTCAAACGCTGATGCATTTCCCAGGATGCCGTGTGGTTCCCCTAGGGCAAGAATCGCATTACATCGATACCGGAAGTGACGGAATTCAATGAATGCATGTTTTTTGTTTATGGGTTGCCATTACAACTGCGTTCACTTCTGCCGCCGCTAGTTATGATGGCAACCCAAGTGGTTAACGGCGCTGCTGCTATCTTGCGCATGCGCGTAAATGGTGCGGGACGGGCGGCCCGTTCAGGCTCGTCACCAGAGAAATCCCGGAAGAAATTGCTTGTTGGCTTCACAATGCCCACAAGCAAAATGACAACCGTCTGGAGACTGGAATAAAAAGTGTTCGTTCACTAGAAGTCTGCGGGACGGGGGCACATTTTTACCCAATAAGTGACCCTATGTGTGCAACTATACAGACAGATGAAAGGACATACTTTAGAAAAATGATAAATGTGGTTGGATCCCCGCTTTAAAGCTTTAGAACCACTTTAAAGTACACTAAACCTTTCATCCAACCTCTATATAATAATGCATCTTTGTGGAGAAGTAATGGGTTTACATTTTTTTGTAATTTAGTTCTTTATGAGTCGTGTAAATGAAGACGTGGCAGGGGTGTGTCATTTGACTAATTACTTTGAGCTAAAAGGGGTGTAATCACTTTTGAGAGATACTGTATATATGCAGTTGTCTAATATTTTGAATTGTCATAGATTTATATGTCTAGCCAATGTCCATTCACAGCTTTTGAATAAAGTTTTTTTTCCCTTACGGCCCATACACACGATCCAAAAATCGAACGACAGATCGTCCGACCTTTTTCGCTTAATAGTCACAAGAAGAAATTGGTTACTAAAGTCACAAAAATTCTCGTACAACAGAAAAAAAAATGGAAGTGATATCATGTGCTGTATTTGTATTTTTCGTGCTTGTCCGATCAAATAATATCGGATGAATTGTCGTGATCATCGAAAGCTCTGTACTAACGATCCGGTTATCGTACGATTCTTCCTCAGACAACAGTTTTCGTACGATATTCAGGTCGTGTGTACGGGCCATTAGCATTTATTTTGATTGGAATGTAGAATTTTTCTTTCAATGGCACAGATCTTCTCTCTGTTATTGGATGTAGTACTTACCAAAGAAATGCATGGTGAGCAGAAAATATCCAGAAAGAAACAGGAAGTACTGTGAAACCGCATACAGTACAAAAATGTCTATGCGGTGCATACTAGTTCATTATGCCTTTTGCCTTACAGGTGTAGTTTAAAAAAAAAAGGGTCCGCGGGTTTACTACCGCTTTAAGTCTCAGGCCTCGTACACACAACCGAGTTTCTCGGCAAAAACCAGCAAGAAACTTGCTGGGAGATATTTTTTTGCGGAGCAAACCGGTCGTGTGTACATTTTCGACGAGGAAACTGTCGAGGAAACTGTCAAGAAACGACGAGCCAAAAAGAGAGCATGTTCTCTATTTCCTTGACGGGAATGGAGATAATTGGCTTGTCGAGTTCCTCTACAGCCTAACAAGGAACTCGACGAGGAAAACGATGTGTTTCGCCCATCGAGTTCCTCGGTCGTGTGTACGAGGCTTAATGCTCAGTAGTGGATGTGTTTGTCTTAAACATGTATACTCATCTTTCTAACTGTTTCTATGTATTATGCATTTCTTAATCTTGTACTTGCATTCCTCATATTTTTCATTTCTTGTGCAGGAAATATGCGAAAATCCTCAGTTTATAATTGGTGGGGCAAACAGAACAGATATTTGTCAAGGAGATTTAGGTAAGACTGGCATGTTTACTTTATATTCTGTATATTTTATTATCTTTACAACATTTTTTTATCGTATTAATGTTTATAGCAAAGCTCTAGGCAACCACTGAGAAAAATAAATTACCAATGATATTTAGCTTCTAGAGCCTCTCTCCCCAGTGGTTAGTGGCAGTGTTTTTAATATACACCATACCCTTCCCAATGCATTGTTGGTTAGTGCAGTGTTTTTAACCCGAACTCCCCACCTTCTCCCCCCGTGGTGCGATTGGTGGTCATTGCGTTTTGGGGGTTTTTCCACACCACCTGGTGTTTTTTTTACCCCTCTTGCCACATTGGTGATTAATGTTTTTAATCCCTTTACACCCCCTACTGTATTGATGATTAGTGCTAAAATTCATAACCCCCTTCAACCCCTCAACTGGTGGTCAGTGTTAGTATTTAACCCCCTCACCCACCCAACTGGTGAACAGTGATAGTTTTTTTAAATCCCCCCCCCCCACTGGTGATTCCACCCCCATCACACTGGTGAGCAGTGCTAGTGTTTAATCCCCTCTTGACCCACTGGTGATCAGTGCTAGTATTTAACTCCTCCCCACCACCCCTCCCCCCCAATAAATAGTGGTAGTGTATTGGCATTGTATTTGTAAGCCCCACCTTCCCTGGTGGTGCGCAATGTCAGTGTTTTTAAGCCCCCTCCAATTGGTGGTCAGTGGAAGCCCCTCAAGTGGTAGTCAGTGGCAGTGTTTTTTTTAAGCTCCCCCCCCCCCCCAGTGATGGTCAGTGGTAGTGTTTTTTTTACGCCTCCCCCCAGTGATGGTCAGTGGTAGTGTTTTGTTAAGCCCCCCCCCCCCAGTGATGGTCAGTGGCAGAGTTTTGTTACACCTCCCCCCAGTGATGGTCAGTGGTAGTGTTTTGTTACGCCTCCCCCAGTGATGGTCAGTGGTAGTGTTTTGTTATGCCTCCCCCCAGTGATGGTCAGTGGCATAGTTTTCTTACGCCTCCCCCCAGTGATAGTCAGTGGTAGTGTTTTGTTACACCTCCCCCATTGATGGTCAGTGGTGGTGTTTTGTTACGCCTCCCCCAGTGATGGTCAGTGGTAGTGTTTTGTTACACCTCCCCCAGTGAGGGTCAGTGGCATAGTTTTCTTACACCTCCCCCCAGTGATAGTCAGTGATAGTGTTTTGTTACGCCTCCCCCAGTGATGGTCAGTGGTAGTGTTTTGTTACGCCTCCCCCAGTGATGGTCAGTGGAAGTGTTTTTTTAAGCCCCCCCCCCAGTGATGATCAGTGGTAGTGTTTTGTTACGCCTCCCCCAGTGATGGTCAGTGGCATAGTTTTCTTACGCCTCCCCCCAGTGATGGTCAGTGGTAGTGTTTTGTTACGCCTCCCCCAGTGATGGTCAGTGGCATAGTTTTCTTACGCCTCCCCCAGTGATGGTCAGTGGCATAGTTTTGTTATGCCTCCCCTCAGTGATGGTCAGTGGTAGTGTTTTGTTAAGCACCCCAATGATGGTCAGTGATAGAGTTTTGTTATGGTCAGTGGCAGTGCTTTTTTATTTAATCTAAGCTTAGCTAGGTGATTAATGTTGTTTACCCCTTCACACCCCCACTGTATTGGTGATTAGTGCTAAAATTCATAACCCCCTTCAACCCCCCCACCCACCCAAATAGTGAACAGTGATAGTTTTTTTTACCCCCCCCCCACTGGTGATCCCACCCCCATCACACTGGTGATCCCAACCCCATCACACTGGTGAGCAGTGCTAGTGTTTAATCCCCTCTCGCCCCACTGGTGAGTGGTGATCAGTGCTAGTATTTAACTTCTCCACCCCACCCCTCCCCCCCAAAAAATTGTGGTCGGTGGCAGTGTGTTTTAAGCCCCCCCCCCCCCCACTTCCCTGGTGGTGCTCAATGTCAGTGTTTTTAAGCCCCCTCCAATTGGTGGTCAGTGGAAGCCCCTCAAGTGGGTGACCAGTGATGGTCAGTGGTAGTGTTTTGTTAAGCCCCCTCAGTGATGATCAGTGGAAGTGTTTTGTTACGCCTCCCCCAGTGATGGTCAGTGGTAGTGTTTTGTTACGCCTCCCCCAGTGATGGTCAGGGGTAGTGTTTTGTTATGCCTCCCCCAGTGATGGTCAGTGGTAGTGTTTTGTTACGCCTCCCCCAGTGATGGTCAGTGGCATAGTTTTCTTACGCCTCCCCCCAGTGATGGTCAGTGGTAGTGTTTTGTTAAGCCCCCCCCCAGTGATGATCAGTGGTAGTGTTTTGTTATGCCTCCCCCAGTGATGGTCAGTGGCATAGTTTTGTTAAGCCTCCCCTGCCCAGTGATGGTCAGTGGCAGTGCTTTTTTATTTTTTGTTTAATCTAAGCTTAGCTAAAATCAAAAACATAAAAATCAGCACAAGGGACATACTGTACACTTAGTATGATGTGTCCCTTGTTGGCCTTTCAAGAGCTTACGTTGATAGAACTCACTTTAACACTTTAGAGTCACATAGGAAAAGAAACAAAGTTGTAATAAAAAAAGAAAACAAATTAGCTGCAATTGTGTCTTTTATACACCAAGGAGCGTTAAACGTTCATCTATCATAGGATAAGGTGAAAGCTGTCAGTATAGGATACATGCAGCCAGCAAAGTAAGTTTTTCTTATCCCGAAATCAGATGGTTGGAACGACTGTTATTCGGGATCACTGAGCGGCTTTATTTATTGAGCTGTCAAGATGCAGAGAATGTGTGCGATGGCAGGCCTCCCTGGCAGGGATTTCTATTTGCAGTGACTGGACACCTGTAACCTGCCATGCCTCATATTACAGATTATGAGTGACAACCCAGACAGACACAGCGTGATCATGTTTAACGTAATGTGAATATGTTAACCAAGACAGTGTCCTTTAGTCCACAACACACAGAAATGTCATCTTAATTGGTGGAAGTTGTGTATGTGCTGCTGTCGAATGATACAGTCATGGACAGGGGTGGACTGACAACTCATGGGGCCCCCGGGCAATAGAAGATTATGGGGCCATCGGTCTTACAGGTGGCCACCACGCCAGGAGGCAGTGCAGAGGCAGGGCAGCTAAAATCTCAGGATTTTCACATCAAAAGCATATCGGTTTCGGACATATAAGGGACAGATCTAAAAAGAAACACAGATTTTTACATACATCCCTGGTTTTATTGAGCCTGGCAACCCTGATGGGGCCCCCTAGTGGCATGGGGCCCTCGAGCAGTGCCCGAGAGTCCCAATGGTCAGTCCGCCCCTGGTCATGGATTAAATGTAACTGTTGTTATATACAGGATAAAGGAAGGAAGCGCAGTCATCGAACCGTTCTTATTTTTACCCATAGGTGACTGCTGGTTTTTGGCTGCCATCGCTTGTCTAACCCTTAATGAAAAGTTACTTTTCCGTGTCATACCTCCAGAACAAAACTTCACTGAAAACTATGCTGGGATATTTCATTTTCAGGTAATTAAAAACAATGCTATTTTTTTTTTTTTTTATATGAGCCTCAAAGTTTGTATGTGAAGATAAAATCAGTAAATGTAATACATAATTATCAATGGTGACCGGCTGTCATCAGCAATGTGTTGGCACCTGGTTGTCATACATCAAACTAGGGTTGTCCCTAGATATGTGCATTCCCGTTCGTACGAATGTTATTTTCGTACGAAAATGTTCATTTTCGTACCCGCAGAATAATGTGTGCATACGAAAAAATTTAAGCACCAAAATACGAAAACGACGGGATTACGAATGAGTCGCATAACGAACAACCGCAAATACGAACGAACGATCCGACGAAAATACGACAAAACGAAAATGGCAAAAGAACGAATATGAGATCTATAACAAAAGACTTGCATTCTTTATTTTGTTTGAATCCTTTTTCTGTTTGTATGTTCATATGACATCTACAACAAAAGATTTTCATTCTGTATTTGTTTGAATCCTTTTTCTGTTTGTATGTTCATATGACATCTTATAACAAAAGATTTGTATTCTGTATTCTGAATTCCTTTTTTCTGTTCGTAATTTGGTTTCAAAATACAGAATGCAAATCTTTTGTTATAAAATGTCATTTTCATTTTTTTGAATGGGCAGTGTGTGTAGTTAGTAAAGCAGCTTCTCTTTTGTGCTGAGTAGTACAGTAAAGCCAAATAAACTTTTCTGTGGATTTTCATCTGAAGGGAGATCAGTTGGCCAGACTTTTGAACCTGGAACCCAAAAATGGTTTTCTGATGGAGTTTAAAAACGAACGAACGTTCAGTAAAACGATCGTTTTTATGTTTGTTGTTAAAAAAGTCTGACCAAGTGTATGGGGCTTAACAATAGTTAATATGGATGAGCCGCGTGTTGAAAGTGCCGCGAATCCCGCGATATATTTACGAAAGTACAAAATGACAAAAATTCCCGAAAATTATTGTCTAACAAGTAACGAACATGAATTAAACAGAATAACGAACCATCCCGCATGTACGAAAATAAAACAGCAACCAAAATACGAAACGATCGGAATACGAAAAAATCGCGTCGTACGAAAAACGAACGGGAACGAACAGGAAAACAGGCGTCTTACGAAAAACGAACGGGAACGAACCTACGGAACGATACGAAACAGAACAAAAAAAAACTAAAAAAAATTCTGTGCACATGTCTAGTTGTCCCGATACCGATACCAGTATCGGTATCGGGACAGATACCGAGTGTTTGCGGGAGTACTTGTACTCCCGCAAATGCCCCCGATGCCTGAATAGAATACTTGCCCCCCCCGCCGCTGCTGCCGCTTTAATCAGCGTGCGGGGAACATTACAGGCAGCTTTCGTTTAAATAGTTGTAATCCCCGCCGCGCCGTGTATAGACACTCCCCCTTGCTCGGGATTGGACGGATCTGTCCAATCCCGAGAAAGGGGGAGTGTCTATACACGGCGCAGCGGGGATTACAACTATTCAAACAAAAGCTGCCTGTAATGCGCGCTGTAATTCACGCTGATTAACGCGGCAGCAGCGGCGGCGGCATCATCATCATCTACTAGGTATGGGGGACATGGCTGCAATATATGGAATATATGGGGGGACATGGCTGGATATATGTGGGGGGGACATGGCTGCAATATGTGGGGGGACATGGCTGGATATATGTGGGGGGACATGGCTGGATATATGTGGGGGGACATGGCTGGATATATGTGGGGGGACATAGCTGGATATATGTGGGGGAACATGGCTGGATATATGTGGGGGGACATGGCTGCAATATGTGGGGGGACATGGCTGCAATATGTGGGGGGACATGGCTGCATTTGGGGACACATTTAAAAAAATGTATCGGTGAGTACATGAAAAAAAGTATCGCTACTTGTACTCGGTCCTAAAAAAGTGGTATCGGGACAACCCTACATCAAACCATACATGAAATCATTGTTCCAATCACAGGATACTGTAGAATTAAATTACTGAATACCATGGAAGCCCAGAGCTCAAAGTGTATCTAAACCCAGAAGCAAAAACGTTTTTTTCAATCCGATCGTTAAAACGGCCTTGCTTACACACGATCGTTAAAAAAAATGCTCTAGCAATGAGCGGTGACGTACAACACGTACGACGGCACTATAAAGGGGAAGTTCCATTCAGATGGCACCTCCCTTGGGGTTGCTTTTGCTGATTTACGCTTTTCGGTCTTCATGCTTTTCAGTCTATTACAGCGTGATGAATGTGCTATCTCCATTACGAATGCTACTTTTACCATAACGAGCGCTCCAGTCTCATAACTTGCTTCTGAGCATGCACGTTATTTTCATGTCGTTAAAGCCCACACACGACCATTTTTTACAACGTTAAAAACGACAACGTGAAAAATTACGCGAAAATTTAGAGCATGTTCTAAATTTTTAATGCCCATTTTTAACGTCGCGAAAAATTCTCTGGAGCCTACACACAATCGTTTTTAAAGCGGAGGTTCACCCTAAAAACATGTATATAACATTACATTCTGTATACGTCCAACATTTACAGTATGCAGTTTGTTTTTTGTTTTTTGCTGTACATACCGTATTATTGATATTTTCCACCCGGCTTCCGGGTACACACTCCCGCGGGAGTAGGCGTTCCTATGCAGAGGCGCAGTGTCATGTGGGACTTCGCCCAGATGATTGACGTCTTGAGAAAAACTCCCCCCCCCGGCGGATAAGGCGCGTCACGAGTTTCCAAAAGTAGCCGAATTGCGAGTCGGCTCTATACGGCGCCTGCGCAGTCAGCTCTACACGGCCCCTAGTCGGTGCGCAGGTGCCGTATAGCGCCGTATAGAGCCGACTCGCAGTTTGGCTACTTTCAGAAACTCGTGACGCGCCTTATCCGCCGGGAGGGAAGTTTTTCTCAAGACGTCAATCATCTGGGCGAAGTCCCACATGACACTGCGCCTCTGCATAGGAACGCCTACTCCCGCGGGAGTGTGTACCCTAAAAAAAAGTATGTAGCCATCACATCTAAGAACTGGTAAGGAGCTACTATAGTAATAACAATTGTTTGTTGTTGAGTACTACTAGTTTTCTGCCTGGATTTGCGTGGGTATTCTGCAGGTGCTTTACTCACCTCTTACAATTCAATAGCATATTGGCAGAGAGACCAAACTGATCATTACATTTTTTTCATAATTATATAAGTATTTTAGGTATAATAGAATTTTTATAAACAACTGAATAACTGTAATCTAAAATTGCATAAGCTATTTAATATATCTAGAGATATTATGCAAGTGTGCAGATAACTGTCTTTTCTTTCCCTGTGCTTTGAGAGCTGTCATTGTTTTGCTCACATTCAACATGTCTATGGGGTTGATTTACTAAAGACAAATAGACGGTGCACTTTTCAAAGTGCAGTTGCTCCAGAGCTTAGCAGATGAGGTAAGGCTTCACTTTGCAAAGAATACTCAATCATGCAAGGAACGTAATGAAAACAGCATTTTTGCTTGCACCTGATTGGTTGATGGAAGTCAGCAGTGCTTCTGCTCATTTACTAAACTCTGGAGCAACTGCACTTTACAAAGTGCACAGTCTATTTGCCTTTAGTAAATCAACCCCTATATTTCCCTTGTGAGTAAACACAGACAGAAGGGACCCATACAAATTTGGTTCAATGTCTTCATTGCAAGGACTCATATATTGATTTTAATGATTTTATACAGCTCTGCATGTAACACTGAATATCACAAACTGCCGGTAGAAGTCAGCCTTTTTATGTTTTGCCACAAGGTTGAGAGAACTTGTCTTCAAACCAGGACTTAAAATGAGGGTGATGTTGGGATTCCCTCAAGATGTGCTTTTTGCTTTCCACAAATGTAAATAAGAGAGTTTATATAAGCTTTAAAGTAGAACTATAGGGGAAAAAATATATTTGGATAGAGAAAAGGAGGGTTATTATCCCTGCCAGTTTTTTTTTCTCCTTCTGTGTCCTTTTGCAGAGATTTCCATTAATTTCCTGTCCCATAGCCAAACAGGAAGTGAGAGGAAATTCTTTGTAAATTAAGGGAATTCCTTGGGGACCCCCAGGTCACCAGAACTAGTGTCCCCATCAGTGGCGGCTGGTGCTCAATATTTTTAGGGGGGCGCAAACAAATGAAAAAAAAAAAAGACAATTGCAGCTCCACTGTGCCCATCAAAGGCAGCCACTGTGCCCATCAAATGCAGCCACTGTGCCATGCCATCAATTGTCACCACTGTGCTATCAATTGTCGCCACTGTGCCATCAATTGTCACCACTGTGCCATGCCAAACGCAGCCACTGTGCCATCAAACGCAGCCACTGTGCCATGCCATCAATTGTCGCCACTGTGCCCACATCAATTGTCGCCACTGTGCCCACATCAATTGTCCCCACTGTGCCCACATCAATTGTCCCCCACTGTGCCCACATCAATTGTCCCCACTGTGCCCACATCAATTGTCCCCACATCAATTGTCCCCACATCAATTGTCCCCACTGTGCCCTGTAAAATGCATGAGTGTATGTTATTTGCGCGGCGCTGCAAAACGAATTTTTAAAAGCCTTAAATGGCCCGTTTTTATTTATTTTTTTATTTTTTTATTTATGACTACAGGAGGGGTCCCCATTGGAAGATTTCCCCTCTGTTACTTTTCTGGGGACAACCCAAAATTTGGGATTTTCTTTTACTTTCACTTTTAATGATAATGGTAAACAGGACAAATAGAGAGGTTTTATCTCCTTAATGGGGGCACAGACAGCAATAATAACTGACATGTGTTCTAATCCCTCTGCACTCAAAAACAAAAAAAAGTTGCCTTTAGTTATACTTGTATATTAGTATTGTAAGTATATCTATGTTTTGTTTGTGTTCTTGTAGTTTTGGCGCTATGGAGACTGGATTGATGTGATAATTGATGACTGCCTGCCAACATTTAACAATCAGTTAGTATTTACCAAGTCTTCTCAGAGGAATGAGTTCTGGAGTGCACTGCTGGAAAAAGCTTATGCAAAGTGAGTACCTTAAAAGAGAAGTATGTTTTTATTTTTTTAATAAACAAACAGTTATACTTAGAAAAGGGGGGAAAACATTGCTCTGATCTGGATTAAAAATTAAACTAAGGAACAGCTGCTACACAACAATGTGACAAAAATTGAACAGTGGTATAAAGAAAAAATGTAGCGCTAGTGATACAATAGAAACAATAGTTTCTCATTAAGTAAATAAGTGAATAAATAAATAAATAGTCACTGTACTGAAATAGTGAAAATGGTGACAACAACCAATGTTGGGTGAATATATAAACAGGTGAAGTCCACAAACACAGCCAAACATAACAATATAGAGTCCATCAATATGGATGAATAATAAAATGACTACGTAGATCCTCATGGGCAATCATTTCTTTAGACTCAATAAAGATGTGAGCGCGCATACCGGAACATGTGGATCTGCCTGTCAGCGACAGCAGATCTTGTAGACATAGAAACATTCAGGGCAAATCAGCTCGGCTTCCCTGGACTGGATCGATGAAAACCAAGGATCTTCAGTGGAGGACCGTGGATGAGCGATGTCCTGGAACGGTAGACCGAATCTCCCAAGATGTCTACCCTCAAAACCATCTAATGGAGGGGATGGTAATATAACCCCTTGGGGGGATGGGACAGATGGAACTGAAAGGCTCCAAACAGAATATGGGGGAGAAAGGAATATAAAAAAGAGCCCCAATGGTGCAGGTCAAAAATATAAAGGTTTTATTGTAATAAAACCACAAAGTAACATTAAAAGTGATCACAAATGATAAAAGGCAATATGGGAAGTGGCGAAAACCAAGCCCTATGCGTTTCATCCTAGGGGACTTCAACTGGGTTGATGCCCCAGTTGAAGTCCCCTAGGATGAAACACGTAGGGCTAGCGTTTGTAATGGAGATAGCACATTTGTCACGCTGTAACGCATGAGGCTGAAAAGCGCGAATCGTCTCTCACCAAACTTCTACTAACACGAATGGTATTGAACTTCCCTTTAACCCCCTGAGCGGGTTTCCCGAGTCTGGCTCGGGGTGGAATTTCAGGGACAAAAGCGGTAACCCCCGAGCCAGACCCAGGATCGATCGCAGTGTACACAGGCAGGGAATTACTTACCTTGTCCCTGGATCCTGCGATGCTTCTCCGCTGTGTGATCGAGCTGTGTCCTCCTCGCTCAATTCACAGTGCCCGTGTGCCGCCGAGCTCCATTCCCTCCGACGTTACGACGCATGGGGCGGAGATCGGCGCCAAATTTAAAAAAGTAAATAAACACAATACATACAGTAATCTTATAGATTTGTCCCCAGTGGTCTGCCCAGTGTCCTACATGCACTTTTATATAATAAAAAACTGTTCTTTCTGCCTGGAAACTGGAGATTGTCCATAGCAACCAAAAAGTGTCCCTTTATGTCAAAAGTGGTTTTAGACCAGCTAAAAAACAGCAATAATAAATTAGAATCACTTGCAGAATTGAGTGATAGTGATTTGTGGAGAAATTCATCATCAAAAAATTAAATGTATTAATTTTTATTATTATTATTAGATTATTTGTCATAATTATTTATATTTATTTATTATATTATAATTTATGATTTTTTTTTGGTCTTATATAGTATTAAAATTTTCTGAAATACAGAATTTGGGGTTTTCACTAGCTGTAAGCCATAATCATCAAAATAGAAGGAAGAAATGCTTGAAATATATCACTCTGTGTGTAAAGCATCTATATAAAATAAAATATAGATGTTTCGCTTTTTGAATTGAATTACTGAAATTAATTAACCTTTTCATGATATTTACATTTTTTTAGATGCTTTTTGAATTAAATTACTGAAATAAATGAACCTTTTCATGATATTCAAATTTTTTGAGATGTATATAGTTTGAGTTTCTTACTATACACATTAGTTCATACACTGTGGATTTGTTCTATACAGAGGCAGTGCAGAGGTATTATTTCTTATTTACTGTTTATCTCTAGACAATGTTTCCTTGATAATACGATTATCAGATGTTTGCTTCTCCTTTCTTTTACTGTTTTACCTAGTAATCTTGACTAATGGAATTCTGTTTCACTTTAAATACATCAATGTCTGTATGTATGTTTTTAGTTCTTCGTACTTTTAGTACAGTGTGTCCTTTTTAGGTTACATGGATCTTATGAGGCACTTAAAGGTGGTAACACTACAGAAGCAATGGAGGACTTCACGGGTGGAGTTACTGAATTTTACGAAATTAAGGATGCACCAAAAGACTTGTTCAAAATCATGAAAAAAGCTTTTGAAAGGGGCTCACTCATTGGATGCTCAATCGATGTAAGTGTAAGAAAATCTTTTCTGAATTGTGGGGAATATTTATAGGTGTTACTAGACATGGGTCGAACATGTTGGTTTGTGGCAGAACTGAATAAGAAGCCACATTGAAATCTATGAGACCCAAACAGGAAAAAATCAAAAGTGCCCATTTTGAAGACTTTTATACAAGTAATTGGGCATACAGTGGTTATGGGGGTCCGGGTACTGCCTTGTAGGACATGTATCAATGAAAAAAAAGTTAGTAAAAAACATCATATTTAAATGAGCAGTGATTTACTGATTTGATTTTATTATTTGATTTGATTATTTGTAAAGCCCCAAATACAGTTCAAGAACTGCGCCTAAGCGCTAGACAGACCAAATACATATACTGACATTCAAAATAGACATAACAAATATCACGTACAGGATAAATTAGTAATAAATAACAATTAAGAAAGTGTAAGAATCATCTAAACAAAGGGAAAATAAATGAAAAGTTAAAGCGGGTTTCCAACCACATTTTGAAATGTTTCAAACAATGTCCTTTCATCTCTCTTTCTAGATGTATTTATAGTGTCACTTACTAGGTTTAAAAGTGCCGCCGTTCCGCCAACTTATTCCGAACGCACACTTTTTATTCCTATGTGCAGATGGTTCCCATTTTGCTTGTGGGCAATGTGAAGCCCACAAGCAATTACTTCCGGGAATACTGTGGATGACGGTGGATGACTAGCTAAAAGGGCCGCCCGTCCCGCCCCATTCTCGTGCGTCCGCAAAAGAACTGCAGCGCTGCGCCGTCAAACACTTGGGTTGCCATCACAACGAGTGGCGGCGGCAGCGAAAGTGCACGCCGTTGTGATGGCAACATATAAACATCAACAAGCCCGGAGACACGGGGGAAGCGCACGGCATCCTGGGAGCCGAGGGAGCTGACGTCAGGATCCTCAGTGAATAGGAAGGCAGATTTTGTGGGACCGCATAGCAACAGGCTTCTTTTTTTTTTCTTCAGGTCTATGGAAACTCCGCTTTAAAGAAACAAAATAACAGTCCACAATTAAATAAGCAGTAACAAATCAGGGCGGACCAATCAGATGGTTAGTAGTAGATAGCACACGCCCCTTATCTATATACATTGAAAAGTAAGTGAGTCTTCAATACCTTTGCGAAAGTGGAGTAGGAAATACATTTTCCACATACTCTCAGGAAGATTATTCCATAGAAATACACCAAAGACTTGGAGAGTTTTTCCACCAGCTGCTGCAAATTATATGGTTTAGGCATAAGGCGATTTTGATTCGCTGAACATAAAGATCTTGTAGGGGTATAGTAGGAAACTTTACTGGATAGATAGATTGGACCTTGACCCCAGTGTGCCTTTAAAACAAGGCAGAGGGCCTTAAATTCGGCCCTTTTGGCAATAGGTAGCCAGTGAAGCTCTCGAAGAGAGCTTGTAACGTGTTCTCTGTAATTTAGTCCTTTGATAAGGCGGGCACCATGATTTTGAACTAACAGCAGCTTAGCAATCCATTTATTTGGGAGATTTAATAAAAAAAACATTCAAGTAATCCAACATGGAAAGTATAAATGCTTGTACTAGTTTTTTCTGATTCACTTCGGTAAACAGATTTTTTAGCTTCTGAAGAAAATATAGATAGTAGCTTGCATTTTTCACGATATTTAAGACATGTGGTATAAATGTGAGTTCTGAGTCGAACCAGACCCCTAAGTTCTTGATCTTTTTGGCAGGCATTGGAATAGTGCCAGATGATATAGGCCAGTTAGAAATTGGTGATATAGATGTCGTTTTACCGATTAAAAGAACTTCAGTCTTAGCAGTGTTAATACTGAGCCTACTAGTAAGCATCCATTGATGTATATCAGCTAAACAAAGTTGGAGTTTCAATTGCATGTCTGTGCCGTTCTCAATATCCACCAGTATTTGTGTGTCATCCGCGTAAATTTGAGCCTCCAAGCCATATTTCATTATGTAAAGTAAAACCATAAAAATTAGAAATAACAATACAAATAAAAAAATGCTTTAAATATAGTGCCTGGGGGGGTCCCCTTCGTCTGTCTGTAAAGTGGCACATCTGTGTCGTGCATAGAACATGCTGCAGCAAAATTGACATTTTTAAAGCCCAAAAAATTAAATTTCCATGCAAGTTTTCTCTACTTTGTAAACAACAGCTTGGGGAGCCAGTCTGTATGATAAGGCCACAATTTAGTGCATTTAGAACAATATTAGAGTTGTTTGGGATACATTCTGGTGTCTCTTTTGCAGACTTTGGATATAAGTAACAGGTGCGGAAAAGTTGGGCTTTGGGTGTTGTGATGGCTTCACACCATAACCCTATAGAGTACTCTTGATATAAGCAAGAATTGGCCTTGCTGTGAAAAAATGTATATGCCCCGGCCATACAGTGGCAGAAAAATTGGTCTTTGGGTGACAGTGGTGCCTTCACATCGTAACCCTATAGAGGTACTCTTGATGAAAGCAAAAATTGGCCTTGTTGTCAAAAATGTAAATGATATGCACCTGTCAAACAGGTGTGGAAAAATTTGTCTTTGGGTGTTAATTGAGCCCATGAAAAACACCAAAACATTTATACAGTAACTGTCAACAAGGAATTAAAGCAAGTATGACATATGCTCCATATGCTGGTTTGATTCAGTGTCTTCACTTCCAGAAGTCATAAATTATGGTTTGCAATCACTAGAGATCACAAACTTTTGCAAGAAAGCAGCCTAGTGGATTTGTTCATGTAAAAAAAAATCACTGAACGCCAGTGGCGGCTGGTGCTCAAAATTTTTGGGGCACAAACAAATAATAATAAAAAAAAACAATTGCAGCCTCACTGTGCCCATCAAACGCAGCTACTGTGCCCATCAATTGCAGCCACTGTGCCCATCAAATGCAGCCACTGTGCCATCAAAAGCAGACACTGTGCCCATCAAATGCAGCCGCTGTGCCATCAAATGCAGCCACTGTGCCATCAATTGTCACCACTGTGCCATGCCATTAATTGCCGCCTCTGTGCCATCAATTGTCACCACTGTGCCGTCAATTGTCGCCACTGTGCCATGCCATCAAACGCAGCCACTGTGCCATCAATTGTCGCCACTGTGCTCATTAATTGTCACTACTGTGCCATGCCATCAAACGCAGCCACTGTGCCATCAATTGTCACCACTGTGCCATCAATTGTCACCACTGTGTCCATCAATTGTCACCACTGTGCCATGCCAAATGCAGCCACTGTGCCATCAAACGCAGCCACTGTGCCATGCCATCAAACACAGTCATTGTGCCATCAATTGTTACCACTGTCCCATCAATTGTCGCCACTGTGCCATCAATTGTCGCCACTGTGCTCATTAATTGTCACTACTGTGCCATGCCTTTAAACACAGCCACTGTGCCATCAATTGTCACCACTGTGCCACCAATTGTCACCACTGTGTCCATCAATTGTCACCACTGTGCCATGCCAAATGCAGCCACTGTGCCATCAAACGCAGCCAATGTGCCATGCCATCAAACACAGTCATTGTGCCATCAATTGTTACCACTGTGCCATCAATTGTCGCCACTGTGCCATCAATTGTCGCCACTGTGCCATCAATTGTCGCCACTGTGCCCATCAATTGTCGCCACTATGCCCATCAATTGTCGCCACTATGCCCATCAATTGTCGGCACTGTGCCCATCAACTGTAGCCACTGTGCCCATCAATTGTCGCCAATGTGCCCTGTAAAATGCTGCCAGATTTTTGCTTAGGCATTATTACTTTGCCCTGCAGCTTTCCTAAATGGTATAATTACTGATCTTTACAGAGCACATTCTATGGAGCAATATTAATAAATTAGCATTATAGAAATTAGTAAAGGGTATACATTATTATTTCTCTTGGTTTCAGCTTGGAATTTAACAGGGTAATCACTGTGTAAAAATGCATTTGGATAAGCTACACAATGTGAGGAGTTATTAAATGTTTTACTATTATTAAATCCTCCGCTATAAATTTGTGAAGCTGCTACAACTAGTTTTATTCGGTTTGTTTGCTATTCTATATTTAAAATCATTCATCTTGGGTTCATTCTGAATATCCATGTATACTGAAGGTAACACGAGACGTGAAACATATCCATTGCCATTAGAACTGGGCTATTTTGTGTTACCCACAAAACCATATTAGTTTGAGTCAAAAGAGTGCTCTTGAGACCACCAATTAAAGCCGTAATGCCACCAGCTGTCTATAAAGTAGAGGATTCTGGGAGATTTTATTTTTAGTTTTGTAATTCAGGGCAACATGATGGGTATGACACCTGCTCCTATAAATCTTTCCACACTTCTAATGCTTTATGGTACAGCTCCCATATGTATGAATGTTCTAAAACATATATATGGACAGAGTAATGTATCTGTAAAAAATATTATGTAAATGTATTATCTTAAAAAAAATATATAATTACAATGAAATTGACCTATAGGTTGGGAATTTAACATTGTCATTATTCTTTGTAGCTACCAACGTTTTGAAATCTCTCAACATTTAGACTAAATATTCAATATTCCTATTATTTACATACTTAACGTACATGTAATCACTAACTGAATGACATTTAGGAGTATATTTATAAAGTAGTTAATGTGACATTCGCCAAATATTCGCTGAAGGCGTGTCTGCCTGGTACATGTTTTAAATTACAGTTCTTTCACATGCATTGGTTTATGATTATTATGCCCATTAGCGTGATAATGTACAGTTTTTCATAAACAATATTTTTATATTTTTTAGAAAAAGTAATAAATACTGGGCCAGATTCAGGTAGAATCAAGAATCAATTTTTCATCGCAAGTGCCTGATTCACCAAGCACTTGCGTGAAAAATTACGCCGGCGGCCTCCGGCGTAAGCCCGCGTAATTTAAAGGGGCGTGTGCCATTTAAATTAGGCACGCTCCCGCGCTGGACCTACTGCGCATGCTCCGTTTCGAAAATTCCCGCCGTGCTTTGCGCGAAGTGACGTCATTTTTTCGAACGGCGACGTGCGTAGCGTACTTTCGTATTCCCCGACATCTTGCGCAAACGACGTTGATTTTTAATTTCGACGCGGGAACGACGACCATACTTTATACAGCACATACGTGTGCTGTGTAAAGTTGAGGGACCAAAAACGACGACTAACTTTGCGACGGGAAACTAGACTAGCAGCGACGTAGCGAACGTGAAAAACCGTCGTGGATCGCCGTAACTCCTAATTTGCATACCCGACGCTGGTTTACGACGCAAACTCCCCCCAGCGGCGGCCGCGGTATTGCATACTAAGATCCAACAGTGTAAAACCTTAGGCTATCTATGCGTAATTGGTTCTATCTATCAGTCGCATAGATACTCTGAGAGATACGACGGAGTATCTGAGATACTCCGTCGTATCTCCGCTGTGAATCTGGCCCACTGTTTTTTGTCTTTTTTTTTCTTGATTGAATATAAACCTCTCTGATTTCTGGTAGTTTGTTTGCAGCAATTTCCTGCCTTCATGCAGGTGCCCCAGCAACTGCTGCACATCATTTTTCTGGGTGGGTCTCCTGGGTGGGGTATGCCTGTTCAGCGTGTGCGTGTAGTCTCCATTGGGAGACTGTGTGATAGAATGGCAATACAGAAGAACAACTAAGAGACAGGAACATAACAGCCCTATTACAGGAAATCACAGGATATTTTTTTCAATGAAAGCTGCAAATTGAAAAAAGTTGGAGGTTAATTTTGAAATAACATAAACATGCAAAGCTTATATGATATTTTAGTGATTGGGTTTACATTTACATTAAGTATCGTAACATGCAATTGTAAATAAAAGGAAATGCATTTAACTACTTGCCGACCTCCCGCCATCAGTATGGCAGTCCTGCGTGAATCACAGTAGCTGTATGACGGGCACTTTAAAGAGTATAGGGGGCGCGTGACGTAGGAGCCATTGCGCCTGCCCGGTGGCCACGATAGCTGCCGGCTACACGTGATTTCTCCTGAGAAGGACAGAAAGTAGATCTGTTAATGTAAACAGACAGATCTCCGTTCTGCCAGGGGAGTAGAGACAGATCGTCTGCCCCTAGTACTTAGGAGCAGTGATTGGTCTCCTCCCCAAGTCAGTCCCATCCCCCCACAGTTAGAAACACACTGAGGGGGGTTCTCTGTCTTTTCCTGTTTATAGCGCAAAAAATTAAAACATTGTCGCACGACCGCTCAATTGTCAGTTAAAGTGTCGCATAACATGGCTTGGTCAGGAAGAGGGTAAATCCTTCCGGGGCTGAAGTGGTTAAATGCATTTAATTGTACTTAGTTTTTTTTGCCCAAACTAGAGATTATGGGGCAGATCCACAAAAGAATTACGCCGGCGTATCTATTGATACGCCGGCGTAATTTTAAATTTCCCGCGTCGTATCTTTGTTTTGTATCTTCAAAACAAGATACGACGGCATCTCGGGTCGATCCGACAGGCGTACGTCTAAGTACGCCGTCGGATCTAAGATGCAATTTTTCGGGGCCGCTAGGTGGTGTTCCCGTCGAATTCCGCGTTGAGTATGCAAATTAGCTAGTTACGGCGATCCACGAACGTACGTCCGGCCAGCACATTTTTTTTTACGTCGTTTGCGTTCGGCTTTTTCCGGCGTATATTTAAAGCTACTGTTATGAGGCGTACTCAATGTTAAGTATGGCCGTCGTTCCCGCGTAGAAATTTGAAATTTTTACGTTGTTTGCGTAAGTCGTTCGCGAATAGGGATTTGCGTAGAATGACGTCACCGTCGGAAGCATTGGCTTGTTCCGGGTTAATTTCGAGCATGCGTACTGGGATACCCCCACGGACGGCGCATGCACAGTTAAAAAAAAACTTTGTTTACGTCGGGTCACGACGTATTAACATAAAACACGCCCCATCACAGAGATTTGAATGCCGCGCCATTACGCCGCCAAAGATACACAACGCCACCGTAACTTACGGCGCGAATTCTTTGAGGATTTGAAAAAAAAAATGTAAGTTACGGCGGCGTAGTGTATCTTAGATACGCTACGCCCGGCGCAATAATGCGCCGCTGTACGTGGATCTACCCCTATATGTATGGTGTCCTTTTCTCTCCTGCTACTCCATCCTACTGCCAGAACATCAATGTTTCCTGCGTGACCTATATGCAACCCCTCTTGGGTCTTGCTATTGGTTGTGTAAGCACTGAGTATGGCATTGTGGGGCGATAAGGAGATTTTACCAGTTCTCTGTCAGTTCAGCAGGGACTGGCCAAATTTCTAACAGTGTGTGGCCATCCCTGCTTAGCAGAAATTAATCATTTGATACATTTCTATCAAAGGAACATGTTGGAAAAATGATTATTCATTGGTGGCTACAACCATTCAGCGGCAGATGCTGACCGGTGTATTATGATAGATGTGGGTTCTGTTGTCAGAAATTAATGTCCCGGTGGGGGGGATTCCTCCATCTACCATGTTTGTGTGGATGAAAAAATCTACTGGCTGAAGGGGAAAAAAAATAACAGAGTATGGCCAACCTTATTTAGAACGGCCAGTGTGGTGGTGGATTAAGAAAGGGATGGAGCACAACAATGTTAAGTACTTACCGGTACTCCCTTTTGGTTATCCAGCCTAGTGGCAATAAAGCATAATTCTCTTTGGCCCTTAGTGGAAGGGATTTTTGTGTGACTTCCCACAACAGTTTTTTTGTTTTTGTAAGTAGCTGTTAACCGATTTCCATTTTGCATGAGCCGGGTTTGTTTTTAATTTGTGCAGCCTAATTAGAGCCAATCCAGGTTTGGCTGGACCAATCAAAATGTCTAATTAAACTTGATTAAAACTGGTCAGGCTTACTTATGAGCTTATTGGTTAAAGAGCTATTCTGTTGCCAAGTGAAACAGTGTTTTGCCCATGTAGCGCACAGTATCAGGTTTACTTTAAGTCTTCAGCCATTGGGAGGAAAGAAAGAGACCCGCGTGTTACAAATGTATTACAAACGTATTACAAAGAGATGAGGATTCACTTTGCCCCCCCCATATAACAGAGGTAGGAGAATCACCAAGCTCCAGCACTGTCGCATGCACTCTACATCCAATTGTACAGAGCGTTTTCTTCTTTCCCAGTGGCTGAACTGAGCAGGGAAGCAAAAGGAAAGATGAGTATATGCTGCGGGGAAGGGGGGCATACATGCAAACCTGTTGCTTTCTCCTGCATGGGCAGGGCAGATATTTGCTTTAAGGTGATCTATTTAATAATTTACTATGTATTTATTTGTGCTCTTAAAAAAGGTCTCTTACATTGTAATGAAGCATTATAAATACTGCAATTAATTTATTTGCCTATTGTCTTGGATACATAGTTTGTTGTAGCTTGTCTTAACCTATGTGCTTTCTGTTGCTGATGCCAGGAAGCTAATGGGTTGTCCTATGGTATCTCACCTCCTGATATGGGGCAAGCATTAATACGAATGATACAAAGTGAGGGTGACAAGCAGCCTGGTTTAGAAGGAAAAGGCTTGGAACCAAAACCATATGTGGTTTGTATTCCCCGTGCATGGTATAGTGGCTTTTATAGATCTGACAATACAGCATGTAATAATGTAATGATCTGTATCAGGCAAAATACATACACATTATGTTAATGAATAGGAATTCTTGTGGCTCATTCAGCTATATTGTACTGTATAGGCTGCTTAGTGTTTACTGTTTTTCTCAACCCCACCTGAATGTGCCATGATAGGGTCATCCTTTTATTGGGTTTACAAATATTACTCCAAAAAAAGCCCCATAAGGGTCATTGAGACCAATAAAATGTTAATTTTGTGTACTCATGTAGCAGCCTGTGAAACATAAATGGTTATTTTTTTTATTCTTTAATATAGTTATATATATAACAAACCACCAGTGTTGTAGGCCAGGATGAGACACTACAAAAATCACTTTTAATTAGCAAATTCACACTTCCATTACTAAGTAACCAGTGGTGGTTACTTGCAGTTTGTTGCCTTTTATTGTAATCTCCAATTACGTTTTACTATTATTATTAGCTAATATAATAGCTACATACTGTAGATTTTGCACAAGGTCAGAGAGCTTAACAATACCCATGCCTGAAAACTGCAGACTTTATTTATTTTTTACTTTGTAATGGACTTTTATAGACATGTCAAAGATAGATGAAGGTAGGTAATTAATACTCTTTAACTTCCTTTTAAAGCTTTGTAAATATTGTAATGTCTAGTAGGTCCCGGGGGCCAAGCAAGGCCATTATAGATTTAGTACAGTGGGCAAGATTTTGCTACATGGCTTTAAAACTATTTGTAATAACCTTAAGTGGGGTTCACCTAACAAAGGTGTCTAGTGTGGCATTCATAGTGCCTAAATCATTTTAACCCCTTCCCGCCACCACCTCCTGACCCTTTAAAGAGCTAAATGCCGGTAGGCTGGAATTTGGATCATGTGACCAGTGTGATTAGTTGTCACAGCAGTCACATGATCGAAAAGCACCCAATATGCATTAGGGGCTTTCCTGTCCCCGCCAATGACTGTGTTGGGAGAACGCAGGGTGTGTTTTTTTACATAGGGCCACATATGTGCAGCCTCTTGGCATTAAAGCCCACGTTCTGAGGGGCAGCATTTATGTGCCACGTCGGCGGGAAAAAGTTGAATAGGGATCTCAAGCAAAAAAAATATATATTTATTTATTTTTAGAATGCAGAACACTTAGGGCCAGATCCTCAAAAGAGATACGCAGGCGGATCTGCTGTTCCGCCTGCGTATCCCTGTTTCTATCTTTGGAACTGATCCACAGAATCAGTTTCACATAGATAGGCAGAAGATCCGACATGTGTAAGGGACTTACACTGCCGGATCTTAGGATGCAGTACCGCATCCGCCGCTGGGGGCATTTCGAGTCGAAATGCCGCGTCGGGTATGCAAATTAGCACTTACGGAGATCCACGAAGCTTTTCAGCTTCGTTTTTTCTCCGTAAGTATTAGTTTGCAAACGCAAAATTAGGGCTGCTTTTACAAAGTGTAAAGTTAGTACACCTTGTGAAAGTAGACCCTTCTTTCCCGCGACACTGTTATTTTTTATTTTTTTCCCCGCCGTATGTTTTTTTTTTCCCGACGCAACTTTTTTTACCCGGCACGATTCACAAAACTCGGCGTAACGTAAAACCGCGCAATGCACGTCAGGAAAATGACGTTGTGAGCATGCGCAGTACGGCCGGCGCGGGAGCGCGCCTAATTTAAATGGAACTTGCCCCATTTGAATAGGAACGCCTTGCGCCGGCCGGATTCAAGTTACACAGCCGAAAATTTCTAGGTAAGTGCTTTGTGGATCGGGCACTTAGGTAGAAATTTTCCGGCAGTGTAACTTAAATGGGAATTTTTAAGTTATGGCGGCTGGCTGTGGATCTGGCCCTCAGAACCTATGTCGAGGTTTATGTTGCTAACGTCTCCATTCCTTCCCTGCCTCGTTTTACTATGTTTTCAAAACGAATACAAAAAGTTTTAGTTGGATTCCATTTTATAGCAATTCTAAACAATACCCACACCTGGACAACTCTTAGAATATTCCCCAATTTATGTTGTCAGTTGTGTCAAGCCTTGCACCCAGAGTGTGTTCCAGCACAGATTTCTGATACTGTAATTAATTCATGGAAGCTGCAGTCAATAGTCTTCCCGATAGCTCTCCCAGACAGGCCCAACAACTACCAGAAGAACAACTGAATGATATAAGAAGGGTAACAGGAATACCAGCTGTACAGTAAGGACTGACATGTGTTGGGTTCAACCATACTGTCTATCAGTGGGATTAAGAATTCTCAAATATTCTCTGAGCAACTATCTGCTCTTGAAGGGGTGATTTAGAGACTGACAGGGATTCTTTCCAAACATTCAAAAACAGTAGATGACATTAATGATTTTAAGAAGAAAAGCATGTCACTGAAATGTGTATCTTGAATGTTGCAATGGACTTGTTTTTGACTGTGGCATTTTGTCTAGATACTTTCTTTTACCTCTGAAATTGCAAAAGAAACTATCTTTCATGTGGTGGTTTTAAACTTCTGTGCATTGTCCTTCTTTTCTGTTACCAAAAGGATGCATTATGCAACAATTATTATGTCATGTTTTCAGTTAAAAGTGAATGTTAGATATTCTTACTTTGGAAAAGCGCATGTTTTAGTTTACTGTACGTATTCTTTAGAAAAATGCAGGTATTTATGCTGCTTTGTAGAATGCTGTATATGCTTTTATGTTTAATTTAGATAGCTGACATTGATCAGCAGTATCTCTAATGTTTTTATGAAAAAAAAAAGATAATTAGCTTTTTGCTTTGAATTGTGCTCAGACATAACTACTGATTGATTCTAAATAATGCAGAACAATGTGTTTGCATTGTTTGTCTTGTGCAATGTGTGGTTTTCATGAACTGTCAGTAGCTGGCCTTGCCTGGAATTATTTATTACAAATCTCAGACATCAGCCCCTAGGGCTACAGTACATTTGGTTTAATTATCTTTATCAATGCTACCAAGCAAGATGTCATCTTCTTTTAACTGACTAACATTGCAGAAGATATTATTATCAGTGTTGCTATCTAACTCCTGTCTTTGTTGTTTCAGGCTATTGTACCTTCACAGTTTGAGACCCGTATGGCTAGTGGACTCGTTAAAGGTCATGCTTATTCCGTAACAGGAGTGGAAGAGGTATAACATAAATATGCATATTACTGGCATAGCACAGGTCTTCTGGTGAAATTTTGTTTAAGGGGTCAGCATTTCCAAAACAAATATTTAACATTATGCTAGGAAACTGAATCACCAACCACAGTCACAAAGAGACCAAACCATGTAGGAAGTACATGATGCTGAATGAAACTGATGTTTATGATAAGGGGGTTGGTAATGGGTGTACAGTCTTCCAGTAAAGGTGGGTTTATGTAGTTAAGTACTAAGGAAGACTTCAAGGATTTTACTTTATGGCCTTGCAGCCAAGAAAAGGAATCCTTCTGGGGCGACAGCCATGCAAACCAATTTGATGCAGTGTGCAGTGTAAGGTCTAAGCACTGACAGGCTGACCCCCCACCCCTTTAACCTCTGCAGCAATGCTGGCAGCACTCATACATCTATTTCCCAAAGACAACCTCTAGATATGATTCTGAGCATGTGCACTCAACTTCTTTGGATGACCAAAGGCCTGTTCTGAGTGGAACTTGTTCTGTTAAACCGCTGTATGCTCTTAGCACTCCATCTTCCCAGTGAAGAGTTGTGCAGGGGAGGGAGGGGGGTGTCGGCACTTGTTTTGGCCAGTGGAGAACAGGCAAAAAACTAACCACACTGGGATAGATGTGTTCTTGTGCCTAGAGTGGCCACTTTGCAAAAGGAGAGCAGAGGGACTGGCTAGATCACCAGGTTTCACACATAGGAAGAAATTAAAAGGAAACAGGATGCTTTTTAACACAAGTACATAGTACAATAAGCACATATCAGGAAAATTTAATAATGGGGTAACAATCACTGTAATTGCATCAGAGCTAACAGAAAGGTCCCTACTGTCAGGATTTATCAGAAACTAAAACTAAACAGTTTTTTTTTTGCTGTTTTGTGTGGACTGAGCCTTTAAAAGTGTAAAAGTAAAAAGAAAAAAATTGTCAGAGAGCTCTGTGACTTCTGTAATGCCATGAAGGTCTGAACCATAGGTTTGCATTAAGCAGCAAAGTTCATTTAAATCTCAGTTGTCTTATTCAGCAATTGATGACAGTGTAAAGTTAAATAGCAATATGCCTAAGCAATCGATCAGAGTTATAACAGTCATATGCAGGAAAACATAAAATCTGGTTTCTATGAGTGTCTGCACTTTGCAATGATGCCATATTGTTCTGCCTTGGTGATTAAGCCAATAAGTCTGTGAAATATTCACAGAAATTTGCAAATCCAATCAAATGCATAATGCATTTATACTATTTTATAGGCATTCAATGTAGAAAACATTGGCCCGGATTCACATACATTGGCACATCTTTATGCCGGCGTAGCGCATCTAATATACGCTACGCCGACGTAGCGCAGAGAGGCAAGCACCGTATTCTCAAAGCACTCGCCTGCCAAACTGCGCTGGGTTCCCTTTGCGTAAGCCGTCGTAGATGGAAGTGGGCGTGAGCAATGTTAATGAGGCGTGACCCCATGCAAATGGTGGGCCGAGCGCCAGACAAGTACTTAAAACGAACGGCGCATGCGCCACCCCGTGGACGTATGCTAACAGAATCACGCCGGAATTACTCCCTAAGATACGACGGATCACTGCCTACGACGTGAACGTAACCTACGCCCAGCCCTATTCACGTACTACCTAAACGACGTAAAATCCGCCGGCTGTGTTTCCTGGTCCATACCTTAGCATGACTTGCGCCTCATATATGGGGCTTAACTTTACGCCGGACGTACGACTTGCGCAAACCGCGTATATTTTGCGCCGGGCGCAACTACGTTCGTGAATCGGCGTATATACCTCATTAGCATATGTGCATAGAAAATCAATAGGAGAGGCAAATGCTCCCAGCGTAAATATGCGCCTACGATACACCGGTGTAGGAAAGTTACGTCGGTCGTAGGAAGCCTATTTTCAGGCGTATCTAGTTTTGTGGGCACAGCGCACAGATACGACGGTGCATATTTACACTTACGTGGCGTATCTCGAGATACGTCGGCGTAAGTGCTTTGTGAATCCGGGCCATAGTTGTTAATCCAATATTTTTAGAAATGTCTAATGACAAATCTGCATCTTTGTATTTTCTACAATACAGACAACATTTAAAGCAGATAAGGTAAAACTTGTTCGTCTAAGAAACCCGTGGGGACAAGTGGAATGGAACGGATCCTGGAGTGATAAGTAAGCCTGGCATGTCCTTCAGTATTATGCCCTTGCAGGTGTCATTGGCCCTGATTTATCAAATATGAAGGGAAAAATTATAACAGTTTTTATGCTATTTTCCAAAATGGCCTTTCAGAAATGAAGGTTGAAACATCACTATTATAAGCACCTTTAGTACATTTCCATTCCTCCAATGTTGATAACACAGAGAAAACGTCTTCTTTATGGTTACAGGTGAAATAAAAACAGTGAAATGTGATATTGTATAGTGAAACACAGCATCTAAAGAATCAGTATGAGGTTTATGTTTAAATATGTAATCTTCCTCACTGGCGCTGCTAGTAGTATTCTTATTTGGTTAATCTATGCCAATTGCACCTAACTTAGCTGCTAGCACCAAAAACAAATCAAAGACCCATCTAAATATGCATTCAAAAACACTTGTGCCACACTCAGTAACAACTAATCGCTACAAAGTTAATTGTCAATAAATACAGTGCTCCAAATTTTTTAAATAACTATGAAAAATAAAATGAAATGCAAAAAAGCAAATACATTAGAAAGGTGCAATCACAAAAAACATTGCAATTCATTGTAAAAAAGTGCTTAGCAAAAATCAATATTGTGAGAGTCCCATAATAAAAAAACATTTTAGACTGTTTTGTTTTTTATCTGATATTTTTTATCTGATTTGATGCTATGTTAGATTGCATTGATGGATTATGGGACTCTTGGTTTTCGGTAAGTACTAGTCATAATGAGTTACCACTTTTTTTGTGATTGCATATATTAGATGTATTTTATAGTTTTTTTATATTTTATTTTCCAGGGTCATTTTATTTGTTTGAGCACTGTATTTATTGACACTTAATTTTGCATTGAAATTAGTTGCTACTGAGCTCGCACGCAGAAGTAAACGCATGCATACGTCGCACCCACATATGTAAACGCCATTCAAACCACACATGTGAGGTATTGCCACGAACTTTAGAGTGAGAGCAATAATTCTATACCAAGACCTCCTCTGTACGTCTAAACAGGTAACCTGTAAAAAGTGTTGCCTATAAAGATTTTTGAATAACGAAGTTTGGCGCCACGAGCGTGAACAATTTTTAAGCGTGATGTGTTAGGTATCTATTTACTTAGCATAACATCATCTTTCAACATTATACAAAAAAATTGGGCTAACGTTAGTGTTTTTTTTTTTTTTAATTCATGAAACAGTTTTTCATCCAAAAAAAACGTGTTGGAAAAATTACTGCACAAATACCATGTGACATAAAAAGTTGCACAAATTGCCATTTTATTCCCTAGGGTCTCTTCTAAAAAAACATATATGGATAATGTTTGGGGGTTCTGAGTAATTTATGATTTTTAAATGTAGGAGCGAAGTGCCAGAATTGGCCCGGATGAGAAGTGGGAGAGATACAGGCCCGGATTCACAAAGCACTTACGCCGACGTATCTCGAAATACGCCGCGTAAGTGTATATATGCACCGTCGTATCTATGCGCCATGCCCATAAGCTGAGATACGCCTGAAAATAGGCTTCATCCGACCAACGTAACTTTTCTACGCCGGCGTATCGTGGGCGCATATTTACGCTGGCCGCAAGTGGCGCTCCCATTGATTTCCTATTCAAATATGGAAATGAGGGAGATACGTCGATCCACGAACGTACTTGCGCCCGGCGCATAATATACGCCGTTTGCGTAAGTCGTACGTCCGGCATTAAAGTTATTCCCCATATATGAGGCACAACTCATGCTAAGGTATGGACCAGGGAACACAGCTGTCGTATTTTACGTTGTTTACGTAGTACGTGAATAGGGCTGGGCGTAGGTTACGTTCACGTCGTAGGCAGTGATCCGTCGAATCTTAGGGAGTATTTCCGACGTGATTCTGAGCATGCGCACTGGGATGCGTCCACGGGACGGCGCATGCGCCGTTCATTATTCGTATCTTTATGGCGCTCGGCCCATCGTTTGCATGGGGTCTCGCCTCATTTGCATTGCTCACGCCCACTTCCGACGACTTGCGCTTTCAAAACCCAGAGTAGATTCGGAAGCAAGTGGGAGAAAGTGCTTTGTGAATACTGTGCTTGCCTCTCTGCGCTGCGTCGGCGTAGCGTATATTCGATACGCTACTCCGGCATGAATATGCGCCGATGTATGTGAATCCGGGCCACAGGCTGCTGAAATTATGTGAAAATCTCAACTTTCTCTGCAATAGTTGAGCTTGTCACTACACATCCCATATCCTGAGCCTTTCTATGGGTGTGATCAGTGACCTTACTGACCAATAGGGAGATTTGGAAGTTAGAATGGGTGGAGCCAAGGTCAATTTACAGAAAAAATAATTAGTTTATAAGTAAATTTTGTTCAAAAGATTGTTTTGATATGTTGTTTTCACTCAGAATAACCTCCGTTCATGTCCTTTTTCTTATATGCCAAGACTAAATTTGCAAGGTTTATTGCAGGCTTACTTTAACACATTTTGCATAGTCTAACCACGTGCAGAGTACTAGTTTGTATACCAATTATAATGGCTAATGAAAGCTGTAATGGGCTTTGGGCTATACTCAACTCATGGGGCACACTTCATACATTATCTATGTCTGATCACCCAACTGTAGATTTAATATATTCCTTCAATATTTCAATGAAAAAATAGGAGACTCTTTAATTCAACTTCATCTCAATGTACTTCAAGCCTTTCACTTTAGTCTCAGTCTACTTCTTGGGAGTAACAAAACTGGACTACTAAGTTATTATTTGGACAGGTTTGGGACCTTTTAGTGCTCTAGTCCTCTGACTACAGGTTTGATTGCCCTTATAACCAGACACTAATTGGTAGCACTATGCATATATATATGTAAAAATAACTACAGCGCTAAATTAAATACTCAAACATATAACATTAATAAATCACCAAATAATAAAAAGCTGCAAAAATATTTGGTAGTGGGTCAAACAAAGTAAAGATGTGTATAATATAAAATAATGCGCTAATTATTAACTTAATTATGCCAACCGTGCTAAACAGTGATTCAAAAAACAATAAGGAACAAATCCACAAATTATGTCCAATTGTGTATAAGATGTGCACCAGTGTTTCAATTAAAACAGCAACACCCAGTTCAGTGCAGTGATAGGATTAAACGATGTAATCACAAAACCACTCCTGCTTCACAGATGGGGGGGTTCTCCTCCACACAGACACCGCTCATGAAAAGAAAAGGAGACAGCTCATTGCACAGATGGTATGGCACCAAAAAGAACCAAGCAAAAGATATTCCTCTAGAATGGCACACTCACGCTACCGCCGTTAAAACACAGCATGGATATCCAATGCACCAATCCTCCATAGGGCCGCTCAGCTGATGTTGCATCTACTCATTCGGATCCACTGTCCCGCTCGTAGCTCCTCCCCCACGCGTTACGTCAATGGTTGACGTAACGCGTGGGGGAGGAGCTACGAGCGGGACAGTGGATCCGAATGAGTAGATGCAACATCAGCTGAGCGGCCCTATGGAGGATTGGTGCATTGGATATCCATGCTGTGTTTTAACGGCGGTAGCGTGAGTGTGCCATTCTAGAGGAATATCTTTTGCTTGGTTCTTTTTGGTGCCATACCATCTGTGCAATGAGCTGTCTCCTTTTCTTTTCATGAGCGGTGTCTGTGTGGAGGAGAACCCCCCCATCTGTGAAGCAGGAGTGGTTTTGTGATTACATCGTTTAATCCTATCACTGCACTGAACTGGGTGTTGCTGTTTTAATTGAAACACTGGTGCACATCTTATACACAATTGGACATAATTTGTGGATTTGTTCCTTATTGTTTTTTGAATCACTGTTTAGCACGGTTGGCATAATTAAGTTAATAATTAGCGCATTATTTTATACTATGCATATATATACAGTATATATATATACAGTATATATATATATATATATATATATATATATATATATATAAACAAATGCATACAAACCCAAATACTATGTATACAAATGCTGTGCTACTAGTTATGATAGGAAAGTTGACCCACAAACAATAACATTAATAAACAGTCAAATAGCACCCCTTTTAAAATGTTTATAAATGATTAGGTGTTTAGTAGCATTTGAAAACTACTGGAACACTCAGAATAAAGAGAGACTGGCATGTAACTTCCACAATTGGTGAGGTCTTTTCCGAGCTTTGGAATCAAAGTATTATGAGCTTCTAATGCCTCGTATACACAATCGGTTTTCGTGAAAGGAAAAAGTGCAATGTGAGGTTTTTGTCAGGAAAACCGACCATGTGTATGCTCCATCACACTTTTTCTGTCAGTTTTCCTGCCAAAAAAAGATTGAGAGCAGGATCTCAATTTTCGTGACAGGAAAAAATCCTATCCCGAATCGTGTTCGTATGTATGCAATTACAACACGAAAAAAAACATTCATGCTCAGAATCAAGCAGAAGAGCCAAACTACCTATTGAACTTCATTGATCTTGGCTCGTCGTACGTGTTGTACATCACCGCGTTCTTGACGTTCAGAATTTCAGCCAAGATTTGAGTGACCGTGTGTGTGCAAGACAATCTTGAGCAGTTTTCCTGCTGAGAAAAAAACACGGTTTTCCTGTCGGAAAAACTGATCGCGTGTACAGGGCATAAAGTCTGGAGCAAACTCATCTAGTTTTTATTGCCATCCGTGTCATCATTGGGAAGATTCACCTGTTTCTCCTGGTGACCATTATCATAGGGACCAAAAGTGATGGGATATTCAAAATTGTGAGTTTGAATAAAACAGGTATAGAATGGCAAACTTCGAATGGGGCACTTGCTGGGTAGACAACTGCTTTAGAGGGGGGTTCCCTTCCTGATGTGTCTATGGGACAGGAAGAGAAGTGACATTGCTCCAATGGGACACATGTTGCAAAAAAAAACATGTGTTTTGCCACTTTCCTAGTCTAAAATAAACTGTTTTTGCTCGGAATATTATTTTATTATGGATGAATAATTATTCTATAGATCTAGGCCAGATAATAATATATAGTATGGTCATATAGCCATTAATCATGTCATGAAATCAGGCCATCTTCCAGTCTGGGTGGCACCTCAATGAAAGATAGTGAAGTGTTAATGGTTTCTCTCATGATCAGCAATGCAAGAATAATATCAATTGCTTTATAAACATACTGCACATGGGTCTAGCTCAACCTTGTTACATCACAATGTATAAAATATACTCTTTATATATATTTATAACATTGAGTCTAGCTCAGGCTTGTCACAACTCTGTCTTCTGTAGCTCAAAGGAATGGAATATAATTGATAAATCTGAGAAATCTCGTCTACAACATCAGATAAAAGAAGATGGCGAATTCTGGTATGGTAAACATTGTTTAATAATATATCCTGATTACATTTATTTTATTTAAGTACATACATAATGGAAATCTATGATGTAAATATATATTTTATTACACATAATAAAGTATTAAGACATTTTTCTATTTTCTTGGAAACAGAAATGAAAGGGCTAATGATAAGCAATTACATAAAGATGTATTTTCTAACTTTTTATTGAAAATCTTAGTAACAGACATTAAAATATAGTTATAGATTTCAGTCTGCCCATAATCTAAAGATAGTAATATTCTCATCGAATTTCTTGAAAGTGACTGAGCTCCTGAACATGATCCGTTTACTTGATTTTTTTTTATCAGGGGGTTTGTTTTACAGTACTATTCTCTACATTTTGGTTTTAATCCAAACTTGCAGTATATGTAAATAATTTTTAAATAAACATTTAGGCCCGGATTAACAAAGGAGTTACGACGGCGTATCTCCAGATACGCCGTCGTAACTCTGAGTGTGAGGCGTCACATCTCTGCGCCTGATTCATAGAATCAGATACGCCTCACTGTTGCCTAGATACGAGCGGCGTAAGTCTCTTACGCCGTCGTATCTTGGGGTGCATATTTACGCTGGGGGCGCTACTGTATATTTCCACGTCGAATATGCAAATGAGCTGGATACGCCGATTCACGAACGTACGTGCGCTCGGCGTATCAAGATACGTCGTTTACGCAAGGCATCGGACCGTCGTAAAGTTACGCCTCATAAAGCAGGGGTAAGTCATGTTAGGTATGGACGTTGGAAACGTACGAACTGCGTCGTATTTTACGTTGTTTGCGTAAGTCGTCTGTGAATGGGGCTGGGCGTAGGTTACGTTCACGTCAACTAAGCATTGAGCGGGCCTAATTTACTTTGAAAATTCTACGTGATACTGAGCATGCGCCGTTCATAAAGCGCATCATTTACGTGGGGTCACCATTCATTTACATACAACACGCCCCCTACCAGCCTAGTTTGAATTAGGCGGGCTTACGTCGGCCCATTTACACCACGCCGCCGTAACTTAGAGCGCAAGTCCTTTCTGAATACGGGACCTGCCGCTCTAAGTTACGGCGGCATAGTGTATCTGAGATACGCTACGTCCGCCTAAAGATAGGCACTTCTTTGAGAATCTGGGCCTAAATGATGATTTTTCACATTCAGTTATAGTTCTGTTGGTTTGCCCATAACCTTTTTATTACTTATAATAGCAAACCAAGACATTTTATAAAGTAATAAAAAAAAGAAAACATTAGAAACAGAATACTTTGATCATAGTTCATTGGATTATAAGATAACTAAACCCACAAACAAAATTAATATATTGCAGCTTACCTGTCTTCTGATTTGATGGCTGCATTCATTTGATTTGCCAGAAATGTAGTATCCGCTTCCTGTAAGCTGAAAACAATGTTATTTTCCCTCTGTGAACTACTAATAACCCGATACGCCATGCAATGGTAATGAACAAAGACAGGTTTGAAGTCAAGCCTGTGTGACAACCAGGGCTCCTTCTATATACAGTAGAGGAGGGAGAGTAATCACCAAGGGACAGGAATTACCAGGTGAAAATAAAAGAAAAAATGATGCTTGTAAAATGAATAAATTAGTAACCCCATCTAAGGCATGGTAAGCTCCAATATTTCAAACTGTTGTATTTGGGTTTAGCTACATTTAGTTACAGTGTAAACGTATCGCACCCTCTAAAGAACCACTGGTGAATTTGATCCTATTTCCCCCTTAGAGAACACAGACAGTATTCTTCCACTGGCTCAGAAAACAGTCTAGGGGTTCTTTTTAGGGTTTTTATGGGGGAACAGGGAACTGGGGTAGGGTACAAGGAGCATGAGATATCTTAAAATTGTAAAACTGGATAACTTGAGGACTACTCATTTTCTGCCTGCACAGCACAGACCTTCTGGCTACAATACACAAAGTGCTGGCTGCACTGTACAAACTACTGAATGTCCCTATGCTTTGGTGACCTGTACTCCTTCCAGAGTTAAAAGCTACATACTATTAATTTTCCTCCAGCATTGAGGGTCAACTACTCACTTAGCCACAGGATCATCGGTTGCCTCCTGCCAGGTTGCCACCAGGCTCTTCCTAATAAACGAGATGTAGACTCACACCACCATAGGATAGTTGAACACTTTCCCACAGACTTCCTTCTGGCTCTCTCTCCTGGGCTTTTCCAGACCCAGCTGGATCCCTGGACTTGCAAATAGGCCCCCCAGTTGATCCTAGCTGGGACCTTGATGTCTTCACACCGGCTTCAGTTTGACCCCGGGACTTGAACCTGTGAATAGGCCCCACAGCTAAGCCTAGCTAGGACCTCGATGTCTTCACACAGGCTTCTCTAACCCCTGCACAGATGGTCTCCTCCTGGAGAACCCAGGACCACTGCACCCTGCTGCCCAGGTCTCAGACTGTTTATGGTCTCTCTCTCCACCTTCTGGGCACACCACCCCAAGGAATGTCTAGAGCTCCATAAATATTCAGGCTTCCCACTCTGTCCTTCCTCCCATTATGTTTCTAAAATCCTCTTGACAGAAGATCAGAAAGAAAGTTGTCTTCAAATTTCATCTAGTGTATAGGTAAGCAAACATTTTTACCCAGTGCATTTGGGGAATTATATTGCCACATTTCATATAAATAGTGAATGTAATCCTTGTTTAACAGTTCTTTCTCAATCTAAGGATAGGAATGGGGACTGCTTTTTGCATCGCCATCTCAAACTGTAGCTTAGGGTGGCAGAATTTCCAGGGACAGCACACAAGCTTTTACACATCATCTTGCAGGCTGTCAGTAATTCAATGTATCCAATGTAAATAAAAGATTACAGTCTGCTACCCTGCCTGATTCTCTGACTCTGTAATCCTGGTGGGGGGTACTCTGTAGTCTCTACATAGGTTTTTTTTATGGTTTAGAGTAGTGTTTTGTTTGTTTTTTTCAATCTTTTTTCAGTCAAGGTGCTTTTTAAAATTATGGACAATCTCGAGGCACCCCATTCTAAAATGTAAAAAACGACACTAATGCCGCGTACACACCATCACTTTATGTGATGAAAAAAAATTACGTTTTTAAAAACGTCACTTTAAATGACCGTGTGTGGGGGAAAACGTCGTTTTATGTCTTGTAAAAAACGACCAAAAAAATTGAAGCATGCTTCAATTTTATGTGTCGTTTTTCAAAACGTCATTTTTTACTTCACAGAAATTGACCGTGTGTAGCAAAAAACGTTGTTTAAAATTACGTTTTTTCACCCGCGCATGCCCAGAAGCTACTTATGAAGCGAGCTTCAATGGAAAAAGTTGTGAGAACGTAACCTCGCTTTGCTACAACATTGTGAGAAAAACTATGGTGTGTAGGCAACTTCGTCTTTGAAAATTGAAGTTTCAAAAACGTCATTTTTTACTTCACAGAAAATTTCGTTTTTTTTTCATCACTATAGATCCGCTCGATCTACGTGATTTAAGATCCGCTCCCGCAAGTTTGAGAGGCAAGTGGCTAATTCACAAACCACTTACCTCCAAACTTGCGGTGGCGGATCCTAAATCCCCCGGCGGAATTCAAATTCCGCGGCTAGGGGGAGTGTACTATTTAAATCAGGCGCGTTCCGCGCCAATTTAAATGCGCATGCGCCGTCCGGGGAATTTCCCGGCGTGCATTGCTCCCACTGACGTCACTAGGACGTCAGTGGTTTCGACGTGAGCGTGACTTGCGACGCGCGTGTTTGTGAATCGGCGTACGCAAATGACGTTAGAAAATTCAAATTCGACGCTGGAACGCCGGCTATACTTAACATTGGCTGCGCCTGATAAAAGCAGGGGTAAGTATACGACGGGAAAGCCTCTACGGAAACGTCGTAAGAAGACTGCGTCGGGTCCGCGTACGTTCGTGAATTTGCGTATCTCGCTGATTTACATATTATTCAAGGTAAATCAGCGGGAACACCCCCGGCGCCATTTTTAAATCGAAAATAAGATCCGACAGTGTAACACATTGTAACACTGTCGATCTAAGCCCTATCTATGCGTAACTGATTCTATGAATCAGGCGCATAGATAGGACCAGTGTAAGTCAGAGATACGATGGTGTATCTGTAGATACACCGTCGTATCTCTTTGTGAATCTGGCCCATGGTGTGTACGGGGCATTACACTTTTACTTATTACAGCAATATCCACACATGTAGGAGCTGACATCCTCTTTAATTTTCAATCAATTACATCATCGGTTGTTGGGATGCCAGTGGCTAGAAAGTTGTAATGGTGCACAGTGAAAACCGTGGCTTTGAGTAACTAATAGGCAGACTTGATCTACCCACTGGCTTGTATACAATTTTTAGGCGTTTTGCTAAGGCATCCCTGAAAAAACCTGAAGGCACCCTGGTTAAAAATGGCTGGTTTAGAGTACTTATACAGCTTATCCACGTTGGATATGTACACTTAGAACTGAACTGCTATCAAAATAGACTGACAGTTTTCCTACTTTTCAAGTCAGTTTTAGGCAATGATGCATAGTAGGCAAAATGTTTATTTCAGCTTCTACTGCCCCAGCAAAGCTAAATCATTCTAGGGCAGGGGTCTCCAAACTGCGGCCCGAGGGCCGAATGTGGCCCTTTGCTAGCCTTCATCCGGCCCTTGGGGCACTATTGCTCCCAATGATATGAGGCACTATTCCTCCCAATGACACCAACAATGGGGCACTATTTCTTCCACTAACACCAATGATGGAGCACTTTCCCTGCTCCTACTGACCACCAACACTGAGGCCGTGTTTATTCTCACTGATGCTTGGCCCAAGGCATTTTCTACCCCCACTGGTCGGAATCTGGCCCCCCTGAAGTCTGAAGGACAGTAAACTGGCCCTTTGCTTGAAAAGTTTGGAGCCCCCTGTTCTAGGGGACAAGAAGTAAAAATCTGCCCCAGGGTATTAAGCAAGCAATAACTATTAAAATGAATGGCGCATTAGCATTATAGATTTACTAATCATACTGTTCCTCTTAGGATGTCATTTGATGATTTTATGAAGAATTTCACAAAGCTCGAGATTTGTAACTTAACAGCAGACGCTCTGGAATCAGACCAGTTACAAACATGGACAGTATCTGTTAATGAGGGACGATGGGTCCGAGGCTGCTCGGCTGGTGGATGTCGAAATTTTCCAGGTAAATAGAGGTTTAAGTGGCATAATGCACTCATTTATCATTTTTAGGCAAAGGGAATGGAACTAATGCCCATATGTATTGTTAGGCCCCGTACACACGACCGAACATGTCTGCTGAAACTGGTCCGCGGACCAGTTTCAGCAGACATGTTCGGTCGTGTGTACGGCCGACCGGACAGGTTTCCAGCGGACATTTGTCCAGCCGAACGTTTTGCAGCGGACAAATGTTTCTTAGCATGCTAAGAAACATGTCCGCTGGAAGCCTGTCCGTCGGACATGTTCGTTCGTCTGTACAGACTCACCGTACATGTCTGATCGGCCGCCATCCCTCGAATGCGTCGAATCACTTCGACGCATGCGTGGAAGCATTGAACTTCCAGGGCCGCGACCGTCGCGGCGACGGCGCGGCCTCGTCACCGCGTATCGTGTACGCGCGGATTTCTGTCTGATGGTGTGTACAACCATCAGACAGAAATCTTCGGGCGGACATGTCCGCTAAAAACGGTCCGGCAGACCGTTTTCAGCGGACAGTCCGTCCGTCTGTACGAGGCCTAAGAAGCTTGAAGTTTATAGTGTCTGAGGATTCCTCCTGTCACAAGCCCACTAATCAGGTATTTTCCCAACGGGACTCAAATTTCCAAAAACACCTAGGGTAGCATAGGAAGCCAAAATCAGTACTAAGAACATGCCTTTGGGCTCTGTCTCTTATTCAGTAATGCTTATTTATTGTCCCTTGTTGAACCAGGTATACTGTGGCCCAGATTCTCATAGGACTTATGACGGCGCAGCGCCATGTACGCCATCGTAAGTCCTAATCTGAGCCGTCGTATCTATGCGACTGATTCTTAGAATCAGTTACGCATAGATATCCATTAGATCCGACAGGCGTAAGTCTCTTACGCAGTCGGATCTAAACTGCAATTTTTTTTTTGACCGCTAGGTGGCGCTTCCGTCGGATTCCCCGTCGAGTATGCAAATTAGCTAGATACGCGAATTCCCAAACGTATGCGCGTCCGATGCAGTAAAGTTACGACGTTTATGTTAGGCTTTTCCCGGCGTAAAGTTGCCCCTGCTATATGAGGCGCAACCAATGTTAAGTATGGCCGTCGTTCCCACGTCGAAAATTTTAAAAAGTTACGTCGTTTGCGTAAGTCGTCCGTGAATGGGGCTGGACGTCATTTACATTCACGTCGAAACCAATGACGTCCTTGAGACGTCATTTGGAGCAATGCACACTGGGATATTTTACGGATGGCGCATGCGCAGTTCGTTCGGCTCAGGGACGCGCTTCATTTAAATGATACATGCCCCCTACCCGCCGAATTTGAATTCCGCCGTGTGATTTACGCTACGCCGCCGCAACTTTACAGGCAAGTGCTTTGTGAATAAAGCACTTGCCTAAAAAACTTGCGGCGACGTAACGTAAATTGGATACGTTACGCCGCCGCATAGATACACCATTTTACGAGAATCTGGTCCTTAGTCTATACAGTCACTTTTGCAAGAGGAATTTTTGCATATACAAGGAGCTCATAGGTTGTTGTGACCTAGTTTACATTTTGCTCTAAAGTGTGACTTTACCTTGCTTCAGTTACAAATATACTGAAGCTGCCCTAGCACCCTCTGCTAGTTTATTAATGACATGTCCCTGAATCAGTGAGATATTGCCAGTGAAGTGGTAGAGCTGCTTTTCAAATCTTTTTGAGCCAGGCCCACAGTGTCTAAAGTCGAAAATGTTGCATTCGTGGAAAAAAAGTGGAACTTATTTTATGCATTATGCATGCAAGCATTTGTGCAAACTTTACATTTATGATGTGTAAATGGACATTGCCCTGCACTAAAACCACTGCTTACTGATTCTTAGGCTCCACGCACACTGGAGCTGATAAACAGATAAACTGCAGTTTATTGGAGTTTGGGCCTTTTTTTTAAAAGCCCATAAACTCCACTGTAGGTTAGCCTATGTGTCCATGCACACGTGGAAGTTTTTCAGCTTTAATGAGCAGTGGAGTTCATGAGCCTTTTTCTAAATGCCCAAAAATCGAATTTTTTTACCTAAAAAAACAATACAAATGCCACTAATAAACGATAACAAAAGTGTCTCACAAGCGTTTTTTGGTGTTTTTGATCAATTGAAAAAAAAAAATGAAAAAAAAGAACGCTAAAAACCGCCAACGCTGAAAAACGCTGAAAAGTGCTAAAAAACGCTAATAAACGCTATTGCAAAACTTAAAAAAAACTTTGAAAGACTCCCTGCAAAGCTACTAGCATTTTTCTAACATTATTTTAGTGTCTAGTGTGCATGGAGCCTTAGGGATACGTTGTTTATGTTTACATCCCCCTGGCTCTGAATGAGTAAATTATTAGGCAGTAGCAGTGGTATATGAGCAAAAAAACCTCTACCTTTAATCATTCTGAATGACTTTAAAGCGGAAAACTTTTTTTTAAAGTCAGCAGCTACAAATACTGCTGACTTTTAATATTAAGACACTTACCTGTCCACGATGTCCTCACCCGAAGCCAATCTGTCCCTCGGCTCCCGGGTGCAGGCACCGGCATCTTTGGTAAGTGAATCAGGAAGTGAAGTGTTCTCACTGGTTCCTGCTGTCTTCTGGGACCTGTGTGCCTCCCAGAAGGCAGCGGGACGACGACGGAGGAGGGGCCGGACATGGCGTAGTTCGCTGCAGAATCTGCAGCGATCTTTTGCCGGAATTGGGAGAAAATACATGTATTAGACAGGTATCTGCTCTTTCCTCCCCCCTGAAAGGTGGCAAATGTCACACCGGAGGGGGAACCGGAAAAGCAGAAGTTTCATGTTTGGGTGGAACCCCTGCTTTAATCACTATATTCTGACACTTGAAAAAATCAAAATTTTTTGGCAACAAAACTTACTTAGAACAACCAAATAATGTATCATTTTTAAGAAGAGACCCTAAAGAATAAAATGGTGGATTTTGCAATTTTTTATGTTACATGATTTTTGCGGAGCGGCTTCTCAAATGGATATTCGTTTGGATAAAATACACTTTAATGAATTTTAAAGCACAAAACCACAAAATAATACCCAATGTTGGTAATATATGAAAGATGTAATTTTGCCACGTAAACAGATACCTAATATGCCATACTTTAATATTACGCACACTTGTAGAATGATGCCAAACTATGGTAAAAATCTTAAAAAATTGGACACTTTAAAAGCCTTTACAGGTTACCAGTTCAGAGTTACACAGCGGTCTGGTGCTAGAATCATTGCCCTTGCTCTGACGTTCACGGCAATACATTGCCATTTGCGTATGAGCACGGAAACCGACAAGCGTGTTTGCTTTTATACGTGAGCATAGTGGGACTGTGTATTTTATTTGAATTTTTTTGGTTTATTTTATTACACTGTTTCTATTTTTTATAAAAAAAAAATACAATTTTAATGCTATCACAAGGAATGTGGTAGCAATAAGTAGTGATAGACCTCTCCAAGATCTGTTTGATTAAATACTTTTTACTAGTAAAAAATGACATGTTTACATGCTGGGGAAACCGGAAGTGATGAAATATTTGTCACTTCCGGTTTCTAATACCATAGAGATTAACAGGGAAGATCTGGTCTCCAATCACCTCTATGGTAAAATGGTGAAACCCTTCTCCATTCTTTCCGAATTAAATAAAGACATTTTGGTTGGAAGTGGGCTTTACAGTGCCTTGAAAAAGTATTCATACTCTCTTGAAATTTTCCAAGTTTTTCCATGCTACAACCAATAAAAATAGATTTTATTGGGATTTTATGTGATAGACCAACACAAAGTGGCACATAATTGTCAAATGGAAGGAAAGTGATAAATGGTTTTCAAAATGTTTTACAAACAAATATCTGAAGACCACCGTATCGTCCATTACTTGCTCTGTGAGAGCGGGCTACCGTATAGTCTCTTGCTAGCTCTGTGAGAGCGGGCCGTTGTATGGTCTCTTGAAGTAAATCCATTTAACATTTTTCTTTTACTTCACAATTATGTGGCACTTTGTGTTGGTCTATCACATAAAATTCCAATAAAATACATTTAGATTTTTGGTTGTAACCTGAAAAAATTTGGAAGATTTCAAGGGGTGTGAATACTTTTTCAAGGCACTGTAAGCATTATTCCAGCACTAGAACAACTTAGTTGAGGACTATGTGGGTTCCAGGCATAGCTGCACCATACATCTTTTCAATGGGAAATCAATTTTACATGTACAGAAATGGGGGAAATGGGGAATATAACATCGAGAATCCCATTCTAGAGGGAAAAATTATTTAAAATAAACTTTATTTCTTCTGGATAATTAGTTTGACATTAACATAAGTTAACTCTTTGAATTCAATGTTCACAGACACCTACTGGACTAACCCTCAGTACCGTCTAAAGCTCTTGGAGGAAGATGATGACCCTGAAGACAATGAAGTTGTGTGCAGTTTCCTTGTTGCCTTAATGCAGAAAAACCGCAGAAAAGATCGAAAAATGGGAGCAAATCTGTTCACAATTGGCTTTGCTATTTATGAGGTAACTAACTGGTCTGACTATAACTGATCACATAGGCAACTTTAAACTGGTCAAACATTCGCAGAATGCTATAATATCAGATGTCCTGTTTTTGATGGGATCATCAGACCCTACTATCTGACTAAGGCTGAAAAGCCACTTATTCCCCCCCAAATGCTTATGAGCAGACCCTTGTACATGACTAAGGCTAGACAGTAACTAAGCAAAAAGATATAGTAGACAGTGTTACTGAATCAGATGGTGATTATGTCATGCCAGTGGGTGCCATTTCCTGGCAATGTGCCAGTCAGGGTGACTGCTTTATTGGGAACTTAAAGGATTGCTCCATGCAAACATAAACAAATTCTAAGATCATATACTGTATCTACATTAAAAAAATATTTGTTATTGTATGTGGTGTGGAAACTTGTAAAGCTAGCCGCTAATGTTTTATTTTTTGTTTGTTCAACCCCCAGGGTGAACATGAAAACCAATCTATTTTCCCATTCATGAGCATGGATGGAGGAAACTCCCCTTCAGGCTATTTTATTCAGGTAGCCATGCACCTGTGGCTGCCTGATTATTTGAACAACGGCTGATTCTAATAGGATGCAGTCACTGTTCAGTCGTTAACTTTCCACCCAGCTCAGTCAAATTTCAAGCCATGTATGGCCATCTTAACTCTTTTATGGTTTTACATTCACTTGATTTTCTGCACTAGCTTTGCATTTTACTGCTATCACTAAGGTTTCCTTGCTACTACTACTGAGATAAGCTATCAGACTACTCACAGACTTGCACTGTGAATAGAAGCAGTGAAAAACAAATATGGCTGCCTCCATTTATAAATAATAAACAGGAACAGGGGGCCAAATCCTCAAAGAACCTGCCTAACTTATCTTTTCCCATTTAAGTTACACTGCCTTAAAATTTCCTTAAAAGTGCCCGATCCACAAAGCACTTACCTAGAAATTTCAGGCCGTGTAACTTAAATGTCTCCGGCGCAAGGCGGTCCTCTTCTGCAGGGGGAGATGACAATTTAAATGAGGCGCGCTCCCGCGCCGGCCGTACTGCGCATGCTCGTGACGTCATTTTCCCGACGGGCAGCGCGCGAAATTAAGTTACGCCGGGTTTTGTGGATTGCGACGGGACAATAAAGTTGCGTTGGGTAAAAAAAAAGTTACGCGCCGAAAAATAAAATTCAAAATTTAAAAAAAATTGCGGCGATCGAAAAAAAGGTCTGTTTTTACAAGGTGTAACTAGTTTACACTTTGTAAAAGCAGAACTAATTTTACGTATGCAAACGTAAACTTACGCAGAAAACACAAAGCTTAAAAGCTTTGTGGATCTTCGTAAGTCCTCATTTGCATACGCGAAGCGGCATTTCGACTCGAAATGCCCCCAGCGGCGGATGCAGTACCGCATCCTAAGATCCGACAGTGTAAGTCTCTTACAGATGTCGGATCTTCTGCCTATCTTTGGAAAACTGCTTCTGAGGATCAGTTCCAAAGATAGGCACAGGGATACGCAGGCTGAACAGCAGTTCCGCCTGCGTATCCCTTTTGAGGATTTGGCCCAGGGTTTCTAAAATATTAACACGTTCTGATAAGATTAAGGGCTGGGTCATACCTATGCATTTTTTAATGCATTTTTAGTTTTGCACAAATGGACTGCAGTCCATATAATGGGTTCCTATGGGTCACGTTCCCATCTGTGCATTTTATTAAAAAAGGCCAGGGACTTTTTTCTGGTTTTTGCTTCCATAGACTTCAATGGATCTAAAATGTGTATTGAAAAACGCCAAATGCACCTGGAATATGCAAACTGCAACCTGCATATGTGTGAACCAGGCCTAAATTCATAACATTTTTTAAAAAAATGTATTTATTTTTTAAATTAAAAAAACATTTTTTTTTTTTTAAATAAAGATTATACATTCTCCTTAACCACTTCATGCTGGCCGCACACATATATGCGGCCTCTCGGCGTGTGTATCTATGTAAACCACTTACTGACCTGAGAGCACGCTCCCAGCACAGTAGTAGGCAGTTACCGGAAAGCTCTCGATGCATACTAGGGATCGGGAGCTTTACGATCATGTGACCGCTGTGGCAGCCAATCACCACACTCACATGACCTGACCGCCTTCCGACTTTTAGAACCCTTAAAGAACCAGGAGGTGGTCGGCAGGAAGGGTTTTAAAGTGTGTACCAATTATTAATACCTTATCTAAACCCAACGACAAAAAATGAATACCATGTAGCTTACCTGTTCTAAGATGGTGGCTGCATTAGTTTCCGTTTTTTAGGATTTTGCCCTTTATATTCACCAAGTAATCCTGTTAGTAACACTTTCTGTCTTTGGATTACAACACTTGCTCACTGTACTCTATCTAAAGAGGAGGTGAACTTCATTGTCAAAAAAAAAGAGCAGGTGCATTGTCACCCTATGCTGTTCTCCTGATTCGGATAACAAACACCTCCCACTTTGCTTATCTCCATTACATGGGAGAGGTGTCTTGTAGTTCGAAAAAAATAACTGGAAGGGCTGATAACACGGTGGCTGAGTTACTGAAACATTGGGGATCTTCTTAAAAAAAAAACTGTTGGAATATTCACCTTAAATATCCAATCACGTGAAAAGCAAATTCCTGTTCACTTCAAAGATCCAATTATGTGTAGATGCTTTGGATAGAGCCCCATATAAACATGTAAATACACCAAGACTTTTGAGGTTCTATGAAAACAGACAAACCATAGAATTACAGTATAAACCTCAAGTTTTATATAAGCACACTAGAGAAATTGTGTAATACCACATGAGAAAGTATTTTGGTAATCGTCTATATCATGCAATGGGACGAAGTTAGTTTCTCAATGCTTTTCACAGAAATCAGCTAATCGTCGCCCTTGAGGGATGTATTGCTCCCCCCCATCCTATTTGGTATGGTATTGATTTAATGCCTGTGTGCTAGCAGAAAATGTACTTACCCTGAAAAATGAAAACGAATTCAGCCACCACATTTATAGCCTATAAGCCACAACATTTTACATTTTTGTTTTTGTATTTAGATATACGTTAAAGCGCAAGTTCACCTTTTCACAGAAATAAAAAGGTGAACTAATTCTACACTCTACCCACCCACCTGGTCCACACTGCACTTCCTGGGTTAAGAGCTGTCACTACCCACAAAGTCATTGTAGTGGCCCAGGGATATGAAATCCCCTCTTCTTCCCCTTATTTCTGTAGGGCTTCCAGGATGTATCAGGTCGATACCAATTTGTCAAATAAGATTCTCTCTGATCCATCCTGGAAGCCCTACACAAAGAAGGACAGGAAAAGGGGATTGCATATCCCTGGATTGCTACACCGGCTGTATGGGCAGTTACCCAGGGAGGTAAGTACAGGGGGGTCAGGGGGTGGGGAGGGTTTAGGATGTTAGTTCATCTTTTCTTTTTTGTGAAAAAGGTGAGCTTACACATTAAGTAAAAAGAAATGCACTCTGGCTCGAAGAATGGAAATCAGATACATTTCTTGAACAGTATACTCCTACATTTTTTAAACCTATTAAATCATGAATATTTTGTGTCAGTATGCTTTGTAGGTTACATTTATACATCTGCATATTAATAGTCCTAGTTTGGTTAGCTAAAGTAACCAGCGCAGCTCTCTTTTTTTTACCTAATACTGTGCTTTCACAGTCATCTGTGTGATCAATACAACTCTTGGTACTTTAGAGAGCTTTTTCACAAATAGAGGGTTGAGTATACTGTAGGCCTTTGCATCAACACCTCTTTTTGACTGAATTTACCACTTTGCTTCTGCAATTTGAATGCCGTTTTTCACCATCTCTGTATTTTTTGTTCTTTTCCTTCCTCCAAGGTCCCAAAAGAGGTATGGTGGTGAAAGGATAAGTAAGGAAAAAGTAGCTTGTAATGACTTTGTTATGGCTTTTGTAGCCCATTGGAAACCAATCCATTTGGGTTAGTTTGAAGTGTTCTGTAGTGACTGTTGCAAGAATAAATATTGCTATATGGTGTTACTACCCTTCGTCTGTGCCTGGTCATCTGGAATCCCAGTAACCACTTAAATAACATCAACTAACACTCTCCCATTGGAGTATGAAATATGTTTAATGCCACATTAACTTGTACAAAATTCTCAAAATATTTGGCAGCTTATTTCACACTTTGTACTGATATCTGGGGTTCTGTTACAGAGACTTCTCCTCACTTTTTTGTCCTGGAGGCAATGGTTCCATCGGAAAAAAAAGGACCCAAAAATCCCCAACAGTATCACAGATAATAATAAAAATTATTTTTTGTTAGTAGAGAAGAAAGTTAAAACCTCTGTTGGCTTTTTATTCCTGATGCCGCGTACACACGATAATTTTTCGGCATTAAAGAAAACAATGTTTTTCAGCATGTAGAAAAAACAACGTTTTTCCAACTTCATCATTAAAACGACGTTGCCCACACACCATTGTTTTAAAGAAAATTACAATCTAGGAGATCTGTATTGTATCTTTATTGTAGTTTCCTTTTTTTTAATGTTAGTTTACTAATTTATACAGTGCCAACATATTAAGTAGGGCTTTACGGGGTACACAGATCCATTGATATTATTGCCCAATAGTATACATTTTAGTATTCCTACCTCCAGCATGTACTTGCATTAGGGTCTATGTGGATGCAGTTAACCTATTCAATCTATTAGTATGCTTCTTGGAGGAAAACACAGCACTCAAGATTTATCCACTCGCTGCCTTATGTGCATATTGCAGTAGTGCAGTCAACTGTCTTTCTCAATTGCAGCTTGCTAACTGTGTGTTCCCTTTTAAAAACATGTCTTCCATCTAACCAACCATATTCTTCTTTTGATGATAACCCTCTGAGCTGTCTATGTGAGTTTTAGTATATCATATATATTTTGGCTCTGCATCTACCTTGAATTTTGCAGAATATGTTTTGTATTTGGGGTGCTTATAGAAGGCTATTACCAGTCAATATGCAATGCTTCTTTTTAATGTCTGTCACTGTCCTTTCTGCTGTTATGCAGATGCATGGGAATAAGCAACATCTACAAAAGGACTTCTTTTTGTACAATGCTTCCAAAGATCGGTGTAAGTCTTATATCAACATGAGAGAAGTTTCACAGCGTTTTCGGCTACCTCCCAGTGAATACGTCATCATCCCCTCCACCTATGAGCCGCACCAGGAAGGAGAATTTATTCTGAGAGTATTTTCAGAGAAGAGAAATATTTCAGAGTAAGCCTATTGGAATGTTATCAGTACTTTAATAATTACAATTCCTATTAAAAACACTATTTTTATTTAAGTAAATGTAATTTAGCTTAATACACGTCTGTACTTTAGCCTTGCAGGCAGTGGCGTCTCCAGCTTTCATATTTAGGGGGGGCACATGGGGGGACAGGGACAAAAGTAGGGGGGCCAACTATAAAATGCAATTATATATATATATATATATATATATATATATATATATATCCTGGGGCCCTTTACTACGATCACACTATGGGCCCTTTCACATGTTCTGCAGTGAGCTCCCTTCCTACTATACTGGGGCCCCCCAGGGTGGCAGAAAACAAGAGATATATGTCACCAGCACACCAAGAAAATATAAGGGTCCAAAGCAGTGGGAGAACTATCAGGGTTGCAAAGGTTGTCTTGCCACCGGGCCCTGGTGTTCTGCCACAGTGGGGATCTCCAGCTGTCCTGTCCCTGCTATTTACAGCGCTGGTCTGGCGTCTGTCTCCTTGGCAGCGGCGGCAGTCTATTAAGACCTAGTGCTGGTGACATTATGGGTGCATGCAGAGGAAGGCTGGCACTATTGGTTATAGAGAGCTGAGCCCCCAGCTGGTCACCTAGCAGCAGTAATGCTGTATAACCTTCTCTGTGAACATGCTGATCGGCATGTGATCCAGGTGATGCTCCCAATCAGATCTAATAAACACAGTATTTATTAGCATCAAGAGTACAACCACATAAATATAATCAACCGTATGTTCAGCAGCCATGTGGGCTCTATGCCTGTAAAGTGTGGGCTTTGATCAATAAAATCACTGATATTTATGACTAGGATTTGACTAGGATTTGACTAAGAGCATCACCTGGATTGCATCCCGATCAGCATGTCAGAGAAGGGTCCACTGCTGCTAAGCAACCTGCAGGGAGCTCAACTGTCTACAACCAATAGAGATGGGCTCGGGTGTGTTTAAAATCACACATGCCCGATCACGCCAGGAAGCTGACACTTCACAGTGCTAATCAATGTATGGGCTGCCTAAGAGCTAAGACCAGCCATAGACAGTTTAAATCTCAGCTGGTTCAGCAGAAACTGGCTGAGATTTGAACCATTAATGAGCAGATTCTCTTATAATTATCACTAGTGGTCACCTGTATAGTCACTAGTGATAATCACTGTTTGTCGGGAGAATATAATTGCTGGGCAGGAGGGATATTCTCCTGTCACCACTGTCTGTTGATGGGGGAATCGTGCAAGTTTCTTTCCTGCAATCTGTGGATGCAGGAAAGAAATTTGCACCGTATATTATCTGCCTAACTGAAAGTGAAAGTAAATTGTGAATGTTTTGAAAGAACAGGAGAGGGGGAGGGAGACGATGGGGGGGAGAGAGAAGGGATGGAGATAATGTAGTTCAGTGATTACAGTGTTCTGCAGTGCACACACTTAAACACGGTCCAGGCTAGAATATCTGGTTGTGTGAGCGCTCCCATTAAGCAGTGATGGCGAGCAGAGGGAGGGGGAGGAATCCCCCGCAGAGCTGACTGGGGACGCTCTCCCTCTTGGGGAGCAAAATACAAAAAAAAATTTGGGGGGGGCACATGGTGGGGCACAGCATGATGTTGGGGGGGTCAGGGCCCCCTCTGGCCCCCCCTAGGGACGCCCCTGCTTGCAGGGCCTACCGCCCACTAAAATTTCAGCACTCCCTCAGATGGAGGACCAACACTAGGATTGCTGCAAGTTACAAGTGCCAACAGTACTCATGCTCATACTTCCCAACTGTCCCTGATTTCGAGGGACTGTCCCTGATTTGGAGCAATGTCCCTCTGTCCCTCATTCTCCTCATGTGTCCCTCATTTTGGTCTGATCTTTACAGATGTATATAAAATACACTTTTTATCTATCAAAAAGTGTTTCCCAGTGCTAAACCTTTCATCTGATTTCTAAATTGCTGCATTTGTAAATTCCAAAAGCCAATATAAAGAAATAGTAGTGGTAAAAAAAAGCACTTGTGGGTTTAACCACATAATCTTATTTTTTTTGTACAATTCTCCTTTAAGGGGGCGTGGCAAGGGGTGTGTCCTATACCTACATACTTTTGCTGATAGGTGTCCCTCATTCCCATCTCAGAAAGTTGGGAGGCATGATGCTTAGCAGAGTGATGACCTCTTCAGTGCTCTTCGGCTCCTTTGTTGTGCAGTCATCAGGCCAGAGGTGTATTGTTCACCACACTGTGCTGCCGCAATGGTTCTGGCTATGTTGTCAGGCAGGGGAGCCTGGGTTACAAAACTGGTCACATAGAACTGCACAGGCTTTTACAGGTAAATCAGCTCACATATATATATATATACAGTACAGACCAAAAGTTTGGACACACCTTCTCATTCAAAGAGTTTTCTTTATTTTCATGACTATGAAAATTGTAGATTCACACTGAAGGCATCAAAACTATGAATGAACACATGTGGAATTATACATAACAAAAAAGTGTGAAAAATACAAAAGACCGCTCCAATCCACCCAATCGGCTCCTTTCAACACCTCAGTAGCAACAAACCACCATTTAAATGGAAGAAAGTAAAAAAGAGATTTTTAATACAGCTTACCTGTAAAATCTTTTTCTTGGAGTACATCACGGGACACAGAGCGGCATTCATTACTATATGGGTTATATGGAGTACCTTCAGGTGTAGACACTGGCAATCTCAAACAGGAAATGCCCCTCCCTATATAACCCCCTCCCATAGGAGGAGTACCTCAGTTTTGTAGCAAGCAGTATGCCTCCCAAAATGGTCCTCAAAAAAGAGGGGTGGGAGCTCTGTGTCCCGTGATGTACTCCAAGAAAAAGATTTTACAGGTAAGCTGTATTAAAAATCTCTTTTTCTTTATCGTACATCACGGGACACAGAGCGGCATTCATTACTATATGGGATGTCCCAAAGCAATGCTTACAATGAGGGGAGGGAGAACATCTCCAAGACAAAAGGATTTAATTTAGAGATATACTCAAATCATAATAAATCCAACTTAGTTGAGAAAAATAATTTTAAATTTTAAATTTAACTCAAAAAAGAGGAGCCCCCGGAATCCGAGGGTCTCAAACTGCAGCCTGCAGCACTGCCTGCCCGAAGGCAGTATCAGTATTCCTTCTTACGTCCAACTTGTAGAATTTTGTAAACGTGTGGACAGAAGACCAGGTTGCCGCCTTGCAAACTTGAGCCATAGAGATCTGGTGGTGTGCTGCCCAGGAGGCGCCCATGGCTCTAGTAGAATGAGCCTTTAATGATACTGGAGGAGGCAACCCTTTCAAGCCGTAGGCCTGAGTGATTAATTGCTTAATCCACCTAGAAATGGTGGACTTTGCAGCTGCCTGCCCCTTCTTGGGCCCATCCGGTAGAATGAACAGCACATCTGTTTTCCGGATCTTCTTTGTAGCTTTAAGATAGGCCTTCATGGCCCTGACAATATCCAAGGTATGCAGCAACCCTTCCTTTCTGGAAGTAGGTTTAGGGAAGAAGGATGGTAATACCAAATCCTGGTTCAAATGAAAACTGGATATGACCTTCGGTAGGAAGGAAGGATGAGGGCGGAGAACGACCCTGTCCTTATGAAAAACAAGATATGGTTCCTTACAGGATAAGGCCGCTAGCTCCGAAACTCTTCTTGCGGAAACTATGGCAACCAAAAATACTAACTTCCTTGTCAGTAGAACCAAAGGAATTTCAGCCAACGGCTCAAACGGTTGTTTCTGTAAACTTGACAGAACAAGATTTAAATCCCACGGACAAAGCGGGGATTTAACTGGAGGTCTAATACGTAAGACCCCTTGAAGGAAGGTCTTAACCAGCGAGTGGGTGGCCAGCGGCCGCTGAAACCACACTGACAGAGCAGAAATCTGTCCTTTGATTGTGCTTAATGCCAATCCTTTATCCACTCCTAGCTGGAGAAAACTTAATACTCTATCGATGGTAAATTTGCGAGAAAAGCCATCGCTTGGACTCACACCAGCCTACATAGGCCTTCCAGACCCTGTAATAAATCACCCTAGAGACCGGTTTCCTGGCTCTGATTAGGGTAGAGACTACTTTCTGAGACAGACCTCTACCCCTGAGAATCAGGGATTCAGCTTCCAGGCCGTCAAATTTAGATGCCGTAAGGCAGGGTGGAGGATCGGACCTTGCGATAGCAGGTCTGGCCGTAGAGGAAGAGTCCAAGGGTCTCCCACTACCATCTTTAGGATGAGTGAGTACCATGCCCTTCTGGGCCATGCTGGAGCTACCAGGATGACTGGTATGTGTTCCACCCGGATCCTGCGCAGCAGGCGGGGTAGTAACTGGAGCGGGGGAAACGCATAAAGAAGTTTGAACTGATGCCAAGGGCAAACCAACGCATCGGTTCCGCAGGCCATCGGATCCCTTGAGCGGGATATGAACCTGTCTAGTTTCTTGTTGAGTCTCGATGCCATGATATCCACGTCCGGCACTCCCCATCTTTGGCAGAGTGCTTGAAAGACTTGTGGATGCAGAGACCATTCCCCCGGCCATAGAGTCTGGCGGCTTAAGAAGTCCGCCTGAAAGTTGTCCACTCCTGGAATGAATATTGCCGATATGCAGGGCACATGCGCCTCTGCCCATAGGAGAATCAAGCTCACCTCTCTCTGAGCGGCTTGACTCCTGGTTCCCCCTTGGTGATTTATGTATGCCACGGCCGTGGCATTGTCTGATTGAATTCTCACCGGGAACCCCTGCAATTTTGACGTCCAAGCCCTGAGGGCTAGTCGAGCAGCTCTGAGCTCCAAGATGTTGATGGGCAACTGCTTCTCTGGCTTTGCCCAAGTACCTTGGCGAGTGCAACCATCCAAAATTGCTCCCCAGCCCGTCAGGCTGGCGTCTGTGGTCACTATCTTCCAAGCCACTGGGCTGAAAGACTTCCCCTTCAGTAGATTCTGAGGGTCTAACCACCAACACAGACTTTGTCGGACTCTTGATAAGAGCGGCAACGGGATATCCAAGGCCTGTGGCCTTCTGCTCCATGCTGACAGGATGGCTGCCTGTAGGATGCGAGTGTGGCTCTGGGCGTATGGTACCGCCTCGAACGTGGCCACCATCTTGCCTAGTAACCTCATACATAGGCGAATAGTCGGTTCTTTCTTGCTTAGAACCAGTAGGATTAATTCCTTGATGGCTTTTACCTTCCTCAGAGGTAGGAACACTCCTTGTTGTTCTGTGTCTAATCTCATGCCGAGATATTCCAACTGCCTTGTGGGCTGGAAAGCTGACTTTTCTCGATTTAGGACCCAGCCGAACCTCTCGAGGTATTGGACCGTGAGGGCCACTGCTCGCTCCAAGCCGGGAGACGAGTGGTCTATGACTAGGAGGTCGTCCAGGTATGCTAGGATCGTGACCCCTTGGATCCTTAGCTTGGCTAGGATCGGAGCTAGGACCTTCGTGAACACCCGGGGGGCCGTAGCCAACCCGAAGGGAAGCGCCACGAATTGGAAGTGACGCGAAGCCACCATGAAGCGTAGATATCTTTGATGTGGCTGATAAATTGGAACATGAAGGTAGGCATCCTTTATGTCTATGGACGCCATGAAGTCGTCCTTCTGGAGTGTGGCAGCTGCTGACCGCACGGATTCCATCCGAAATGAGCGGATCTTTAGATATGCATTTACCATCTTTAGGTCCAAAATTGGCCTGACATCTCCATTGGGGATGATGAATAGGTTGGAGTAGAAACCCAGCCCCTGTTCCAGGCTGGCCGGAATCCGAGGCGGATCGTTTGGAATCCTCGACTCCTGGAAATGAGTAGGAGGAAACCTTAGGAAATCTAATTTGTAGCCTGTGGCCACGGAAGACCGTACCCACTCGTCGGGAATGCTGGCTTCCCAAATCTCTGAAAAGAGTCGCAGCCTTCCCCCCACCTTCGTGGGTGGGGGCGCCCCTTCATAAGGTTGGCTTGGGGGCTGGTTTTGCTGGTTTGCGAAACCACTGCCTTTTGCCTCTAACAGCCTGTCCTTGTGATTTGCTGTTGAAGCCGAAGTTTGCTTTTGCAGGAGGCCGTCGATACTGCTTGGCATTAGAGGGCCCCTGCCCAGGGGAATACTGTCGTTTAAACGCAGGCCCCTGAACCTTCTTCTTAGTTGGCAAGAGAGTACTCTTGCCGTTTGAAATGGTCTGAATGTATTTATCTAGGTCTTCTCCGAAGAGTCGTCCTCCATGGAAGGGGAACCCTACCAGGAGCTTCTTGCATGGGAGCTCAGCCTCCCAGCTTTTTAACCATAAGAGTCTTCTCATATGGATAAGGGATAACGATAAACGTGACGCTTGCTGGATAGAATCCTTGATTGCGTCTACCGTAAAACATATGGCCTTAGGGACATCCGAAAATTCTTCTGCCTGCTGGGCAGGAATAAGTTTAAGCATCTGCTTAAATTGATCCGATAATGCTTGAGCGACCCCAATCGCAGCCACAGCTGGCTGTACTACTGCCCCTGCAGTAGTGAAGGAGTTCTTAAGTAGTGCTTCCAAGCGCTTATCAACTGGATCCTTGAACACCTGTATGTTTTCTACAGGGCATGTTAACGATTTGTTAACACATGAGATGGCTGCGTCCACTGCAGGAGTAGCCCATCTTTTGGAAAATTTTTCTTCCATAGGATATAGGACAGAGAACTTCTTAGGTGGTAAGAAGATCTTATCTGGCTTGTTCCAATCTTGGAACAAAACTCCCTCTAATAGAGGATGGATCGGAAACACAGCATTGCTTTGAGGCGCCCTCAGTGAGCCCAAAGCTGAAACCGTCGATACCTGGAGATCTGGTACTGGCAAGTTGAATGCCCTATGGACCAAGTCCGACAATCCTTGAATCCACCAGCTCTCCCTCAGGGAGACTGCCCCAGACTCCTCTGTATCCGGATCTTCGATCCCTGAACCTACTTGGTCCTTGTCCAAGAGGTCGTCCAATTCCCCTGAGGAAAGGACCTCCTCTTCTGAGGGTCCGCGCTCGGGCGACGGAGATCTATTCCGCTTACTGCCCCGCATAGCTGCGGCTATCGTTTTACCCATGCTTTTCTGCATCTCTTTTAAAGAGGTGAGTAATACCTCCTCCGTGACCATCTTAGGGTTGGACTGACCCGCGTCAGCTCCAGCCCCAGATCCCGATGGCCCCAAGGCTCCCTGTGGGGAAAGCAGCGGCATAGCATTGTCCGAGACCTCAGACTCTCTGGGGGAATCCCCACCTCTTGTACCCTTGTTTTTTGATGCCATGGTACAATACCGAGGTACACCTGCTACTTATTGGTACCTGGGACTTATAAATAGTTAAATGCCCAAACACCTGTTTGGGGGATAAAAAATGCTTCCTCTCCCCTAGATGACACTTCTCTTTTTTTTTCTTTTTTTTTTTTTCAAAAAAAAAAAAAATCTTTTTTTTTTTTTTTTTTTCAAATCTAGGAAAGAAAAAACATTCTGTCCCCCTGAGTAGTATTGCAAGAAAAACTATGAGATGGAAAAGAAACAGCCTATTCCTAGGCTTGAAAACAGTCTTTCTGAAGACTGCAATATTCTTTCTGGCCACTGTGTGTCCTCGGCGCCCCGTGCTTGCCGTTCTGGTCTTTCCTCCTCAGTTCCAAAGTATTGAATGAGCTATATGGAACAAACAAGGAAGGGCCGCCCCTTCCTTAAGCCACTGACCCGCCCTTCCCCCCCAGCAATCTCAAACAGGAAATGCCCCTCCCGACAGGGGGGGGGTGGGGTTGGGAGGAAGGGACCTCTCTGCTCCAGCAAACTGCAGCCATGAGGAGGTCAGCGTTTTGCCTGCTTTGCAGGCCGTGAGGAGGAAGACTGAATGGAGCATCGCCTGGAGGCTTGCAGGTAAGCACAGCTCTCTGACACACACATATATTTTTATATAACACAGGCCCCACTCAATGCTTTTCCAACACTACAAGGGAGGTCACATCTTATGGGGAATAATACATATAGAGCCATCCTATCTTTATGATATGTGACTAGTTTGCCAGATGCAGTGCATAACTTTAGGCATGTCCCCTGTGACCCCCCAGAAAAAATCTGCTAAGAACCAAGTTCCGCAAGTTTTCCCCTCACTTACCTGCTCCATGCCGCAGGACTTTGCCAAGCAAGAGGCCCAATCTTCCCCCATCTCGGTGGGGATGTCTAGACCTTCAGGCCCTGGGTTCCTATGAAGGATCCACTGTCCTGGGCCCATATAGCACTCTGGCAACAGAAACATTAGGCACCCAAAGGTTTCTAAGTTCTGGGCCCAGGGTCCAGCTCTCTAAAAAGAAAAGCATTATGGGCTATACCCCAAGGGTTTGGGGTCCGGTTACTGACCACTTTAGCGCTGAGGCTTTTTTGGACAGAACCGGTTAGCTCACCTAATCCCAAGGATGTGGAGGCAAGCTAAACCATGACTAACACCTAAGACACTGGCGTAAAAACTGAGGTACTCCTCCTATGGGAGGGGGTTATATAGGGAGGGGCATTTCCTGTTTGAGATTGCCAGTGTCTACACCTGAAGGTACTCCATATAACCCATATAGTAATGAATGCCGCTCTGTGTCCCGTGATGTACGATAAAGAAAAACAACAGTCCAACATAAATTTTTATACGCAGGAGATCTACTCCAGCTTTAGCAGAATACAAACATGGAAAAAGCTGAGCCACCTGGCTCATAAGCTCACTTAGCTTCAACTGCAGTACCACTCTGCCCCTCTTACCAGTGTCTCAGACCCTGTTGTCCAGCTCTCCTGGATACTTGGCTCTCTAGCCTTTATTTGCAGAACCATGCTGCATGGTCCACCCCTGGCCCATAGATTAGGGTTCTCCTGACACACCAATAGGAGCCAACCTGACTCCTGGTAGGAGACCAGCTGACTCTTAGCTTCTGGCTGGGGCCTCCGGACCCTGAGGTGAGACCTTCTGTCTCCCCTACCGGGAGCCTCCAAACTGGAAACTCTTAGCTATCCTCAGACTTAATCAGGGCCGATCCATGGGTGCGGTCATTTTACTAACTCCTCCCCTTTACAAATGTTTCTATGGCAACGACTCAACCACAGAGATGCTAGCCCAAAAAATCTTCATTACCCTGGGATCCTTACATGATCTCTTAAAAATGAACATAATACCGGAAGAGAAGCAGAGTACTTTATTGAGACCTGGAGGGGAGCCCCCAGACATACTATAGACATGATACAGGAGACGGTCAGAGACTGCAGACATGATACAGGAGACGGTCAGAGACTGCAGACATGATACAGGAGACGGTCAGAGACTGCAGACATGGTACAGGAGATGATCAGAGACTGCAGACATAGGACAATAGATGGTCAGAGACTGCAGACATAGTACAGGAGATGGTCAGAAACTGCAGACGTAGTACAGGAGACGGTCAGAGACTGCAGACGTAGTACAGGAGATGGTCAGAGACTGCAGACAAAGTACAGGAGATGATCAGAGACTGCAGACATAGTACAGATGATGATCAGAGACTGCAGATATAGTTCAGAAGATGATCAGAGACTGCAGACATAGTAAAGGAGAAGGTCACAGACTGCAGACATTATTTACGAAAGGCAAATCCACTTTGTACTGCAAACTACAAGTGCACTTGAAAGTGCAGTCGCTGTAAATCTGAGGGGTAGATCTGAAATGAGGGGAAGCTCTGCTGATTTTATTATCCAATCATGTGCAAGCTAAAATGCTGTTTTTTATTTTCCTTGCATGTCCCCCTCAGATCTACAGCGACTGCACTTCCATTGTTGGCAGTGGCAGCTTTAACACACACACCTGGCTGCTGTATCAGCTAAAAATGTATGTGTGTACTTCTTCAGCAGGCTGTCAGGTGTAACTGATTCAGCCATCTGATGTGGTAGTAATTCAGCCACCTATTTTTAGCAATAGAACATATGTAAATGTATTGCAAATGCATGTAAAAAAGAATAAGGTAAAACAAATTAAGAAAAATTAGCTTAGGATCTCTTCAGTAGAGCTGGGGACCCAGTAAGTCACTGGGGCCCCTGGTAGCATCAGTTGCTCCAGACTATGAGGGCCCAGAGTCAGGAACTCCGCGTTGCGTGCGACCCCAAGCCAGGTAGGCCATAGTGGTGGGGCCCGTGATGTGCGCACACCCCGAAGGTGGGTGCCGCACCCGGAACCAGGAACCCGCGAAGAACCAAGAACAATGGCCCCCGCCACAGAAATACTCCCCCCCAGCATGCCCCGTGAGGGAAAACTCCTCCAATTGGCTGCTGAGGAAAAGCGGCTCCGCCTGGACCTCTCTGGCGCCACCTGTCGGCCAGAGATGGTACCGCATCCCTGGAACGCAGTCTGACCCACAGAACAATACAGATTTTGCGACAGCCAAATTTAACACAATTAGGAATAAGAGCAACTTACCTCTCTCATCCCGCTAACTTTAGCGTAGTGCCTTTACTGAAAGTAAGGGGGCGCTACAAACGGCACAGAAATTTTTGTAGACATGTAATTCTAGGTAAATCTTTCTCACTTTTTTCATTTTTTTTTTATTTCCAGAGAAGTTGAAAACAAGATTGAAGCTGACCGACCAAGTGTAAGTATCTCTTCTTTCTGTGTTGTGCCATTCAGCTTAACTTGTCACTGTCGTTCCAAAAAAGTGTTTGTTCTGGTACAGCTTTTTTTTCTGAACAATCATAAAGAGAGGCAATGACCTGCTTTGCTGGGCATATACAATCCAGTGTAGCCAGGGCTGTCTTTAATATTTGTTTGGACCCTGGGTAAAAAAATTTCAACAGGCAGATGTTAGGCTTAATGATCACAGTTGCAGGCAGGACTTTAAAGCAGGCAGGCAGGACTTTAAAGCATGCCCCTTTACCCCCCCAGTGGGTGGCATTCAGTATAGGTGATAGTGGATATGACCTCAGGGGGGCATGATATACATATGAATGCCGCCTTTATTTTCATATCAGTCTTCCGCCACTATTTACTTATACATATGCTGGGGCTATTTACATATGAAAGCCAGTTATTTACATGTAAACACAGGGGGCCAGATCCACGTAGCGCGGCGCTTCTTTACGTCCGGCGTAGTGTATCTCAGATACACTACGCCGCCGTAACTTACAGCGTATTTCCCGTATCCACAAAGAATTTGCGCCGTAATTTACGGCGGCGTAGTGTAACTGTGTTGGCGTAAGGGCGCGCAATTCAAATGGATGAGATGGGGGCGTGTTTTATGTTAATACGTCTTGACCCGACGTAAAGTACGTTTTTTCTGAACGGCGCATACGCCGTCCGTGGGGGTATACCAGTGCGCATGCTCCAAATTAACCCGCAACAAGCCAATGCTTTCAACGTGAACGTCATTCTATGCAAAGCCCTATCCGCGAACGTTTTACGCAAACAACGTACACAACGGAAAATTTGACGCTGGCCCGACGTCCATACTTAACATTGGCTACGCCTCATATAGCAGAGGTAACGTTACTCCGAAAAAAGCCTTACGGAAACGACGTAAACAAATGTGCCGGCCGGACGTACGTTTGTGGATTGGCGTATCTAGCTAATTTGCATACTCAACGGAAGCGCCACTTAGCGGCCAGCGTAAATATGCACCTTAGATCCGACGGCGTACTAAGACGTACGCCAGTCGGATCTAGCCCAGCTTCAGGCGTATCTTGTTTTGTGGATACAAAACAAAGATACGCCGGAGCAACCTAGCAGTTACGCGGCGTATCAATAGATACGCCAGCGTAACTGCTTCGTGGATCTGGCCCAGGGTCTGCGGGTGAGTAATCCGTACACAACAATAGGGCAAAGCTGGGCAGCATTAGTAGTAGCACTTCACACTGAGATATTGGGACACAGCACAGGACTAAAACTTCAAGGGACAAGGGAATTTAAACCAGGATAGTTGGCCAGTGTGAGGCAGCTGCTTTGGGCCCCACAACAATGATAGGGACCAGGGCAGCTGCCCCTTTTGCCCTGCCTTAAAGACGGTACCTGTGTGTAGCAATCAATTTGAGTAAAATGTATTTAAAGCCCAAATTTTTTACTTTAGTTTTAGATAGAGCTGGTCAGGTTTTTATTGCTGCTTGTGCCCCCTTTGGGGAGATTAGCTCTTTCTGTTTGTCTTGATGATTACGGACACCGGGACAGAAAGCAGTGATGGGACAAGGTCATCCAGCTCTAAGGGCAAAGATGCCAAAACACGTTCCCCTCCCCCGTTCATGATGTGCAAACTTAGGGGATCCTACGCCCAGCAGTCACTCACTTGTCACTACTCCTGTCAGCCTTATAACAGAAGGAAGGCACCCTCATCCCTACAGTAAACCATTGCACCCAGGGCAGCCATCCCTCTTGCCCACCTCTTGTCCCGGCCCTGACAGAAAGGTACGAGAAATCAAAAATATTAGTTGTCACCAGCACAGGAGGTAAGGAGAAATATATCAACGAGGATACCTTTTCTGGTGACAACTATCTAAATGCTGACCATGCATAGGACAATCTGGCAGTTTAATCTCCAACTATGTAGTATGTTGATCCTGCCTGATCTATGGCATAGATCATTTAGGTAGGTCTCCAGACTACAACATTTTATATATATATATATATATATATATATATATATATATATACATTTTTATGCTTATGGGTCTCTATAGATATATCACTGTTCTGACAGTAGTCTATTTTATTTCATGCACCTAGAAAAAGAAAAAACCCAAGGTGGGTCTTAGCATGAGCTGTGTGGCTTGTACATTGCATGTTTTTTATAAAGCAATAAATATGACTTTCACTAAACTTTTACTGGAGGTGAATCAACCACTTTCATGTGAAACCTATGCACTAGGAAGATCCACCTGCAATGAATGTTTGATGAAAGTCACGTTAGCTGCATTTTGAATATACATTCTTTTTTCTGTTAATTATGGAATGAAAATTGGTTTTGCTGAAAGTGGATGATGTACTTGCCTGTACTACACTATTGCATTCGGTGTGCTGATTAATAATAAAAGATCATGTTTTGACTTTTCTTCTCCTGGTATGTAGTGTTTGTGTTTATTCCTACTAATGCATCCATATATTATAGCTTCCATGTTAATTCTTAGTTTGACATTTATTATCAACTTATGCTGCATTATGTGAACTGTATGTGACAAAAGGAAATAAAATAATGTTGTTGTTTTTTTATGACTTATTGATTTTGGAAAACTGGAAAAAATATAAATGTTTCAATTATAAAACAGTAGAGGTATATTTAGATGCAGTTGGAATATACTGTCTCATTGGTCCCCAAACATTTTTTACACAGTACTTGGCATACTTATGGATGCAAATTTTGGCTCAGGGCAAAAAGGAATGTTTTGTATGGCTTTGCCCACGATCCTTAATTGATAAACTCCCTATTTTTGGAAAATGTGATGGGAGCAAGATGGAGATACCTTCTGTTTTAAGAAGGCTGTACGGTTCTCCCCATTGCATAGAAAAACGATGCAATCCTAAAACCAAAACTCCCTTCTTTATTGAATGCAACAAGTTAAAGGGAACCTATACCGTGGATGTCTACCCATGCTGATCTCTTAGGCTTCGTACACACGATACACAGAGGACAACGGTATGATGGACCGTTTTCATCGGTCAAAACCGATCGTGTGTGGGCCCCATAGGTTATTTAACCATCGGTTAAAAAAAAGCCAACTTGCTTTAAATGTAACCATCAAACGGTCAAAACCGATCGTTAGTAGGCACAACCATCAGTTAAAAATCCACGCATGCTCAGAATCAAGTCGACGCATGCTTGGAAGCATTGAACTTAATTTTTCTCAGCACGTCGTTGTGTTTTACGTCACCGCATTCTGATACGATCGTTTTTTTAACTGATGGTGTGTAGGCACGACTGATGAAAGTCAGCTTCATCGGATATCTGATGAAAAAATCCATCAGACGGTTTTCATCGGATGAACCGATCGTGTGTACAGGGCATAACGTTCTTCATCCAGCTGCTTGTTTCAGGCAACTAGCACTGACATTTTCATTAAATCACCCAGTAGAGGTTTTCACCTAGAAAAGGACAATTTTGACAAATCCTTAAAAATATTTATATACATTTAGGAAATAAATGAAACAGGGAAGTGGAACATCTACTATGATAATTTTTTACTCTTTGTAAGCCTATGACTATTTTATGGACTGGTGGAAACTTGTTTATCCTTTTCTGTGGATTTGAATATGTTTGATTCAATAAAGAAACAGAATGCTAATGCGTTGTGCTTGCTTTTAACGTCTTCTCTTGTGGAGTAATTGTATCCTACATTTACCATAGGCAACATACGGCTCAGAGTTTCAGGACTTGTAGTTAAGAAATGATTTTTAGTTGAGTGACTCCGATTAATGTATTTGCTGACCACAGCACAGAAGCCACTGCATTCATTGTGCAAAGCTTATAGGCCTTACCATCATTTACAATGTAATCACACAGCAGGAAAAACAAATGATGGGAAGATCAGCGACCCATGAGCACAGTGAGGCCGCCAAAATGGAAATGGCTCTGTTATTCCATGCTGTTTCTTTTACATACAGACACAATTAACCATTCTAAGGAAATTTTTAACTATGATCATTTATATCCATTACAAGTTTCAAACTCCATTTCAAAAACTCAGGTTTAACATTACCGATATTTGGTAATGACTCAGTGATCCATTATTGAATGTTGAAACTGGTTAGTGAACAAACTAGCTTCTGCAAGAGCAATCTTACTCTAATCAGGCTGCCATGCTAGAGTTTATCCCCACTAAATTATGGCCCAGATTCTCAAAGGGCTTACGACGACGCAACGCCATGCACGCCGTCGTAAGTCCTAATCTGGGCCGTCGTATCTATGCGACTGATTCTTAGAATCAGTTACGCATAGATATCCATTAGATCTGACAGGCGTAAGGCTCTTACGCTGTCGAATTTTAAATGCATTTTTTTTTTTTTGCCGCTAGGTGTCGCCTCCGTCGTTTCCCCATCGAGTATGCAAATTAGCTAGATACGCGAATTCCCGAACGTACGCGCGGTTGACGCAGTGAAGTTACGACGTTTACGTTAGGTTTGCGCGCCATAAAGTTGCCCCTGCTATATGAGGGGCAACCTATGTTAAGTATGGCCGTCGTTCCCGCGTCAAAATTTTTTAATTTATGTTGTTTGCGTAAGTCGTCCGTGAATGGGGCTGGACGCCATTTACGTTCACGTTGAAACCAATGACGTCCTTGCGACGTCATTTGGAGCAATGCACCCTGGGATATTTTCCGGACCGCGCATGCGCAGTACGTTTGGCGCGGGAACAAGCTTAATTTAAATGCTCCACGCCCCCTACCAGGCTAATTTGAATTAGGCGGGCTTGTGCCGGGTGATTTACGCTACACCGCCGCAACTTTACAGGCAAGTTCTTTGTAAATAAAGCACTTGCCTGTAAAACTTGCGGCGGCGTAACATAAATCAGATACATTACGCCCGCCGAGTTTTACGCCCATCTACGAGAATCTGGGCATATTACTACATAGTAATACATGGTGAGATCAACAGGCACAAAAGGCAGGCAACTCCACCTAATGGTAGAGGTTTGTTCAAACAGAACTATAGCCTTGCATTAAAAGTATGTGCTGCGGAAATTAATTATCTATCTGTACTTATAGTTTTTTCTTTGTCCCCCTGCAAAGTCCACAAATACCTGTAGCTTCCTATCATAGTGTGGCGACAATGCTGCACTGCTTCTTTAGAATTTCCATGCTCACTTAGGCATTGTCACTGTCGATCACAAGCCTGTAGCTTGTCAATGAGTACCTGGCCACGCCGAGTCCTGCCCACTGTTTTCTGGAATGACAGCACTGTGTCTGTTCCTGAAGCCTGCAATGAGCTGCAGTGTCTGGGAGTGGAGAGCGTTTGATATTAAGCCTAGGTTCACATTGAAGCAATTTGGCATGTGATATCACAAGTCAAATCGCATGCCAAATCGGCGGCTGTTGCCAGCGACTTTGCGGCGCCGCACTGATCTCCAAAAGTAGTTTCTGTACTACTTTTGGTGACTTCGGGAGGCGATTTGTATAGACATCTGTGCAGGAACCCAAACAGATGTTGGTCAAATCGCCTCCCGAAGTCGGACTGCATTGCCGGGTTGAAATTGTGCGAGTTCAGCTAAACTCGCACGATTTCAAACCTGCTCCAATGTGAAGCTTGGCTAAAGGGGATTTAGCTCAAACAGGAAGGGCAAATTAAGCTTTTTTTACATTAGGCCTGTGCATCACATAGTGACTATATCTGTCACTTGTTTAGACTATCACACGTTAGTTGTATTTTAGCCACTTCGACCCCTTAGGGCGTACCGTACATTCTCAGGTGCCAGGATGATATAGTTTAGAAAGGTGTAAGTGTGGCGCTGTTCACAAAAGAATTGGTATGGATTCCCAATATGCTTACTGTTGCTGTTTTAAATAAACGTAAGTGTATGATTAATACTATATAGGTAAACACTGCTCATATTAAAGTGACTGGTGCTAAAGGATTGTGCAGAATAAAAAATATAATAAATTCAAAGTGACAAGTGCTCTTATTCCTATGTGCTTCAGCTTTTAAATGTGTTGGTATGTATTACGATGTATTGAATTTAAAGGCTGAAGCACATAGGAATAAGAGCACTTGTCACTTTGAATTTATTATATTTTTTATTCTGCACAATACTTTAGCACCAGTCACTTTAATATGAGCAGTGTTTACCTATATAGTATTAATCATACACTTACGTTTATTTAAAACAGCAACAGTAAGAGCCGGTTCACACTGGGGCAACTCGTCAGGCGGCTCAGCGGGAGTGTGAACCGGCTCTAAGCATATTGGGAATTCATACACATTTTTTTGTGAACAGCGCCACACCTACACCCTTCTCAACTATAGCCTGTACTCCAGCAAGGTGATTGTATCTGTAGGGGCAGCAGTTCTTTAATTTGGCCATCTGCACGGAACCACCAACACACCTTTTCCTATGCCAGGATGATGTCTGCCTATCCGTGGTAGTGATTCCCCATCAAAAACTAACTGTGTTTATGGGGGAATCAAGTGATTTCTTTCTTGCAACCCGTGGTTGCAGGAAAGAAAATCGCAGCATCTATGGCAGGTTAAACATGTCAGGGTCGGCTTTCAGCGAGTACTTATGCTGATATTGAATCAGTGGAGCTGGAAATCGTGACCTGTACATTTGCTTCAAGTTACTGACTTATTAAAGTGACTCTGTTACTTTAACAATAAAAATATATGTTGCTTAGAAGTTTGAAATACAGACACCTAGAAAGGTGTTTTTGCGTAAGGGAGGGAGTATACAAGCCCCAATGCTATCAGGAAGTGTCAGACGCAATACGGTCATTTGGGTATAATAGGAGCACAAATAGGTTTATATGTGATTATAGTGTTTGGACTTTCACATACGTTATGTTAAGCTCAATATTACTGTATGATATTTACATAGTTCTGTGTCCTGAATGTTTTGGGGTGATTGTATTCATAATGGTATATTGAATACAAATTAGATAAGTATATGTTTCCTGTGGTAAAAAGCCATTACAGTGCACTTGCATGACATCTTGCCCAGCAATGGTAGCATATTAACTTTTTCATAATAGTGCATGATATTATTTGTTTTGAAATGGTTCTGCTGAATGATGTTTGATTTGCATGAATAATAAGCATCTTCCTGCATGTATTTAGATTTCTGTCTATGATCGTATATTAACTTTGACAAGGAAAACAATTGAACTGTTACTTACATTATCTTGCATCCTGATTGCAGCTGTTATTTTCCTGCTGTGGGTTAGAAAATGAATACAAAAATCAGATTAAAGCATATTGCAAACATATTTCTTTTCAAGGATTTTGAAGTGTAGCTGAAGTACAAAAAGAGCCGCTTTGAAACAGAAAATACATGCATGCCTCATTCCACTAAAAACCTAAATAATAAGGAGTTCACATCTCATTTTATGGTAGTGGAAAAAATAATGCAAATCATTATTTTTTTGCTCCTGGGCCAATTATGCATCCAATACCTCTTGGTTTATAGCACAGATAGACACTAGTACTATAGATCAATTTATTCCAAACTGCATAGATCTGTTAGGCCGTGTACACACGGTCGGTCAATCCGATGAGAATGGTCCGACGGACCGTTTTCATCGGTTCACCGTTGAAGCAGACCGATGGTCTGATGTGCGTACACACCATCAGTTCAAAAACCGATCGGGTCAGAACGCCGTGACGTAAAACACACAACGTGCTGAAAAAAATGAAGTTCAATGCTTCCAAGCAAGCGTCGACTTGATTCTGAGCATGCACGGGTTTTGAACCGATGCTTTTGTGTACTAACCATCGGTTTGAACCGATGGTTAGCCGTCCATCGGTCCATTTTTAAAGCAAGTTCTCTAATTTTTGTCCGAAGGACAACAGACCGATGGGCCGTACACACGGTCGGTTTGGCCCGATGAAACTGGACTTCAGGCCGTTTTCATCGATTTGGACCGACCATGTGTACGCGGCCTCAGAGTGTTGTGTTTTGTTCTGTCATGCCGCATACATACACGATCGGTCAATCCGATGAAAACGGTCTGATGGACCATTTTCATCAGACCAAACCGATCGTGTGTAGGCCCCATCGGTTATTTATCCATCGATTAAAAAATGTGAAACTTGTTTTAAAATTAACCGATGGATTCCTAACCGATAGAAAAAAAAATGATCGTTTGTAGGCACGTCCATCGGTTAAAAATCCACGCATGCTCAGAATCAAGTCGACGCATGCTTGGAAGCATTGAACTTCATTTTTTTCAGCACGTCGTTGTGTTTTACGTCACCGCGTTCTGACACGATAATTTTTTTAACTGATGGTGTGTAGGCACGACTGATCATCAGTCAGCTTCATCGGTTAACTGATGGAAAAATCCATCAGACCATTCTCATCGGATTGACCAATCGTGTGTACAGGGCATCAGTCAATGGAAACCATGGCTTTTGTTGTTTTTGGAGAAGGGCTTGTGGAGCATGTATAACAAAAAAGAAAGACTATGGTGAGGTGGGCTAGACCCTTTTTGGTTATAATAATTCATTAGTGTCTAAGCCCTACTCCAGAGAAGCCATAGTTACATTACAAGTGATCATGGCCTAAAACAACTGTGGGCAGTTTGGAAATAATGATGTTATTTTAGGCTGCATCCATGCAGCAAACCTGCGTATCTGGGTGTGCAGTTGGCTTAGTGGCAAAGAAGCATGATTTGCACGGCTCCACTTACTATAAAAAAAATTAGGACTAAACAACTTGTTTTCTAGGTTCATCATGAACATAGCTTCAGTTTTATAGGTGCAGCTGTGATGGAACTCAAATGAAGTCTGCAGCTTATATAAAAAATATTTTTATCATGAAGCTTTACTTAAAAAGACCTATTCGTGTAATAAGGTGGACAACCTCCTGGGCCTACCTTGTCTTTAAATTTTCCTGGAAGAGTCAAATCAGGTCCTTCAAAAATAAAAATACAGGTTAAAACTGACTTTATTCAATTGTTTGTTTAATTGAAAATTGCAGCTACTGATCCAACAGGCTGATAGTGGGCCTCTTTCCTATTACAAAGATGGGGGTTGATGTAGACAGGGTTCCGTTTTTGGGTAGATTAAGCCTACATGGAAAGTCCCTAATAAAATAGAACACGTGAAAAAGTAGTACAGTTCATCACGTAATCTTATTATTTAGTGTCCCTATGTACCATAGTTATTGACTTTAATTAGTTAATGTTCTTCCACCAAAAATTATATTGAGACAATAACTACCATGGAGTCTAAACTGCAAATGTAAGGGTGGGATGTTTGCTCGTCTTGGTGGGATGAAGGGCCTTTGTCCACACTTTGAAAATGCAAGTGGTTTTGACATCAATTTAAGAGGCTTCAGTAATCATTCAGGAATAAATTGAGGTGCACTTGGCCTACATTTGATCTGCTTCAGATGCTTTTTAATTTTCATAGATATGGTTGGGGAGAGAAGCAGTTCTGAAAAGAACAAAATCTAGTTGAAATAGTCCCCAAGTCTATGCACACAGAAGGGGGCTCCAGGGGATTTCAGTTTCAACTAAATTTCCTCTTTAAAGTCCAATCAAAATCACAGAAATAGATACAGTCAGTTTGAAATTGCACTATTAACTTCAGTTTTCATAGTCTAACCTCCTATTTGTTGTAACAGCAGTTGTGTAAGGTGTCTAAATATGACCGTTTAGTCCAGTAGGCAACATAGCTAGACCCAGTTCTCTCAGTAATTAGCACTTATTTAAATATCTGCTCAGACACACACCCTCTCTTTCCCTGCAATAAATGTCCCTGTGATGAGGGGTGTGTCACGGTTCTGTCAGCACAGAGCATGGGAGTGTGAGGGCAGGAAGCAGCATTTTCATTGGGAGAAAAATAGATTTTTAATTGACATCCTAGAAAAAAAAAAAATCATAACACAAATTATAACATGTGGAGGTACACCATTTTAAAAAGTTAAAATTTTGATAATACTTAAATTGGGCACTAAGTTAGTCAGGAGATCCTCTAATAATTGTCCCTGATGCTTTTTATAATCATTTTGTTATTAAGGTTATAAAAATACTATTACTTACACAGTTTTGAAGATACAATTTATTCGTTTTAATGTGCTTCATCTTCATTATTTAGAGTTCTTATTGTCTCTAGGTGTGACTGTTGCTATTGATATCTGTGTAGATAAATCTGCACAGATATCAATAGCAATAGTAACATCTGCAGCCAGGTAAGAAGGGTTTGCATTATTTCTGTTTAAAAAAAAAAGAAGGGTTTGCATAACCACACAAAATCACTTGCCTTTAAACAGTACATTTCTATGAGGCACATGCAATTATCATCATCAGTAATATTTATACAAGTGGTATAAGTATATATATATATATATACACACACACATGCATGAAATGTAGCAAGGTCATTTGTCAATTAACCAAATTATTAAGGTAATTAAATCAATAAATAAATCCATACATTTCAACTATGGAAAGATCAGGTGATACATATTTTGGAACTATGGGCCAGATTCACAAAGAGATACGACGGTGTATCTCTGACTTAGACTGGTCGTATCTATGCGCCTGATTCATAGAATCAGTTACGCATAGATATGGCTAAGATCCGACAGTGTTACACTGTGTTACACCGTCGGATCTTATTTTCAATTTGAAAATGGCACGGGGGGCGTTCCCGCTGATTTACGCTGAATAATATGTTAATTTAGCGAGATATGCGAATTCACGAACGTACGCGGACCCGACGCAGTGTTGTTACGACGTTTCCATAGCGGTTTTCCCAGCGTATACTTACCCCTGCTTCTATGAGGCGCAGCCAATGTTAAGTATAGCCGTCGTTCCCGCGTCGAGTTTGAATTTTTTAACGTCGTTTGCGTACGCCGATTCAGAAACCCGCGCGTCGCAAGTTACGCTCACGTCGAAACCACTGAAGTCCTAGTGACGTCAGTGGGAGCAATGCACGCCGGGAAATTTCGCAGACGGCGCATGCTCATTTAAATCGGCACAGGAACGTGCCTGATTTAAATAGTACACTCCCCCTAGCCGCGGAATTTGAATTCCGTCGGGGGTTTTACGATCCGCCGCCGCAAGTTTGGAGGTAAGTGGTTTGTGAATTACCCACTTGCCTCTCAAACTTGCGGCAGCGTATCTTAAATCAGATAGATCGAGCGGATCTAAAGATCCGCTGATCTACGTGAATCTAGCCCTATGTTCCTTTTTGATGCATCACCAATTCATGCATGACCATTGTAAGAGTTAGGCACATTACACTCTTCCAGTTTATAATCAGCCCTGTCTTTCCCTCTCACCCCTCTCCCCCTCCCCGTTCCAGCCAATCATCTTTGTATCCGACAGATCAAACAGCAATAAGGAGTTGAGTGTGGATGAAGTGGCTGACGAAGAGAAGAAAAAAAGGGCAGCCGATCAAAAAGATAAGGTCATTGTGCCTTCCATAATTCTCATAATGTGCCATTGCTGGGCAAGATGTAATTATGGGTCAATGTAGTGATTAGAGTGTGAGTTATAGTCTGTCTTGGTGAAAGATCTAAAGGTACTCAGGGACATTACATGGCAGATGGACATTAAATAACAATCTGACCACTAATAAATACTCCTCCATCAACCATCGTCTTCTGACCCACAGCATGTGCCATCATCTCTACAGTACAAATGAAAAATTGGAGAAAAATGCCAGAATTGTTAGATTCAACTCTTTTCCAAAGCTGGCTATACACTCTACGGTCTGATTGGTTTACCAATAGTCATGTAGTTTGAAAGCCTACCTAAGCATTTCGTTTATATCCAATTAGGAAGTTGCTGGTAATCAAATAGCAATGTGACTGTTACTTACACCTGTTGAAATTGCTTAATTCATATCACTGACATGTAATGTCTATGGGTACCTTAAAACATTTCCTTTTCCTATTACATGATTAGCTTATGCAGTAAATTGGGATAAAGAACAATGAGAATGGTAACATAGTAATTCAAAACAGCCATATTTGTTTAGTTTAGTAAGGTCGAAATAAGCTGGTTGCTCTGAATTACTGGAATAATAAGTGAATTATGTTTTGTATGTAGTACATCTGATGTGCTATGTCATACAAGTCTGTTTTCCATGTTAAATCATTCTTATATAACTAACATAAGAAACTGATATGCTTTGGATACTCCAACAGCAAGATTTACCATTACATGATTACTGCCCCTATCCACCTGTGAGTTTTGGGTGTTCCCACCTACCATTGTGTCTTTCAGCTCATTATCCTGCATTTTCTATTATGCAAAATAAATTGAGTCCAACTTTAAAGTGGAGTTCCACCCATTTAAAAGTCAGCAGCTACAAAAAGTGTAACTGAAAAAAAAAATTACATGGCAATTGTGGCATGCCGGGGGTCACCATCACTTAAAGCGGAAGTTCCATTTTTAGGTGGAGCACCACTTTAAGGCTACTTTTAAACTTTTAAAGAAAACACTGCCTACAAAGAAAACAATTAATATTTACCTGTCCTGCTGCCTACGTAGCCAAACTCCACTGGGTGAGAAGATTATTAAAAGGTCTTCAACATCCAGCATACTTTCAGGTGTGTCAGATGCCTGCTACTTCACTGTACATTGATGTTCCTGTGCTGTATCCTACTTTTCCGCTGTGTACTGTAGTGACATAGAGGGCCGCCAGATGAAACCACTGAGCACAGGAAAAGTTGTCCCTGAAGTTTGTTTGAAGTTAAGAGGGCATCCCATAATTTCCTGATCCCTATCCATGTTCTAATCCCTCAATAAATAACAAAAACAAAGTACTCAGCTGTTTCCTAATTTTGAAGTGACTGTGAAGATTTGGTGTGCCTGGCTGTACAGGGTGGGCAATCCCAGTTTACTTGTGCCCCCTAAGGGGGTGTGCTACATTTGGGGGCCTGTCTGGAATATTACCTATGGCAACCTCCACGCCGTTGCTCCTAGCAGAGACACATCAAGCCAGGAGACTGTGCTTCAGGACTACTGTGAGGGTTAAAACCAGGGAGACGGCCTTATGTGTTCTGCCCATTTAAGACTGTGTGCTAAAACCAAGTGCCGTTGTCGATAGCAACCAGTGGGAACTGCTGCACAGCATACCCAGTTGCCTCAAATTGCAGCTGGGACAGACATTTGTGTTAAATTGGATTAGAAAGTGTGTGCTATGTGCTGTCACCCATGGCAATCAGAGCGGGCAATCATACCCTTGGATTACAAAATGTCCAGCTGTCTGTTTAAAGGTGGGAAAAGTGGCAGTGGTGGGTGCATTGACTGGGGATCGCTCAGACTACAGGCAGAATTTGGGCCCTTGGATGATAAGTTTGCGGAGTGGTCATCACACAGTAATTTGGAGGGGGAGTGAGAGCCCTCTCAGGAGAAGGTGGAAGTGTTGTCCGAGGTGTTCGATGTACCAGACCCAGCTGAAGGAGCGAGAGGAGCCATGCAGATCCCAGTCAGTGCAAGGCAAAAATTCCTCAACAGACCCTCTACCACCAAGACCAGACTTGCTGAGTACAGGTAGTTGGGTAGTAAGGTCATCCAACGACTGTGTTCTTCCTTGGAAGGGAAAGCCAAGAGAACTGCCAAGGTTTTCCAGGTTCCAATGAGAGGTTCAGCAAAGAACCACTCTGGAGTGGGGTCTGCACTATACCTATGTCCCTCCTAACATCATGGACGTCATTGAGGACTCTCAAGGAGAATGGAAGGGTGACATGTTATGGGAGTATATGCAGGGACCACATTGTGACTAAGCTTGGACCCAGTCCCAGGATATTCGGCAGGAATGACAGCCAGGGAGAGCTATTTACAAAGACAGGGTGGTGGTTGTTAAAGCCTGACAGCCAACCAAGAGCCACTCTGTCGCTGTCAGGGAAGCTGATAGCAACTTGAGGAGACTGCCTAACCCTCAATACTACCTGTAAAGGGACTGATATGAAGGGTTTAGTTCACTGGTAAAACTTGGATAGCAGGAAGAATATTGCTGCCTGTATTGCTCTTTGCTCACAGACTAGGCTGGCCTAACACCCTGACCTGTTCCAGATAGATGTTGTTCCTGATGAGGAACATTGGGTGAGGCCTAGTGTGTCCTTGAAAAGAGACTGACAACTAGGAGGGGCTCCTCCTACCAGAGACTTTTGAAAATGTTATTTTTCTTGTTTTTTTCTGCCAGCAGGCCTATAACCCCCTGCTTACAGAACGAACAAATAGATAGTGAAGTTAGTGAAAGGAATGTGTATTTTCCTTGTTTTGTTTTGCAGGTATCATTGTAGATGGCTGTTTACCCTGCTGTGTGATGGACTTAACATGTTACAGCTTGCTGGGAGGGCTTCCCTCTAGGGGAAGTTGCTCCCACTATATTTAGTGTTTTATACTGTGTTTGAGTTAGCTGCAGGAACCTGTAGTTAGGATGTGTATATACTGTTGATATGTAGCGTACAATATTGTTTTGAAGAGGAATGTCAATTTTTGATACTTGCTAAATTATTTGTACATAGCCCCTTTCACCCTCCTTTGGATTTTTTTTCGGGATGCCCTTGCTATTTTCCCCCCCAGCCTTTCCCCCCAGCCTGGGGATGGCCTGTTTTGTGTGTGGGGGGGGGGGGTGAGTGTAGCACCCACTTGCTAGTGTGTGATAGTGTATAAAGTTAACTGATAGTGAAGGAAAATTGGTTTGGCTGGGAGCCAGGTTGAATCTGGGTCAGAGTTGAGTTACTCAGGGAGGCTGGCTTGGAGAAGCTTCTAGATGTAGTGGAAAGAGGTTAGGAGCAGCTGTATGGCATATTTATGAGGTCCTCGACCAATCCCTAACAAAAAGGGTCTGGAAGGGGGTAGGCACCACATAAATAGGCATGAGTCATGCCAGCAGGGGAAGTCATATGGAAGATGGAGAGGGGATGCTGAGGAGGCTGTCAGAGGCCCTCACAGGGCACCCCCTAGTCTGGGGGGGTGACCGTGGGGGGATCCCAGTTTACTTAGGGAGTGCGCTACAACTCTAAGAAAGAGTCACTACTTCAGTAAAACAGATCAGAACATAAACAGCTACTTTTGCTCATCTGCACAAACACCAGGGTACAAGATCAGGGTAGCTCTTGTAACACAGGCAAACAGCTGGAGGGATCCAAGGCCCAAGGATACAGTGGGGCCACCTCATGAGAACTGTAGTACTTTGGTAGCAAAGTTACAATGCAGTAGAGAACATAATGTATTGCAAAAAATCGAATTAACATATCTTCACACAATTCTATACGCATATATAGTAAGTAAATGTAACGTAAATTAGGAAAGCTAAATATTATCTTTGAAACTATTAACTTTGAAACTATTAGGGGTATGTGCTATACAGCTGGATATATTTAGAGTGAATCTGTAACTGGCCTGCTGCAGAGTAGGCACCACAGGGTTCTTGCTGGTATCTGCTTCATACTTCATCACCAACCCAATCTGCAATCTGAGGCCCCTGAAAGTCAATATTTACCCAGCAGTAGCATGACAACTATAAGGGCCCTTTCACACGGGCTGATCCCCTGATGATCCGCCCCATCAGTGGGGATCGCCCAATTGATCCCCGCTGAGCCAGCAGATGACAGGGCGGTCCCTGCACGCTGTGCAGGGACCTCCCTATCAGATTGCCACTCTCTCCTATGGGGGGATCGGATGAACACGGACCTTCTGTCCGTGTTCACTCGATCCGCTCTGCAGACGGATGGAAAAGTAGGATTTTCCTCCATCTGCAGAATCGGACCATAGCGGGGACGGATGATATCGGGTGTCAGCGGATGTTCATCCGCTGACACCCGCTATCCCATAGGGATACATGTATGTCCCTTTTTCATCCATACACGGATGGATGAAAAAGCGGACATACGGTCTGCATGTCTGAAAGAGGCCTTAGGCCTCGTACACACGACCGAGGAAACTCGTCGGAAAAGACACATCGTTTTCCTCGACGAGTTCCTTGTTAGGCTTGTCGAGGAACTCGACAAGCTTGCTTTGCGTACACACTGTCAAGACAAAATCTCCTCGTTCTCAAACGAGGTGACGTACAACACATACAATGGCAGGGGAAGTTCGATTCCACTGGCACAACCCTTGGGGCTGCTTTTGCTAATCTCATGTTACTGCGTGTTAAGTAAAAGTTTGGTAAGAGACGATTTGCACCTTTCAGTCTGTTACAGCGTGAAAAATGTGTTATCTCCATTACAAATGCTACTTTTACTCCCGTCTCATACTTTATTTTGAGCATGCAAGGGTTTCTTAGCATACACACGCTCGAGTTTCTCGTCGAAAACCAGCCCGACGAGGAAGATGACGAGGAAATTGAGACTTCCGTCGAGGAAAAAGAGAACTTGACAGTTTCCTCAATGAAAAACGTACACACGACAGTTTTCCTTGGCAAAAAAGCTCTCCCACCAAGTTTCTTGATGGATTCTGTCGAGTTTCTCGGTCGTGTGTACGAGGCCTAAGACTTAATAACTTGTCTTCAAGCACCAGAAGTAAATTGCAGGATATGGAGGAACCAGGTACCCCCAAAAGATTGTTTACTTGGTAGGGTAGAAGGTAAGGTAAAAATAGTTACCTTGTCTGTCATGTGGTCTGCCTGTTACTTGGCAAATAGAAGCTTGCTTTAAAGAAGCACTGTGGCCTAAAGAAAAATGGGTCACTAAAATTAACCTAGTAACTATTCTGCTGCAGTGTCTGAAGAAGAAGGTCCGGTAATACGTTAGTAATATGATGGTCTCCTAAGCCATGCACCTAGAGATCAGTCAAGCTTCATCACTTTGGCTGTTAAAACTAAGTAATGACCCTAGACAGTTTTTTTTCTTTCTTATAAAGGTTTGTAGTTCATCGCAATTTTAATTGCATTTGTTTTGTGTTACCAAGCTGGATTTACAGTAAGTAGTGCTTGTTTTGCATTAATATTATAAAAATGGATGATATATTACCATTTTTTTCAACAGAGCTTCCATTTCATATGAAAGCCCCCAAACCCCCCTTTACATCAATGTCCCCCCTTCAAATTAAGTTCTCAGTCCCCCCATCCTACCTTACAATCTTCAATACAGCATGGCACAGGGCAAGATGGAGCTGGTCTTTTTCTGAATACGGGGTGACCCTGGATGCTTATGCCCAGGAAAAGTGCAATGTGTTTCCATGGGGCTGTTGGGCCAGCCACCATCAGCATTTCACCGAATGACGCTGAATGTCCTTGACGCTCAGTGTCATTAGTTGTTATGGTTCAGGTGGCCGGCCCAACCACACCATGGAAATTCTTGATGCAAATATGGGACAAGTTGCTGCAGGCCAATTAAAATCCTGTACCAGGCTGGATGAGGCAGTCAAGTTCTTAGTTTCGAAACCCCTGATATACAAGAATATACAGGTCTCATTCAATAGGGCAACTTGCAAAAACCCATAGCAAACATTTAGCCAATCCCCCAACATGTCCTGCATAGAGTTTTTGCCTGTCAGGTGAAAGTCAAGTTGGCAGTAAGATTCTTCTTTGTATCGACTTGTACGGTCTAAGTTTGGTGTAATGGTCTTTGGACAAATAATGCTTAATGCCAAACTCCAGTCTTACCTTCTGTCTTAAGCAGTTGCAAGGGGTCTTTTCCTGTGCTGAAATTGCTTCACACTGTGATTTTCTAAAAGGGTGCAATAGAAGCAAGATAGATAGTGCTCTCTTTATTTTCTGGCTGGAAGACATCCAGGACCAGCAATATCTTTCTTTCCTTCCCAGCCTTCCTTTCCCCAGCCCACCCTTTTCATGCATTGGATTTCAGTTCTTTTTATCATAGAGGATCAGCATAACACGTGGGCTGTACATAGCTCGCTGTTTCCAGAAAACTATGTACAGCACCTTGATAGCCTGTCATCCTGGCTATAACATGCTTGCATTGCATAGAAAAGCAAAGAAACCCAGTAATGATGTAACTGTTTTTTTAAAAATCGAAAGGAAAATAGAAACGTTTGAATTATTAATTGTATTCAAATGTTGATGGGGTGGGAGAACTGGGGAGGGCAACTTACAAGTAGAATAAACTTCAGCTTTCTTTATTAGAAACCTACCATTTTTTCCATAAACGCATCTTATAGTTACGTTTTTATTTATTGCAGCTGCATCAGGTTTTTATCAGTGGGATATAACATGTTTAATAATTCATTATAAAATGGCATAAAAATGTATCTACTCCTGTATTTTATAGAACTCTGGAAACACTGACAAAGAATCAGAAGAGGAAAAGCAATTCAGGAACATCTTTCAACAGATTGCAGGGGATGTGAGTACTGATAGTGGTGTTAAAATCCATTATATGCTACTTTTTATTCTTACACAGTAAGTCGAACATGTTTTCGAGGGACAGCTTGAATTTTTTTCAAGCCTAGAAAAAAAATAATGGCATGGAAAAAAAACAGCACGATTGCTGTAAAAACAATTGTGACCTGGAAGACCATATACAGTTGATTAAATAGTTCAAAGGGTGAGGTTTCCATTTGCCGTTTGAGGAGATAATTATCCCATTGTCTGAATGTGAATGTGTCTATATATTTTTTGTGAGACTAAATTTGCAATGTCAGCCACTCTGATCAGTTTGTACACAAGTAGGGCAATATACAAAACAATGCAAAAAGGCCATAAGTACTCTTTAAGACCCTCTTCACATTATCAAATATCTACGCTATTTTGACATGTGATTCTGCATGTCTCATAGGGAAGCCCATTCAATTGAATGAGCTGCCCTATGGGCATTGCTTGCCCAAAAGAAAACCCCTGCCCTTTTTTGGCAAGAAGCTTCACACAATTTGTGAAGACACAGTTTGCTGCAATTGTTTTAACCAATAGGATTAATCAGAAGAGATTTTGTTACATACATTTTCAAATTCAAGTAGAATAACACTACTGCTCAAGGCACTTCTAATAAGTGTGGTCTCTGACTCAAAACTATCTGATTTCCCAGCTATGGGACATACTGTATGTAGCAAAACACAAACTGAAGACAAGCGTACTTGGAGGCAGCCCCCTCACCCATTGAGTACTAGCCTGTAAATACCCTTTCGTACCAGGTAATTTTTTGGGTTTTCAGTGCTCTGATAGTTTGACTGACAATTACTTGGTCATGCAACACTGTACCCAAATACATTTTATATAATTTATGCGTACACATATATATAATTTATGCGTACACATATAGACCTTTTTTTGTGTTAATTAACAACAATTCTTTTTTATTATTTACTAAAGGAAAGAAAGTCAAAATTTAGAAAAAATTAACTAAACAATTTCCCTTATAATCTGTCATAAAACAAAACCAAAACATTTAAACTTAAAACTTAAAACTCACCTACACTATTCATCCCACCACTGCACCAATGTATGTGCAAGAAAAATAACTCTAAGGCCCCGTACACACGAGAGGATCGATCCGCTGGAATTTATCCGCGGACCGGTTTCAGCGGATAGATCCGCTGGTGTGTACGATCCAGCGGATATTTATCCGCGGATATTTTTCCGGGCGATGGATTTCCAGCGGATCAAAATTTCTTAGCATGCTAAGAAATCTATCCGCTGGAATCCAGTCCAGCGGATTGATCCGGTGGTCTGTACAAACTCAGCGGATCAATCCGTCCGATTCCCTCCCTCGCATGCGTCGTAATGATTCGACGCATGCGTGGAAGTCCTTATATTACAGCGTCGCGCACGTCGCCACGTCATCATCGCGGCGACGGCGCGACACATCACCGCGGAGGGAATTCCGCGGGGATTTTGATCTGATGGTTAGTACAACCATCAGATCAAAATCCGCCAGAGGATTTATCCGCGGACTCTCGTGTGTACTAGGCCTATGAAGCCGCCATTTAAAATACAATTAAATATTAGCACATCTACCACAGCAAAACAAATAAAACAAATAAAACATATGTGTACACAGTAAATAGTGTCGCTGTACCCACCTTGTGGAGCTCAAAGGAACTGCAGCCTCGTGTTCTCATAGTGTGCACACGGCCTTGTGCTGTGTGTGTATGTACGTTACTGTACTATTGTAGTTTTTTTGTTTTTGCACATAAAGTTTGCCTGGGAGTTACCATTGAAGATTGGAAACCGGTGTAAATTGTCATTTAACCCTTAAGGGGTTGATGCCTGATGTGCCGAGTATGAAAATGTGTTCTGGTTGACACCTATGGGGGAGCGGTGTCACGATCTTCACGTGGTGTGGTGGAAGCTCTCAAGCAAGATTATTTTATGACAATTATTTTATTAAACACCTTATGTTCTATTAATTTGAGGATATTTCTTGAACTTTTTTTCACTTTCAGTCACTGGGTGATATTAATTTATGTGTTTATGGCACATGCTAATTGGGTATAGTGCCACTATTTACTGTGTACACATATGTTTTATTTGTTTTACTGCAGTAGATGTCCTAAAAAAAGCAAATAAAATGTCAGGAGAATACAAAGACCCCAAAATGGCTCCTATATAGAAAGCACACACACAATGGAAAACTCATTTTTTGCCACAATATTTTTGGAAATATACTGGTATTAAGGTGGTAATTCATAAAGCTGGTAATGGTGAACTAGAGACAGCACATCATTAATGTGCAGCTCATACACAGGGGGAAGTGAAGGGGTAGGTACAGTGAGAGGATAGAGATGAGGGGGTAATGTGCAGGATAAGGGAGGTGAAGGATTTATTATACAGGCACTACACAGAGGATGGACCTGAGATGTACAGGAATGGCTGAAAAAACAAACTTACAACAAAAATGTATTAACTCCCATCTTGAATCTGCTGCTGCCTACTTCCCTAGGGTCCCTCTATTCTCAGGCCTCCTACACACGATAGGTTAAACAGAGGACAACGGTCTGATGGACCGTTTTCATCGGTCAAAACCGATCGTGTGTGGGCCCCATAGGTTATTTAATAATCGGTTTAAAAAAAGCCAACTTGCTTTAAATTTAACCGATGGATTCTTAACTGATAGGTCAAAACCGATTGTTAGTAGGCATAACCAACGGTTAAAAATCCACGCATGCTCAGAATCAAGTTGACGCATGCTTGGAAGCATTGAACTTCGTTTTTTTCAGCACGTCGTTGTGTTTTACGTCACCGTGTTCTGACACGATCGGTTTTTTAACCTATGGTGTGTAGGCGCGACGGACCATCAGTCAGCTTCATCAGTTAACCGATGAAAACGGTCCATCAGACCGTTCTCAATGGATGGACTGATCGAGTGTACGCGGCCTCACAATTCTCCTTCCTCCCCCAAGAGGGTTCTCAGATGTAAATACAAGCAATTTTTACATTTGTGATTGACAGCAACCATAAGGCATGGAGTCACCAGACGCATGCACAACATGTAAGCAGAGCACGGTTTTAAAATATCGCTCCAGAACACCGCATTCACCACTCCACAATTTTAAAATGTACAGCGGTAATAAAGTGAATAGAGGTACAAAAACAAAATTACAGTGGTAATAAAGTGATTAGGTATAGCACCAATAGCCCAGACATTGACCAAGGCAGCTGAAGACCTCCAGTGCGGGGAGAGGGGGGCTTACTTTTTAAAGGTGCCTTGATGTGGCGCTGTGGCTCTACATGTCTTCACAAATGTATGCAAGAAAAACTTCAGTGTTTTACTTACCCAAGTAGTTTTTTTGTGGCTAGCTTGAAAATGAGTTTGGGGATCTTTTGTGTAGATGTAAACCAACCATATGAAAAAAATGGCATTTCTATTTGAAATGCATTTTCATGTGGTGAATTTTAAGTGAAAATGGACAAGTATGAATACAGCCAAATTCTTTCTTCCTGTCCCTAATGAGTTTGAAGGCATGCACCCATAATACACTGGTAACAGAAAAAAGGAGATGGAGAATGTTTCCAGAGGCTTTTACCCCTCCTATGGCACAAGGACCTTGGTATGGGAAGCTGGATGTAATGGTAGAGGGTGGGACATATATTTAGAGAAGGAGTGTAGGGCAATACATACTATACAGTATACTACTCCAAATAACGGTTAGGGACTAGCCAGTGGAGGGACCTCAAGACCGGGGCGATAGATTCCCACGTTTTTTTTACCTGTTACCAGTCTGGCTGCCGTCTTCTGGATGACTTGTAGACGCGAAATCTGGTATTTGGGTAGTCCACCCAGCAATTGACTAGAATCAACTTAGTGATGCCAGAATGTTGAGATGGATTGACTTCCTTTGGTTTTGTCTCGGCTTTGGTTTTCTTTCTTTAGCTAATGTTTTCATTTCTGGTTTTATTCTAGGACATGGAAATCAGTGCTGATGAACTTCAGAATGTTCTAAATAGAGTTGTAACTAAACGTATGTATACATTTCATCTACTTTCCACACTGGCAGCTTCTAGAATACGCATAATTTACAGAGCACTAAAGTAATGTACTATATATAAACAGAAAACAAAGCTATGCCTATGAACTTTTTTTTAATGTTCGCTCCATCCAAAGCTGATATTTCAGTTTTCTAATGTGACAATTGGGGCTTCTAGTTGCAAGATATTTCTACTAGAATTACCATAACAAAGCCCAGTGTTGGTATCATGCCCTCAAAACAGCCTGGGTTAGTCCAGTACTGAGAGTGGCACCTTCTCTTTGGCCTTGTGAGTAGGGCTATGGTGAGTAAATAGATATCAAATATGTTAAGCTTAAAACTGCCCGCTGCTGTGAAATAGCGAAAAACAACGGGACCCAAATTGTCCATAAACAATACGTTAAGAGCCTTTACAGGTTATCAGTTTAAACTTAGCAGCGAATGATGGGCCTAGAATTATTATAAATCAACAATGGAGTATACAAAAGTGTAAAGGTAGCTCAAAGATAATTAAACCCATCAGTAAAAACAGAAATAGCAGTTTGGGGGAATCTGACTTTTAGTGTACACTAGCACTTTTAGTTTAGAGTAGCTACATCTCAGTGTATTAAACATTTTACTGCGCAGTGTTTTATTTGATATATTAACCAAATTTTGCACACTAAAAAAATCTAACAGTATAGAAATATAGGGCCAGATTCACAGAGATCTGCGGCGGCGTAACGTATCGTCTTTACGTTACAGCGCCCGAACGTTCTGCGCATGCTCCATGTGAAAATTTCCCGCCGTGCTTTGCGCGAAATTACGGCGCCCCGACGTATTTTTTGAACGGCGACATGCGTTACGTCGTTTCGTATTCCCGGACGTCTTACGCAAAAAAAATAAAAATTTGAAATTCAAAGCGAGAACGACGGCCATACTTTAACATGGCTGTTCTAAATTTAAGCCATGAAAAAGCAGGCTTATGTTTGCGACGGGAAAAACCAACTAGCGACGACGTAAGAGAATGCGACGAACGCGCGTACCTTCGTGGATCGCCGTAAACCGCTAATTTGCATACCCGACGCTGGAAAACGACGCAAACTCCACCCAGTGGCCACCGGAAAATTACACCTACGATCCGAAGGCGTATGAAGCCGTACGCATGTCGGATCTTAGCCAAAAGCCTTCGTATCTTTTTTGTGAATTACAAATAAAGATACGACGCGGCAAATTTGAAAGTACGCCAGAGTATCAGTAGATACTCCAGCGTACTTTTTCTGTGAATCTGGCCCATAGGAACTAGTACTGCTCACTTGTTTTTCTATGGGCCAGGTTCCAAAACTGCCTTATTCTTGCATTACTATGTGGAAAGTCACTGACATGGGATGCATGAGGTGTCACCATTATGTGGATACTTATTCTAAATCCGTGACTCATTAAAGGGGTTGTAAAGGTTCGTTTTTTATTTTCTAAATAGGTTACTTTAAGCTAGTGCATTGTTGGTTCACTTACCCTTTCCTTCAATTTCCCTTCTAAATGTTTTTTTTTCTTTGTCTGAATTTCTTACTTCCTGTTCCTCCTCACTAAGTTGTTCAGTAAGCTGTTCTAAATGACTTTCCATCGCTCGGATGATGATGGAAAGCTAACTGAGGAGAAACAGGAAGTGAGAAATTCAAACAAAGAAAAAAAACATTTAGAAGGGAAATGGTTCAGCCTGAACTCATGATCGCGCCAAACCATTCACCCAACACTACTGCTGTATTAAGTTGTATTATAAATGTATTGTCTGGCCTGATGTTGTAAAGCACTGCGCTAACTGTTTGTGCTTTAATAATCCTGTATAATAATAATATTACTAGTGAATACAGCTAAATAGAACATAGCATCTGAGTCTGCTTATCACGAAAAATAGATCCCGATGCAATTTCCTATTATTTATTTTATGCAAAGTACTCTTTATTTAAGCATTTAACTTTATTCCTTATGCCCTGGCCTGTACACACAAAAAGCTGACTTTCATCAGTCTTGCCTACACACCATCAGTTAAAAAAACGATCGTGTCAGGACGCGGTGACGTAAAACACGACGACGTGCTGAGAAAAATGAAGTTCAATGATTGAAGACTTGATTTAGGGCATGCGTTGATTTTTAACCGATGGATTTCCCCACAGACGATCGTTTTTTTCTATTGGTATTTTAACCATCAGATAATTTTAAAACAGGTTCTAAGTTTTTTTACCGATGGGAAAAAAACTGATGGGGCCCACACACGATCGGTTCGTCTGATGAAAATGGTCCGTTTTCATCAGACGAACCGATCGTGTGTACGCAGCATTAATTGTTGTTTTTTTTTTGTTTGTTTTTAAATGTGCATTTGTTTTGTGATTCTGTATGCATGACTACAACGCTGGTTTTATTTTCTTCAGATAAAAACCTAAAGATTGAAGGTTTCACCCTGGAGTCTTGCCGCAGTATGATTGCTCTTATGGATGTATCCTTTTTGTATGAAATTAAGTTAGCATACATAACCTTATCTTGTAGCTGTAAATTGGAGATTTGCACTGAAGGTACGTCTTGCAATCATTTTATGTTGTACAAATAAACAGATTCTGAATATGTGTTGCATGTCTAAGCAGGAATAGGCAGAAGTTAAGTAGTTTCAATATTGCCACATCTTCAGTTTAACAACTAACTTGCGTTAGCAAGATTATTAAAAAGGATTTAAAAACGGATGATAAATGACAGATCACAATTTCTCTTTGGTGAAATGAAACACAGCAATGTTTCCAGATTTTAGAGCAGCATATGACAGCTTCATTGAAAAACAGCTGTATATAGCCATTAGGGAAGTGGGCATACTGGTATGTTAAAGGGGTTGTAAAGGTACAATTTTTTTTCTTAAATAGCTTCCTTTACCTTAGTGCAGTCCTCCTTCACTTACCTTATCCTTTGATTTTGCTTTTAAATGTCCCTATTTCTTCTGAGAAATCCTCACTTCCTGTTCTTCTGTCTGTAACTCCACATGGTAATGCAAGGCTTTCTTCCTGGTGTGGAGTGTCGTGCTCGCCCCCTCCCTTGCACTATAAGAGAGTCAGGACGCTATCTTTGTTGCAGATAGAGAAAGGAGCTGTGTGTTAGTGGGTGTCATGACTCTTTGGTAGTCCAAGGGAGGGGCGAGCACGACACTACACACCAGGGAGAAAGACTTGCATTACTGTGTGGAGTTACAGACAGAAGAACAGGAAGTGAGGATTTCTCAGAAGAAATCAGTTCATTTAAAAGCAAAATGGAAGGATGAGGTAAGTGGAGGAGGACTGCACTAAGGTAAATGAAGCTATTTAGGAAAAAAAATTGTACCTTTACAACCACTTTAAAGCTTACCATGACAGGCAGCAAAGCACACATACTTCCTCCTACCGGAGGCAGAAAATATTATTAGTGGATTGATTCACAGTGATGCATTGGCATGTAAAGTTTAAATTGCTAAATTTAAAACCTAATTGGGTGGGACTTTAAATGAGGCTATGGCAATCCGGCACGTAAGCCTCCATCCCCGGCAACATGAAATAGGGAAAATAAATTATTTGGACTTTTACTGAAACAGAACACTGGGGCAGAGTGAATCAATCAATATGATAAAAAATATTTATTAATGGCATGCTAGGGCACAATGCAATGTAGGTAAACAGGGTAGATCAATAAATGAGTTACAATGTATAACAGAAGCATGATTGGTAAATCATATAGCATTCTAATAGTAGCAAAAATAAACTTAAATAACACATGATAAACAAAGAAACCAGCAATGTGACCCAGAATGACATATAACCATAATAAATAGTAAAATACAATTGATGATTCGGACAATATCAAGCCCATAGAAATAAACATCTTCACTGTGACATGACAGCTATATTGTATGTTCGTATGCTCGACACGTTTCGTGGAATAACTCCACTCATCAGGAGCATCTAGGGACTGGGGTAACCTACACTCAATAATAGTTGATAATGAGAAACTAATTAATGGTAATTCATTAGAAAGGGAGGGAACACTACACGGTGATCCTAACAATCTTACCTATGGGTATTTGGTAAAACAATATGAGCAGTAGCAAAGCTGATAGAAGGCATTTGGGGGTTGAGAGATCTTTTCCCTATTTCATGTTGCCGGGGATGGAGGCTTACGTGCCGGATGGCCATAGCCTCATTTAAACACTTAAGACCCGGACCAAAATGCAACTAAAGGACCTTGCCCCTTTTTGCGATTCGGTACTGTGTCGCTTTAACTGACAATTGCGCGGTCATGCGACGTGGCTCCCAAACAAAATTGGCGTCCTTTTTTTCCCACAAATAGAGCTTTCTTTTGATGGTATTTGATCACCTCTGCGGTTTTTATTTTTTGCGCTATAAACAAAAATAGAGTGTCAATTTTGAAAAAAAATGCAATATTTTTTACTTTTTGCTATAATAAATATGCCCCAAAAATATATATATAAAAAAAAAAAATTTCCTCAGTTTAGGCCGATACGTATTCTTCTACATATTTTTGGTAAAAAAAAACACAATAATCGTTTATCGGTTGGTTTGCGCAAAATTTATAGCGTTTACAAAATAGGGGATAGTTTTATTGCATTTTTATAAAAAAAAAATTTACTACTAATGGCGGCGATCAGCGATTTTTTTCGTGACTGCGACATTATGGCGGACACTTCGGACAATTTTGACACTTTTGGGACCATTGACATTTTCACAGCAAAAAATGCATTTAAAATGCATTGTTTACTGTGGAAATTACAGTTGCAGTTTGGGAGTTAACCACAGGGGGCGCTGAAGGAGTTATGTTTCACCTAATGTGTGTTTACAACTGTAGGGGGGTGTGGCTGTAGGAGTGACGTCATCGATTGTGTCCCCCTATAAAAGGGATGACACGATCGATGCTGCCGCCACAGTGAAGAACGGGGCTCTCCCCACTCTTTAGCTCCGGGGACCGATCGCGGGACCCCAGCGGCGATCGGGTCCCGCGGTCCCGGTCACAGAGCTTTGGACCGGGTCGCGGGCGCGCGCCCGCGACCCACGGCTGGGTACATGTACGTATATGTGCTGACGTATATGTGCAGGAGGCGGTCCTTAAGTGGTTAAAGTCCCACCCAATTAGGTTTTAAATTTTGCAATTTTAACTTTATATTCAAACTATCGGGGATGGAAACATTACACTTATTTACTCTTTTACCCTATTATACACTCTTGACTTACATCTTATGCCAATTTAGATAATATGCCATACTGCGGTATTCCCATTCCAATTATAATATTAGGCTTACTTTTGGGGTTGGTGCATAGCCATGTCCGGGAGTTTGTGTTATTAGGGCCTTTAATTTAGGTTAAAGGGATTGTTGCATTATTGTTTCCCTTCAAAAGCAGGCTTTTGTTTTATTTTGTATTTTTTTGGGCATGGGATTAATTTATTTTGGGGGGTATATTAGGTTTTTATTGCTTGTTGATGGGATTTTTTTGCTGTATGGATTTTGTTTCAGGGGTGGTATTGTTGGTTTTTTTTTTTTCTTTGTCTAGAGTATGTCTAGAAGTGGTGTAAAAAAATAAATTCCAACCTCTTAAGATAGGAACGTAAAAACAAAGCTCTTTTATTATGATATAAAGCTCAATTTGGTGAATTATATAGAAATCGAAGCAGACAATATTTCAAATCTCAGTATCTTTCACGGAAAGAAAAGGTTTTGCTATATAAAGTTGTGAATGAGACAGTTTGTCATAGATGAACTTGAATGTTGATGAACCCTGTCACAAATAGATAAGGAAAGACTTCATGTATTTGAAAGGAAGGTGCATTGGGGAATTTATGGAGATCAACATGTAATATCAAGTTTTATGAAAGATAGAAGGATGCTAAACTATCAGCAGTACACAGTGCATGTCAAAAAAGATTCAACAAACAGAATTAGATGGGAAAAAAATATATAGTCTGACTCAGATCATGATGGCTGGATGAAAACAAAAATAACCATGAAAAAGGAATAGCAAAAAAAATTGGAAAGCTATGGCCATGGACAGAGAAGAGTAAAGGAAGCTCTTGCAGGAAGTCACGACCCTTGACAAGTCATTACACCGATAACTGTTCCAAAGTAAAACATTGAACATCTTCGAAGATCTGAACAACGAACATAAATCAAACTGGCCACATGTTCAGCAGATTCACAGCTCCAGAGTTCCAGCATATCTCTAATTTCTGTACTGACAATCCCTGAAACAGTCACTTGTAGGTTGCAGGTCACAAGTGGTGTCCTGCAACACTCCAGGGATGTGATGTCCACTGTTTAATTTTCGGTAGCAACAAAAAACGATATGACATCTCATTAACATACCAAGAATGGAAAACGTGAATCCTTAACCAATTTTCATACAGACAGATGGATGTGGCCGGTTGAATCTGCAGGAGTTTCAGCACCTGTGGAAAAAGATCAAGGAGTGGCAGGTAAAATCACATTGATCTATCATTGCTATATCAAACCGATGCAAAAAGTACAGTAACCCATACCAACCAATCAGTAAACTAATATGGATTACTGCACTATGCATATCTTTATTACACTTCTTCATTAACCACATGTATATAACATTTTTTTTTTTGCTACAATACAATTTAGAACCCTAAATATTGTATATATTTTGTAAGCAGAGGCCCTAGAGAATAAAATGGTGGGTGTTGCATATTTTTATGCCGCACGGAATTTGCACAGCGATTTTTCAAATGCAACGTTTTTTAAAAATATAAAAACACAACATAATGCCCAATTTTTGGGTAAAATATAGAAGATTATGTTAGGCCAAGTAAATTGATACTTTACACGTCACAATTTAATACTGTGTCTGCCTGTAGAACAGCGCCCCACTAAGGTACTTAAAAATCCCCAAAAATACCTTGCGTGGTATAAATAATTGTATTTAAAAAAAAAAAAAACATTTTTATGTTGTCTCTTAAAATTTTTTTTTTACTTTATTGCTTTATTTTTTGACTAACTTTATTTCTATCACAAGGATTGAACAATATCTCTTGTAATAACATGGGCTGTGACAGGACTTCTTTATGGCGAGATCTGGGGTCTTTTAGACCCCAGACCGCTCCTTCGATCTCCAATGCAGCCGATCAGACACAGATCGGTCTGATCGGCTGCATCCCTGGCTGGTAATGGGCAAGTAAACAAAGAACCAAAAACAGAAGTGGCGAAATCTTTATCACTTCCGATTTCTGATATCACACAGTGGAAGGAACAACCTCAGTTCCTCTAACTGTGCCAGAGGCCACTGGTTGCATCCTTACTGGGCTACCTGATGGCTCAGGAGAGCTCAGTAAAGGTGATGAGAGGATCATGGGACCCCTTCCACCCCCTGTAAATGTAATCCAGTGGCTCATTTGTCCCTTGGATTACTTTTACCGGCTTTGGAATCCCCAGTTGTAGTGGTACAGCTGCAGCGATGATTGAGATATCACCCTTCCTATTGAGTAAGCGGTATGTTGCTGGATGGGAAGCAGTTAAAGGAAATCTGTTCTGAAAGATTATGTAGGCTGTTACCACTGACCTCTTTCTGTTTTTTCCCCATATGCTTTCATCCCCCCTCCTTTCTTTTTTCCGAGCCTGCGGTGCAGTGTACAAAAAACGAAACACGTGAACTAATAAAGTACACGTGAACACACCCCCTAGGGATGCAGAACTCCTGACAGGTGCAAGACATTCTAGTCCACCTAGCCAAAAGGACTGTCAGACCCATTTCCTCATGACTAGCCAAAGCTAACTGCTGAGTATGCTAGATTAGGTGCTTTACCGAACGAAGACCGCCAGGTAAGGGAGGAAGATACCCAAGGGCCACACATCTTCCCCCCTAGGCTTCAGGGTAGGTCCAAAAACCCATACCCTATCATCCAGTGGGTGAAAAGAAACATAAAAATGAGCAATGACAAATAGGTGAACAAAAATAAATATAGGTGCCAATGTGCAATGCAGTGGCTGCCTAAAAACAAGAATTGCCCTGGTTTCAGCCAAAAGGCTGAAGCCATGAGACAGTGTGCATTAAAAAAACAAGCTGTGCTGTGGCCTAGTGCCTGTTCTCACAGTGGGGTCCAAACCCATAGTGAAACTGGGCACTCCCTTGGGTTGTCAATCCCAGGGAGCGTTTAACACTGCAGGCTCTCTGCCTTTCTAGCCCTCAGCCAAACCACAGAGCACTGCTCAGATCAGGAACCACAGTGCTCCTTAGGTTCCTCCACATTAGGAAAGTACTACCAACACCCACCTTACCCAGTGGGCACTTAATTTGGATTATTTTCCATGTGAAAGGCCCCAAGGACCTCCATCATATCAGCAGGCATACTATACAGCCAGCCATTCCTGTGATATGACTAGAGTAATGGCAAAGCACTGGACTGATAAGAACATATATGGCATATACTTCTGATATTGTCGTACTGCATTCATTACTTTCTGGATCACTAAACTAAAGTCAGTGTGAAACTGAGTTCTGACTTAGGCCTCATGGACACTGGACGTTAAAATAAGATTATAAAAACGTCAGTAGCTTTCCAGTGACTTTTTAAACCTTTTTCAAAATTTTTGCAATAGCAGTTTTCAGCATTTATTAGTGTTTTTCCGCGTTTTTTAGCTTTCTGTCTCTTTAAAAAAAAATTCAATGGTTGAAAAACGTCCAAAAACACTTTTTGACGCTTATCTACGTTTATCAGCGTTAGAGCATTTTTACAGCTGAAAAACGTCTCTCATAACCCACTAGTTTTGGGGGTTTTTTTACTGCTCAAAAATGCCACTGCCCAAAACTGCTCATAACAGTTTATCAGCTTTATCAGTTTATCCTATGTGTCTACGTGTGCATGGACAAATAGAATAACATGATGGAGAGTTTAATGACTGAAGAAAAAAACGGCTACTGCCAAAAACAGCTGCTGTAAAATTGTCCAAAAACGTCCAGTGTGCATTACTCTGAATTTGCTTACCTTGTATTTTTTCTGGGTAATTGACTCAAAATATTGAAGCCAAAGACAACCAGGCAACCAACCAAGGAGGTCAGCAATGGCAGTCTACTTTGGGTTTTCATTTATCCAGGTCATGGTACATATAACAATTTACTTTCAGCCGCAACTTGTTCTGTAATGTTGAATATATTTCATTACTCTTCTAAGTCTCTGTAGAGGAAACCTATTGGATGAGTGAAAAGAAGAGATTGTGTAAATTTTTCCATCAATATAAGCTTTTTATAGAAAAATACAGACATGTGTTATGTTTTATTATATACAGTATTGTTAAAGTAGAAATTGTAAAAATGGGTTTATATTACAGATGAGTAAAATACGATATTATTTTTTCAGAAAATATTCATCAAATATGATGCAGACCAGTCGGGAACCATCAGCAGTTATGAGATGCGAAATGCTGTCGATGAAGCAGGTAATATTTTATTATGAAGTGTGGATGGCCAAATAACAGAGAGGACCTGTGGAGGCTAGAGTGGAGAGCACATGCTGGGGGTGACCGGGGAAGAGATGTAACAAGGAGATCAAAACAACACTGAGGACAGGCATTAAGAGTACCAGGGGGTCGATAGTGCCAAACAAAACACAGCCCTCCCACGAGCGCACACTTTAGTATGCCCTATGTCAAAAAAGGACTTAGTAGAACTTTAACAGGAACTTTGGGGTCAGTTCACTAAGTTTACCGAATGCAATAACATGGTCACGTGAGGCATTTGCATAAATTAACACATGCGGTAAATTAGGTCCAATTCATAAAAAAAAAAGATTTTGCTCCATTTACTGCAACAGTTAAAAATGTGCCGGTAAATATCGTTTAAAAAGCTCTTTAGTCCAATTCACAAACGGACAAGAGAGTAAAAAAAAATTGAATATTTACCACTAGAGTTTTGCTGGCTGTATCAGATGTGGTATTTGTCAAAAAACAGCGTGGGGGTCAGGGGGGGGGGGGGGACACTGCGCTGTTTTTTGACAAATAGCTTGCTGCTAAAGAGCAGACAAGGAAGCTGGCCGCCGCTTCCTTAACAATGCATGACTCAACAGCTGTCAGCGGGTTTCCCGCTGACAGCTGAATGTAAAAAGAACATGCCGACAATTAAAGATGATGAAAAAACAGCATGGGGTTCCCCCCAATGCATATCAGGCCCTTCGGGTCTGGTATGGATTTTAAGGGGAACTCCATGCCAAAGAAAAATCCATGCCAGACCCTTATCCGAGCATGCAGCTGGTCTGTAACCTCACAAGAGGAGCCGTGCCTCCAGGTGACGTTACCAGGTGGCCCCTCTACACAATCCTCTGACCTGGGGGGAGGATTTTACTGGGGTACGAACTGACCTGGGGGGATTATATTGCAGCACAGATAGACCTGGGGTGGATTATACTGAATGACAGACTGACCATGTTTGATTTAACCATGCCCCTTAAAGCTCCCCACCATTATTAATGCAATTTAACCTTACCCACTGTTCACTGCAGCGTGCTACTACTGCATTACTCTTCTACTTGGTATGTCCAAAAGGAGCCTTAGGTTTTGTACAATCCTAGCAAAACATCTGGCACAATTAAAACCATGCCCACTCTTCACTGTGGCACACTACGCACACCACTTGAAGCAATAGGGCCCAACGTATGAGCACGCACACAGGCCCACTGATTTCGTAACCGGACCTTGCTGTAAAGCCTTTTTCTAAAGCCCTTTTTGTTGCACCACACAAGATTGCCATCTGATGACAGCTTCAGAGTATCTGACGGGTGCTTTTATCTCTACTACACGCAAGCATCTATTATCTTTTTTAGTAATAAAAGACATATTATACTGAACTTAGAGTCAGCCTTTGGGTGTTCTTTTGTTTTATTAGTGATATTCCTTCTATCTGTCGAGGCGCTGCACTAAGTCATATTTAGCCAACTAATGTTATCCTTGATGTATCCTATGTGGATATAATGAACTTTCAGCTAGGACTTTGCACTATAAGGGATGTTAATGGATTCAGACATGCTTGGGACAAATATAAAACGACTGCAATTACTCTTATGTTTCAACCTCTCTTAATGGAAAATATTTGTGCCAGTCTGTGAAAATAAAAAGTACTTGGGTCTACCTCTGGGAGTGGGAAGTATTTAGGTCTGCCTCTAGAAAAGGGAATTATTTGGGTCCACCTTTGTAAACATAAAGAATTTTATTCTACCTTTGGCATTAGATAGTTTTTGGGTCTACCTCTGGTCAACTGTAAATTTTCTCAGTATCTATGTGGGTTGGATAGACATTGGACTAATATTCTTTTGTTGAACTTTTTTCCTAGGGTTCCATCTGAATAACCAGTTGTATGACATCATCACAATGCGTTATGCAAACAAGCATATGAACATTGACTTTGATAGCTTCATCTGTTGCTTTGTGCGTCTGGAAGGAATGTTTAGTAAGTTTATTTTACTGCCTTCTACTAAATGATTTCACCTACTTTGACTTTACGGCAGAACCTGTAAATGACAGCAACTACAGACCGGCAGGAAACATGTACTGTTCCTCTAGTATGTGTAAGTGGTAACCTAGGTGCTGAATTTTGGGGGTGGGTCCCCCTTTTCTCAGGCCTCCTGAGAACACAGGATATTCCCCCAAAACGCATTGCCTAGTTTAATTATAATTTCTTTTTAAATTGCCAACAACTTCAGCCCCAGAAGGATTTGCCCCCTTAATGACCAGGCCATTTTTTGCGATATGGCACTGCGTTGCTTTAACTGACAATTGTACTGTCATGCGATGTTGTACACAAACAAAATTTATGTCCTTTTTTACCACAAATAGAGCTTTCTTTTGGTGGTATTTTATCACCTCTGCAGTTTTTATTTTTGCGCTATAAACAAATAAAGAGCAACAATTTAGAAAAAAAACTATATTTTTTACTTTTTGCTATAATAAATATCCAAAACAAAAATAAAAAAAAATGAATTTCTTCATCACTTTAGGCCAATATGTATTATTCTACATATTTTTGTGTTAAAAGAAAACCGCAATAAGTGTATACCGATTGGTTTGCCCAAAAGTTATAGCGTCTACAAAATAGGGGATATATTTATGGAATTGTTATTATATATATATTTTTTTTTACTAGAAATGGGGGTGATTAGCGATTTTTAGCAGGGCTGAGACATTTTAGTGGACAGATTGGGCACATTTGATCAAATGTTGGGACCATTAACAGTTATACAGCGATAAGTGCTATAAATAGCGACTATTCACTGTATAAATGTCACTGACAGGGAAGGGGTTAACACTAGGGGGCAATCAAGGAGTTAAGTGTTTCTTGGGGAGGTGTTTCTAACTGTGGGGGGAGGGGACTGACAGGGGGTAGAGAGAGATTGCGGTTCCTGATTACTAGGAACAGCAGATCTCTCTCTACTTCCCTGACAGAATGAGGATCTGTCTGTTTACATTAACAGATCCCCGTTCTGTCTCTCTGAGGAGCGATCGTGTGGCACCAGACACACGTATCGGCACCGGCAATGCGCCACGGGCACGCGCCCCCTATAGCTCCTCAAGCGGCCAACGTACACCTACGGCAGTTTGCGCAGCCGTGCCAACCTGCCACAGTATAACTGCAGCAGCTAGTTATCAAGCGGTTAATCCAATTATTTTTTTGGGAGGGAAGTTCTAGAAGGCACATTCCTAAAGGGATTGTAAAGGTTATTTTTTTTATTTTCTAAAAAGGTTCCTTTAAGCTAGTGCATTGTTGATTCACTTACCTTTTCCTTCGATTTCCCTTCTAAATGTTTTTTTTCTTTGTCGGAATTTCTCACTTCCTGTTCCTCCTCAGTAAGCTTGCCCCCATCATCCGAGCCGTTCTGGCTGGGGGTTAGTCAGCGTGCTCTCCCCTTCACTTGGGACATCATCCTTGCGGGGAGACGCTGTGAACGTTAACAGCATCTCTCCGCAGGGATGTAGTCCCAAGGGAGGGGGCGAGCACGCTGACTTTCTATTTTTTTGTGTAATTAGACAATTTTTTTAAGTTCTTAGGGCCAGATTCACAAAAGAGATACGACGGCGTATCTCCTGATACGCCGTCGTATCTCTGTGATCCGGCCGTCCTAACTATGCGACTGATTCAAAGAATCAGTAACGCATAGCTAGCCCTAAGATCCGACAGGTGTAATTGAATTACACTGTCGGATCTTAAGGATGCAATTCTAGTCCGGCCACTAGGTGGCGAGGCCACTGCGGTCGGCGTAGAATATGCAAATGACTAGTTACGGCGATTCCCGAACGTCCGCGCTGCCCGTCGATCTAACTTTACGCCGTTTCCGTCGGGTTACGCCGCGTAAAATTAGGGCTGAGCCCTAGGTGTTCTAAGCCAGTTAAGTATGGCCGTCGTTCCCGCGTCGAAATTAAAAAAAATCACGTCGTTTGCGTAAGTCGTCCGTGAATGGCCCTGGACGCCATTTACGTTAACGTCTAAACAAATGACGTCCGTGCGACGTCATTTAGCACAATGCACATCGGGTAATTTACCCGACGGAGCATGCGCAGTACGTATTTACGATTTACGTTACACCGCCGCAAGTTTACAGGTAAGAGTTTTGAGAACCAGGCACTTACGCTGTAAACCTGTGGTGGTGTAACGTAAATGGGATACGTTACGCCACCGTGGAGTAACGTAATACTATGTGAATCTGGCCCTTAGTTTCTCAAATCTCCCGAAAAACTGCTAAATACACACGTCGGAACTGTTCTTTTTTGAAGATGAATATAATTGTGTTTTGCCAGTCTTAGGATCCACACAACATGGCCTGCATACTGTAGCCTGGACCTGGACCTCTCTCCGGTTAAACTTGTCAGGAAACATGAGGGCTGCCACTGCTGACTGCTTTCTGGAAATGCTAGTTACCTAGCTTTCAGGGCAACTTACTGGCTTCAATATTTTCTAAGTTACTGACCGAGAACATTTATGTCAAGAAAGTGGAAGTCTACATACAGTACTTTTCTGGGTCGATGGCTCAAAGACAGATAAGGATCCTTATGCTCGCTGAATGTAAAAACATTTGGTGACATAACTTAATTAATACATACAGTAGCTGCTTTATATATCTGCCTGGAGTTCAGCTTTTATGCCTTGTACACACCGTCAGACTTTTGATTGTGCAAAAGTCCACCATGAGTCAGACGGAAAGAAAAAGATCAGGTTCTCTATCCAAGGTCCGTCGGACTTCCGAAAAAAAAGTCAGATGGAGGCTACACATGGCCAGACTTTCCTAGAAAAAAAGCCAGTCTGACTTTTTTTCTGGGAAAATGAGAAAGGCATTAGAATGAGGGCTCTACTGTTTTACTAGGTGATGCCTGCCTTATGCAGGGTAATGGGAAATGCTGTCATGCTGGAAACTGCTTTTATTAAGTCGGAATCAGTAACTTTCCATCAGGCCCTGTGCACACGTCCGAGGAACTCGACGTGCCAAACACATCGAGTTCCTCGTCGAGTTCAGTGTTGAAGCCGCCGAGGATCTCGGCGGGCCGACTTTCCTCATTGAACAACGAGGAAATAGAGAACATGTTCTCTATTTGGCCCGACAAGATCCTCGTCGGCTTCCTCGCTGAAAAGTGTACACACGGCCGGGTTTCTCGGCAGAATCCAGCTCCGACCGAGTTTCTGGCTGAATTCTGCCGAGAAACTCGGTCGTGTGTACGAGGCCTAACTCTTTGCAGTCAGATGGAGCAGAGCTTTTACTTCTGGGTGGACTTCCAGTGGAATTCCAGTTTTAGTGAAGCGTAGCTCTAAGGCTGGGTTCACACTGCTGCCGCATGCGGCTCGCAGCAGGGGGTCCGGTATGTTCTCCAATTAAGGGACGAAACGGGGATACATTTTTGGCTGAATTCAGCCCTGAAACAGAGCCAAAAACACACAGAACCCCTGTGCAAGCCGCTCCGCAGCCACCCCGGATATATGTGAACCGGCTCTATAGAGAGACAATCACAATCTCCTGTCTGTTGTTAATTGGATGTGGAGAAACCCTCATCCAATTCGTACTAGTGTGAACCCAGCCTAAAGGTTATTTCCAGCACTCATTCCATAGAAAGTGAGTCAATAATAATTATTCAATCTTGTAATATTGCTACAATACATCCAGAAATTATACTTATATAGTACAGCCAGGTAAATCCACAATTATTTGCCTTCAAGCCTTGTCCCACATCTTATCTTATCTTTTATAATGTTCTATTTTGATTTGTTTTACAGGAGCATTCAATGCCTTTGACAAAGATGGAGATGGGATTATCAAACTCAATGTGTTAGAGGTAAATACTGAAGATATTTAGTCTTATGAGGAGCAGTATATTTTGTTCTAGGTTCAGGTGAATGATCATTTTTTTTTGTGTATATTTGGTATTGTAACGGTCACCACCGTTTACGACCTTCCATCACATCCAAGACAGCTTATCGACACTCCAACCGACAGGACCCGATCCCATTTCATTTGCCCAGAATCAAGACGAGACACAGCTCTGTGCTTGTTCCAAATGTAATGATACTTTAATGGTTTCTTCTCAGCTTTTTATACAGTACAAGGCATTAAAGCAACAATGAGATCTCCACCCCCCTAATCACACACTAAGGCTAATTACTTAACATTCATTAATCAACAAAACACCTTCACCCACTCAGTTCCCTAGGCAGACGTTTCGTCTCCGCATACAGCTTGACACCTATTCACACCTCTGAGCATCAATAGGCTGTAGACAGTGTTATCACACAATTAAAGGCCTTTCAAAAGCTAGCCTTATTTAACATATTAACAGTCTTCACAGAGAGATGAGTCACTATTGACTGGTTGGGGTCACAATTAACCAACATCTTGCAGTGTCTCAAAATCCTGCAATACAAACTATCAGTGATGTCCCATCTCATGTAATACATGAATTACGATTCACTTGCCACCCCATGCCCAAAGGCACAGAGTGGACTCAGACCCAAGAGTTATCAGGGACGCTGACACAGGAGTATCCCCCATCCTCGCAAAGTCTCTGGTTGTCCCGGGTCATTCCGTTACAGGTATGAATACCCAGTATTGTGCAAAGGAGATGGATGATTAAAATGGAAAAAGGCTTTGCCCCATTTTTTTATTTTTTTTAGCTCAGTAAGCATCTATATTGCAGAAATGAGAACATAAAAAAGGTATACTTACTCTGTTAATGATGTACTTTGTATTTGAATATCAGTTTGAATGGATGCATGCTTTATGATTTGAGTATAAGAAACTTATAACTGTCTGCCACGTTAAAGAATAACTCCACTTTTGTTGAGAAAAAAACATTCCCCTCTGGGTGATCTATGTACATTGAAAAGATTTTAACAAACTTTGTAGCAGATTCCTACCTTTTGATATTCTAGAGAAATAGCCATTTGTCTGTGTCCATGTAGAGAATGAATCTGTATGGGAGTAATTTTATAATTATCAATCAGTTGTTTAATTTGCAGGGTTCTAATGAAGAAAGTTGCATGTTCTACATCCCTTTAGATGTGATTTCCCATTGGCAGTATCTCCCCAAAAATGAAATTTTTCTTGCGTGGGATACCCAAAATCTAAGTTGATTCCCTGCAAATTTCTGGGAAAATCAGTAAGCCAATCACACGAGCAAACCATGTGTACTGGACGGCTCCAGGTTGCCAAATTGCATTGCATTTTACAGAAAATGACAGTGCTGCAGACTTAAAAGGAAAGGTCATTTTTAATAACATACAATTACAATAGGAAGGAGAAAAATTGCGCTAATTATAGTCCAATATATTTGCAGAGCATATGATTGATCCAGTGCTTTCACACATAGTTGAATTGATCGATAAAAACACCCAGTGATTGAATCACAGACAAGTGTACGTCACCTTACAGAGAACCTGCTTACCAGATAGTAAGCCAAGTAAGCAGATGGCTTTAACCCAGCCCAGGCCTTTTAATTTGCAAGAAGACACGGAACTGCTGTATGGATGTTGATGAACCTCACAAACCACCTATCATAGATTCATACAGGCATTGTAAGTGGTATTTGAATATCAACCCAAAAAGGAAGAAAAATAGACCATAGCGTGATATATTAGGCACGCATCGCCGCCATTTTAAATCACCAGGAAGTAGACACAATCACTAAGGAAATTTTTCCCAGGGCTGATGTTGAACATTACCTACGGGACATACATAGCTAGATTCAGAGACGTTTATGCCAGCGTATCAGTAGATACACTGTCGTAACTCTGAATCTACTCTGAATCTACGCCGTTGTAAATTTAAGCATACTCTGGAAACCAGATACGCTTAAATTAGGCTAAGATACGAGCGGCGTAAGTCTCCTACACCGTCGTATCTTAGGGTGCATATTTACGCTGGCAGCTAGGTGGCGCTTCCGTTGATTTTGGCGTAGAATATGTAAATGTGCTAGATACGCCGATTCAGAAACGTACGTGCGCCCGCCGCATTTTTTTACGTTGTTTACGTAAGGCTTTTTCCGGCGTAAAGTTAGTCGAACAAAAAGCTGGCCTAGCCGATGTGAAGTATGGACGTCATTCCCGCGTCGAATTTTGAAATTTTTACGTCGTTTGCGTAAGTCGTCCGTGAATGGGGCTGGACGTAATTTACGTTCACATCGAAACCAATACGTCCTTGCGGCGTACCTTGGAGCAATGCACACTGGGATATGTCCACGGACGGTGCATGCGCCGTTCGTTAAAAACGTCAATCACGTCAGATAACGAATCATTTACATAAAACACGCCCCCCTGTTCCTCATTTGACTTAGGCGCGCTTAGGCCGGCCCATTTACGCTACGCCGCCGTAACTTAGGAGGCAAGTGCTTTGTGAATACAGCACTTGCCTCTCTGACTTACGGCGGCGTAGCGTAAATACGATACGCTACGCCGGGTCAAAATTAGGCCGCCCTACCTGAATCCAGCTAACAGAGTTTATGGTTATTCGCCTGAGAGGTTTTTGTCATCCATACACCAGTTCCGTGCTTTTTCCTGCCAAGGAAAGACCCGGGTTTAAGCCATCTGGATCCTTTGGCTTGCTATTTGTTAAGCAGATTCTCTGTGAGGTGGTGGTGCACTTGTCTGTGATTTATTCTTCGGGAGTTTTGATTCATGCAATCTTTGTTTTCAACGCTGTAAGAGCAACCATATATATTGTATATCAATCAAATTAGACAATATCACGCTATGGTCTATTTTTCTTCCTTATTGGGTTGATATTCAAATACCACTTACAGAGCCTACGGAACATATGATAGACTATAATTAGCACAATTTTTCTCCTATCCATTGTATTTGTGTTATATCCCACATTTAATTGACACTTTTGGACTGGTTCATCCATTTATTTGATTTCTTAATTTGTTTCAATAGCGCAGTTTTTTTCCTTTTATACAATTACAATAGGACTTGTATATGCTACCTTGTATACAGTAGTTATTTTTTTTTTACTCGCAAAAGTGGAGTTACCCTTTAAAAACAGTTATCGTTGAATCAAATGAAAGCCTTCTTTAAAGCGGAGGTTCACCCTAAAAACATGTATATACCATTCCATCCAGCATACTGCCGACATGTACAGTATGTTTTTTTTTTTTTCGCTGTACATACCGCCGTATAGCTATTCCCCCCGGCTTCTGGGTAGTGGCTCCAGCGGGAGTGGGCGTTCCTATTCAGAGACTAAGTGATTGACGTGATGACAAAAGCTTCCTCCCGGCACATAAGGCGCGTCACCAGTTTCCGAAAGAAGCCGAACGTCGGTGCGCAGGCACCGTATAGAGCCGACTCGCAGTTCGGCTTCTTTCGGAAACTGGTGACGCGCCTTATGCGCCGGGGGGAAGCTTTTGTCATCACGTCAATCACTTAGTCTCCCGCGGGAGCCACTACCCGGAAGCCAGGGGAAAATAGCTATACGGCGGTATGTACAGCGAAAAAAAAAAAACAGCATACTGTACATGTCGGCAGTATGCTGGATGGAATGGTATATACATGTTTTTAGGGTGAACCTCCGCTTTAAGTTTTGGATGGATCAAGGAAGCATTTGGAATTATTTCATTGGTGTCTGTGTCCCCAAGGAAAGATTTTCTCTTAAATCCTCTTAGTTCCTTTACTTTTAGTCCTGGTGTCAGTAGACCTGTGACATGAAATGAGGGTACATCTGTCCATTGGGGCAACAGACAGTGATACAAATCTGACAAAGGTTCTATCCCTAATCCACTCAACCCAAAACTAGAAAAAGGTTTGCTCTTACGTCAAATAATGAGAATGTTACCAATTTGTAAGTAATTAATTTTTTTTTATTTTTTTTTTATTTCAGTGGCTGCAGCTTACCATGTATGCCTAAAGTTATCACAAACTACATCGACCTCAGCTCCTGTCCCTCGTTCACGCTCATACAAGGAACGACTCAGGATCTCTGTTGGACAGAGCAAACCTTTACCTCATAAATCTTAAATATACGTTTACTGAAATCCACAGAAGAGTTTAAAAATCAGGACCGACACGACTGACTTGTACAAGCAACCCTGCAGCCGTTATTAACTATTGTTATGGTTTCCTTCCCTATTTATAGCACCAACATCAATCTTTTCTTTAAGCAAATTGTATTCCTAAAATGGAAAATCCCTTTAAAAGTAGACAAATTATATCATGTACACAGCAAAAGTTGCAAGAGGGCTGATGCATCACAGTGAAATCATTTGAACATACTGTAGAACCTAAGAAATAAATAACTCATAAACCTATACATAGGGTTCCTTTGGCCATTTCATCATAACAAGTTCATTAAAGACTTGAGGATCAAGAGAGGTCTTCTATAAATACTTACCCAGCTAAGGTATAGACTCAGTACCAGGGGTGGACTGACAACTCATGGGGCCCCCGGGCAATAGAAGATTATGGGGCCCCCGGGCTTACAGATGGCCACCACGCCAGGAGGCATTGCATAGGCAGGGTAGCTAAAATCTCAGGATTTTCACATCAAAAGCATGTCGGTTTTGGACAGATGTAAAAAGAACACCGATTTTTACATACTGTCCCTGGTTTTATCGAGCCTGGCAACCCTGATAGGGCACCCTAGTGGCATGGGGCCCTCGAGCAGTGCCCGAGAGTCCCAATGGTCAGTCCGCCCCTGCTCAGTACACAATGGTTTCAGGGCACCCTGCATATCTTTTAAAGTGCAATTCCAGCCACACAGCTATGAACCCTTCACCTGCCATACGATATAGCTAAAGGACAGAAACTACTGTTCAATATTACAACTCTGTCACTTCCCATGTCAATGCTCCTTATCTAGCCTGCTCTATCGGGACAATATTCGATCATCTGCACAGAAAAGGGGTCCTCTGTATCCCCCACCCCCTCCCCGTATATCTGGCATAAACACATCCCCTTATCATCCCTAGCTTCTGAAATAAACACTGTACAGTGTAGTGGAGCTTAATTGGACCACAGTGTGTATGTGCACTGGAAACCAGTATAGCATACCATAGTACAGGGATATGCAATTGGTGGACCTCCAGCTGTTGCAGAACTACAAGTCCCATGAGGCATAGCAAGACTCTGGCAGCCACAAGCATGACACCCAGAGGTAGAAGCATGATGGGACTGGTAGTTTTGCAACATCTGGAGGTCCGCAAATTGCATATCCCTGCCATAGTATATCTACAGGATAGCAAAATCCCACCCGGTTTGATTTCTGGTACAGATTATAAAGAAGTTAATCTAAAGATATATTTAAAGGTGAAGTACAAGCAAAACAAATAAAGTGTAAATACCAGCAGCATGTGTATTGTTAGTTGAATATTGGTGTCCATATTGTATTTCCGTCTCCTGCGCTCTCTCCTTGTGAAGAATGACTGGTCTTGTATCTGCCTCCCTGTAGTTTCCTGCGGCCAGCCCATTTGGGTGGACCTATTGGGCCCTACCCACAGCTCTGTTCTCTGCAAAGAGTTTTTGTACCTTAAAGTGGAGGTTCACCCTTTAAAACATTTCTAACACTGCATCCAGCCCAGTTGTGCATATAAAATGACACTGACCTTTTTTTTTTTTCGTAGATATCGTTTAGCCGTGGAATTCACCGCGGCTTCCGGGTTGGGAATCCCGCGGGAGTGGGCGTTCCTATCGACATGCCAATTGATTGACATGCTAAACGACGGCGCACACAGCGCGTCACAACTTCCCGAAGGAAGCTCGGGTCGGCTCGGCTCTATTCGGCGCCGGTGCGGAAGTCGTGACGCGCTGTGTGCGCCGTCGTTTAGCATGTCAATCAATTGGCATGTCGATAGGAACGCCCACTCCCGCGGGATTCCCTACCCGGAAGCCACGGTGAATTCCACGGCTAAACTATATCTACAAAAAAAAAAAAAAAAGGTCAGTGTCATTTTATATGCACAACTGGGCTGGATGCAGTGTTAGAAATTTTTTATAGGGTGAACCTCCACTTTAAAGCGGGAGTTCACCCAATGATGTTTTTTTTTCTCTTTTACCCTTAGATATATGCTCATTTAGTCTAGGGGAATCGGCTAGTTGTTTTAAAATCCGAGCATTACTTACCGTTGTAGAGGGCGATCTTCTCCGCCACTTCCGGGTATGGGTCTTCGGGAGTGGGTGTTCCTTCTTGATTGACAGTCTTCCGACAGGCTTCCGACGGTCGCATCCATCGCGTCACGAGTAGCCGAAAGAAGCCGAACGTCGGTGCGGCTCTATACTGCGCCTGCGCACCGACGTTCGGCTACTTTCGGAAAATCGTGACGCGATGGATGCGACCGTCGGAAGCCTGTCGGAAGACTGTCAATCAAGAAGGAACGCCCAGTCCCGCAGCCCATACCCGGAAGTGGCGGAGAAGATCGCCCTCTACAACGGTAAGTAATGCTCGGATTTTAAAACAACTAGCCGATTCCCCTAGACTAAATGAGCATACATCTAAGGGTAAAAACAGCATTTTACCGGCGAACCTCCGCTTTAAGTTCAGCTTTACATTTTTTTTTTTAGGACCAGTCTTAAAGTTCAAATGCAGCTAACTAGATCAAGCAATAATCAGCTTTTAGAATCTCCCAACAAATTTTGGATCCTCTATCATCCACTGTCAGAGGAAGGTTGCTGTGAGTAGGTGCACATGGAAGAAATTTCTTGATAGTCAGAGATACAGTCAACTATTCTCACTGATGAGTGTGCCTTCATAAGTTCTTGGCACAAGAGTCAGTGGTACTGAACATAGAATGGTCAAGTTCTACTGCTCATAACACCCATACCTGATGACTCGCACTCTTGCAGCCTCGGCCTCTAATGCGATCTATAGCAAGGAAGGCCTGGAGAGGTGTTTCTGCATCTTCTTACCCATACCTTGCTATGACGCCCAGCTCCCGTGCTTTGTGCAAAATGTACAGAGAATGATAGCTATGGGGATAATAACAGCGCCAAATCTTCTCTCTTTCCCAGTCTGTGACTTGAGATTTATAAGAGAAGCAGCTCACTAATGAGCTCATCTCTCTGTCAGTCTGCTCTCTCCTCCTATCAGTATTGCCACTTAAGGGCCGTACACACGATCCAAATATCAGGCAACATCGATATTGGGGCCGTGTGTACGACAGCCAGTCCGACAGAAGCCAACCGAATGGGCATGGAGGAAAAAGGTCTGCTAATCAGCGATGTACGGTGCGATTTGGCGGGCGGGTGCGCTTCTCTGTCAGAACACAATAGCACAGCAGGGGAGATGGTTGTACTAACATCAGACGGTTAGTATAGCGGCTCCACCCGAGCTCTTCAGTTTTTTTTTTCAGCCTGCTGGGTTGAGCGAAAAAAAAAAAAGAAGACAACTAGGGGCAGATCCACATACATCTGCGTGGGCGCAGCATATGTGAGATACGCTACGCCGCTGTAACTTACGTTGCTATTCTTTGAATCCTGAAAGAATTTGCGCCGTAAGTTACGGCGGCATAGGGTATCTCTCGCGGTGTAAGGGCGCGGAATTCAAATGCGGCGAGTAGGGGGTGTGTTTCATTTAAAACATGCATGCCCCGTCCGTCAAAACTCCCAGGGTGCATTGCTCCAAATGACGTCGCTAGGACGTCATTGTTTTCGACGTGAACGTAAATGGCGTCCAGCCCCATTCACGGAAGACTTACGCAAACGACGTAAAATTTTCAAAATTATACGCGGGAACGACGGCCATACTCAACATTGAGTACGCCACCAGATAGCAGCTTTAACTATACGCCGGAAAAAGCCGAACGGAAACGACGTAAAAGAATGCGACGGCCGCTCGTACGTTAGTGGATCGTCGGAAATAGCTAATTTGCATACTCGACGCGGATTACGACGGGAACGCCACCTAGCGGACGTCGAAAAATTGCATCTAAGATCCGAAGGCGTACGCCTGTCGGATCTAACCCAGACGCCGTCGTATCTTGTTTTGAAGATTAAAAAAAAAGATACGACGTGGGAATTTTGAAATTACGCCGGCGTACTTTCTTTGTGGATCTAACCCCTAGTGCAGGGATCCTCAAACTACGGCCCTCCAGCTGTTGCAGAACTACACATCCCATGAGGCGTTGTAAAACACTGACATTCACAGACATGACTAGGCATGATGGGAATTGTAGTTCCTGAACAACTGGAGGGCCATAGTTTGAAGACCCCTGCCCTAGTGTGTATTAGGCTTTACACTGCAGCACAATTGACTTTTGTCCAGTCCTGCTGCTCCCTCTCCCAGTCTGAATGCTGTTGTTCAGAGACTGCAAAAGGCTTGTATGTCAAATTCAGGTACTTACACTGCTTGCAGGAAAAAAATAAAATAAAAATTTAATGATGTATTAATGAATACAAAATTGCATTAATTTGTGCCTTTTAGATCTGCCTGGAGTTTAGCCTCAAATGACTGTTACTTTATCACCTGTTATTTTCCAGGCGTTAAAAAATTTGCTTTGTAATGTAATGATGTTTTAAATGATTTAAAACTGGACTAAATACTGTTTTCAGGTTTGCCTTGAGTTCCACTTTAATACAAGCAGGGCACATCTCTCTCAACCTAATAAAAGGTAGCAGTGAAAATTAATACAAGATACACATCACCAATGGCAATATTGTATCCCCACTCTGTATGTTACATGTGTTTTATGAATGTGATTTCTCATTTACTTTTAGTGTGTTGTTTGAGATTTAAGGTGCAATTGAGGTGTGACATTTCATAACTGAATGCTCAATTTTATATGTAAACGTGATACTATAGAGTCCAGTACTAATAAAACAGAAAGCAAGTCATCCTTGTACCACTGTATCATGTTTTGCAGTTATTTTTCTGGAAAACTTGTAAGTACATTCAACATTCATTACATTTATTGATACCAATAATTGTATCTATGGATAATTAATTTCTACACACTATTGTCTTCATACAATCTCTCACCTTAAGTCAGTAAAGCAATGTATAATAGTAATCCACAGCAATGAGATTTTGGTTTACTGCAGTCATCTTAACCAATTCAATACTGTGCACTTTCACCCCCTTCCTGGCGAGGGGAAACTTTCAGCGTTGCCACAGTTGAATGACAATTGCATGGTCATGCAGCGCTGTATCCATATAACATTTTTATATTTTTTTGGAGAGAGCTTTGTTTTGGTGGTATTTAATCACCACTGGGTTTTTAATTTTCTGCTAAACAAACAAAATAATACCCCAAATTTGGAAAAATAAAACAAAATGTTTTTCTTCGTTTAGGATGCTTAGTGCTCTGATTATTATTATTATACAGGATTTATATAGCGCCAACAGTTTGCGCAGCGCTTTACATCAGGGAAGACAGTACAGTCACAATTCAATACAGGAGGGATCAGAGGGCCCTGATTATCAGAGTACTGAATGAATGACTTGTATAGCGCTACACATGCGAACTGAATCGCCTCTGGGCGCTTTTTCAGCCAGTGTCTGCTTGGCTGGTGCGGTCATTTTACCCCGTAGGATCACGACACGCTAGGGACACACAGTCATACACACAGATATACTGGGCCAATTTTGGACAAGATCCAATTTACCTACCAGCATGTCTTTGGAGTGTGGAAGGAAACCAGAGTGCCCGGAGGAAACCCACGCAGACACAGGGAGAACATGCAAACTCCAGGCAGATAATGTCGTGGTCGAGATTCGAACCAGCGACCTTTTTGCTGCTAGGCGAAAGTGCTACTCACTACACCACTGTGCTGCCCCTCAGCCTTGCTGGTTATCGGCACTCCTTTCCTCACACAGTCGCAACATGTGAGGGAAAAGACCGCCGATAACTGGCAAGTCTGTTTACATGTGATTAGCTGTGATTGGACACAGCTGATGAAATGGTAAAGGGCTGCTGGGATTGGCCCTTTACCCCAATCTGTGAACAGCTGTCTACAAAGGACACAGTGGTCACACAGAGCAGCTGCAGGGAGTGTGGTTCATTGAAGGACGTCCATGGATGCCCTTCCAGAACTATAGGACCACACTGAAGCCATCTTTTGGCTATAGCACACTACTAAAGTGGTTAATGAAAAGTAAGAGCCAATTGGTTGCTGTGAGTTGCTGCCTTTTTCAAATCACTAGTCAAATTTGCAATGGCTTATGTTGGATACACAGAGGCCAAAATTCGTCCGGAAACAGTTGATTGGGCAGGAACCTGACAAATCTTTGCCTGTGTGTACAGCTCCTGTCCAACAGAAGCCAATCTCACAACCAGCTTCTGTTGAACTAGCATGCAGGAAAACCAGCATCCGATCAGCGATTGCTGGCCCCTGTCAAAACGCAATATTTCAGCTGGGGATATTGCTACATTAGCTACTCTTGCGTTAGTACAGCAATCTGTAATTTTTTTTTGTTTTGTTTAGCCGGCTGTGTTGAAAGAAAAATAAACAAATGCCAGCCATAGACCATTCGAATCTTGGCCTGTTTAGCTGGAACCAGCCAATATTCGAACCATGTATGAGCAGGCTTAATGTACCAAGTTGATCGTTCAATCAACTGCCATGTTTTTGGAGAAGGCTTGATGTATAGCATATTGGTCAGTCACTGCCTAAGCCTATGGTGTCATGGCCAAACTGACAAATTGGTACTGTGGCAGAAAAATTGGATTTCTGTACTTGCTGTAAAATCGTTTTCTTGGGGCCCATTGAGGGACACAGTAAAGTCTTTCACCTTTGGGTTTCACAGCTGCCCACAGGAGGACTGGATATTGGCAAAACAAAAAACTGGGCCAGCCCAGGATAGTTCCGCCAGCATGCCTCAATTTTACAGCAAAACAGCATTGAGAACATGATCATAAACACAGAGGGGTGGGACCCGTGTCCTTTAATGGGTTTTACAGTGAGTACAAAAATCTCTCACCTTCAAGACAAAGTAGTCCAACTGCGGGGTGGGCAACACAGCTACACCCACATAGGAGCAGAAGGGTGGATTAAAAACTATTATGCCGCGTACACACGACCGTTTTTCATGACGTGAAAAATGCAATTTTTTAAAATAGTCAGTCATTAAAAACGATCGTGTGTGGGCTCCAGAGCATTTTTCTCAACGTGAAAAATGGCCATTAAAAATTTAGAACATGCTCGTCGTGAAAAACGGTCGTGTGTAGGCTTTAACGATGTGAAAAAATAGGATTTTTTTACTCACCGTAAAATCCATTTCTCTTCTGTTCATAGACGGACACAGCCTTCTTTGACCTTAGGGTTATGCTTCTTCCTACCAGGAAACTCTCCTGGTAGGAAGAAGCATAACCCTAAGGTCAAAGAAGGCTGTGTCCGTCTATTAACAGAAGAGAAAAACATGCATGCTCAGAAGCAAGTTATGAGACGGAAGTACTTGTTCTGGTAAAAGTAGCATTTGTAATGGAGATAGCACATTTGTCGCGCTGTAACAGACTTAAAAGCATGAAGACTGAAAAGCGCGAATCATCTCTCAAACTTTTATTAAAATAAGCAAAAGCATCCCAAAGGGTGGCGCTAAAGATAGTGCCGTCGTAAGTGTTGTACGTCACCGCGCTTTGCTCGAGCATTTTTTTTTCACGATCGTGTGTATGCAAGTCAGGCTTGACAAGAATCACGTCGAAAAAAAACGCGGCTTTAGAAATCTATCCCAAGTAGTACGTACTTCTCTTTCTTTTGCTCTGAAGCCAGGAGGAAGGTTAAATAACTGACATTTCGAGGTATGGGTGAGCATTGATCCAGCAGTATCACTAGGGGAGGAAAGACAACCGGTCAATAGCAAGCATTGTATAAGCTCTGTCAAGTAGGCTTGGGTTTAACATGGGGGCTTTCCCCAATTGAATTGGCTAAACAAAGCAGTTTTAAGCGACCTGCATGGGCAATCAAATGGGTTTGCTGGGACTGTTGCTGTTTTACATTGCTTTTCTCCAAGTGCCACAAAGTGCTCCTACTGGGATGCTTCCAAAACACGAGTAAGGGGTTCATTTAAAAAAAATAAAAAATGTGCTGGTTGAATATTCACTAGCATTTGACCAGCCATAACACAACATTATGGCCACTAGATGGGGGTGACAATTATGGCCAATAATTATATATAAAAAAAAATACAGGCTGGGTAAATGCTTGTTACATAGTAGGTGAGGTCTAACCTATTATATGTCAGTATTACCTTGTATATCCCTGTATGTTGTGGTTATCTAATAGTTGCTTGAAAATATCGATGCCCTCCCGCTGAAACCACTGCCTGTGGAAGGGAATTCCACATCCTTGCCGCTCTTACAGTAAAGAACCCTCTACGCAGTTTAATGTTAAACCTCTTTTCTTCTTATTTTAATGAGTGGCCACGTGTCTTGTTACTCCCTTCCGCGAAAAAGTTTTATCACTATTGTGGGGTCACCAGTACGGTATTTGTAAATTGAAATCATATCCCCTCTCAAGCATCTCTTCTCCAGAGAGAATACGTTCAGTGCTCGTAACCTTTCTTCATAACTAATATCCTCCATACCCTTCATTAGCTTTGTTACCCTTCTTTGTACTCTCTCCATTTCCAGTACATCCTTCCTGAGCACTGGTGCCCAGAACTGGACAGCATACTCTAGGTGCAGCCGGACCAGAGTCTTGTAGAGCGGGAGAATTAATATTGTGATTTGTCCACCTAATTTTTCATGAATAGACCCCCAAATGTTTCAGAAAAAACGTAATGAATAAATAAATAAAAAACAAGGAAACGAGGTCATTCCTTTAACTGATTTATTAGCTCACATTAGCCCTCAAATACCAAAATTATAAATCAGAGATTTGTGGAAATAAAAGAGAGAAAAAAAAAAAAAGGACTATGGAAACAGAGGTGTAAAATGATAACGACAAAAGCCTATCAAGGCAATTCTAAAACTTGGCACTATTAATAAGGATTCAATTGCTGTGCACGATCCAAACAATAATTTGCAAGAAATGACATTAGCACTTGCCTAGGTTCTTGATGCACAACAGGAAATTATTACATGTCATCACAATAATACACATTCATATGATTCATTTGCAAATGTATTACTGTTTGTATTGTTAGTCATTGTTTCTCTTGGGTTCCAGAGCCAGAGCAATACACATAAGCAGAGGGTTTTGCATTCTCCCATACAAACTGTAATAATAAATATTTGGGGGATACAGGGAGATGCTCAGCTCTGCATAGCTAATGCCCAAGTATTTTTTTATTTTTTTTTAAAGGGAAAACGATACAAACATTTGTGGCCAAAAGCACCCTTTACCAGGGAGAACCCTTGTCACTAGTATGCCATGGTGGTTGATGTCTGACTTCTTCATGCAAGCTCTGGAAAAAAATATTCAGTTTTTACATGAATAAAAATACCACCCTGGAATCAGTAGACAGCGGTGACGCCAAGCATTGGCATACAGGTTTAGGTTTTCCTGTGCAAAAGGGGCCACACAGTGCCAACAGACCACTCCAAAGTAAACAACACACAAGACATGTAATCCTGCAATTAATACGTTTGTGACAAGTTCTCTTTAGTTATGCCGTAAAGAACAATGGTGCTTGTTAACTCTAATATCCAATGACACACAAGCCTTAAATCATAAAAAGTTAAATTTCCAATTATTTGCCACCAGTTACATCTAGCAATGCTCGTTATGCTGGCCATACACGATACAAAAAATTGTTAAAAGTCCAGCCTGATCTTTTTAGGCTGGGCTTCTCCGAAGGGTCACAGGAGTGCAATTCGTTTTTGCACTAATGTGACCCGTTTTCAGTCCGCTCTCCGCTGACTTCACTGCAATCAGTCCAGGCAGCGCGTCATCCCGACTTAGGAAGGCTGGATCCATCAGCTGCCTGGACTGATGGCAGTCTCAGCCTCTCAGCGAGCTGCTGAGACAGCCGCTCCCTGCCCCTCTACAGCTCAGCACTCCAATGAGCATGGAGGAAGAGCGCAGGAGAGATGCTGTCCGACAGTTGGCAGTTCTCCGCTCGGGGTGTTGAGAGAACCGAGCCATCTGCAATCTTCGGTGGCTCGGGTCTCAGTGCAGAAATGCCGGGAACAGCTGCAGCATCGGTCTGATGCTGCATCCATCTAGGCAAGTATGAATATCCCCAAAAAAATAAAAAAATATTCAACTTATCTTTCATTCAGCAGAATTTTTGAACCTGTCCCTTCCATTTTCTATTTGTGCCCATGAACCGGAAGAAAAACGACCAACCGGTCCAATTGACAGATTTTCAAATGATTTTTCGGCTAGTGTGTGGCCATCATAACTCTCATACATGCAAAAATGTAAGTTCTCAAGAGATTTTAAAGGCAATGTAAACCATAATCAACAAAAGTATAAATAAAAACAGAAGACTTTACTACAAAATTGTATGTAAAATGCAAACAATCGACTATTAGTCAAAAAATTACATATTTGCTGTTACATGACAAATATACATGATACTCCTATTAGGTGTCATAGCTGGGGAGCTTATGGAAAGCATATCTGGAGTATAACATGTTAATTTAAAAAAAACAAAAAGAAGTATATACTTTTTTTGATTATTATTCACAGTGCCTTTAAAATCCCATGGGAACTTACCGTACATTGTGCATGCATTTTTTGGTTTAGGGATGGTGGCAATTAAAAAACAAATACAAAAAAAACTTGCAATGTTCTTAGATTTACTCTTATACAGGACAGGTAGGTTCTGCAATAATTGCCCTATAAAGTAAGTTACAATGGCACATACCAAAAAAATTGTTTTCCCAGTGCCCGACAACATTCCCTGTGATTTCTTTGGGTATGTACATTGATCCTGGGTCAGGATCTAAAACACTGCTAAATTTAGCTTTGTGGAAACTCACAGGACTGCTGCTGTCAGGTACTGTAAAGCCATTATCTGCAATTTTTGCTGTAATAAGGTTTCAAGACTCCGAAAATAAATGAAAAGACAGCTATGTATCTCATGCACACACAAACAACCCAACAAAAACAAAGTAATCTTTTATTTGCATCACTCACACATAACTGGAAGATGATTTTTGAGTTTTTTCTTTTTGTGGGATTTTTTTTTTCTTCCTTTTCTACTTTGCCAACTCCCCACAACACACATTCAATCACTTGCACACCATAACGTCACACCTACCTAACATCACGGCAGACTTCAAATGGATTTTATGTGAAATAAGATGACTTTTTTTTTCCATACTTATCAGTGGCACTATAAAATATCTTAAAAGAAGATCTGCATAGTAAGTGTATGAGAAATTAACTTAAAACAAACAAATCAAATAAAAAAACCTAAGTGCCACTTTAAATAAAATTTGGGACCAAAGCTTACAACTGAAGCATAATTGGGCCCATTTTGAAGGCTGACTTTTTACAGTTCTGAACACAATTCTTGTGTCTGTGGGATACTAGCATATAACTTTATTGCCTAATAGATGCAGTAACACAATGCCAATACAAATGAACACACAAAAATATGATAGCGATGAGAAGGACATTCAAGTTATTCCCACATACTGTAAAGTCAGTATTGAAATGCCTATTTTTGCTGTAAGAGACCCATATAATCAAACAGCATATCTAGGTAGGACATCACCATAAAGATACTTGTAAGAGTTTAGGTCATGGCAAAGTGTGAAGAGCAATAAAGTGGTGCAACCCATAATAACCAAATCAGATTACTAGATGGATGAAAGCAGATTTCCAAGGTTACTGTGGTTGGTTTAATTAATACCACAAAAGAGTGGTCATTGGGAGAAAAGGAGAACTAACTCCTTTTCTCCCAATGACCACTAAAAGGAGAACTAACTAGTTCTCCTACAGCGAAGGGCCATTATCCTCACCGTGAGACACATCCAGTTACTTTGCATGGTCAAGGATCCATAAATATATATCAGAAGATTTCTAGGTAAACTCCATGCAGATGGCTAGCTGGCAAACCATCTTCGTTCCTGTAACTTCTTGTTCTTATAAAACATCTAACTGGTGCTCCTAAAGAGCAGGGTTGCTCAATGGATGTAGCCAGACCTCCATTGTTTAGGATACAACATTGATCAATACATTATGCCATGAAATAAAGCACTCAAGGGGAAACTATAGTCTTTTTACAAATGTAAATAATCCTATCAATGGGTATTAATGATTTGAAAACCTTATATAATTTGTAATTCTGTACATAAAAGTGCAGACACATTGTTGGTTACATATGTAGACTCTCCTTTCTGATACTACACTATGAAGCCCTGTACACACAGCCTGGAATCCCGTCTGGAAAAAAAAAAAAACGTTGGTTTTCCCGACGGGATTCCTGGCAAGCTTGCCGTGCATACAGACGGCCATTCAAAAGAACCGCCGTTCTTTTGAATGGCAAGAACGCAGTGACGTCATCAACTACAACGAGACGGCGCTCGTCACATTCGATGCCGTCGCCAACATCTTGCTACACCCCACACTAAACTTGTATGCTACCGCGCATGCGTCAAACTCTTATCGAGCACGGTTTCTCGGCAGGAAACACTCTGCTGGGAATCCCGATGGGAAAATAGAAAGCAGGTTCTCCATTTTTCCCGGGCAGTTTTCCTGTCGGGAAAACTGCTAGGGAGCATACACACGGCCGGGATTCCTGGCCAAATGCTCTCCTGGCAGTTTTCCTGACGGGAAAACCGGTCGTGTGTACAAGGCTTGACTGCTTTACTGTCCTCTCAGTCAGTGCAAGTTTATGTGCTAGATTTGTGCCCTTAAAAAAAAAAATATATAATTATAATGTACACTGTATCCATATGTAATATATTGTAGCTTATCAGTCCCTTAAAAGTGGTGGCTACATACATTTTCTTTTAGGCACTTTTTTCCTTCATTTTCACATAAGAAATGCTGAAAACACAACACTTCCTCTTGCTTCGTGACTACACTCACTTCTTCATGGTATTCGTGGAGGAAGCCATGGTTGTCATGCAGTATGGGCTTTCAAACTGCCTACCTTTGTTCATTCCAATTACATGGTGGATTGCGGAGATTAGTAGTTTACAAAAGGAGATATGACATTGTTTCTGCTTGCAGGCAGGCTCACAGGAAGTGACAAGGACACCACATTTCTAGCAAGTTCTACATGTATTTTCTGTACTTGCTGTCAATGTTTTCGCCTGAAAAAAAGAAAAAATTCAAGTAGCCACCACATCTAAGGACTGGTAAATTGCAATAGATCAATTTTTTTTATTTTGGGTTTGGGTACACTTTAACGGTTCCTAAACATTCCCAGGTACACAAATGATCCATAGTAGAATCATTCACAAGTCAAGAAATTACTTTTGGGTAATGTTAAAAAAACGATAGAGCAAAATGTATACTTTGTAAAAAAAAATGACTATAGCTTCCCCTTCTCCGAACAACATTTTCATTGAAATTTCAGGATGCAAAGCCCCAGCCATGCCACTCACATTACCAACAACAGTAAGAGAATATTGAAAAAGAACCAACTGAAAAGGGCAGGCATTGTTTTCCTCCCTCTACAAATTGACTCCATTAGTGGTCTTTCATGGTATTTTAAACCACAACAATGGGAATCTTATATGGAAGTTGACAAACTGTCTGAAATTTTTAACAAGCTTTGTAACATTTTCAAGCCTTTTGACCGATTGACTTCAAATAAATTCTTCAATTAAAAGATACACATTTGTTAGTGTCACATTCGGATAAATCAGGATGATATCAAAATAATATTATTCCACATTAGTGTCCTCAGCTTAACAGAGCCTTGTATTAAAGGTTATCAAGATTAATTTGATGAGGAGTAATTCTAGTGCAACAAAAACACAATTAGTGCCAAAGGGAAGAAAATTATATCTACTTATTGGGTATTTTTTTTTTAAATAATTTAACAATTTCTAGAATCTCTTCTCTAATGAGAAGTGTAAATAAAAATGTAAAAAGGCTCCATTCGTTCTATAAAAATGTAAAATTGTCCATTTAAGATTTGTACATGACACAGAGGCAAATAACACAATAGATTCCTTCATGCTGTGCCCATGAAGGAAAGACTGAGAAATGTAGAAAAATATTAGTTTTTTTTTTTTTGGCAACATAACACTGAAAATTACACCATTTAAAATGAAATACAAGGATGTTGGACATTGGAGTGACAAAGACGACAGATGAAGGAGCCATTTGGGCTGTTGCTTTGTGCGGTCAGTAAGAATAAAATAGAGAGATAAGGCAACTCTGCGCTGGATCTTGCTGGGCATCAGACACCTGGAGTTGCTGAAAATCTCTCTGTGTTGCTTATAAAGAAACATCCCAATATGGGAGGTAATGTGCTTCTTATTTGTTCATTTGGCACTCTTCTGCATGCCGTTCAATGTGTTCTATTGCGCCCTGTGGAAAAAGAAAACAGCATTCTTATACTGTAAACAGACCAGTCCAAAATAATTGAACAAATAACCCAACAGATTTAATTGTCAAAAAAACAGTGAGGACTGCGTTTACAAATCTGTGTATTTTAGTCTTAAAGTGATATTAACCACTAGCCGACCAGCCACCGTCATACGGCGGCAGGTCGGCTCTCCTGGGCGAGAGCCCGTAGCTATACGTCCGCTCTTCGAGCGGCCACTAGGGGGCGCGTGCGCGCGCCCCCGACTCCCGTGCTTGTGTCCGGCGGGCGCGATCGCCGCCGGGCACCCGCGATTGCTCGTTACAGAGCGGGGACCGGGAGCTGTGTGTGTAAACACACAGCTCTCGGTCCTGTCAGCGGGGGAAATGCTGATCTTCTGTTCATACAATGTATGAACCGAGGATCAGTGTTTCCCCTAGTGAGGCCACCCCCCCCCACAGTAAGAACTCACCCAGGGAACATACTTAACCCCTTCCCCGCCCCCTGGTGTTAACCCCTTCACTGCCAGTGGCATTTTTATAGTAATCCAATGCATTTTTATAGCACTGATCGCTAAAAAAATGCCAATGGTCCCAAAAATGTGTCAAAAGTGTCCGAAGTGTCCGCCATAATGTCGCAGTAACGAAAAAAAAACGCTATAACTTTTGCGCAAACCAATCAATAAACGCTTATTGCGATTTTTTTTACGAAAAATATGTAGAAGAATACGTATCGGCCTAAACTAAGGAAAAAAAATGTTTTTTTATATATTTTTGGGGGATATTTATTACAGCAAAAAGTAAAAAATATTTTTTTCAAAATTGTCGCTCTATTTTTGTTTATAGCGCAAAAAATAAAAACCGCAGAGGTGATCAAATACCACTAAAAGAAAGCTCTATTTGTGGGAAAAAAGGACGCCAATTTTGTTTGGGAGCCACGTCGCACGACCGCGCAATTGTCAGTTAAAGCGTCGCAGTCCCGAATCGCAAAAAGTGCTCTGGTCTTTGACCAGCAATATGGTCCGGGGGTTAAGTAGTTAAAGGCTTTCTTTAAAGAAAAAAAAAAAAAGACATGTCATACTCACTTGCGCTGTGTAATGGTTTTGCACATCCCTCGTCGGTGCTCCTGGCCCCTCCCTCCTTCCAAGTGCCCCCAGAGCAAGCGTCTTGCCATTGGGGCACCCAAGCAGGCTTGTTCCTGAGCCACAGCTCTGCGTGTTTGTTCACACACAGAGCCGTTGCTTGGCCCCCACTCCCCTCACTGGCTGTGTTTGACAGCAACGGAAGCCATTGCCTGGCTTTGCTGTTGGAGAAATCAGCTGCATTTGAGCCTTTTCCACTAGCTAGAGGGCGAGCCCCCTTCCACAATGCTGACAGTACACCTCATACAAAAGTAGAGCACAAAAAAATGTTTATGGCACTTCCATAAAGTTATTTAAATTTCTTAATTTTACAAAAAAGTGAAACAAAAAATTACAACTTCAAAAAAAAAAAAACACAATACTGGCTACTTTTTGAAAAGGGGTCATTTGGGGGATATTTGTACTTTCCGGTCTGAAGAAATGTGGAGTGATCAATTTTCCAATACATATATACCATAGTTTGTGAACTCTAACTTTCCTACAGACTAAATAATATACACGGATTTGTTTGTTTTTTTTTCACCAAAGAAATGAAGCAGAATACACGTTGGCCTAAATTTATGAAGAAAGATTATTCATTTGCAAAATGTTAGAACAGAAACTAAGAAAAACAATTTTTCCAAATGTTTTTTTTCTCCCCTATTTAGCAAAAAATTATATGGAAAAAAAAAACACTTAGGCCCTGTACACACGATCAGTCTAAATGGATGAGAACGGACTGAAGTTCAGTTTCATCGGTCCAAACCGACTGTGTGTGGGCCCCATCAGTCAGTTATACTTCGGTCCAGAAATGTAGAACTTGCTTTAAAATTGAACTGATGGACCGGTAACCGATAGGTCAAAACCACCGGTTAGTATGCAAAAGCATCGGTTCAAAACCTGCGCATGCTCAGAATCAAGTCGACGCATGCTTGGAAGCATTGAACTTCGTTTTTTTTCAGCACGTCTTCAGTCCGTTCTCATCCGTTTGGACTGATCGTGTGTACAGGGCTTCAAGGACCCCTTCACGCAGATATTCGTAGGCAGAATGACACGACTGGGCACAAGCACGTACCTGTACATCCTCTTTAAGTGCCCAGCCGTGGGGTCGCAAGCGCGCTGCCGGAGGCGCGCTCGCGACCCAGTCCGAAGCTCCGTGATCGCGCCCCGCGATTGGTCACTGTAGCTGAAGAACGGGGAGAGGTGTGTGTAAACACACCCTCCCTGTTCTTCATTGTGGCAATGTCAGTGATCGTCTGTTCCCTGATATAGGGAAAGACGATCACTGACGTCACACGTCCAGCCCCGCCCCCCTACAGTTAGAAACACATATGAGGTCACACTTAACCCCTACAGTGCCTCCTAGTGGTTAACTCCTAAACTGCAATTGTCATTTTCACAGTAAACAATGCATTTTTATAGAACTTTTCGCTGATTGCCGCCATTAGTAGTAAAAAAAAGAATTATTAATAAAAATGCAATAAAACTATCCCCTAGGTTTGTAAACGCTATCAATTTTGCGCAAACCAATCGATAAACCCTTATTTTTTTTACCAAAAATAGGTAGAAGAATACGTATCGGCCTAAACTTTTTATATATATATATATATATATATATATATATATATATATATATATATATATATATATATATATATATATATATATATATATATATATATATATATATATATATATATATATTTTTGGGGAATATTTATTATAGCAAAAAGTAAAAAATATAGAATTTTTTTCAAAATTGTCGCTCTATTTTTTTTTATAGCGCAAAAAATAAAAAACCGCAGAGGTGATCAAATACCACCAAAAGAAAGCTCTATTTGTGAGGAAAAAAGGACGCCAATTTTGTTTGGGAGCCACGTCGCAGTAACAGTATACACCAGTGATGGCGAACCTTGACACCCCAGATGTTTTGAAGCTACATTTCCCACGATGTTCAAGTACACTGCAGAATGGATGAGCATCATGGGGAAATGTAGTTCCAAAACATCTGGGGTGCCAAGGTTCCCCATCACTGGTATACACCTACTTGTAACCCAATACACACATATGGTTTATTTAAAGCAAACACACTATTATTAAAAATTAGACTATCCAAGCTAAAGCGTTAATGTAAAATACCTGCTTGGATCCTCGCCGAGCTGTGAAGAAACCGTCACAATTCTTCCATCTGCATTTTAAGGTTTGGAAGTTGGGGTTTGTGTGATCGTTCAGCAGGTGTTGCTTCAGATGGTCGACAACACCAAAGACAAGTGAGCATCCATGCCACTGTGCAGAAGTACATAAAACAAGTTCAGTGTTGGCATTGTTTTATATAGTCAATTCTGAATGTACTCTACTACAGAAATGCCACATCACAACTTAACGAGAAGCAATGTGCTTGGGAGGCACTGGATCCAAAGTGGGTTTACATGGCGGGGTGGAGAGGAATATATATGAGGTGGAGTTCAGTATAATAGGTTAGGTTGCTGTCATACATGAAGTGGCATCTGGGAGGTGCTTTTGACAAAAATCCCCCAACAATTTAAAAGAGAAGGAGTGCCACACCATTGATTAAAGCCAGGATATTTTTTTTATTTTCAGTATATGTTAAGTAACCGAAAGGAGTTTATAAGGTTTTACCAGGGGTCAATAAACCAGTGAAAAATGAAGCTGGAGTTGAGACAAGAAGATCGAATGTTTAAAAATTTCAGTAGTAGAATCAACTTGAATCTTTTGCCACCACTTGCTTTCTCATGAATATTCATGCTCTGTGTTCAATATACTGTAAATGGCGCTCCAAATGCAGAACGCAGAGATTTTGTGGGCACCAAATCACACGGTACCGTAGTAGCATGCGGTTTTGCATGACCCCTTTTTAAAAGTAGTGCATCCACTACTTTTTCAGTACTCTGGCGTAATATGCAGCCAGATCTATCCGCGGATCAATCCCAGCGGATAGATCCGGTCGTGTGATAGACGCAGTGTTTGGTCTATCACATGAGCTAGTCTAGGAGGAGGGCGGGGGGGCTTTGTAATGATGGTGGGAGGCTGGAATGGTGAGGGGGGCTTGTAATGATGGTGGGGGGCTGCAATAGTGAGGGGGGGGCTTGTAATGATGGTGGGGGGGCTGCAATGGTGAGGGGGGCTTATAATAATGGTAAGGGGGGCTTGCAATGATGGGGGGAGGCTTGCAATGATGGTGAGGGGGGCTGCAATGAGAGCATGGTAAGGCTGCAATGATGGGCACGGGTTGGGGGACTTTCATTTTTTTTGGCGGGGGGCGGGAGTGAAGGATCCGGCCCTCCAACGGTCTGAGGGACAGTAAACTGGCCCCCTGTTTAAAAAGTTTGAGGACCCCTGCTTTAAGGGCACCTTGGAGCAAAATATATTGAAGTAAAGATTTGGAACTAAATATTCACTCAAGTCATGGGGACAGGCACTTTAATGGAGAATTGCAGCCAAAGCTCATCTGGTTGTAATTCTCCTGCAGTTCATACTGCAGTCCTGTGACCTGTTTTAATCAGACAGTCAGTGGGGCAGAGCACAGGGCCAGTGACTGACAGTTACCAACTCTCTGCTCACAGAGCTCTGAGCAATCAGTGGTGTTTGATCGCTCAGTTCTCCCGCACAGGAGACGACAGGGGATAGATTCAGCATTGCATCAAAGCTGCATCCACTAAGGTATCTATAATTTTTATTTTTTTTAACTCAAACCCATATTTCTCTTTAAAGATTGCAGTAGTCACTTTATGAGACAGTTTTTGCACTTGAGGCTGATATGTATTATTTCATCCTTATGGTTAACACATTTCAAAACTGCACATTTTCATTCATCAATGTATTACTTTTTATGGCGCTGTTGCACATTGTTTATTACCAATTAGCACCTTGATATTTTGCACTATTTGGTGTGGCTAGCCATACACCAGCAATTCAAAACACTTTGTGGCATTTTTCTTGGCATGATTTAATACACAGGTATTTTAATGTGTAAGTATTTTTGGGCTAGCACTGGTCGTCTTCTTTTAATCACATATAGTCGCATGTAGAGGGGATACATGTTTGGAGCAGCAGCTGGGTTTATTTAATTTTTCAGCTGATACTCTTTAGAGTGTGGGTTTCTTTTTACATCATACAGGAACAAGAGACTGCTGCCCAGTACTGTTGATTTTAACAGCAACTCTGTGCCTGCCAATTTTGTTTTTAGTGTAAAGGTGTAAAAAATGATCACAAATAAATCCACAGGTGAGCGATACAAGAAATTCTAATATCCTAAAGAAGCTTTTTTGAGCAACGTGTACTGTACAGAATTATGGGCAAATAAATCAGCTGCAGAAAAGAATGATCTCAGGAATGTTTAATCCAATGTTCTTACCCAGCAACGATAATTTTGCATAAGGTTCAGACGCACAGCTTTGACACTACCATCATAACAGCCAGTGTAGATCTACAAGACATGGAGCAAACATATTTATGCACACTTATATTTCAGAATATTAATAGAAGATCTAATCATCATCACATAGGAGAAAAAGTAGGCAATGAGGTTGAAAGCCACTTCCAAGTAAATGTGACATATTTAGGAAGAAGTTAAAGCAGGGTTTGACAAATTTGCATGGAATCTAGGAGCCAGCTAAAAAAGTTATGAGCCAGAAAACGTGCCCCGTCCCGCCGAGCTTGCGCGCAGAAGCGAACACATACGTGAGCAGCGCCCACATATGTAAACGGTATTCAAACCACACATGTGAGGTATCGCCACATTTGGTAGAGCGAGAGCAATAATTCCAGCCCTAGGCCTCCTCTGTAACTCAAAACATGCAACCTGTAGAATTTTTTAAACGTCGCCTATGGAGATTTTAAAGGGTAAAAGTTTGTCACCATTCCACGAGCGGACGCAATTTTGAAGCGTGACATGTTGGGTATCAATTTACTTGGCATAAAATTATCTTTCACAATATAAAAAAAAATTGGGCTAACTTTACTGTTGTCTTATTTAATTAAAACATGTATTTTTCCCCCCCAAAAAAAGTGCGCTTGTACGATCGCTGCGCAAATGCGGTGTGACAGAAAGTATTGCAACGACCGCCATTTTATTCTCTAGGGTGTTAAAATAAAAAATATATATAATGTTTGGGGGCTCCAATGAGAGGGAAGGATATGGCAGTGAAACCACTGGGGAAGCTCCATTAGAATTGTTGGATTGCTGGTTTACTTGTCATGCCAACGGCCACCACAAGATGGCGCCAGATCACAGAAGGAAGCTTAGGCCTGCAGAAGGCCGCGGCCTCAATTACCGGCCAGCGGGGGGAGGTGGGGGCGCACGGAGACACAGGATGGGGTATCCCGTGTCTCCGTGCGCCCCCACCTCCCCCGCCGCGCGATCACGTCGGGGCGCCCCGGACGATAATTGAGGCCGTGGCTTTGCGGCCTTTTGCAGGCCTAAGCTTCCCCGGGCGCCAGGTCGCTAATTTTAGTCGCAATTGCGTCCGGGCACCCGGATTTTGTCGAGCCCAGTGTTAAAGCAATACATATGAACCAGGAATCCCCATTTTATGACAAGTTTGCTAGAAGTATAGTGTACAGCAGTATTCAGAGTCAATACCGTATATACTCGAGTATAAGCAAAGTTTTTCAGCACATATTTTGGTGCTGAAAACGCCCCCCTCGACTTATACTCGAGTCACCTTTCTGCGTCTGATCTCCTAGATTTTGGGGACCCGGTGGCCGGTCATAGGTCCCCTGGTCCCCAAACTTGGCACATATGTAGCCCCACTCTTTGTTGTTCCGGGGACCTGCGGCCAGGGAGCACTGATTTTTCAAAGCCGGGCACCCCTTCCATAGACTCCCATGTTAGTCATTTCTCCGGTGACTTTGGGGACCCGATACCGGCCGGTCGTAGCCCCATTTCTCCTCTACAAGTGTGCAAAGGTTGTTGTCTGGGGGACCTACGGCTGGGGAGCACCGATTTTTCAAAGCTGGCACTCCTTCCATAGACTCCCATGTTAAACATCAGTCTAGTCATGGACACAATGAGGCATGGGCACAGTGAGGCACACAGATGGACACCCTAAGCTTATACTCGAGTCAATAAGTTTTCCCAGTTTTTTGTGATAAAATTAGGTGCCTCGGCTTATAGTTGGGTCGGCTTATACTCGAGTATATACGGTAAGTCAACAAGGATTAAGTCAGATGGGTTAAAATCATTCAGCACCACATAACATCTTTGTACATCAAATTCCTCGCAAACCAATATTTTACTGTGATTATAAGGCTTCATGCACATGGATTTCTGAAGGCTATAATGTAAAAAGCTTGTGCTTTCCTACACCTGGGGAAATACACTGCATGTGCATGCAAACACTGACGCAGAAGTCATCAGCGTTTACATGAGAGGCCGGATGCAACAATTTCACTTGTATGGGCAGCAGTACACCACACATGCGCTCCCTGGGTGCAGGAAAGTGCCAGGGATTTTACGCTATATACTCTGCAGCCTCTAGACATCTGTGTGCAGGAGGCCTAAAGCCATTTGGGCCAAGCATAACAGCACAGGAAGTAAAGTGGTGTTGGTACAAAAAGGAGGGGCTTAAAAAACGCTTTTAAAAACACCACAAAAATATCCATACATTTAAAAATACTGCATTATGTATTATTGCACTGATGAACCTGTGATATTAACAGAAATTTCAAAACCTGGCCATTACTGCTGTTATATATTAAATATTCTTTTGTCCAAAATAAAAGTAAACACGTGCAACTTTTTTGTATACCAAGGGTTATAGAATAAAAAAAAAAAAAAAGTTTAGACCGATCTTGTGAAATGTTGTCTGGTCGCTTTAGTTGCTTTCACTGATCTTGTGAAATAACCAAACAAGATGCAGAACTATATACAACTTACCATGCTTTTGTAAATTGACATGCACATGATCATGTCTGAATATCCTGCGTAAACTTGTAACCGGTCATGTGACTAACAAAAAGAGAAAAAAAAATTACTTGTGTTAAATATAAGATTTTGAACTGAACAATATTTGGCTCTATAATGTGCACATGAAATCCAGCAGTAAATTTAACATAAAATAGGTGACACATAAAATCAAAAAAAGAACAATTGTTATTCATCTACAGCATGGGTGTCGAACTCAATTTCCCGAAAGAGTCCTGTGCATTTTCAGAGCACTGCGGTGCGAGTCAGATGCAAAGTCCAAGCTCAATGCCTTCTATGGGAACGCTTCTGCGCACGTCATCAGATTTGAAATCGAATCGAGAGAAGAAAAAACAAAACATACCTTAGAACAAAACGTGTGTCAGGCAAAGTATGGCGATGATGTCGTCACGCCCGAGTGGAGCATTGGCGGTGCGATCTGAAATGCTCTTATTGTCCTCCATTTGTAAATGATTTTACTTGGTTTTAGAATAAATCGATTTTTACAGTAATTCACTCTGGGATTTATCTTTTCCTTAGTATGTACCCCATTGATGGTGAGAGTGGATCTAGTTAATAATTAGGAGATCATCTTGTGGCAAACTACCTCTATGAGAGTGATCTGAGGCACTGGATTGAGAGGCTAATGAGATTGAAGCCATCCATAATTTAAACACAGTTTTAGACCTCTTTAATGTAAGGTCTAACCATCTGGTAAGTGGCCTATTTTTCTCACATGGTGGCTGGTGCACTTTGGATTTATCAAGAATGTTTCTTCATTGTGGAGGTTTAATCAGTTAACACTTGGACTTTATTTATTAGTTTATTGATTTAACCTTTTTATGTGACAGAGCAATGCTTATCTTTTAGGATGAGGGTTTTTTTGTCATCTTCATACAAAGCTTTGTTTCACAAAAAGAAATGTAACACATGGCTAAGGATTCCCAGAATATTGGTTTACTGATAACACAGGCCAGCAGATTCTTTATGCTTTGAGGTATGATTGATTTGCCTGAACTCCAAGAATATGCTTTTTAAATTAGGGATAAGTTGCTGTGTCCAGGACCACCATCAGGGGGGTACAGGCATTACACCTGTATAGGACCCGGCCTTTAGAAACTTGCGTCAGGGACACCAACCCCCCCCCCCCCCCCGGGTTTTATTTAAATTTTTCATCTGGAACTCGCGGCAGGAGATAGAAGAGATGACACTTTAGTTACACAACCGCCGCCAACTTACCTTGCGGCAGGAGAGAGAATGGCGCACCCCCCCCCCCCGTTCTCTGCTGCAGGGGGGCCCTGCCTAAAGCTGTGTAAGGGGCCCCAAAATGTGTAATAGCTGCCCTGGCTGTTGTGTGTATATTTTGGCTCAGGTTGTGGGTTTTTGTATCAATAAGTAATCCAAGAGCCAGGAAAATGTGAAAATGGACAAAAAGCTCCATTTGCAGGCTCAAAATGAGACTGCAAAATATAATAAGCAATATTTCATTTTTATTATGCCAAAAAAAAAAAATATATTTTAGTCATGAACGTAATAAACAAAGCAGTTGTATACAAAAACACTGTACATTATTTTTTGGTTATGAAGTTTTGATTATACAAGTCATTGCTTTTGCAGTCTGAGTCAAAGCAAGCAATATCTTACCTGCAGTTCATAGACACGAACAAATTTATCCAAGCAAGCCGTCACCATAACCTGCCCCAAGATGTTAACTACTGTAACAGCATGATTGTGACCTTTGTAAATGCGTACCAGCTCCCCAGTCTACAAGAAAAACAAAATGATGATTAAGTAAACAGCTACTTCAGATAAAAAAAAAAAGCCAAACATCGTCATGTGCAAAGAAATGGGACAGTTAGATGTCGCCAAGGGAATCAGCGTGCATCCACCCCTCAGACTGCGCCAATTCCACAGCTATGTTCAACACACAAACTATACATGAAAAGGCAGTCTACAAGTGCAAATGCAGAAACAGGAGGTTTATTTAAGAAGACTCTTACAGCATTGAGAACAGCTTGACAGCAACATCTCATGCATGGAAAACATAAAAATGACTTGCCATACTTACATGGATGTTGTGGGCATGGACAGACTGGTCACTTGATCCACTGAACACCAGATCATTGACAACCTGTAAGAAATCATATGAAGCTTATGTAGTGCCAGTCAAGAAATACGGGTTCAAAGCGAAACAGTTTCTGGACTGTGCAGGGGAAAAATACAAAGACGGGGATAGAAAGAGATATTGCAAAATAAGCAAAGTGAAATCTGTTGAGACAAGTATGCCACCAACAACAGCTTATATTATTTAGGAGGTCAAAACTATGGTGGACCAGCATGGGATGTGATCAACCTGAAGACTGCCATTGTCAACCTCCTTCTGAAAATACTAGCTGCCTTACTGAAAAAACTGATCTTCCGATTTCAATATATTCTCAGCCATAGATCTAGAAAAAGACAGAAGTCACTCAAAAGAACTGAAGCAAGTAGATCAGAGCATGGAACAAACCACCTGCAAACCCCCCCCCCCCCCCCCCCCCCCGCCATACAAGCCCACCCTTTTTGAAGCCTCCAGCTCTAAACAAGAAAAAAACACCCCATTGGAACCCATGCGCCCTCCATGTACTTTAGGGCCCAGACAATGTACATGCACCCTGTATGGAAGGGCCACCACTGGCGGGGATGATGTCCTTGGGATCATAGGCAGCATTCCTCCTCCAAACACGGCAAGTTGAGTTGATGCCCAAGAGCTTTATTTTGGTCTCATCTGACCACACCACTTTCACCCAGTTCTCCTCTAAATCATTCAGATGTTCATTAGCAAACCTCAGACGGGCCTGTGCATGTGCCTTCTTGAGCAGGTGGGACCTTGTGGGCCCAGCGGGATTTCAGTCATTCACGGCGTAGTGTGTTACCAATTGTTTTCTAGGCTACTATGGATCCAGCTGCCTTGAGATCATTGACAATATTCTCCTGTGTAGTTCTGGGCTGATTCCTCACCATTCTCACGATCATTAAAACTCCTTGAGGTGAGATCTTGCATGGAGCCCCAGACCAAGGGAGATTGACAGTTATTTTGTGTTTCTTCCATTTGTGAATAATCACATCAACTGTTGTCACCCTCTCACCAAGCTGCTTGGCGATGGTCTTGTAGCCCATTCCAGCCTTATGTTGGTCTACAATCCTGTCCCTGACATCCTTGGACAGCTCTTTGGTCTTGGCCATGGTGGAGAGATTGGAATTTGATTGCTTCTGTGGACAGGTGTCTTTTATACAGGTAACAAGCTGAGATTAGGAGCACTCCCTTTAAGAGAGTGCTCCTAATTACAGCTTGTTTCCTGTATAGGAGACACCTGGGAGCCAGAAATCTTGCCAATTGATAGGGGATCAAATACGTATTTCATTCATTAAAATGCAAATCAATTTATAACTTTGAGATGTGTTTTTCTGGTTGCTTTGTTGTTATTCTGTCTCTCACTGTTAAAATAAACCTACCATTAAAATTAAAAGACTGGTCATACCTTTGTCAGTGGGCAAACATCGAAAGTTTGCATATTCTCCCTGTACCTGCATGGGTTTCCTCCGAGTACTCTGGTTTCCTCCCACACGCCAAAGACATGCTGGTAGGTTAATTGGATCCTCTCTAAAATGGCCCTAGTATGTGTACTGTATGTACACATGTCCATACAGTACTTGTAAGGCACTTTACATACACTCGCAGGTATGTCCTTACTCGCGAGTGTATGTAAAGTGAGTGTACGCCTGTATATATGTGAGTTAGAGACCTTAGATTGTAAGCTCCTTGAGGGTAGGTACTGGTGTGAATGTACAATGTATATGTAAATCGCAGCGTAAATTGACGGCGATATACAAGTATCTGAAATAAATAAAACTAATATAAAATTTCCAGTTGGCTAATCTGGTGACTGATAGTTCAAATCACAAGCCAAGTGAATGGTGTGGCTGCATTCCCTCCTTTAAAATATGCGCATCAAACCCAAGACTTTTTGTCCTAAAAATTATGAAAGCAATCAATTATACTTCTAATGCTTTTCTGTGATATGTACTAAAAACATATAAAAAAAAAAAAATCTCACCTTCATGCAGAGGACGGTTTTTGTATGCCCCTCTAGGGTGCGCAGCAAAAGGCCATTACGGGCGTCTCGAACAGTAATGGTGCAATCGTATGACCCAACTAGCAGTAGCCTCCGAGCGCCTTCTTGTGCTGTTGCCAAACAGCTAACTGCCCGGGGCCCATGACACTCAAACATATCAAGCTGGGTGTTGCTCTAACAAAAATAAGAAATGACAAATTTGAAATAAGATAACCGCATACTTTTAAAAATTCTAAGCAACCACTGCCACTACTAGACAAGTAGCTGGCAAACCTCGACCATAATAAAAAAAAAAAAAAACACACACACAGCTTCACGAAACTTCTATTTCAATATTCATATTTTCAGTCTTTGTTCTTGGGAAGCAATTTGTTCACTTATGACAATTGTTTGTAACTCTACCTTTCAGTCATATTTCATGCAAGAAAAAAAAATCTGCTTCCCCCACAGTTCTCAAGTGTTATTGATACATCGCTTGCTCTTTTTCTTTCAGTAAATGTTAGGGGTTGTGTGTGATATAGAAGTGTTCTCTGCAACCAGCTACACAGACAGTCTGGCTGCTAGGAAAGTCCTGCCATGGTCAAGTGTCCGAAATTAATGATTATTTATGGAGCAATATTTTGCTAGGTCTACAGAGTAGATCCAGACCAGAGCAACAAAACCCTCTACTAACCCTACAAAATGAAGAGCCAATTGCGCATAATATTCATTAACACAAAATGTTATTAATTTATACTCACAAGACGAGTTACTATGTCCAGATGATTTTTTTTGAAAAATATACATTTGCCAAAACTCAAGAAAAAAAGAGTGTAGAAGCCTAGAATGGCCTTCGACAAAATCTTAACCCCTTCATGACAACAGTATGCATATATACGGCCCCACTTAACTGGGCTTTTATCCGTGGGTCTGCATATATGCGTATCTGTCTCTCTCCGGGGGCCCCCATACGAACGATCCGTACCCGGAACTCCTGGTTCCAGGTCATCTGATCGCCTCGGACTGCTACCACAGTGATCAGTCACTGAAGCCGGTCCCTGTGTTTCTCTCTCTATGAATGGAGAGGAAAGACACATTGTACTTGCAACTATGTGTAAAAAATAAAAGAAGAAATTAAAATAAAATAATTCTAAAAAATGTAATATAATAAATGAAAAGAAAAAAATTAAGAAAAAAAATACCTAGATCAAGGTTTGATCTAGGTCAGTGCCAGGGTTATTGTTTGGGTCAAGTAAGGGTCAAAGGTCAGGGTCGGTATATTTTGAACAAGATTATTATTTTTATTCTTACCAGTGCGAGTTAGATATCTCCTACTTAAACACACTATCACTACCTATCTATCCATCTATCTAAAAAAAGCAAAATGCACACTGTTTCTGCAACATACACATATGTGGTATCGCTGCCATCATCCTTTGGCGATAGGTTATGGTAGTAACAAGAAATATAGCACCAAATATTTTTTTTATTTTAACTATTTTGGCCCAGATTTCCTTTGCTAATAAAAAAATAAATAAAAGCATTTACCACCAAATGAAAGCCAAATTTGTCCTGAAAAAAAGGTATGCTCCATCTAGATATTATGTACAGTTTTACCAACACATGTCAAAGTTGCAAAATTGTGCTTAGGTATGCACATTTGTTTTACCCTTAGGCGCAAAGGGGTTAAGCAAAAATAAAATAAATATTTTCAATGAATGGAGCTAAAAAAAAAAAAAAAAAAAAAAAAAATCAATCTTCATCGTAAATACATGCAGCTACATTAGGGCCCTTCTTACTGCAATTAATGAGACAATTTATTACAAACAAAGAATCTGTCTCAAAAATCAACACAACAGCTCACATACCTTGATTGAGAAAGTGACCACTGTTCCATTGGCAAGACCTGCATACAGGATTTTCCATCGCACGTGCAGACACAAGACTCGTTGACCAACATAAAAGATATCAATGCACTCCTTGGTCTAAAAGACATGAAGAAGGTAAATTAAGACCAATTCACATATCAAAAACATATTGTACAGGACTTTAGATTATTCTTACCAGATACCATAACACAGTACTCCACTATTTGATAAAGTACCCAACAAACCACAACTTAAGCTTTTTTGTATGCAATGCCAAGCTGCCGCAAACAAGACCAGCAGATAATTGGCATGCATTAAAAAAGAGATTTTTAATACAGCTTACCTGTAAAATCTTTTTCTTGGAGTACATCACGGGACACAGAGCGGCATTCATTACTATATGGGTTATATGGAGTACCTTCAGGTGATGGACACTGGCAATCTCAAACAGGAAATGCCCCTCCCTATATAACCCCCTCCCATAGGAGGAGTACCTCAGTTTTGTAGCAAGCAGTATGCCTCCCAAAATGGTCCTCAAAAGAGGGGTGGGAGCTCTGTGTCCCGTGATGTACTCCAAGAAAAAGATTTTACAGGTAAGCTGTATTAAAAATCTTTTTCTTTATCGTTACATCACGGGACACAGAGCGGCATTCATTACTATATGGGATGTCCCAAAGCAATGCTTACAATGAGGGGAGGGAGAACATCTCCAAGACAAAAGGATTTAATTTAGAGAATACTCAAATCATAATAAATCCAACTTAGTTGAGAAAAATAATCTTAAATTTAACTCAAAAAAGAGGAGCCCCCGGAATCCGAGGGTCTCAAACTGCAGCCTGCAGCACTGCCTGCCCAAAGGCTGTATCAGAATTCCTTCTTACGTCCAACTGGTAGAATTTTGTAAACGTGTGGACAGAAGACCAGGTTGCCGCCTTGCAAACTTGAGCCATAGAGATCTGGTGGTGTGCTGCCCAGGAGGCGCCCATGGCCCTAGTAGAATGAGCCTTTAATGATACTGGAGGAGGCAACCCTTTCAAGCCGTAGGCCTGAGTGATTAATTGCTTAATCCACCTAGAAATGGTGGACTTTGCAGCTGCCTGCCCCTTCCTGGGCCCATCCGGTAATATGAACAGCACATCTGTTTTCCGGATCTTCTTTGTAGCTTTAAGATAGGCCTTCATGGCCCTGACGATATCCAAGGTATGCAGCAACCCTTCCTTTCTGGAAGTAGGTTTAGGGAAGAAGGATGGTAATACCAAATCCTGGTTCAAATGAAAACTGGATATAACCTTCGGTAGGAAGGAAGGATGAGGGCGGAGAACGACCCTGTCCTTATGAAAAATAAGATATGGTTCCTTACAGGATAGGGCCGCCAGTTCCGATACTCTTCTTGCGGAAACTATGGCGACCAAAAATACTAACTTCCTTGTCAGTAAAACCAAAGGAATTTCAGCCAACGGCTCAAACGGTTGTTTCTGTAAACTTGACAGAACAAGGTTTAAATCCCACGGGCAAAGCGGGGATTTAACTGGAGGTTTAATACGTAAGACCCCTTGAAGGAAGGTCTTAACCAGCGAGTGGGTGGCCAGCGGCCGCTGAAACCACACTGACAGAGCAGAAATCTGTCCTTTGATTGTGCTTAAATGCCAATCCTTTATCCACTCCTAGCTGGAGAAAACTTAAAACTCTATCAATGGTGAATTTGCGAGGAAGCCATAGCTTGGACTCACACCAGCCTACATAGGCCTTCCAGACCCTGTGATAAATCACCCTAGAGACCGGTTTCCTGGCTCTGATTAGGGTAGAGATTACTTTCTGAGACAGACCTCTACCCCTGAGAATCAGGGATTCAGCTTCCAGGCCGTCAAATTTAGATGCCGTAAGGCAGGGTGGAGGATCGGACCTTGCGATAGCAGGTCTGGCCGTAGAGGAAGAGTCCAAGGGTCTCCCACTACCATCTTTAAGATTAGTGAGTACCATGCCCTTCTGGGCCATGCTGGAGCTACCAGGATGACTGGTATGTGCTCCACCCTGATCCTGCGCAGCAGGCGGGGTAGTAACTGAAGCGGGGGGAAACGCATAAAGAAGTTTGAACTGATGCCAAGGGCAAACCAGCGCATCGGTTCCGCAGGCCATCGGATCCCTTGAGCGGGACATGAACCTGTCTAGCTTCTTGTTGAGTCTCGATGCCATGACATCCACGTCCGGCACTCCCCATCTTTGGCAGAGTGCTTGAAAGATTTGTGGATGCAGAGACCATTCCCCCGGCCATAGAGTCTGGCGGCTTAAGAAGTCCGCCTGAAAGTTGTCCACTCCGGGAATGAATATTGCCGATATGCAGGGCACATGAGCCTCTGCCCATAGGAGAATCAAGCTTACCTCTCTCTGAGCGGCTTGACTCCTGGTTCCCCCTTGGTGATTTATGTATGCCACGGCCGTGGCATTGTCTGATTGAATTCTCACCGGGAACCCCTGCAATTTTGACGTCCAAGCCCTGAGGGCTAGTCGAGCAGCTCTGAGCTCCAAGATGTTGATGGGCAACTGCTCCTCTAGCTTTGCCCAAGTACCTTGGCGAGTGCAACCATCCAAAATTGCTCCCCAGCCTGTCAGGCTGGCGTCTGTGGTCACTATCTTCCAAGCCACTGGGCTGAAAGATCTCCCCTTCAGTAGGTTCTGAGGATCTAACCACCAACACAGACTTTGTCGGACTCTTGATGAGAGCGGCAACGGGATATCCAAGGCCTGTGGCCTTCTGCTCCATGCTGACAGGATGGCTGCCTGCAGGATGCGAGTGTGACTCTGGGCGTATGGTACCGCCTCGAATGTGGCCACCATCTTGCCTAGTAACCTCATACATAGGCGAATAGTCGGTTCCTTTTTGCTTAGAACCAGTAGGATTAATTCCTTGATGGCTTTGACCTTCCTCAGAGGTAGAAACACTCTTTGTTGTTCTGTGTCTAATCTCATGCCGAGATATTCCAACTGCCTTGTGGGCAGGAAAGCTGACTTTTCTCGATTTAGGACCCAGCCGAACTTCTCGAGGTATTGGCCCGTGAGGGCCACTGCTCGCTCCAAGCCGGGAGACGAGTGATCTAGGACTAGGAGGTCGTCCAGGTATGCTAGGATCGTGACCCCTTGGATCCTTAGTTTGGCTAGGATTGGAGCTAGGACCTTCGTGAACACCCGGGGGGCCGTAGCCAACCCGAAGGGAAGCGCCACGAATTGGAAGTGACGCGAAGCCACCATGAAGCGTAGATATTTTTGATGTGGCTGATAAATTGGAACATGAAGGTAGGCATCCTTTATGTCTATGGACGCCATGAAGTCGTCCTTTTGGAGTGTGGCAGCTGCTGACCGCACGGATTCCATCCGAAATGAGCGAATCTTTAGGTATGCATTTACCATCTTTAGGTCCAAAATTGGCCTGACATCTCCATTGGACTTCGGGATGATGAATAGGTTGGAGTAGAAACCTAGTCCCTGTTCCAGGACTGGTACCTCTACTATTACTTCCTGGGAAAGTAGATGATTTAATGCCGACATTAATGCGGCTCCCTTCTCCGGATCGTTTGGAATCCTCGACTCCTGGAAATGAGGAGGAGGAAACTTTAGGAAATCTAATTTGTAGCCCGTGGCCACGGAAGACCGTACCCACTCGTCGGGAATGCTGGCTTCCCAAACCTCTGAAAAGAGTCGCAGCCTTCCCCCCACCTTCGTGGGTGGGGGCGCCCCTTCATAAGGGCTTGGGGGCTGGTTTTGCTGGTTTGCGAAACCACTGCTTTCTGCCTCTAGCAGCCTGTCCTTGAGACTTGCTGTTGAAGCCGAAGTTTGCTTTCGCAGGAGGCCGTCGATACTGTTTGGCATTAGAGGGCCCCTGCCCAGGGGAGTACTGTCCTTTAAACGCAGGCCCCTGAAACTTCTTCTTAGTTGGCAAGAGAGTACTTTTGCCGTTTGAAATGGTCTGAATGTATTTATCTAGGTCTTCTCCGAAGAGTCGTTCTCCATAGAAGGGAAACCCTACCAGGAGCTTCTTGCATGGGGGCTCGGCCTCCCAGCTCTTTAACCATAAGAGTCTTCTCATATGGATAAGGGATAACGATAAACGTGACGCTTGCTGGATAGAATCCTTAATTGCGTCTACTGTAAAACATATGGCCCTAGGGACATCCGAAAATTCTTCTGCCTGCTGGGCAGGAATAAGTTTAAGCATCTGCTTAATTTGATCCGATAATGCTTGAGCAACCCCAATCGCAGCCACCGCTGGCTGTACTACTGCCCCTGCCGTAGTGAAGGAGTTCTTAAGTAGTGCTTCCAAGCGTTTATCAACTGGATCCTTGAATACCTGTATGTTTTCTACAGGGCATGTTAACGACTTGTTAACACATGAGATGGCTGCGTCCACTGCAGGAGTAGCCCATTTCTTGGAAAATTTATCTTCCATAGGATATAGGGCAGAGAATCTTTTAGGTGGTAAGAAGATTTTATCTGGCTTGTTCCAATCTTGGAACAAAACTCCCTCTAATAGAGGGTGGATCGGAAACACTGCATTGCTTTGAGGCGCCCTCAGTGAGCCCAAAGCTGAAACCGTCGATACCTGGAGATCTGGTACTGGCAAGTTGAATGCATTATGGACCAAGTCCGTTAAGGCTTGAATCCACCAGCCCTCCCCTTGGGAGACTGCTCCAGACTCCTCTGTATCCGGATCTTCGATCCCTGAACCTACTTGGTCCTTGTCCAAGAGATCGTCCAATTCCCCTGAGGAAAGGACCTCCTCTTCTGAGGGTCCACGCTCGGGCGACGGAGATCTAATCCGTTTACTGCCCCGCATAGCTGTGGCTATCATTTTTCCCATTCTTTTCTCCATCTCTCTTAAAGAGGTGAGTAATACCTCGTCCGTGACCATCTTAGGGTTGGACTGACCCGCGCCAGCTCCAGCCCCAGATCCCGATGGCCCCAAGGCTCCCTGTGGGGAAAGCAGCGGCATAGCTTTGTCCGAGACCTCAGACTCTCTGGGGGAATCCCCACCTCTTGTACCCTCTGACCCGGATGCCATGGTACAATACCGAGGTACACCTGCTACCTATTGGTACTTGGAACTATAAAAGTTAATTGCCCAAACACCTGTTTGGGGGATAAAAAATGCTTCCTCTCCCCTAGATGACTTTTTTTTTTTTTGTTTCAAATCCAGGAAAGAAAAATCATTCTGTCCCCCTGAGTAGTATTGCAAGAAAAACTATGAGATAGAAAGAAACAGCCTATTTCTAGGCTTGAAAACAGTCTTCTGAAGACTGCAATATTCTTTTTGGCCACTGTGTGTCCTCGGCGCCCCGTGCTGGTCTTTCCTCCCCAGTTCCAATGTATCGAATGCTGTTTGGAACGAAAAGGAAGGGCCGCCCCTTCCTTAAACCACTGACCCGCCCTTCCCCCCTCAGCTAAACGGCGCGAATTGCGCCTATAACACGTGAACGCGCGCGCCCGCCGATAGGGGGGGGGGGGTTGGGGGGAAGGGAGCCTCTCTGCTCCAGCTGGAACCACGAGGAGGTCAGCGTTTTGCCTGCTTTGCAGGCTCTGAGGAGGAAGACTGATGGAGCATCGCCTGGAGGCTTGCAGGTAAGCATAGCTCTCTGACACACACATACACTTTATATTACACAGGCCCTACTCAAATGCTTTTCCAACACTACAAGGGAGGTCACTTCTTATGGGGGAAAAATACACATAGAGCCATCCTATCATTAAGATATGTGACTAGTTTGCCAGATGCAGCGCATAACCTTAGGCATGTCCCCTGTGACCCCCCAGAAAAAACCTGCTAAGAACCAAGTTCCGCAAGTTTTCCCCTCACTTACCTGCTCCATGCCGCAGGACTTTGCCAAGCAAGAGGCCCAATCTTCCCCCATCTCCGTGGGGATGTCTAGACCTTCAGGCCCTGGGTTCCTATGAAGGATCCACTGTCCTGGGCCCATATAGCACTCTGGCAACAGAAACATTAGGCACCCAAAGGTTTCTAAGTTCTGGGCCCAGGGTCCAGCTCTCTAAAAAGAAAAGCATTATGGGCTATACCCCAAGGGTTTGGGGTCCGGTTACTGACCACTTTAGCGCTGAGGCCTTTGGACAGAACCGGTTAGCTCACCTATTCCCAAGGATGCGGAGGCAAGCTAAACCATGACCAACACCTAAGACACTGGCGTAAAAACTGAGGTACTCCTCCTATGGGAGGGGGTTATATAGGGAGGGGCATTTCCTGTTTGAGATTGCCAGTGTCCATCACCTGAAGGTACTCCATATAACCCATATAGTAATGAATGCCGCTCTGTGTCCCGTGATGTAACGATAAAGAAAAGGGCATTTACTCAAGGGATAAAACTATAATTCTACCACTTTACTAAACTCTGGTTCAGCCACATCTTGTACATGCCGTCCAGTTCTGGTCACCAATCCTCAGTAAAGATGTTCTTGAACTAGAGAGAGCCTATCATAGAAGGGCAACAAATCTAATAAGGGGGCTGAAGTACCTCAGTTATGAGGAACAATTAGACTTTATCCACCTTGGAGAGGAGACTTAAGAGGGAATATGACAGCAACATACAAATCCTTGAATGGTGACTAACATGGAGAGGTAACATTTTAATCTTGGGTCTCTAAGGGTAGATGTGCATCTAAATCTCCCTTGCCTCTGAAGCCCAAATACTCGTTAGGGTCACGTTTCGGAGGCTAATGAAAGGCTAATGAAAGGAAGCAATGCAACGCCTCCTTCCCCCCTTATTTAACCCCATTTGTGCCAACAATAGCATCACAACTGCATGCATTGAATACGGTTGCGAGGCATTTGTGGTGCTTCCCCATTGATTAGCATGTGTAACTTTCAGCGGGCTTACCGCCCGCCAAACACCACATTAACTATACTGCGGCTTCAGCATGAAAACATCCCCATTTGTTGCCTACTGCAGCTTAAGGAAGTGGTAGGGGGTGTTAGTGTGCGGCAAAAATGCAGCTCAACCGCACGTTTTTGCTGCTCTCTAACCGGTAGTCTAAACAAGGCCTTAAAGGAACAAGTGGCCACACAATGAGAAGTGGCTCAATCTTAAACTGTGTAAGAGATTCTTAACATTTACGGTAGTAAGGATGTTGAACACCATTCTACAGTTGGTGTTGTCAATGGAGAGTGAATATATGTTAAAAATAGGATTTTTGTACTCACCGTAAAAGCCATTTCTCTGAGTTCATGGACGGACACAGCAGCAATTGACCTTAGGGTATTATCCTTCCTTTCAGGAGATTGACTAGGCAGAAAACAGCACTTCAAATGTTAAAACACTTCTCTCAGTATAGTACCTCCCAGGGGGCGGGTCCCCCGGGTACATCCCTCTCTGCATCATGCAGCCCCAGTTCGTAAACAAGCAGTATAAACAAAGGAGGGGAGGGTGCTGTGTCCGTCCATTAACTCAGAGAAATGGATTTTACGGTGAGTACAAAAATCCTATTTTCTCTTCCGTTCATGGACGGACACAGCAGCAATTGACATTAGGGACGTCCCCAAGCAGTTTTAAAAAATTTCAAGGGGTGGGAAAAACACAGCAAACCAAACTTCACCCCAAACAAACCAACAAACTCAACGGAGGAACTTCAACCTTAAACAGCCGCCTGTAAAACCTTGCGGCCAAAGGAGGCATCCGAAGACGCACTCACATCCACCTTGTAAAACTTTGAGATGGTGTGGATTGACGACCAGGTCACTGCCTTACACACCTGTAAAACAGACGCTTGATGGCGGAAAGCCCAAGAGGCACCAATCGCCCTGGTCGAATGCGCCGTAACCGAAAAGGGAGGCGCCCGCCCCTTTAGGGCATAGGCCTGGAGCACGATCTGTCTGATCCACCTAGAAATAGTAGTCGACGAGACCGCTAGACCTTTTTTAGGACCAGTCACCGACACGAACAGTGAATCCGACTTCCGAAACGGAGCCATAGCAGACAAGTACACCCGTAGGGCCCGAACCACGTCCAAGGAATGCAAAGTGGCCTCCTTCGGGTTTTTAGGCCGAGGACATAAGGATGGCAAAACAATGTCCTCATTGTGAAAAGCCAAAACAACCTTTGGAAGGAATGACGGCTGCGGCCGCAGCACCACCTTATCCTTGTGGATGACCAAGAAAGGGGCCTTGCAAGACAAGGCCGCCAGTTCAGATACCCGTCTGACCGAAGTAATTGCCACCAGAAGAAACACCTTCTGGGACAGAGTCAACAAAGGAATCTTTCGAAAGTCCTCAAACGGAGCCTCTTGAAGCACCGAAAGGAATAAATTCAAGTCCCAGGAAGGCAGTGGAGGACGCACAGGAAGGGCCACATGCCGAACCCCCTGCACAAACGTACGCACCAGGGAGTGCGCCGGCAATGGATGCTGAAAGTAAACAGCGAGAGCCGAAATCTGACCCTTAACTGTACTTAAGGTGAGAGCCTGATCCACTGCACGCTGTAAGAACAGCAGAATCCGGGACATCACGTATGTACGAGGGTGCCATTCCATCTCTTCACACATAGAGATGTAGACCTTCCACGTACGATGGTAAATCTTTTGTGACGTAGACTTCCGTGCTCGTAGCATGGTAGAGATCACCGAGTCCGACAGGCCGTGGTCCTTCAGCACCTGGCTCTCAACAGCCACGCCGTTAAAGCCAGCGACTGTAAAGCAGGGTGAAAGATAGGCCCCTGCGACAGAAGATCTTCTCTCAGAGGTAGACGCCAAGGGACGTCTGCCACCAGCCGCACCAGGTCCGCGTACCAGGGACGGCGCGGCCAATCCGGTGCGATCAGGATTGTTGGTATCCCCTCCGCTTCCACTCTGCGCAGCAGGTGAGGAAGAAGCTTCAGGGGAGGGAAGGCGTAGATTAGGCGATAGTGGCCCCATGGCGCCACCAACGCGTCTGACGCGTCCGCCCACGGGTCTCCTGACCTAGCCACGAACCATGACACCTTCCGATTGAGACGGGACGCCAGAAGATCAACGTCTGGAGTGCCCCATTTTTGGCACAGACTCTGAAATACCTCCGGATGTAGCGACCACTCTCCTTGGTCTAGCGTTTGGCGACTTAGGTAGTCGGCCTGCCAGTTCTGCACCCCCGGAATGTACACGGCCGACAGAACCGGAACGTACCTTTCGGCCCACCGGAGAATGTGCACGACTTCCATCGCTGCGGCAGAGCTCCGCGTGCCTCCCTGATGACCGACATACGCCACGGCCGTGGTGTTGTCGGACTGGATCCTGGCCGGTCAGTCCTGCAGACCCAGAGACCACTTGGAGAGGCACAGCCTGATTGCTTGGAGCTCCAGGACATTGATCGGCAGGCGGACTCCTCCTGAGTCCAGCGCCCCTGGGCTGACTGGACACCCCAGACACCCCCCCAGCCGGAGAGGCTGGCATACGTCGTGACCACTGTCCAATGGCACGGCAGAAACGATTTCCCGGTGCGAAGTACCGAAGATGTCAGCCACCACACTAGGGAGGAGCTGACCAGGCGACTCACCCCAATCTGGTAATCCAGAGACGAAGGGAGCTTGTCCCAACGTGACAGAATCTCTTTCTGTAACACTCGAGTGTGGAATTGAGCACACGGGACCGCCTCGAAAGAGGCTACCATCAGACCCAGAACTCTCATGCAAAAGCGGAGCGACGACCACTTCTGGGTCGCCAACCGCTGCCCCGCAGATTGCAGTGTCTGTAGTTTTTCCGTTGGGAGGAAAAACCTCGCTTCTGAGGAATCCAGGACCAACCCCAGGTATTCCAACCGCTGAGACGGCACCAACACTGATTTCTGGACATTCAATAGCCAACCGAATTCTCGGAGGGCCTGACAGGTGATAGACACGTCCTCTAACTCTGAGCTTGAAGCAGCTCTCAGAAGAAGGTCGTCCAGGTATCCTACGATAGCGATCTTGCGCTGCCTCAGCAGGGCCAGAATCGGAGCGCGCACCTTGGTGAAAACCTGTGGTGCCGAGGCCAGGCCGAAAGGGAGGACCACAAATTGAAAATGGTCTTCTCCGACCGCAAAACGCAGAAATCTCTGGTGTTTTGCGCATATGGGGATATGTAGGTACGCATCCTTGATATCCAAGGACGCCAGAAAATCCCCCTGATGGAGAGCCGCCACTACTGAGCGAACCGATTCCATCCTGAACTTTTGCACTTTGACAAAACAATTGAGGGCCTTGAGAGCCAGGATTGGATGGACCCCTTCCTTCTTGGAAACTACAAACAGATTGGAGTAAAACCCCTGAAACCGTTCCGCTGAGGGAACCGGGACAATCACTCCCCTGACCAGCAGATCCTGCACAGCCCCTGACAGGGCCTCCCAGCGTTCGAGGAAGCTGGAGGTTGGAAGGAAAAAATCTGTTTGGTGGACAAGAGAGAAACTATCTTGTACCCCAAGGAAACTACTTTGCAAACCCAGCGGTCGGAAAGAAGGGACCTCCACCGAGCCGCAAATTCGGCCCCGCGATACGGGCGGGGGCAGACCTTCATGCAGGCTTGTCCGCAGGCTTGTTGGGCTTGTGGTACCAGGTGCGCTTTGTCCTTCAGCGGGCGCCTTAGCACCCTGGAAACGTTTTCCTGCCGCACCTGGTGGGCGAAAAAAGGAGGGCCCCTGCTTACGGCGAGGCTCCTTACCCTTTCCAGATTGCGGGAGCAGAGTGCTCTTACCTCCTGTGGCATCTTTTATGATGTCATCCAGAAACACCCCAAAAAGCTGTTGACCCTTAAAGGGCAAGTCCACCAAGGCCTTTTTAGAAAACTGGTCCGCAGACCAACACTTCAGCCACACAAGGTGGCGTAGCACCACCGCGTAGGCGGAGGCCCTGGACAGCAAGGGAAGCGTATCCAGGGCCGACTTACAGACAAACTTTAGGCCCTGCACCAACTGGTCGACCAGGTCCACACAGAGCTCAGGAGCATTCTGCGCCTTCAGCTCCTGCAGCAAAGACTTTGCCCATTCGGTAAGTGTCTGCGACACCAGAGCCCCGGCAAAAAACGGTCTCACTGCCGACCCCACCACAGTGGACATGGAGCGGGCCACAGCCTCAGCTCTCCTATCTGCGGGGTCCTTAAAGGCGGGAGCCCCTTCCACAGGTAATGTGGTAGCCTTGTTCAGTCTGGACACAGGGGGGGGGGGGTCCACTGAGGGAGGAGAGACCCACTTTTTTAAAAAGTCTTCCTCAAAAGGGTAACGGACCGCAAAGTATTTTGGAACAGCAAAAACTTTCTGTGGCCGATCCCATTCCTTGTACAACAATTTGTCCAGATTTGGAACACAAGAAAACACTTTTGCGGCTTGCGGATCCCAAAAGGGACCGGCATCACTGATGTTTCCGCCGAATCCTCAGGTTTTTGAGTATCCGGCACCGCAGTGATAAGAGCTCCAACAAAGGCCTTATCATGCGCCGACCCTGAAAGAGAGTCATCCTCACTGTCCGTGTGGGCTAGGCCTGCATCTTCTGACATAACGGAGCCAGGGCCGGAAGCAGTAGCAGGGCTCGATTCTGTGTCCGAGACATCCCCAGAAGAAGGCAAAGGGAGGGGGCGCTTTTTACCCCCCTTCTGGCCACTCGCCGCTTCAATCCTGGCAACAAACGCCTCAAGGACTGCCGTGATAGCATCCACCGAGGCCGTAGGAGCAGGGGCACCAAGGGTTAACTCTGGCATGTCTGGGGGAGAAGCCTCCGGTTCGGACGCCATGCTGACCCACTTTAAATGCCACCCTTGAAACTGCAAGGTAAGACCCACAGGCCACCCTCCCGGCCGCAACAGAGAGCAGGGGACCCCCCAGAGGACTCACCACCCGACCAGGCTGTAGTGCTGCTGAGAAGCTAGAAACGCTGCCCGTGCTGTGCCATCCCTCAGGAAGTATGCTGAGGCCATTCGCGCCGCTGTTCTGGTCACTAGAAGCCAAAATGCCTTCCAAGATGGACGCCGACATGCAAAAAACAGCATGCGGGCTACAAGAAAATGGCCGCCGATCGCCAATAAGAGCGGCCGTCACCGGCAAAATGGCGGTCGACGTGTTTTTAAACACACAGTGACAAAAAAAACAGAATAAACGAGGCAAACATACCAGACCCTACAGGTCCCCCCCCCCCCCCGCGGCATCATAAAAAGACATACAGCACCCCACAGCAGCCGCAGCCCCCAGGTAGAACGGAGCCCCCTAGGCGGACCCCCCCACCTCACGGCCGCCACCCAGAATGCAGGGAAAGAGGAAGGGAGAGAGGAAAGTAGGGCGGACCCCCGATTGACCTCCCCAGGAATGCACCAGCCAAACCACCATGCCAAGGCAAGGGGATACTACTTACCCATCCTGCGACCACCGCATGGAGGCATTCCAGACAGACCCAATGTCCGCGCAGTTACAGCATGACTGTCGGCCCGGCACGCTGTGACTCGGCCATAGAGACCGGTCATATGTGTGCCCTGGAGCGTATAGCTCACAGGCCACCCCTGGAGCGACGGGGCATGTCGTGGGCGGTCCAGCGCGTAGCTAAAGGCCGGCACACGCCGAACATGAGGGGACTACAAGGATCGAGGATCCAGCCTGTCACCCAGTCGGCAGTTGATTGTAATTCCCAGGATCCAAAAATGCAGGAAAAAAATAAAATAAAAGCAAAAAAAAAAAAAAATCACAGAAAAATCTCCAGAGCCATGTCTTCTCCTTACGCTAGGCAGAAAAAAACTGGGGCTGCATGATGCAGAGAGGGATGTACCCAGGGGACCCGCCCCCTGGGAGGTACTATACCGAGAGATGTGTTTTAACACTTGAAGTGCTGTTTTCTGCCTAGTCAATCTCCTGAAAGGAAGGATAATACCCTAAGGTCAATTGCTGCTATGTCCGTCCATGAACGGAAGAGAAATTTTTTTTAGATGTGTTTCTTAGAGAACACATTGTATAGGGATATGGAAAACACTCTCACACACTCACAGTGTTAGAATTGACATCACTTTAAATGTGATGGCGGCATTGGCTTTTTTTTAGGCTTTTCTTGTTTTGCCTAGTGATCTGACAAATAACAATCTTCGGGTGTCCCCACTTTGGATGGAGGAGCAACAGATACATCCTTGGACAGCAGCAATGTCAGTCTGGGCTAGGAATTGTTAGATGGACTTGACTAACAAACTAGTCAAACTCCATCTAATGCTTTTTAAGCAGTTATAGCACACAGTTTTTGTTCCCCCTTTTAGACTAAAGGGTTTAAATAAAGGAATAGAAGCTGACCATTTTAAGCACCCCCATCAGTGTTAAATGGTTGGTCACAACCCTCTAACTGCCACTTTTGCTGGGCAGCTTGGTCTGTTAAAGTGCAAATAATAGACTTATTGGCCAGATCACCAAAGGAAAAATAAAGGAAAAAAAAAAGCCCAGAAAAAAAAAATGCATACAGCCACCATATCTAAGAATTGGTAGGCTGCAATATATTACATTTATGCTTTTCAATTACCTATATATCAGAGGGACAAACTTTGATAGGCATCAGGCAGATCAGTGTTGATCATAGATATCTATATTGTGCATAATGGTGCATCAGTTTCATGCACATATGCTTTAAAATTGCTGTTTCTACAGGAGTTTTGTGTTTTCCATGTGAAAGTAGCTCAATGTTATCATATGTGTCCATGCACAGGAGGATATTTAGAGACATATTTTGAGCTCAACCTTCTGGTTCACATTTCTGATTGGAGCTTTTTGGCAGAAAAAAAACATAAAACTCTCCTAAACCATGTACAAAAATTGTTCTATATGACAGTTTTTTTTCTGCCAAGGGAACCGCCGTTTAAGCCCAGTGTGCATGGAGCCTAGGTTTCAGGGCAATTACAAGGTTGCCTAAATCTGGGCTGTTTACGTGGATCTTTAGTCCCTAATACAGGTTAAAATATTTAAAACAAATTTTTATAAAAATGCTAATTGCCTGTCACTACTGCATGGTTATGGAGTGGCTAGCAGGAAAAAAGGCGGTGTTGTTGATTTTTGCTCTCCATCTACTAGGTTTTGCACGTGGCATTCTGAAGCCTGAACATAAACCTAGTATGACTTGGAAAACGTTAGAACAGAGGACCAGATGGCATCCTTGCAAATCTGGGATATAGATGTTTGATGAAGAGAAACCTACAGCTCTGGTGGAAGGAACTCTGATGAGGAAGGGAGGAACCCTTTCCTTAAGGGCATAGGTTGAAGGAAATAACTTGTTAAAAATACAAGTTGTCAGATTCACCAGGTAATGGTAAAGCGAGAAAAAGGATGCCCTCCATGTGGGCTTACGGGTAGAATGAAAGGGAACTCCGTTTTGTGATCAGAAGCCACGGCTGGTAGGTAGACCCGACAGCCCTGAGCACTTTCAAGAAGTGGAGAGAAATTTCATTGTCATGTTTTGGGAGGCAGGACAGAGGGATGAGAGAACAATGTCCTCATTAAGGTGAAAATAAGGGAAGACCTTAAGTAAAAAGTATGGTTTAGGTCTCTGTACAAAACATGAAACATCTCTTTGCAAAAAACTTGGAAAAGCACCCAAAAGACGTAATGGCCACCCAGAAGGCAACCTTACATGTGAGGTTTACCAACAGAATATCTCTAATCTGTTTAAAGAAGGATCTCTGAAGTACAAAGAGCCCAAGGTGACATTGGGAGGTTGAATTAGGGGATTTATATGAGCAACGTTGTGAAGAAAACTCATCAATAGGGATTGTGAGGCAAAGGGTTTCTGAAAAAAAATGCATAAGCCATAAACCTGACACCAGTCAAGGCCAGACTGAAGAAAGGCCAAAATACAAGTAGAGTGCTCCCAGTGGTTCAGCTGGGACAACTATAATAGGTGCCACCACAGTAAGCTGAATAACTTCCCATTAAGCCACATTGTGTGCTATGCTTTGCGGGGTTGTCTTATTATAAGCCAAGAACCAGTGTCCACATACAGGGAAGCTCTGTCTCGCCGTATGCATGACATCATGGTGGGCATACTGCCCAAAAAGGTCTTCAGGGTCTATGAATCATAGAAATGGACTACAGCCATGGACCTGTATAACACCTTGGGGTTAAATACACATGTTGCACTTTGAGCCAAGTCAGTGGCTAACAAACCAAACATTACAGTCTAGTCCAAAACTAACATTTATAGGTAAAGTTTATCCTGGGAAAATCCAATTGCCTCTCGGGGTATCAGGAAGGAATTTTTTTCCCTTGCTGTAGAAAACTGGATCATGCTTTGATGGAGTTTTCGCCTTCCTCTGGATCGACTGTGGATAAAGGATTGTGTATATGGGATAGTATGATTTTATTGGTTGAACTAGATGGACTTGTGTCTTTTTTTCAATCCAACTACAGTACATCCGGAAAATATTCACAGTGCTTGCCTTTTTCCACATTTTGTTGTTACAGCATTATTCCAAAATGGATTAAATTCATTATTTCCCTCAAAATTCTACAAACAATACTCCAGAATGGCAATGTGAAAGAAGTTTGTTTGAAATCTTTGCAAATTAAAAAAAAAAAAAAAAATAAGTATTCACAGCCTTTGCCATGACAGTCAAAATTGAGTTCAGATACATCCCGTTTCCAATGATCATCCTTGAGATGTTTCTACAACTTGATTAGCGTCAACCTGTGGTAAATTCAGTTGATTGGACATGATTTAAGGCACACATCTGTCTATACAAGGTCCCACAGTTAACTGTACGTCAGGTCACAAATCAAGCCATGAAGTGCAAGGAATTGTGTAGACCTCCGAGACGGGTCACAATGAGGAAAATAATTAATAATAATAAATTTATTCCATTTTGGAATAAGGCTGTAACATAACCAAATATGGAAAAAGTGAAGTGCTGTGAATACTTTCTGGATGCACTGTATGCAATTCAGTATGTTCCCCTAAAGGTAACAAAAGGGGGTACTGCTCCAAAGATGGCTAGTTAGATCAGGGCAATACCCAATCAGATCTAAAAAAAAGTATCTAAATTAAAAAATTGATCATCTAAGAACGCTAGCAAAAAACTGGAGTCTCATGGTGTGTGCTGGATTATATGAGTGTACTAGGGGTGGCCCTATAAGTTTTTGTTGCCAGTGTTCAATAACCTGAAGGAAGCCTGCATACAACCCATGGTGTACGAATACAAGTCCTATGCCCTGTACTGTACGATTAAGATATAGGATTTATGTACTCCTTTTCTTGGAGTCCATTGAAGGGAGACAGCTCCCTCCACTCATATGCTATCATTTGCTTTTTGGACTGCTTACTACAAATAAGCAGGTGTGAGGTGGGAAGGGCTATATCCTCAAAAGGTATTATTATTATTTTTTATGTGATGATTAGTGATCAGCAGTATAACCCAAAGCTTCTTACTAATAAGCTGTGACCCACTAAGAAAAAACATTTACAGTTAGTACAAAAATCCTATTATCTTTGTTCAAGGTCAACATACCTGCTTTTTCTGATATAGAATACAAATATATGAAAATACCAGTTCAGAAACGTATATTTAGGGGGATCCTGGATGTAAGAACAAGCGTTTTCAACTTTAGCACCTATTTTAAAGTAAAGATTTTCCAACTTGTAGCTGTGCAAGTGGTGGAGGAAGCTAAACTCTACATTAAAGAGGAAGTAAACTGTGTGTTTGTACCTATCGGTAAAGCCTTATTTTATAGGTTTACCGATAGGTACTGTAAATCTCTTAAACTTGCACCATCTAGGAGATATTTACTGTATGCTGCGCCGATTCCATCATCGGCACATGCACTCTGAAGGAATGGCCACCCGTGCCAATTTTTCAGGGCCTGTACCGTGACCGACGACTCCCACGTGCATGCGCGGGAATGCCAATCAGCGTCAGAGCCCGCAAAACCCAGAAGAAACACCGGGGAAGATGTTGGCTGTGTCAGCGGTGGGCGCCACTGCAGGGCTTCATTCTAAGGTAAGAATTTCGTAATGAGCTAGTATGCGGTCGATACTAGCTCATTGCGCTTTTGCCTTACAGGGTTTTTTGTTTTGTTTTTTTCAAGGTTTTTACAACCTCCAATGACTGGGCATAGCTTGACATCTAACGAAGAACAAATAAATCTCCAGTTCTTAACCACTTCCAGACCTTAGGTGTTTTTCAGATTCGGTGTTTGCAAGACTAAAACATTTTTTTCTGCTAGAAAATTACTTAAAACCCCCAAACATTATATTTTTTTATTTTCTAACACCCTAGAGAATAAAATAGTGGTCATTCCAATACTTTTTGTCACACCGTATTTGCGCAGCGGTCTTACAAGCGCACTTTTTTTGGAAAAAATTCACTTTTTTGAATTAAAAAATAAGACAACAATAAATTTGGCCCAATTGTTTTATATATTTTGAAAGATAATGTTATGCCGAGTAAAATGATGCCCAACATGTCACGCTTAAAAATTGCGCCCGCTCGTGGCATGGCGTCAAACTTTTACCCTTAAAAATCTTGATAGGCGACGTTTAAAAAATTCTACAGGTTGCATTTTTTGAGTTACAGAGGCCTAAGGCTAAAATTATTGCTCTCGCTCTAACGATCGCGGCGATACCTCACTTGTGTGGTTTGAATACCGTTTTCATATGTCGGCGCTACTCGCGTATGCGTTCGCTTCTACGCGCGAGCTCGTCGGGACGGGGCGCTTTAAAAAAATTTTTTTTTGCTTTTCGCATTTATTTTTTTTCATTTTAGAATTTTTAACACTGAAAAAAAAAAAAAAAAAAAAAAATTATCACTTTTATTCCTATTACAAGGAATGTAAACATCCCTTGTAATAGAAAAAAGCATGACAGGTCCTCTTAAATATGAGATCTGGGGTCAAAAAGACCTCAGATCTCATATTTGGGCTTAAATGCAAAAAATAGAAAAAAAAAAAAAGACATTTTTTCAAATGACCAAAAAAAAAATTTGTCTCTTTAAGAGGCTGGGCGGGACTGACGTTTTGACGTCACTTCCGCCCAGCCGAGCTATGGGGACGGGCGAAGGAGATTTTTCCTTCAGTCCCGTCCCCGCTCACCAGCCGACAGCATCCGATCGCCTCCGCCGCTACCGACGGCTCCGGTAAGCGGCGGAGGGCACGGGAGAGCGGCGGGAGGGGGGGGGGGGCCCCTCTCCCGCCACCGATAACGGCGATCTCGCGGTGAATCCGCCGCGGAGACCGCCATTATCGGATTCCAGACCGCGCACACTAAAGATGGATACCTCGGTTGTGACAGCAGCTGCTGCCGTTACCGAGATATCCGTCTTTAAAAATAGGACGTACATCGTCGTGCGCAGGTCTGGAAGTGGTTAATATTTAAACACTGCATATGCAGATTTAAGTGCCACTCATACACAGAAATTTGAAGCATTTACATTCCTTGTTCCATTGTGATAGTATTAAAGAGTAACTTACCTTAACATCATAGCATCGGATTGTGTAGTCACTAGAACCAGTATAAAGTACTATGGTTCGCCCACGCTTGTGTGTCACAAGGAGACAGTTCACTTTTGATGTGGGTCCTTCAAAAACCGCCTTACATTTTCGAGTCTAAAAAAAATAAAAAATAAAAACATTTTTACAATTTATATATTTCTTTTTAAATCTGACCGCCACAAGTATATGTGACAATTTAAGCACCTTCCTGGCTTTCAGATTTCAGCATTGTCACACTTTGAATGATAATTACTCAGTCATGCAACATTTTATCCATATGACATTTTTTATATTTTTTCGACACAGATATCTTATCTTATTTTTTTTTAGGCAAGATTTTTTTTTAAAATCACAATTTTCTTTTACATTTTGCAAAAAAAAAAAACAACCAACCTTTCTTCCTAAATCTAGGACATAATTTATTCTGCTACATTTATTAGGTGAAAATAACCCAAATCAGTGTATATTATTTACCCTCTATAAAAGTTACAGACTATGGTATATATATTTCTTGAGGCCCAAAAATGTCAGGGCAGTACAAATAGGCCCCAAAAGACCTATTTTTAAAAAGTACACACTTAAAAGGTATTTAGTAAGAGGAATGGTGAGTTTTTTGCAATTTTTTTCTCACAATTTTTTTTTTCAGAAAAAAATAAAAAATTCTTTCACAGTACAGTGTCACCATGTGCCTGGTGTAGCAGTGAACTGGGACACTGATAGTGACAATAGTATATATATATATATATATATATATATATAAAAATTTGATTTACATTTTTTAGTTTACATACTGTGACCAGAGCAGTACAGTGTCACCATAGTTGCACCAAACTGCTCTGGGAAGATGATGAATGTCATTTATTTATGTATCAATGTGTACCATTGTGGCCGCTGTGTTGGTCACATTGTGATTGGTACAACTGATTGCTGTAACCAATCACCTGGTACCAGGGATGGACTGGCCATTGGGACTACAGGGATTTTCCCGGTGGGCCGATGGCTCAGTGGGCCACTTTAGTGACAGTGGACTGCCGCCCCCCTCCACTCCTCTGTCTCCCCCGCTTCCCGCAGCGCTCACCTCCTCTTCCTTCCCGCAGTGCTCAACTGGGAAAGAAGCAGGGGGAGGACCAGAGGAACAGGGGGGACGACAGAGGAGCATGGGGGAGGGGACAGACAGCTGACTCAACAGCTATGGCGTGGGAGTTTATCACTTCAGCCTAATCTTGTCCCATAAGGGGGGGCACCGAACTGATTCTTTGCCCCGGGTGAAATAATTTCTAGCTTCCCCACTGGTACTGCCTAAAAGAGTACCAGTACCAGCCGTTCTACTCTAATAAAGTAGAATGGCTAGTGAAGGGGTAGAGGGGGCTTGGGTGGCCAGGGGAGGTGCGGGAGTTGTCCGGCCCTCATGGACGAGACCTGTCAAAGTGGGCCAGTCTGGATAAAGTCCAGGGCCAAATTTTTGTCTCAGTCCAGCCCTGCCTGGTACCAGGGCCATCCTGATACAATGATCTGTGTTCCGTTCTCCAGTGGACCACTGATCATGCCACTGCATTGCCCCTAGGGCGTGCGGAAGGCACCCGAGAGTGGAGGATGTAACATGCCTACAGTTTTTTTCTTTAAATCAAAGAAGTTTTATTGTGCCATTTGTAATAAATCACAGGTTACATAACAAAAAAAAGGATAAAAAGGAAAGCAGTTTTTACATCCAAAAGGTATTGCAAAATGCATATAAAAGAAAATAAAACAATGGCACAACAGGAAGTACAATGACATGTCTTTAAAAGAAAAGAAAAAAAGAGATCTGTGTCGAGTGGGCAGGGTCTAACCCGTCGACCCAACACAGAAGAACAGAGGGCCAACAGGCCAAAGAGTGATCAAGGTCGCCCATATACTACCTGCTCTTGGGGAAACTCCCCCTCTATGGTCAGAGGGTGCGGTCAAGTACAACAATAGTAGAGCATGTCTTTACTCCCGTCCTAGAAGTCAAAATCAGCCTTCCACATAACCATTTACACCTTTTATGCTTGTAGCAACCGATGTAGGACCAGTTGCAGGGGTGCCAGCCCTGGGGTTTCCATCTAGGCCTGCCATATGGAATAAAATGATGTTAAGAGCTTCCCGACAAGGATGTAGTTAACCTGTTCTACCCATTATTTTTTTGGTGAGAAAACGTGGGGAGAGCCAGAACCTGGCCACCAACTTTCTAGCCAAATATAATAGACACCGATTAGAGATTCCAATGGGATCCTAACCTAATAGACTGTGGAAATAGCTTTGGTTATTTCGCCCCAATAAACGGTGTAATTTTGGATGCCTACAGGTTTTATCATTTTTATTTATTGCATGGGTTACAACTCCATACTAACAGCTCCAAAAAACGTTTTATTTTTTGCTTACCACCAGATTGTACGCCCGCACTTTCTTGTCAGCAGAACAGGTGTAGAGGGTTCTACTGTAAACCTGCATGGCATTAACTGAAGCCTGGTGTCCTTCAAAACTGCCTTCTGTAGGTTCCTCATCTTCTCCAGGATCAGATGATACTTCTACCAAATACAATGAACAGTGATAAGGAGGGCATAGCTAAAAAAAAAGGACATTCACTGCAGATAGACAGCAGCAAATAAATAATAAACTCTAAGAAACAGCAAATAACACACTCACCAGAAGAAGGCTTTGTTCCTTGGGTAGAAGTTCTCTGCTCCATGCTGCATAGGGTAAGAAAATAATTATTGAAGCAAATGACAAGTTGTTGATTTTCAGTTTATAATACATTATCTTCTCTTTATATAAAGGAATACAGCAATCTATTTCGGTGTATACACATCACTTTAAAAACATGAGCTACATAGAAGAACAAACCTGATAGACTTTAAAAGTTCTGGGTTATACCACTGAAAAATTACCAACAACTAATAAACAACAACAAAATGAGTTGAATGTGGCTTGAAATTTCCATAATCCCATGGATGATTTGGCAGTGGCAAGCAGAACAATTTTACCTAATTTTCTGCTAAGAGTATGACTGAACACTGAGTTTTAAGATTTTCGTGGAGCTTTAACTTAAAGGGGTTGTAAAGAAACATTTTCTTTTCATAATAAGCATCCTTTACCTGCAGACATTCCTCTTTTCACTTCCTCATTGTTCGTTTTTGCTCAGAAGTTGCTCTATTTCTTCTCTGTTCTTTTCACTTCCTGCTTGTCTGATTGTTACTCACCACCGTGAAGGGAGGCTTTACTGCGGTGGTCAGTGACGTGCTCGCCCCCTCCTGGGAACTACATCTATGCGGCAGGACGCTCTCTACGTGTTAGAGACTTCAAGGAGGTGTGAATTACTGGGCGTGCCACAATGCATACTGGGAAATGTAGTTCTTACATGAACGAGCACCGCAAACCAGGAAGTGAATGAGAGAACAGAAACTAGAACGCCGGAGGTGATATAGATGAAGGAATTTAATAGGTATTTACTCGTTTTTTAACAGAATCATTACACTATTCCGTCTGTCTACCTTGCAGACATTAATTTTAGGCAATTTTTTTTTTCCTTTACAACTCCTTTAAGACATGAGTAAACCTCTACAAAAATGGGTCCTGTGGGTTTAACCCTTTCCCTGCCAGAGCGGTTTTAGCTTTTTATTTCTTTAAATTTTTTTCTGCACACATTTAAAAAATAATTTTAGCCCCCGAGGATTGCATGAAACCCCAAAACATGATATATTTTCTGAAAACAGACACCCTAAAGCAGTGTTTCTCAACTCCAGTCCTCAAGGTGCCCCAACAGGTCATGTTTTCAGGATTTCCCTCAGATGAAACAGCTGTGGTAATTACAAGGCAGTAAAACTGATCAAATCACCTGTGCAAAATAATGCAAAGCCTGAAAATATGACCTGTTGGGGCGCCTTGAGGACTGGAGTTGAGAAACTCTGCCCTAAAGAATAAAATAGTGGCTGTGAAGCTACCACATCGCTTCCATCAGACAGCTTGTCAGATATACACCCACTCCAGGTGTCTGTGTAAAGCCCCTCGCTGTTGGGTCTGTATGATGTACAGACCTGGCAGTAAAAGGGTTAGGCCATAATATCCTAATATGCACAGCATATTGTCATATTATGGGAGGCGTACATAGCCCCTCCAATGCAACAGTATTAGCTGCCCTGTCTGTTGTGTGCGCTTCCATCTTCTCCCAGTCTCCCTTCAGAGTTTGGATTTTTTGGCCATGTGACTGGTCAGGCCATGAGGACATAAATCCTATACAGGTGCATAGGAGATGCATGATCTTTGCACAGAGCTGTGCCATGAATGCATGCTGAGCTGCGTATTTGCGGCTCTGTGTACATAAATGCCAACAGGTTGGAAGATTAATTTATAACAATAAGAGCAAATGGGTCTCTTCTGTCATAAGACAACAAGCCTTTCAACAATCTTAATTTTCAACTTTTTTCTACTATAAAAAGACTAATGTACTTCTCAGTCTCTTAAAATGCTGAAGGTATGACCAGGCCAGCACCATTAGTACTATTATTAGATCAGTCCAAGGACCTAAGGTCGAACATGTCCCCTGTTGTATCAAAGCCCAAGCTGTCCAATCAGCAGGAAGCATGAGGTTTGCAGCAGGGGCTGTGTTGGACCTCTGCCATATAAACACTTCTTCCACACAAAGCGAAAAAGTCCAACTCTGCAGCTGCTGACAGGAGACAGGCTTTTCTTCTGAGGCTATAGCTGCTTTGTGGACTAAGCTTTTACTTTTAAAAAGTTCTGCAAACTGCATTATCTTCACATCAAGACATTTAAACACTTGCTCACCTTCTCAAAGTTGCCTCTGTGTAGCTTGTGCCAAGTTCACTGGTGGAGGTTACTTCATCGTTCTTATCCAAGCTGCCTAGTTTTGGACAGTCTGCAAGGGCAGTTTTGGTTGGACTGTCTGGTTTTTCCTCATTGGAATCTATCTCTACCACCTCATAGCGAGGTTTTGGTAATTCCATCATTTCTATGCTGGAATCGCTGGCGTTGACATCTTTGTTGCTTTCGCCATCCTGTGACGCCGCATCTACCACTAGAGGAGTGGAAGTGCTGACTGTGGCATCCTTTGAAAGTTTTCTACACTTTACTTTTCTAACAGGTTTGCCGACGTCCTGTTCTGTGTCACTGTTTTCAGGCACATGGGCAGCACGCAACGTCTTCTTTTTTCGTAGCTTCTTCTTCTTCTTTTTGCCTACCTTAGAATCTGCTAAAATCAAAGCCGAGTCTATATTCTCTGAAGGGGCTAATGGACAGTCAGTATCTTTTGGTGAAATACTGATGGGAAGAGTTTGGCTTTGAAGTGGACTAGTCATAGAAGCGGGGGAATCTTCAGGGGTGTCCACTTCCTTCTTTGGTGATAAATAAGGACATGGTGATGTACCAGTTGATGCATACTGCCTTTCATTAGATTCTTCTGTATTAAGAACAGGAAACTTGCTTGTAAGCTCAGAAAGAGACATAGAAGCTGTAATAACTGGATACACCGTTGTATTTTGACCATCTATAAATAGTTTAAAAATACAAAATTAGGTATGCATTAAAATGGTACACTTGTAAAGACCATAAAATAGTATTAGAGTTTCACTGCTCAATCTACTTATGTAAAATTACATTTACCTCACATTACAGCCAATGTTGCCCTACAATCTACTTATTTATTTAAATGATTGCTGCACAAATCATTAATGCGTAAAAATTGGATTCAAATCCTCCAGGGGATTAAGCGCACGTAGCACTTGAACCTCATCTGATCCTTGGCCACATTGTGAAAATAAATCACATCTTTATGTCTGTTTGTGCTGTGCTCCACTGCATATTGAAGCCCAATTTATGGGCGTTACTATGGGGAGCTACAGGGGTTGGACAAAAATATGGAACACTACACGATTTTCCAAGACTATAATTCTCCGATACACACAACTGGTGTTGTTAAATCGTGGTCTGAGGAGCATGCAAAATCTCGCACCTTGCCTGGGCTCCGCAGTCGCCAGACCTCAATAGCAGAGCTAGTATGGTCAATTTTGTAGAACAAAGGTCCGGGTTTATTTTTCTCCTCCAGCATCTCTGTGAGAACTGGAACGATTTTGCATGATGAGCGGATTCAGATTCCATTATCCATAATCCAAGACTTATATTTGTCAATTCTCCGGAGACTTCAGGCCATCTTGGATGCCAAAGGCGGTCCAACATAATATTAGGTAACAATTTTGTTCTTTTACCTGGTGTTTCCCATAATTTTGTCCAACCTCTGTATGTGAAAGATGGCAGTGATAGATCCCAGCCACTGACGCAGATATGTGACCGCATGACATCATGCCACTGTCAAAAGTATGTGACAATGGCACTTTCAGCCTCCACATACATAAAAAAAATTCTAGCCTGGACTTATATAGCACTCTGCGGCTAACTATATCAGCTGCTCCATGGGTCAAGATGAGCGTTGAAAGCAAGATTCAGTGCGCTAAGAAAATATTACAGGCCAACCCCACTTTGAGGGGTGGGGTCCAGGTGTGGGTCCCAAGGTGTACACAAGGGTCACCGATCCAGGAAAACTGCTAGTGAGCCGTGGAGGCATTAGACGGTCAGATCTCCATAGAAGTCTCAGTTGAAAAATGCAAATTTAGTGGGAAATTCTTCTCCAAAAGGAGAAGGTGTCCATAAGCCAAGGACTCCAGCAAAAAAAAACAGGAGCCTCACAGAGTGGGAGGGGTAATATGGGGACACTAGGGGCATGTTGCCATTGTTCAATCACCTATAAGTAGCGACATAGAACCCATGGTTCTATGAATCCGCCATTTGTTTCAGAGAACACCGTCAAAAGAGCCCTGTCCCTGCACCAAAAAAGAAGCAACGGCAAGTTGCCATGTTCCAAAACCAACTGATTTTGCACATTTATATTAGCAAGTTCTGCAAAGATTATCTACTTCAATCATTACTTATGTGATTTTTTTTATATTTTCACTTTGGGAATATTTTGAAGAGATGTGATCATCCCAACTACTTGTAAATAATGTTATTGTACATTAGATTTTTTTGTATATTCCAAATCAACATACCATTAGGCTCTGCTGGTGCAGTCACTTGTAATAGTGGAGTGGAGAGGTTTCTATCGGCTTCCTCAGGTGACATTGGTTCTTGTTTAATCATTATAGATGAATCAGGTGTTTCCGTTTCAGAAGGAGCTGGAAGGATGGATGCAGGGGTAAAAGCGAGGACTGGAGGTGGTAGGAGAGAGCTGGCTGGGGTCTGGGTAGTAAGAAAAGGTGGAGTCTCCAAATGGAAAGGAAGCACACTTTTGGGTTGGACAGCTATTTCCTGTTGTCCTTGAGCTGTATTGTTCCCGCCTTCCTCTGCATCAATGGCTAATCCAAGGGTTCCTATTCACAAATTAAAAAGGAAATATTATGCCCTTATATCATCAATAGTTAACCACTTAAGGACCCGCTCACGTATATATACGTCTGCATTTTAAAGATGGATATCTCGGTAACGGCAGCAGCTGCTGCCACAAGCGAGATATCCATCTTTCCTGTGAGCGGTCCAGTTAACGGTAGTCTCCGCGGTGGATTCGCCGCGAGATCACCGTTATCGGTGGTGGGAGAGGGGCCCAACCTCCTGCCGCTCTCCAGCTCCCTCCGCTGCTTACCCGAGCAGTCGGCAGCGGCGGAGGCGGAGATCGGGTCCTTCCTCCTGCACGGCTTGGATACGAGTGATGGCAAGATGGCCCCCACCCGTCTCCATAGCATAGCAGGACGGAAGCGACGTCAAAACGTCACTTCCGCCCATGCTTCTTAAGGCATATTTTCCTGTTGTCATTTTTTCAAATGACAATTTTTTTTTATTGCATTTTAGTCTAAATATGAGTTCTGAGGTCTTTTTGACCCCCAGATCTCATATTTAAGAGGACCTGTCATGCTTTTTTCTATTACAAGGGATGTTTAAATTCCTTGTAATAGGAATAAAAGTGACCCATTTTTTTTTTAAAGTGTACAAATTAATAAAATAAAAGAAATAAGAAAACAAAACAAAAAAATTTTTTAAATCGCCCCGTCGAGCTCACGCGCAGAAGCGAACGCATACGTGAGTATCGCCCGCATATGAAAACTGTGTTCAACGCGCACAAGTGAGGTATCGCTGCGATCGCTAGAGCGAGAGCAATAATTCTAGCCCTAGACCTCCTCTGTAACTCAAGATGCAACCTATAGAGTTTTTTAAGGGTAAAAGTTTGATGCCATTCCACAAACGGGCGCAATTTTGAAGCGTGACATGTTGGGTATCATTTTACGCGGCGTAACATTATCTTTCACAATATAAAAAAAAATGTGGGCTAACTTTACTGCGGTCTTATTTTTTAATTAAAAAAAAAAGTGTTTTGTTTTTTTTTCAAAAAAAGTGCGCTTGTAAGACCACTGCGCAAATACGGTGTGACAAAAAGTATTGCAATGACCGCCATTTTTTTCTCTAGGGCGTTAGAAAAAAATATATATAATGTTTGGGGGTTCTAAGTAATTTTCTAGCAAGGTCCTTAGTGGTTAACTGCACACAGTTTACTTGTTGCCATAATTCTGTACCTTGGAGTCCCTGAAGAATCTGAATTCTCTGTGTTCTTAGGGTACCCATTTCCACTGTAATCTGTAAAAAGAGAACAATTTTATAAATACTTATGAAATCAACAATATTAACAGTTTAAAAAGGAATTATGTTCAATTGTTCTAGAATTATAGTAAATTGAAAAGTTTTCCAGTTTTAGCATACACGATATTGTCAAAAGTATTGGGACACCTGCCTTTACACGCACATGAAGTTTATTGGCATCCCCTTCTTCATCCGTAGGGTTCAGTATCAAGTTGGCCCACCCTTTGCAGCTTTAACTCTTATGCCGCGTACACACAACCGTTTTTCATGATGAGAAAAATGAAATTTTTTAAACTGGTCTTGAAAAACGGTCGTGTGTAGGCTCCAGAGCATTTTTTTCTTGACGACGCCCAAAATGTATTGGTATGCCGACGCCTTAGGAGTTCCCTTCACTGGGACAAAGGAGCCAAGCCCAATCATTGAAAAACAACCCCAAACTATAATCCCCCCCTCCACCAAATTTGTAGAAAAACAGCAACTCAAAGCTATAAGACCCCTTTCACACTGAGGGCGTTTTGCAGGCGCTATAGTGTTAAAAATAGCGTCTGCATTCCGCCCTCAAACAGCTGCTCCTCACACTCCAGTGTGAAAGCCCGAGGGCTTTCACACTGGAGCGGCGCGCTGGCAGGGCGTCAGAAAAAGTCCTGCCAGCAGCTTCTTTGGAGCGCATTAGCAGCGGTAAACTCACCGCTGCTAATGCACTCCTGCCCATTGAAATCAATGGGCAGCGCTTCCATACTGCCGGCAATACGCCGCTGTAGTGGCACCTTGTGGCCGGTTTTAACCCTTTCTTAGCCGCTAGTGGGAGGTTAAAAGCGCCCCGCTAGCGGCCGAAATACGCTGCTGCGTTTTACCGCCGAAGCTATGGGTGGCACCAGTGTGAAAGGAGTCTAAAAGGAGAAAAATCAACCTACTTTCTAAAACATTTACCTGTTGTTTCAGAATCATTAAGCGTTGGACATCCATATAAGCTGCCTGTAAAGCAGCGCGGGCCTGGTTTAGGTTGTTATCAACATCCTGGAGAGAATTGTTTAGTTCTTCTTCCTTTAAAGAGATATTTAACAACTGGTCCACTTGGGAGCGCTCTGTGGAAGAAAAAAATGACAATAATGGAAGAAATGTTCTACATTTTAAAATTCAGTTGCAGTCATAAACCCACAAGCTATACAAAAACAGTAAGAAGCGAAGAATCAACATTTGAGCAGATACAGCACCCAAGGCATATAGAGTCAGACTTGTGATTGGATAAACAAACATAACAATATAGAACTATCCAAAGTAATAGTGAAACCAATCAGCTAGATAATAAGTTTGTGTCAGAATTCCTTTATCACCAATCACATGCAAACTTTTAAGTCAAGTTTGAATTGGATTGGTTAATGGGGCTGCGAGAAATGTCCCCTGTGTCAGTGAGCAGCTGCTGCTAATATGGCATTCAGGTTCACACTCAGTACAAATAAGAAGGGATTGGGTGGAGAGGCCAAAGGAATAGCAACAGTTTTTGGGGATTTAGTTCATGTAAAGTTCAAAATAATAATAAGATTTTTTTTTACTTTCTGCTATAATAAATATCCCCCCCAAAAAAAAAAAAAAAAAAAAATGTATAAATGTTTTTTCCCCCCTCAGTTAAGGCCAATGTGTATTCTTCTACATATTTTTGGTAAAAAATTGCCATAATCGTTTGATTGGTTTGCGCAAAAGTGTTAGCTTCTACAAAAAATAGGAGGTAGCTTTATGGCATTTTTATTAATAACTTTTTATTTTTTTTACTAGTAATGGCGGCGATCAGCAATTTTTTATTGTGACTGCGACATTATGGCAGACACATCGGACACTTTTGACACATCTTTGGAACCATTGTCATTTTTACAGCGATCAGTGCTATAAAAATGCACCGATTACTGTGAACATGACACTGGCAACGAAGAAGTTAACCACTAGGTGGCGTTGTAGGTAGGGTTGTCCAGATACCGATACCAGTATCGGTATCGGGACCGATACCGAGTATTTGCGGGAGTACTCGTGCAAATACCCCCGATACCTAAATAGAATACTTCCCCCCCTTTCCGCCGCTGCCGCCGCATCGAGGGACATGGCTAGAGGGACATTGCTGCATATGTGAGGGACATGGCTAGAGGGACATGGCTGCATATGTGAGGGACATGGCTGCATATGTGAGGGACATGGCTAGAGGGACATGGCTGCATATGTGAGGGACATGGCTAGAGGGACATGGCTGCATATGTGGGGGACATGGCTGCATATGGGGGGGACATGGCTGCATTTGGGGACACATTTAAAAAAAGTATCGGTATTCGGTATCGGCGACTACTTGAAAAAAGGTATCGGTACTTGTACTCGGTCCTAAAAAAGTGGTATCGGGACAACCCTAGTTGTAGGGGTTAAGTGTTTCCTAGGGAGTGCTTCTTACTGTAGGGGGGATGGTCTGTGTGTCACATGACACTGATCTCTGCGCCGACTACACGGAGCGGAGATCAGTGTCATTGTCACTAAGCAGAGCGGGGAGATGCTTGTTTACACAAGCATCTCCCAACTCTCTCTCGCTCCGTGAGACGATCGTGGGTGTCCCCGCAGCGATCGAGTCCACGGGACCCACGGAGAAAGCGGCGGGGTCGCGAGCGCACCGGCGGCATCTTAAAGGGGATGTACATATACGTCCTTATGCCTGTAATATACAGGAGGCGGTCCTTAAGAGGTTAAACTGCATACTTACTGCACTTAGATGGCACTGTTCTCTGTTCCCTTTTAGAAATGACACTTAGGGCTGGATTCAGGTGGTTTCGCGCATTTTTACGGCGGCGCAGCGTATCGTATTTACGCTACGCCGCCGTAAGTCAGAGAGGCAAGTGCTGTATTCACAAAGCACTTGCCTCCTAAGTTACGGCGGCGTAGCCTAAATGGGGCTGGCGTAAGCGCGCCTAATTCAAATGAGGATGAGGGGGCGTGTTTATGTTAATTATTGGTGACCCGACGTGATTGACGTTTTTCCCGAACGGCGCATGCCGTGGAATTTCCCAGTGTGCATTGCTCCAAAGTACGCCGCAAGGACGTCATTGTTTTCGACGTGAACGTAACTTACATCCAGCCCCATTCACGGACGAGTTACGCAAACAACGTAAAATTTTCAAATTTCGACGCAGGAACGACGGCCATACTTAACATTGGCTATGCCACCTAGGGGGCAGCTTTATCTTTACGCGGCGTATCGCTTACGGAAACGGCGTATCTTTACTGCGACGGGCAAGCGTACGTTCGTGAATCGACATATCTAGTCATTTACATATTCTACGCCAAAATCAACGGAAGCGCCACCTAGCGGCCAGCGGAAAAATTGCACCCTAAGATACGACGGCGCAGGCCGTCGTATCTTAGCTAGGTTTAAGTGCATCTCAGTTTGAGCATACACTTAAACTTACGACGGGCTTAGATTCCGAGTTACGTCGGCGTAACTCTTTATGAATCCGGCACTTAGTGCTTTTAATTGAGACAAGTACACACAATAAAGGGATATGCTATGTTCATATTTCATGTATGAGGTTTACAAAAACTTGAAAAACAAAACAAAACATACAGACGATATTATTTATATGAATGTGTGCCTCCAATAATAGAATAGAGAACAGATTCATTCTAAGAAAGTTCACCTTTTTTCCCTCTGATTTTTCTTCTTTTGGAGTCTCTTTCCAAGTTTGAGGTTTCAGGACCGGAACCATCCTTTATTAAAAAAAATAAAAAAATAGTATATTCATAACCAAACAAATTTGTTTTATAAAGAAATAAAGTCGATTTAAAAAAAGGCCAAGTTCACCTTTTGCTAGCCTTCACTAAATTCACCGCTTGAAACCGTATTACACCATAAATGTGGGTGTAACATTAGAAACAAAAAAGAGAACTGGGGTGGGACTTTATATGACAAAAAAGCATACTTCTCCCTATGCTCATCTAGTCTAATTTTTTGCATCAATCTTTCTGGATGATGGCACTAGAGGCAATTCATTGCATTTATATTAACTGAGGCTATACTCAAAAAAGCATACTAGTCAAATGGAGTTTGGAGATATGAGCTACATGTGAAGGTGGTTTGTGTCGGCTGGGGTGGCTGCTATATATTTACCCTACAATGTATCATCTTGATGCAGCGTTCATATGTTTATTATACAATGTATCATTTATTGTTGTTGCCAGTTTTCTACATATCATGTTTGTTATATGTCATTATGGACGCAAATTTATGAATGAATTTTCTTACATGTTATGTAATTATTTTTCTGCTCTATTATTTTGCACTTCTTAGATGGCACTTCCCTGTCTTTCTATACTGAGACCACAGAGGAGCGGTGGGGAAAACCGCATACAATTCGAACAGGGATCGCCCCTCATTCCTGTTCAAATCGCATGCAATTCTTTGCAGTGCAATTTGAGTCCATTCATTTTGTATGGGCTCAAATCGCACCGCAAAAGGTATTGGTACTTGGTATCGGCGAGTATTTGACCAAAAGTATCAGTCCTCATACTCGCCGGTGGAAAACAGTACTGGTGCAACCCCCAAAAAAAAGTTTTTCCAATAGTTCTACTTTAAGTAGACAAGAATACAGGAATATACAATGTAATACTGACATAAAATCACACACATAGGTTGGACTTGATGGACTTGTGTCTTTTTCAACCTCACCTACTATGTAACTATGCAACATAACATTTGTAATCTTACTGTATATTAGTAATGTGAAATGTTTTCTAAGAAGATCAAGGGTAGTTACCCAACAGCTTATCAAACGTGTTTACGCCGCCTTGGTGTACATATACCTACACATTTTTTTCCACTCAGCATTATATTCATTTGGGGACCCAGTAAAAACCTACAGTGATGAGCCAATAGGGGAAGGAGGAGGAAGGGTGGACTAGAAATCTACACAAGAGGCAAAGTTACAACATCTAGGTTTCAGGAGCCTTGACTTTACCCGTCAAAGTTGGTAACAGAAGCAACGTTCCTTCTCCGCCATCTTGCTACACCCTGCACTCCTCCACAGTAATGATACACGAGAAGGGGGCAAGTGGACATCTTGTTACACCCACCAGAGTTCTGCATTTCACAGTTCTTTTGAACACTAAACGGAGCTTATATGCTTAAGGCGGAGCTCCACCCAAAAATGTAGCTTCCGCTTTTCGGAACCCTCCCCCCTCTGGTGTCACATTTGCCACCTTTCAGGGGGAGGGGGGTGCAGATACCTGTCTAAGACAGGTATTTGCACCCACTTCCGGGAACACGGTACTGCAGCAGCCACACCCCTACCTGCAGCCCCTGCTGTCTTCTGGGAAACGCACTATTCCCAGGAGAGAGCGGGGACCAGTGACGGCGCGGCGCGCTACTAGCGCAGTAGGGAACCAGGCAGTGAAGCGGCAACGCTTTACTTCCCGATTCCCTAACAGAGGATGGCGGCGGGTGCAGCCGAGGGACGAGCGTTTGCTCGTCCTTGGCCGACGACATTGCGGGCGCACTGGACAGGAAAAAGTGTCCGTTTTTTTAAAGTCAGCAGCTGCAGTATTTGTAGCTGCTGGCTTTTTAAAAAAAAAATTTGGGTGGAACCTCTGCTTTAAATACTGTATTTGGAAATCCTACGGACTGTTTACATGTTGAATTTTAAAATCAGAGGTGTTCTGTCACATTAGCAAACCTGTGAGGTCAGCAGGTTTGCCGCTGCTTTTAAAATTTAACATCTAAACAGTCCGTCGGATTTCCAAATACTGTATTTAATCATATAAGCTCCTTTTTGTGTTAAAAATAACTGTGAAATGCAAATTTCCGATGGGTGTAACAAGATGTCCGCTTGCCCCCTTCTCGGTGTATCATTACTATGGATGAGTGAGGGGTGTAGCAAGATGGTGGTGACGGAACCTCACTTCCATTACCAATTTTGACGGGTCGCCATATCTGACGGAACACAGGCTCAAGATAAATTAATACAAACTAAATACACAAATACTCTGATAAAAATGATCTTACCCTGGTGGCCCTTCTTTTCTTTCCAACTCCCTGGTTGTCATTCTGCTCTGTGCTGGAAGCACAACTATCAGTACCTCCATCCACATGACTGCCGACGGTGGCAACTACATTTACACAAGAGCTCTGGAACATGCTCAGGCTGTCTGGTGGTGCACAGGTTTCTTCATTTCCGCTCTGACTTTGTGATGTTTCATACAATCTTGTGTTAGAAACGCTGCTATTGGCTGTAGCAGGAAGTTCTTCAGGAAAATTGCTGCCAAGTTTCCTGTCACTGGCAGGTGAAGTTAATGTTGAAGCTGCCTTTGGTCCAGATGTTACTCGGTGTGTTTGAATGATTTGTTTGCCACTTGTGTCACAATGATTAAATATATTGTATGCAAAGCCCCTTTCCACAGCTACGCTGCTTTCTGAGAGACTCCTTTTCCTCACTGACCCAAATGCGTTTGTAGTGATACTGTCCATGTGATAGCTTTCAATCCCCACATCCAACTCCTCATCAAAGTCAAGACCATCTTGTTCACTTTGAACCTGTGCTACCATTTCAATACCAAACCTTTAATGAGAGAGAGATGTAAATTAAAGATTAAATTGATAAAATTAAAAACATAATTTTTTTTTATTTAAAAAAGGGACTTGCGTCACCAAACAGAACAGATACATACTGACTCCAGAGAAGTGACAGATTCACTTCCCCGTGAACTACAGACAACATATATGCAGCCCTATAAAAAAAACGTCTGTGCTGAGAGCACACGCCAACCACAGTGGTCACATTACCAGAATGCCCGAGCCAGGGACGGCAGTGGAAAGGGGTTAAAGTGGTAATAAACCCAAAAACACACTAATATATAACACACACAATATATATATATATATATATATATATATATATATATATATATCAGCTTACTAATCATTAAATGTGGTGGTTGCATTTGTTTTCTTTTTTTTCACCTCTGCTTTCACCTGGTAATCTGGCCAGTAACACACCTCCTGTATTAAGCTTCATACACACAATCGGATTTTCTGCGGACAAAGTGTAGGACTTTTGTCTGAAGGGCGTTGGCCAGGAACTTGTCTTGCATACAAACTATATGGTTTTTCAGCTCTTTAGCGCCACCCTTTGGGCAACTTCTGCTAATGTTGTCGGAAAATCCGACAACAAACCAAAAAAGTTTACTCAGAATGGATACCAAGCGCCCAGAGGCGATTCAGTTCGCATGTGTTGCGCTATATAAACGTTTCCCTCTCACTCACACCATTTTTTGCCGGACAATTTGAAAGCATGCTTTCCTACATTTGCCCATGGAAAATCCGACAATTGTCGGATGGAGCCTACAAAATTGTCGGATTTTCCGACAACAGCCTGTCATCACACAAATCCCGTTGGACAATCTGATCGTGTGCACAAGGCTTTAGAGTGCCTGCACCCTGGATGAATGAGCACGAGGGGCACCTTTGGACACTAGCATTGTCAGTCTAGGGGGAGATTGAAACCAAACCCAAGCTCACATTTTGTAATCATTAAAAGCAGATTATTATAAGCACCCCAGTTAGTGGTACAGTAAAACCTTGGATTGTGAGCATAATTCGTTCCAGAAACATGCTTGTAATCCAAAGCACTTGTATATCAAAGCATTTTTTTTACAGAGTATAAAAGAGAAGAGAGGCACCTCTTAGTGTAGAAATAAGTTGCTAAATGTTGTACCTTCATTAAATGTAACCATATTGCTACACTTAGAGGCTCCTCTCATCTTTTTTATACTCAGTTGTGACATAACAATACTTGTATATCAAGACATTGCTTGTATATCAAGGCAAAATGTATTAAAACATTTTGCTTGTCTTGCAAAACGCTCTCAAACCAAGTTACTCTCAAACCAAGGTTTTACTGTAAATGATTTGTTTCATCCCTGTAAACTGCTACATCTGCAAGAGAGCTTTTTCTTTTGAAAAAGATCAGACTTGCTGGCTGGATCACCAGATAAAAAAGAAAAACCCCATTAATGCAGCCATCACATCTACGAACTGGTAAGCTGCAACATAATAAATGTTTGCGCTTGGGTTTAATACTGCTTTAAAGCGGAGGTCCACCTAAAAATGTTTTTACTAAAAGCCAGCAGCTACAAATACTGCAGCTGCTGACTTAACAAATGGACGCATACCTGTCCAGCACGCTTGCGATGTCGACAGCCAAAGCCGAACAATCGCTCGTCTCTGCTGCCCCCGCCACCATCCTCTGAGGAAATCAGGAAGTGCAGCGTTGCAGCTTCACTGCCCGGTTCCCTACTGCGCAAATGCGCGAGAGGTGCGTCCTCACTGGTCCCCGCTGTCTCCTAGGACCAGTGTGTTCCCAGAAGACAGTGTGGGGGGGGTTGGGGGCCAGGGGCGTGACTTCCGCGAGAGTCTTTTCCTGGAAGTGGGTGCAAATACCTGTATTATCTGCACCCCCCCCCTAAAAAGGTGCCAAATGTGACACTGGGGGAGGGTTACGAAAAGTGGAGGTTCACTTTTTGTGTGGACCTCCGCTTTAATGTGTTGTTAAAAATCAATGTAGGGACAATGGGGTCAGCAATATACGGTAGTACTTCTGTTCTGGATTATTGATTTTGGGTTGTTTTTTCCCCTCATTAGAATAAAATCTCTGTTTTGTTATAAAGTTTATAACCGACTTGCAGTTACATGCCCTCTTAGTAGAATTAACTGACCTGACCCCCTTTACCCAAAACGAAATGATAAAGCTCTCACCCAAATGCAACATCATAAAGACAAACCTTGGCAAACCTTTGCCTTGCTCTTGTCTCTTCTTTGTCACTTGTTGCATAACCTGCTCCCAGTTTATATTCCTTCTCGATACATTCAGAATCTGACGAAGGGTTGGTTTGAGTCCTGAATCCTTGTCAACGTCGCTCTTCCGTTGACCACTTTTGTTCCTAATGCGACGTGCGCTGTTGAGGTTTGGCTCCGGAAGATGTGTGCCAGGTTTGCTTTTCAAACTAATATGCCTAGTTAGATCTCTCTGGAGGGAAACAGGAAATCCAAGCTTGCACAGTTCTGGTATTATTGGATTAGAAGAATGGGCAGCATTTTTCTGAAGTTCAAGATCAGAAACATTTTCAAAATTTTCACAGTCATTAAAGTCTTGAGATTGAAGGGAATTGCTATTATCGCCACTATCATGAGACTCATTGGTCGGGGAACTTTTCTCAGTAGATAGACTAGAATTGTCAGAATTGGTGGCGATTTGCTCCAAATAGTTTGTGCCGTCATCTGCCTTGGGAGAGATATTTTTATCAGAGCTATCACTAGGCAACTCCACTACAGTTTCTGTTTTAGGTGCATTACTGAAGAAATCATCATCACTAGCATCTTCTAAGATCTCATCGGAAGAAACGCCATTTTGAAAAAGGTCATTTTTAGCCTCAGTTCTGCCAGTCTTTGGATCACTAGGTTCCCTACTTAAAGATTGGTTGTAACAGCTCTGCATGACCTGGCTATTATGCAGCATCTCTTTTGCTTTGTGTAACACCTGACTAAGGGTTTCCTCTGGCTCTTTTTTGATATTCTCTTGTGCCTCCTCGCTGTTCTTTGTGCTCTTAGCTGCATTGTGAAATTTGGAAATAATATTGGATCTAATGGTTTCTAAATTGAGAGCACTTAACCGACCTAGTCTCTCACCAAATGGTGGAAATGACAATTTTACACCTTTTAAAGGATTCTTTAGATCCTTTTTCAAAGCTAAAGCTTTACTATCTGGGATGTTGCAAAGTGGGGATTTTAAAGAAGGCATACGAGGGCCCCTCAGCTCCGCGGAGTCACTTTTCTTGCCGGTAGACTGTTCGGCTTGCATATCTTCTGCCACCTTCTGTTTTGCTAAATTTTGATTTTGGTCTGCTTGTAGTTCTCCACGTTTTGTCTCCTCTGAGGAAGGTGTGACATTTTTGTCAGCAACTGGCGGAACATTTTGATCTGAGGCCTTCTGTGACGGATATGGAGACCACCTGTGCTGTTTGTCTTTTGTAAGGCTGTTCTTCTCAGAGGGAAGTGTAGGTTTTGTTTTGGATGATGATGAATCTGAGCTTTCAGATGTTCTGAAGTCTATAAAGTTTTCTATGTGGTTATCGCTAGTAAAATCGTCTGTCTTGTTTGAAAAGTTTTTATCTAAATTTGCACAAACAGTTGTGCTGCTGGTAAATTTTTCAGCATTTTTCCACTTGAATCTTTCATTGGAAAAATTATTTGATGTCTTACTTTTAATTGACCGCCCAGAATTCTGTTCCAGAGCAGTATCACAGTGTCTTTGTGGCCAATTTCTCCCTTGTGGAAAAGTATCAACATTGCCACCGAAGTTCCACTGGTTATTATTGTAAGAATAAGGTGGCAAGTTTCCACCACAGTTTCTAGAATGCTGGTTGGGAAATTTTCCTTTTCCCTCTGGTTGCCAGTGAAAACCTCTGCCTCTGCCTCTTTGGTGCCAACTAGTTGCCCCCCCTGTGGTTAAATGCCATGAGTCTTCTACTCTGACATGGACCAACTGTCGAGTGGTCTGATTGTTCATATGCCATCCAGCTCGCCCCCTTGGGCCAGGGAGATGCCTATTAGGATTGAGGCTTAATGCAGAATGCAGGAAATTTTGTTTAGGGTTGCTGAAGTTCTCCTTTTGCAATTGCCAGTTCCTTTCCGGCAAATCTTGCTTCCAGACTTGTGGATTTATAACTGGATGTGATAGGAGTTCGTCTCTTCTCTGAAATTCTTGGTCTTTGGAGATACTGCAGGTATCATCTTGCCTAAAAGAAAAACAAACAATGAATATAATTGACCAAGGCAAAGCAAGCTTAATTTTCTGATGACATTAAATACAATAAAATACAGCTCACAGTAAAAATGCTTCTCAAAATGAGTTTACTGGGTGACATAGTTAACATCTGGAGAACTATCCCTATATGTGAAAATGTGCATTCAAAGCAAAAAGTTAGCAACAAGTGCAAAGAGCAGATGTTCAATGGTGTTCCGCATGAGCACGTTTCAAAAAGGACCACAGAAAAATTATCAAAAACACGACTCTAAATAATAAAAAAAAATAAAAAAGGTACCGTATTTATCGGCGTATACCGTGCACTTTTTTGCTCTTAAAATCAGGGCAAAATCGTGGGTGCGCGATATACGCCGATACCCGCACCGAGTTTGAACTGCCCCGCCGACATATACCGAGCGCAGTACACTCGGGTACATTCGGCCAGGCTCGGCTTCGCTCGCGGTCAAGCTCTATGACGCCTCCTAGCCTTTATGTGCGAGAAGCCGGGCGTGCCCGAGTGTACTGCGCTCGGTATATGTCGGCGGCGCAGTTCAAACTCCGCGCGGGAAGCGGGGATTCGACTGAGAGACAGCGCGGGAGGACACCACCGAGGCCGCAGACGGACGCCGGACAAGGCCACCGATGGACGCCGGGCAAGACACTACGAGGGGCGTTCAAACTGTAAGTATTTTTTTTTCTAAAATTTCCCTTCTAGGTTGGGGGTGCGCGCTATACGCGGGTGCGCGCAATGCCCCGATAAATACGGTATATAAAAATGCAATGCTACTTTTTGTACATCTTGCCAAAAGAATGTGCAGTGTGTGTTAAATAAGCATATAAAAGATATTGGGTGGAATGCATAATGGGTGTCTTTTTACAAACAAGCACATGAATCAGTTGTCACTGAGGAGAGTGTGTCCATATTGGCCACTCCTTTCTCAGTGTGCTCTCTCCCTTACGCTGCCCCCTCCTCAGCCACTGGGTTTGTCACACTAACAGGCACATGGCGGAGACGTTTTTAGTAGGGTTGCACCGATACCGAGCATTTGCACGAGAACTTGTACTCGTGCAAATGCTCCGATGCTTAATCTGATACCTGTTGTACCGGGTACGGCGTCCTCAGTGTAGCAGGGGAGCGGCGGGCGGCCTTGCAGATTATCGGTGCGGCGGTGGGGGCAGTTACAAGCACCAATCTCCCTGCATGGCTTTCAATAAAGCAACTGAAAGACGCTTTTCCTCCTCTCCCTCTCACGGCTGACAGCTGGTTTATTGAAATTCTACCCCCGGGTCCACTGTGTGCTCCTTCAGCTCTCTGGGTCCTCCTCTGGTGTCCCCCCCCCCCTTGTCCTGTATCTGTTAGGACGAAGAGCACAGGAAGGATCCGGTAAATATGTAATTTACCGGTTACTTCCTTTTCTGAATGCACTGATCACTGACTCTGTCCATTCATAACGGAGCATCGTATGCTTTCGTTTGTAAATGAACAGGAGCCTCTGTCTCTTGTCCATTCACCTTCAGTGCAGCTGAGACTGCAGAGAAAGGGACTGGGGAATCTGTGTCCTCAGTGCCTTTCCCTGTCTGAAAAGGGAGATGTCTGTTAGGACCCCCGATATCTCACCAAAGCCACTCCCCAACGGGGCTAATAAAAAAAATAATAATAAAAGAATTGTAATAAATAAATATTTAAAAAGGTAAAATTGTAAATAAAATAAAAATAAAATACTGACACCGACCATGTAATTAAGGCGGACCTAATAGGGAACTAGCATCCTAGTATTGGAATCTCCAGGCCCACACAGCTAAGTGGGGTCGGGGATACAGTACTGTGCAGGAAGTGGTCATATACAGCTTCCCAGCAAAGCCATAACCCACTCTTCATAATGGAGTACATCTCATCGCTGGTCCATTACCATCAGTTTCCTCATCTTCAAACTAGTAGTAATTCTTCAAGAATGTTGTTGCTGTAGTTACAGGTACTTAGTAGCAGTAGTTAGAACTAGCTGAATTTGGCCCATATGTTGGTAATGGCCCAGAAACTTTTTAAAACGCTTAGCAGAGTTAGGTGCATGTAGGTCTAAACTACTGCACAAAAAAAAAAAAAAAAAATTGTTGCTAAAGCTTTACTGATTTCTTAAAAAAAAAAATTAAAAAAATTAAAAAAAAATCGAAATTTTCCATTAAAAAGTGTATGTCTTTCCTGACCAAGTAGACATTGATGATATTTTAGCAGGCTACAGGATGACTAGTCTACTCACTCCCTGTGAATCTTGGAGGGAAACCCAATTTAAAATAATTAATCGAGCCCATTACCCTTTTTCTACGAAATTTCCAACCAGCACAGGCCCGGCCTGCCCATGGTGCTCGCTCAGTTATTACATCGCCTCTGGTCCTGTCTTATGATAGATGACTATTGGACCTCAATTCTCCAATTCATACATAGGGTGACAAACTATCTCCCGGACAAGGACCCTGTGCTAATATTGTTCGGGCTACCGCCGCAAAGACGAAGTTCCCCAGTGCCTAATACCTTTCTGCCACAGGAGCATTCTCAGTACTTTTAACGCTACTCATAGCACGCAGGATCATCCTCAATCACTGGATTTCTCCCACTCCTCCATCTCAACCTGAAGCATTGAGGAACCTCAAAGTGTTACTTTTCAGGGAGAAATTAGATGGCCTGTCACACCCTCTACGGTCCAATACAAAGTTTGACAAAAGATGGACACCCTTTATCAACCGGTGCCTGACCCCAACAGAAAAAGTTACCTTGGACTCGTCTCCCTTCATATATATACGGAGAGGAATCAAACATCAGGAACATCTTCCATGGTGTTTCCTACGTAACTTGTTGCATCCTGATTATTATTTTTGAGAAGGCCTATCACATTGCATGCCTATCTTTGTTTTTCTTATTAGAACTAGAACCTCTACCTTGTGTTGTGCTATAGTGAGATCTCTGGGTTGAGGTGGAATCTGTATAAGTGAGTTTATTGCCATGTCTTTAATCCACCCCCCCCCCCCCCCTGTATCCCCACTCTCTCTCTTTTCTCTCCCCCCCCCCCCTTCAAAGCACTGCCTACTAACATTTTACGTCTGTTCGCCTCTGAAGGAAATCCCCTTCTACCCCCCCCCCCTTTTTTTTTCATTTATTGTTATTTTTATTATCTTTGTTTGTTGACTGTGTTATTCTTTGCCAGTTCATGGTCGACAGCTGTTCTCTACCTCTTATGACTGACACTGTTTGTTTTTCGCTTTATTGAAATGCTTCAATAACATTTTATGGAAAGGAAAAAAAAAAAAAGTGTATGTAACCCCCTACCAAGGCACTTATGATAATGGGGGCTTGCTGCTTGATGGGTGCTCCTACATACTATTAATACTGCTTATGATTTTACCATATACCTCTGTGACCATGTTGTATATTGGTTTCTCCTGGAACTTTTTATCCCCCTTGCTTTCTTTCCCATCTCTTTCCTCTTACCCCTCCTACTATTCCTTTACCTTCCCATTTTTTGGTAGGTGGGATTGTTCTTTTTTGTGCACACACTAACCGGTTGCTTTGTTGTTGCCAGGAGAGGTGTGTGGGGGTTTAGCATCTTCTTCCTGCTTCATTGGCAGGCCCGGGGTGACTTAACTCCCACACATATATGCACAGCTCCAAGGCATGGGAAACATGTACAATGAGCTGTGCATGTGAAGTTCAGTGCACACTCCTTGACTCTCCCTGCATGGAGATGCCCTGGGGTGGTTCCTTGATTATTCTGGTATTGCCTAAGGCAATGTTATAGGATTGGCAACTGGGGAACTTAAAGCAGAGTTCCACCCAAAAATGGAACTTCAGCTTTAAGTGTGGTGACCCGACATAAATTTTTTTTTTTTGGGGGGGGGGGGAATACCCTATTTTTAGAGGCACCGAGCTCCCACTTCCTCCCTAAGCTCCATGGCACTGGAGGCAGGTTCACCTATTTCCCCTCCCTGCAATCTTCTGGGACACGTCACAGGTCCCAGAAAGGTTGCCCGGCCATTCACATTGCGCAGCTTGCGAATACGCAGTGCATGCCCGGCTGGCTGTGAAGCCACAACTGGCGCCCACAGTTACAATGCCGGCGCTGCAGAGAGGAGGGGGGGCTTCATTCGCCCGCATTGCTGGACCGTGGGACAGGCGAGTGTTGCTAGAACACGGCACGACCCGATCTCTGTAAAGACACACTAGCTTGGCTCTTTACCCATGTGATCGGCTGTGTCCAATCACAGCCGGTCACATGTAAATACAGGAAGTGCCGGTAATCGTCGGTCATTGCCTCAAACCTAGAGTGTGCGGCGTGGAGAGGCAATCAGCAGCATCTCCTCGCAGGGGAGAACAGGGCATGTAATCATGGCACTGATCATCACTGCTCTGATTACAGTACTGCCCCAGAAGTGCTGCCAATCAATGCCCATGAGTGCCACCAATCGGTGCCCATCAGATACACAAATCAGTGCCCATTCCTGGTGCCAGTCAGTACTGCCTTTTACTGCCCATCAGTGCGGCATAATGGTGCCTCCTCATTAGTACCCATAAGTGTCACCCCATCAGTGCCACCTCATTGCCCATAAGTGCCACCTCCTCAGCGCACATCAGTAAAGGAGAAAAATTACTTATTTACAACAATTTACTGACCGAAACTAAGAACACAAATTATTTTCTTCAAAATTTTCGGACTATTCATTTCCCAGCAGTGATTAAATACCACCAAAAGAAAGCTCTGTTTGTGTGAAGAAAATTATTAAAAATGGATTTGGGTACAGAGTGGCATGACTGTGAAAAATAGCCTGGACAGGAAGGGGGTGAAAATGCCCTGTATGGAGGTGGTTAAGCTGGCCATACATAGGTCGAATTTAGGCCAGTTCAACAGGGCCTGGCTGAATTTCAATCCATGTATGGGCAGGCCGGTTATATAGAAATCGATCTACCGATCGACTTCTGTACAACCAGCCTGTTGGATTTTTCGCACTCGAAAAGCGCCGTCAGACATAGCTGGCAGTGCTGATCAGTGTATTCTAAAGGCGGTGAAGTCCCCCCTGCTGTCATACAATGACACAACAGGGAAGGACTTCCCCCATCCACATCAAGTTTGTGGATCAGGAAAATAATTGAGTAATTTTTTTATTTTTTTCCCCCATTCAACCAAAATAACTCATGTATGGGCTGCCTAAGTCAAGCTTTTTGTACTCTAAAAATCTTTAATAAATATAAAAAATAAAAAATGTGATCCCTTTTGGTTAAATATACCCTCAAAAGCATCTGATAACTGCAAAAAAAGGTGTACCGGAGGCTACTTTTCATTTTTTCTCTTTACCAGTGTCTAATCCTCTTGCACACAGCAGTGTAACTCCGTTTAAAAATTCAGAATTCAAATTCAAAAGCCAGGATTGCCTGAGTACACATGTGCAGCTTAAAAACACTAACCTTGCTAAGCATATGCAGTTTGTGAGCCAGGAGTGCCTCATCACAAGATCATAGGGGGCATGAAATAAACGCATACAAAAACTGTTGCACATTGCAGTGTCTGCTTGAGCGAAGGGTGTCATTTCTAGTTGTGTACCCTGCAAGAAGCAAGTCACTAAAAGCGCCTAGAGGCGATTCAGTTCGCATGTGTAGCGCTATCAAGTCATTCATTATCACCTACAAAGAGCATTGTTGACAATCGATAAGCCCGATTGGCCGTAAGGAATAAACAACTCATACAAACATTTATTTTGTATATCTTTGTCCCTGTGCATACATCAGCGTAGCTCCCAGCCTTAAAAATAACTTTACAAGTAAAAGCTTCCAAGTCAGGGGGAGAGGGAGAATATATACACATAGGCCTGGACTGGCCATAAGGGGGCCGTCTCTTTGGATTGGGGATGGTTCTCAGGATGAATATCTGCTCACCAACCACCCCCGCGAACGCCCCCCCCCCCCCCCCCCCCCCGGACTGGCCTGCCTAGTTTAAAATGCCGGGGTCTATTTCTTGTCCCAGTCAGGGCCTACACACACACACACACACACACACACAAATACATAATTTGTTAAACTAGAATACTGATAGGTTGTCACTAATAGCGTGAATTAAACACATGCAATGATAAAACATATTACCATAAGCAGTCTATAGTACATGAATAGATGACAAAAGATAGCATCTTCCCACCAGAGAAAAAGCTGGTCAAGAACATTTCCATACCAATACTAATAGAGACAATTAGCGTTTCAGTTATAGTGCAGAAGCCAAACAAATTACAAAAACAAAGACATATATACTTACTGGGTTTGTTCCCTCCTTTGGTTAATTAACTGGATGAGCTCCTTATCAAAGTATTCTTCATCATCCTCCTCTTTTGATCCCTCTTTGTCCCAGTCATAGACTTTATCCTTGTGTCCTTGGCTGGATATGTGCTTGGCATAGGTTGAAAGGCCCACCACGGTCACTCTGCAAACCCGGCACTCATGGCTGCAGTCCCTGGGGATAGAGGCAAAAGAGGGGTGCTCAATTCTTCCAATAGGCATTGCTGAAAAAGGCAGGCTATGCTGTGTCCTCTAAGAGCAGGGTCTCCTTGACTGTCGCTGCAGCACCAAGTAACTTTCTGGCACAGAGAAAGTTTCTTTAGCAACTGCTAAACTGCTTTATCTTGTTATTTTGCAAATGTAGTTTTAAGAAATCATAAATAAAAAAAATAAAAAAATCCAGGATAGATTTTTCTCCAACAATTAAGAGGCAAAGCTTATTAAGAAAAAGAAAAAAAAATCTTCTTTAATTGTTGTACTGAAAATCATGCCAATAGAGGACACACAGCATGCTGGATGGCAACCCAGGCAGGGGAGGTGGGCTACAGAGCTAGATGTCTCAGCTCCGAAGCCCAAGCATGGTGTCAGCTGCTGTGAGAGCTGCCTCGCTGACAGATTTCACTTTTATTTCTAGCATCACACTCTGCCCACAAGCTCAGAAAGGGCATGAGAGGGGGATGGGATGCCAGCCAATCACTAGGGAGAAACAAGAGCCTGGACAGCTGAAACGCAGGTTGGGAATTTGAAAACTCTGGCTTCACAGCTGATGAAAGGGACTGCCTAGTATTAAACACACTTAAAATGGCTACAACAAACTATGCATTATGCTACACAAGCACATGGGTTACAACAGATGGATCCATCTGTGCAGAAAGTGACTTCAGGAACCAGCATAGCCTAAAGACTTCTCATAGTACCAGACAGACACACGTACTGTACAAGTACCTTTAGATCAAATGCAGCCCAATGTTTTTATTTATTGGATAGTGTATATGGGTTTAAGCTTCTGTCTGGAATTTATTGCCTTCAGGGTATACAGTGTGGAAAATTATTATTTGATTCCCTGCAGATTTTGTAAGTTTTGCCCACTTACAAAGAAATGAAGGGTTTATAATTGTTATCATAGGTGTATTTTAAATGATAGAGACAGAATATCAATCAAAAATCCAGGAAAAAAAAAAAAAGATACGAATGTTATAAATGGAGTTGCAGTTCAGTAAAATAAATATTTGATCCCCTACCATCCAACAACAATTCTGGCTCCCACGACTGACTACAGTATTAGTCCTATCAATTTAGAGCCAGTTCACACCAGATTAATTGAATTGCGGCGACAAATAGCGGCGTTTTGTACCGCGATTTGCGGCGACAAAACGCCACGATTGTCCGCCTAGATGTGCCCCTAGATTGTCCCCCTATGGAGATGGTTCCCATCTCCTATGCCGAACGCCGAAAGCCGCCTGAAAAAAAGGTCCAGGACTTTTTTTCAGGCGGCAGGCGTTCGGCGTGGAGATGTGAACCATCTCCATAGAGGGCAATGTTAAATCATCCCTCTGGCGTCTCGGGGCGGCAGCGGCGTCACACTACAGGCGTATATACGCCTAGGTGTGAACGGGGACTAAGAGATCGCTGACACCCGATCTCATCGGTGTCCGCAATGCTTCGTCTGCAGAACGGATTGGGTGAACACGGACAGACGGTCCGTGTTCATCTGACCCCCCTATAGGGGAGAGCAGAGATCCGACAGGGCGGTCCATGCACAGTGCAGGGACCGCCCTGTCATCTGCCGGCTCAGCGGGGATCAACAGAGCGATCCCGGCTGAGCAAGCGGATACACATGTGCGGATCCTCACGGGTTCCATACACGTGAAAGGGGCTTAAGAAAGTGCTCCTAAACGACAACTACTTATGTGTATAAAAGACACCTGTTCACATTATCTCTTTCTTCCATTCAAACCTCACGATCATGGGCAAGACCAAAGAGCTGTCAAAGGATGTCAGGGACAAGACTGTAGACCTGCACACGGCTGGGATGGGCTACAAGACCATCAGCAAGAAGCTTGGTAAAAGGAGCGATCGTTGGAGCAATTATTCGCAAATAGAAGAAATAACCATCAATCGCCACCCTCATAGGGTAAGGATGATTATGAGAAAAGTGAGGGATCAGCCCAGAACTACACAGGAGCTTGTGAAGGATTTCAACGCAGTTGGGACCACAGTCACCAAACAAACCATTGGTAACACAATACGCCGTCATGGATTGAAATCCTGCAGCACCCGCAAGGTCCCCCTCCTCAAGAAAGTACATGTACAGGCCCGTGTGAAGTTTGCCAATGAACAGTTTAAATTATTCAGAGAAGGATTGGGAAAAAATTCTGACGACCCCAAGAACACCATCCCTACAGACAAGCATTATGCTTTGGGCTGTTTTGGTGCTAAAAAGGTACAGGCCAACTTTGTCACATTGAGGGGCCAATGGAGGGGGCCATGTATTGTAAAAAAGTATTATTATATATTGTAAAATAATCATTTTCCAAAAGTTGTTGTTTCAAGGGTTTCCCAGTAGTTAGAGTTTTGAAAAAGGCTGCTCTAAATCTATTGTTAGCAATTTGTTAGCAAAGCTGATTTTTTTTCCCCACTTTTAGAAAGCTGCCTGGTATGTCCAAATTTTATAAAATAACTTCTTATCATCTGAAGCAATCAGCGCCAAGGAAAGACTGGCAATGTTTTAAGTACACATGCCTGGGCTAGTCTCTGGTACAAGCACAAGATTCTCAGCCTATGCACATTCCTTCATACTGACCGAGCTAAAATGATTCACATAGCCTTGTGCTTTAGCATATCTTACATTTACATGTGTAGGACAAGCAAATTAAAGTGATTGTAAAGTCTAATTTTTTTCTATAAAAAAATAATAAAAACTGACTTACTTGCCTTCTCTGTGTAATGGTTTTGCACAGAGAAGCCCCAATCCTCCTCTTCTCGTGTCCCTCTTCAGTGCTCCTGGCCCCTCCCTCCTGTCGAGTGTCCCCACAGAAAGCAGCTTGCTATGGGGGCACCCCAGCCGAGCTGCAGCTCCATGTGTCCATTCAGACACGGAGCCCGAGTTCAGCCCCACCCCTCTCTCCCCCGATTGGCTAACTGCTGTGTCTCAGCCAATCACGAGGGAGAGTCCCTGATGGCCAAGGCCCTCATAAACATCACTTGAGAGAGATGTGGCTCAGGTAAGTATTTGGTGGGCTGCTGCACACACGAGGCTTTTTATCTTAATGCAAACAAAGCATTAAGATAAAAAAACTTCTGTTTACAATCCATAAAGCTCTGAAAGAATACAATTGCTGCAGTAAAACACAAGTATCTCATTATAGTATGAGGGTATATAACGAATGCAGATCATTTTTTACATTTATTTACACCAACGTCTGATAAATTTACTGCATAACGAAAAACAATATTTTAATCAAGCTTTGTGTTTAGTTGCTTAATGCAGCAGAAAGTTTTTAACCACTTGACCTCTGGAAGGTTTTACCCCCTTCATGACCAGAGTATTTTTTGCTATTCAACAGGGCACTACTTTAACTAGCAACTGCGCAGTCATGCAACAATGTACCTATATAAAAGACCAAAAATGTGGAAAAGAAAACCGTCTCAAATAAAATCAAATGTATTAATTAATTTAGGTCCAAATGTATTCTGATATGTGTCTTTTGGTAAAAAAAAAGAAAGTGTATATTAATTGGTTTGTATGAAAGTTATGTCTACAAACTATTGTATAGATTTGAAAAAAATCGATCAATCCTGATGTACTGACGGTCTTACTAATTTCTTGAGGCCCTTGAAATGCTAGGACAGTACAAATTACCCCTCGTATTTATCGGCGTATAACACGCACCCCAAATTAAGAGGAAAGTTTCAGGATTTTTTTTTTTTTTTCTCAAATACACCACTTTGAAGCAAAATAATAGTCAGTGCCAATCAATGCAGCCTGATTAGTTTCCATCTGCAGCCTCAATTCAGCAAGATGCCCATCTGTGGCCATCCAATGCAGCCTGATGCCCATCTGCAGCCTCTGTGATCATCTGCAGCCTGATCTGTGCCCATCCAATGCAGCCTCTGAGAAAAGAAAAAGGGGGTTCCCCTGGGTGGACTTTTAAGATACTAATAGTATCCTGAAATATACAGTAACCACAAGCTTGCATTTGCCATTCACCCTCCTCTCTTTCAATGCAGCCTCTGTGCCCATCTGCAGCCTGATCTGCCCCCTTCCAATGCAGCCTGATGCCTATCTGCAGCCTTACCATCTCTCATGCAGTGCAGGAAATCAGGAGGGGGACGAGCGCCGCCAAAAATCACTGAGCCGTCATATTTTGTTTACAGTACTCGGCTCTCAGTCGGCACTCACATACACCATCGCCATTGGACCAGCTATTGTTATTGACAGAACACTGGTCCAATGCCGGTGGCAGAGGCGGGACGTGTGTGTGATGTCAGAGGCGAGTAAACAGGACATGACGGCTCAGTGATTCCCGCGGCGCTCGTCCCCCTCCAAGGTACACCCCCTCCCAGACGTATAACGCGCACCCGTGATTCCCCCCCTATTTTCAGGGGGAAAAAGTGTGTGTTATACGCCAATAAATACGGTATTTATTAAGAAGCATTACGAGTTTTTTGAAGTTGTAATTTTGTACAGGGTGCTGCATTTGGCCCAGGTACCATGTGATAGCTATGGGCCAATCACAGCATCACAATACTAAGCACAGCTGTTATGAGTGAAACCTATTCATAACAGTTGTGTTTACATTGTGTTCATAGCTTTGGGTGTCCAGGTACCGGGAGCCACAATCTGCTGTGTACATGGGCCCCTTATCTGGTACATTTTCTGTGACCGGGCGGCAAGAGGTTGTAAACTCTCACATATACACAGTGAAGCAACTGGCCTCAGATGATAGAGATTAAACATACATAAGTTGTACCTGATTATCTGCAGAAATTTGTCCTTTGCAACCTTGTGAAACCCCAGGGGGTGAGGGAGCTGAAGTTACACAATGTACAGTTAAAAGACCCCCTCTTCACAAGAATGCAGAGCTAAAGCTATGAAGTTTGCTGGAGCGGTCATGGCCCTCTCCTTTTTATCTTGGTGTCAGAAGTGACTCATTCTTATAGTAAAGAAAAGAGGCAGCACTGACACATTTACAACCACTTTAATACACGGTTGTTGACAGGTACTCAGAGGTGCCTAAAAAATACCTGCAAAGACTTTTTAGTGCCCTCTGCTTTGCCTGAATGCCAGGCCATTCTAACAAGCAAAGCTTTTATGAGGAAATGCGAAAGTTATTGTCCAACACCTACACCTCATACCTTTCTGTAGCTTTTTGTTTCTGTAAAGTGGCAGAATGTTTAAGGTTGGGTTCACATTGGTGCAATGTCAGACATTGCATGTGATTTGCACCACACAGCTGTGCAAATCACATGTGACGCAAACTCAGCCATACAGATTGTTTGGCTGAATTCGCAACACATTCGGACCACACCAATGCAATCCAATTCCTGTCCGAATTGACAGTTCGCACTGCGATATGCAAACCGATCTGGGAGGCGTCATTAACTTTGTATTGACACTCCCAGCGGTTCGTATATGACAGTGTGAACTGCCTGCAAGTCAGGTGCGATGCGGGAACCCGCAGTGGATTTGCCACATCGCACCAAATTAAACCGAACCTAAAGTATATTGATGGGTTTTTAAAACAGTCATATAGTGCATCAAAAGCAGCAGAAAAAGGTTTAAAGCCAGGAACAGGTGCAGGGTTCAAAATATTCAAGATACGGTCTAGGTCTACTACTGCACAAACAAAAGGCAGTTCATGGAACATTTTTTTATTTATTTTTTTAAAGGTTCTGGTTAAAGACTATCTTCACAAAAGCACAGCAATGAGATCTAAATTTAAGGAAACAAGTGTCTGTCACAATTTGTTTAGATCACAACAGAATTACATCCCTAAACAACTATCTTTCATGACATGATTTAGACTGATAACGTATAGTTACCATTTAAGTTTTAACAAGCCAATGGGTGGTGGAACCTGCCAAGATCAATCTGATTAACAGAAATCAGTCAGGGTGGATTGATTTTAAACGTCTTATATTGGCAGTGAGAATTAAAGTTGTTGTAGCCCTGGTTCACATTGGTATGATTTGACATGTCAAATTGCATATCAAATCGGCGGCATTTTCTGGCAATGGCACCGTCCTAATCAGTGCGATGGTGCATCTGCGACGCTGCACTGATTTCAAAAAGTAGTTTGTCCAATTTTTGGAGATTTTGGGCTGCGATTTACATTGACATCTGTGCAGAAACCTGCACAGATGTCTCTGAAATTGCGGCCAAAATCAGGACTGCCATGCAGGAGTAAAATCGTGCGAGTTCAGCTAAACTCGCACAGCTTCATTCCCACAGCTCCGTGTGAACCTGGGTGTAAAACTTCAGATATGAAATATGAACAAAGCATATCCCTCTATAGTGTGTACTTGTCTCAATTAAGAGCACCAAGTGTAATTTCGGTCTGCTGCTTCAGTCCTCTGCTATCATGAGTCACTTCTGACAAGTTTTCCTGACAGCAAGAGAAAAATGGTGACAGGGGAGAGACCTCCAGCAGAGTGACAGCCTCAGCTCTGTTCCTGTGAGCTGTGTCCCTTCCATCCAATCAGCTCTCAGAGCTTTCTCCTCGGAGCACTGCAGTGTGTAAATATAGCTCTCCGCCCCCTTTTTATTGAGCTCTCAGAAAAGGGTTTATTACCAATTTATTCTTAACGCTGGTCATATTGTTCTTGTCAAACGCTTTGACTCCATACACATTTTGTGCCTTGTGTTGCCTATACCATTACTCCTGCCTCACAAACACATGACTTACCACCATTCCGAAATATCCATTCAAGGAACATGCATGTATTTGCTGGTAATCTTAGATCCAGCAGGAAATAAATGAACCAGGATCTCCTAATATGTACTGGCTGCTAGACTCTGAACCATAACTGACCTTAGAAAAAAAAAAAAAGCCGCAACAAACGGCAGTGATGTTCTTAGAAAGCCACAGCCTACATATCTGAAGAAAGAGTGTAGGAAGGGTGATGAAGAGTTTTATAGATGAGCACATATTTGAAACTAGCAATCTTCTGTGACTGAGCTTTCCCTAGAACAGCTGCCATGTAAACCGGTGGCAACTGTTCTGCAAATGGAGAAGTGTCACACATTTCAAACATATACTGTAGATCTTAGCTATTTCACACTTTTTTTAATTGCAAGTTTGATAACAGCTGTGCATACACATGTATGACGTAGTGATGGAACGAGGAGGATTTATCCATAGTAAAGTATTTATTAGGGATAGAACTTGTTACAGGTCTCTTACCTGCCCCTTAGATTTTCCAGTTCCCGGTGATGAAGCATGCTACGCATGTGCTCCTCCATTTCCTGTGCAAAAAAAAAAAAAAATTGCAAAATTATATAGTGCAGCATTATAAAAAGAAAAAACTTAAAGTAAAAAAAATAAAAAATATATAAAAAAAGAAAAGAAGAGAAGAGAAGTGTCTGGAGACAGACCTGCTGATAATTGCAAAGTGACTTTATAGACAACCCATTTTTGTCGGAAAAAAAACAAAACTGGTTACAGAGACTCAAAGAGGCATAGTAATCTATTGTAAAGAACATTTTACAGTCACTGAAATGCAGCATTCAAGACCTATTATAATAGTGTATTCAATAGCGATCGTTTCCCTAAGGGGTCTACCAGACAGGCGGCAATGCTTACTGCCCTCTGAAAAGCAAGTCTATTTACACCTATCTATATATAGGGGTAGATGGATCTTCCCAATCAGGTTTAGGTTTTGGAAAGAGCTGATAAAGATCATACATATCCCAGCCTAGTCCCAGGCCGCATGAAACTGCAGGTGGATTTGAACACTAACTGATTTGCTGCATTTTTAGGACAGACCCATGAACACACACACACACACACACACACACACACACACACACACACACACACACACACACGGCTTATACTGCCAAAGGCCATGCATAAACCCTATTAAAGCCAACATAGACAGCATAGTAAGGTATTGCCATATCACCCAAAGGTGCAATCGGTAGGGAGTTTGAAGACATCCCAGGCCTTGGCCTTCTCTTAGGGCCCTTTCACACGGAGCGGATCCGTATTGATCCGCCCCGTGTGTGTCCGTCGGCTCAGTGGGGATCCTCCGTAAATCCCCGCTGAGCTGTCGGCGGACAAGGCAGACCCCGCACACTGTGCAGAGACCGCCCTGTCTTTGCTCTGCTCTCCCCTATGGGGAATTTGGATGAATACGGACTGTGTGTCCGTATTCATCCGATTCGTTCCGCCAGACGGAAGAAAAATAGGGTTTTCTTCCGTCTGAAAAAGCGGAACTTTGCGGACGCGGATCGTTACGGACATTAGCGGATGCATCATCCGCTAACGTCTGCAATCCCATAGGGATACATTACAAGTCCGTAAACGGACTTGTAATAAATGGTCCATTCGTCCGCCCGTGAGGAAAGGGCCCTTAAGAAACAGTTAGTAGTCAAGAAAAATTAAACCATGCTAACAAATAATTCCGCCAACGTCAGTCAACCAGGGATATCCCACAGGAATAAGAATCATCTAGTTATTATGTCTATGAGTACCTTTACATTTTGGCAAGTATTTTTAGAGACAACACAATGTAAATTACCTTTTTGGAGCAGTATACCATGTGGCACAAGATGCATTTTCGTTCCTGCACCATTGTGTCTTCTTAGTAAGGACTCAAGCCATAGCTGTGAAAACAAATAAACGAAAAGGACATGTTAGTAATGTCAAGGTATATATAGCAATGCAACCTACAGCGTGCCATCTGATTTACACCCAGAAAAGGCACACTTTATCATAAGCCTGTTTAGATGATTGTAACAAACTCTTGACAATATTAAGAGAACTGCCAGACTATCTTGAGGTCTACATGCAAATACAAGCTTGGCAGACAAACCAGAAAATGGATATTGAGTGAAACAGTCCAATGGCAAGTTGTCCCCTGAATAAAGCTGGGTATACAAGGGTCGTTTTTTTTTTTAATTCAATCAGTAGGTTGCGTTGATTGAATGCCGGTTTTCCAGCAAGACCATTCGACAGAAACCGGTTGTGCGCCAAGCTTCTGTTGAACAACCAGCGGTACACACCTACCAAAAGTCACCCAGGTCAGCAGGATTTTCGGTACATATGTACCAGGCTTAGGTCTAGTGGTGGGGGATCACATAAAGCACAAAGACATGTATAATCTTGAGACGAAATAGGTTCGCTATAGGAGTTGATCCCTCACCACGCCAAGACATTGTTAGCAATGCATACTAGCTCATTAAGCCTTTGTCTTACAGGGTTAGTTTTATTTTTTTCCTCGGGTTTACAACCACTTTAAAAAGGTGGGTCTCACAGTGACTTAGTTGTATTAAAGGTATACCCTGAAACATTATGGTTTCTGCTTTGCTGGGAGCATACATTCACTTTAACAGCAAAAGTGGTCAGCCTTGTACATGATGTTTTTATATAGGCATTGAAATGAAAGCGGTTATAAAGTCAACATATTTCAATAAATGGTCCACCTGCCTGTTCACTGCAATACCATTACACAGAGCAGGCAAGTATAAACCTCTTTATTTAACTTTAGTTAACTACTTAAAATAAGTTAAAATTAAATATTTAGAGATAGAGAGAAATATATATATATATATATATATATATATATATATATATATATATATATATATATATATATATATATATATATATATATATATATATATATATATATATATATATATATATATAAACACACACACCCACAGTACAGACCAAAAGTTTGGACACGCCTTCTCATTCAAAGAGTTTTCTTTATTTTCATGACTATGAAAATTGTAGATTCACACTGAAGGCATCAAAACTATGAATTAACACATGTGGAATTATTCATAACAAAAAAGTGTGAAACAACTGAAAATAGATTTCATATTCTAGGTTCTTCAAAGTAGCCACCTTTTGCTTTGATTACTGCTTGGCACACTCTAGGCACACTCTTGATGAGCTTCAAGAGGTAGTCACCTGGCGCAGCACCCCATCATTCTCCTTCTTGGTCAAATAGCCCTTACACAGCCTGGAGGTGTGTTTGGGGTCATTGTCCTGTTGAAAAATAAATGATGGTCCAACTAAACGCAAACCGGGTGGAATAGCATGCCGCTGCAAGATGCTGTGGTAGCCATGCTGGTTCAGTATGCCTTCAATTTTGATTAAATCCCCAACAGTGTCACCAGCAAAGCACCCCCACACCATCACACCTCCTCCTCCATGCTTCACGGTGGGAACCAGGCATGTAGAGTCCATCCGTTCACCTTTTCTGCGTCGCACAAAGAGACGGGGGTTGGAACCAAAGATCTCAAGTTTAGACTCATCAGACCAAAGCACAGATTTCCACTGGTCTAATGTCCATTCCTTGTGTTCTTTAGCCCAAACAAGTCTCTTCTGCTTGTTGCCTTTCTTTAGCAGTGGTTTCCTAGCAGATATTCTACCATGAAGGCCTGATTCACACAGTCTCCTCTTAACAGTTCTAGAGATGTGTCTGCTGCAAAAGGTGGAAGAACCTAGAATATGAAATATATTTTCAGTTGTTTCACACGTTTTAATGCATAGTTTTGATGCCTTCAGTGTGAATCTACAATTTTCATAGTCATGAAAATAAAGAAAACTCTTTGAATGAGAAGGTGTGTCCAAACTTTTGGTCTGTACTGTATATATATATATATATATATATATATATATATATATATATATATATATATATATATATATATATATATATATATATATATTATACACACACACACACACACACACACACACAATATATATATATATTTGTTATCATTTATATACATTAGTAATTCTCAACTCCAGTTTTCAAGGTTCAAGGTGCCCCAACAGGTCATGTTTTCAGGCTTTCCGATATTTTGCACAGATGATTTTAGCAGTTTCACTGCCTTAGTAACAGGGTGGATTTGATTTAAATCAACTCGACTTAAATCATAATTTTTAGAGTGCAACTGTCATCTCTGTCCAGCAGTGGCTCCTCCTTTAGCCCGCTGTTGACTCACTTACAGTCCCATTCAATTTAATGAGATGCGGCAGTGACACAATAAGGTGAGGGACATGGCGGCAGCAGGCGAGTAGATGCCCGCTAAAGGGCGCTGCCATAATGGATCTGAAATGACAAGTGTTCTTTAAAATGTAAGAACTTATTCTTGCTGGTAGTTCGAATCTTTAATATTTGCAAACAAAATGGTTTCCTATTAATAATCTGTCAGGTTAGTAAAACAGCGATATCAGAACCAATTCAATCATACAGTTTGTACTGTACATAGATTTATAAAACAATGGGATATTCCTGAACTTTGTTTTATCTCATGGCTACTGTGAAATTGTGTGAATTACATCATTGCAGTGCATGTTATCTCAGCTTGCATTCATTGAAGGAATTTACCAAAAATGTTCATATTGCAGAATATACATAACGAAGCTCCATTTCATGCTGAATAAACACAATTATTAAATGTATATTAAATAGATTTTTACTCTCTCATTAATTTTTTATATATATATATATATATATATATATATATATATATATATATATATATATATATATATATATATATATATATATATATATATATATATATATATATATATATATATATATATATATATATATATATATATATATATATATATATATATATATATATATATATATATATATATATATATATATATATATATATATATTTTTTTTTTTTTTTTTTTTTTTTTTTTACTCCAAAAGTATTTTTTTTTAAATAAATTTGGATTACATTTATTTTATTTTTTAATTTGAAAAAAAAAATGTAAATCATTGATTTATATCCATGCTGCTTAGCAATTACCACTGCTGTTTCAGCTGAAGAAAATCCTGAAAACATGACCCTTTGCGGTGCCTTGAGGACTGAAGTTGAGAAACACTGATATACACATGCACACAAATACATATATGACAGTTAGGTCCAATAAGCATGTAATTTAGGATCTACAAGCATGTACACTCACAATAAATATACTGGTACCTAAAACAATGCTGACTTTCTAATAAGTAGCAGAATAATACTAATCTATTACAGGAAGAGCGGCACTCTCCAAGACTCCAGAAGACACACAAACACTGAAGTGCTAGGGAACGAGCACTATAAATATAGACGTCTGATCAGATTGGCTAAGAGAGAAGGAATATGAAGGACATCAGCAGTTAATAACCTGAGAAGGGGTCATGTCCGACGGCTGCACTGTACTCACTGACAACACTGCTAGTCAGATCTCTTCTTCAATACTGTAAAACACAGTCTGAAATTACTCACTTTTAAAACAACGAAACCTACAAATAATTAAAGACCAACTCCAGCCAAAGCGCTTGTACAGTTCTGAATAGAGATTGAAAAGAGTTTTTTTTATTTTCTGTCTACATCACCCTTGGGAGAAGTTCCTCTCACTTTGAGGTCATTCACACTGCACAGATCACTTCCAGGGCACATAGGATTGTTGTCTATGGGCCTTATTGACAATCACAAAAGGAGCCTGGAGGTGGTAAAAATGCAACATAACATAGGAATAAACTAAAATGACATTTGTGACCTTTCAATAAAGTTTAAAAAAAAAAAACAAGGTAAACCACACCTTGTATTCTAACAAATGCAAGTCATCACCCGTACACATCGGACACAAGTCCACACGCTGATACAGATCACTTGTATGCGGGTTGGTCTGAATAAACCCTTTCAGGCCCTTTAGGCCGACCATAGACGGTTTGAACCTGAGCTGGTTCAGCAGGAACTGGCCGAGATTTGAACCATGTATGGACAGGCTGAATGTACCAAGTTGATTGATTGATCAACTTGGGTACAACCAGCCTGACACTGTGTGTGTCCATACACACACACTCATAGTGTGGTGGCCCGGTCCTGCCCCCCACTCTCTCCTCATTGGGTCAAATGGCTGTGTCTGTGAGCCAATATAGAGAGAGAGACCCAGGTGACCGGTACCCCCCCCTTATCTGCATTTCCACCCTGTAGTTTTTAGGGACCCCCCCCCCCCACAGATGATCCATCCAGTTATCTCTGCATGAGCATTATTTTCTTATACGTTTGTCGTTCATTATTAACATTGTTATACAACTCACCTACGCGCACAACGCCTAGGCTACATGGTTCACGATTCATGTCAACTGTTGCATGAAAAATGTACTTCATCCTTTTTGCCATATCTTGAAATGTAATTTCAATCAATAAAACCTATGGAAAAAAAAAATCAGTTATAGCAGGGGGGGGGGGGGGTTCTTTTGGTAAAGTTTTACACAAATAAAAGATGATCATTGTAAGCACCCATGCCAGTGTTCCATCCCTGTAAACTGATACATTTGGAAGAGAACATATTATTTTGAAAAGCAACAGACTTGATGGCCAGAAGACCAGATGAAAAATAGAAGAAAGAAAGCCAAAAAAAAAAAAAACTCATGTTGACGTCACATCTCACTTTATGTGATGGAAAAAAACGACATTTTCTGTGAAGTAAAAAATAGGATTTTTATAACAGCTTACCTGTAAAATCCTTTTCTTTTGAAGTACATCACGGGACACAGAGAAGCATAGTAATTACTATGTGGGTTATAGAGAGTACCTTCAGGTGTGGACACTGGCACGCCCTTAAGGCAAGAAGTTCCCTCCCCTATATAACCCCTCCCATACCGGGAGTGCCTCAGTTTTGTAGCAAGCAATAAGTGTCCCAAATACCCCAAAAGAGGGGCGGGTGCTCTGTGTCCCGTGATGTACTTCAAAAGAAAAGGATTTTACAGGTAAGCTGTTATAAAAATCCTATTTTCTTTATCGTACATCACGGGACACAGAGAAGCATAGTAATTACTATGTGGGACGTCCTAAAGCAATGCTATGAGGGGAGGGAGACCCCAAGAAATAAGCCGGGCGCCATCAGACATGAGGAATCAAACTGCAGCCTGCAGCACACTGCGCCCAAAGGCGCTCTCCTCATTCTTTCTTATGTCCAATTGATAAAACTTAGTGAAAGTATGGACAGACGACCATGTCGCGGCCTTGCAGACTTGAGCCATGGAGGCTTGATGATGCACTGCCCAGGAAGTACCCACCGCTCTAGTGGAATGTGCTTTAACCTTAAACGGGGGAACCTTTCCCCTCAAGCCATAGGCTTGAGTAATGACCTGCCGAATCCATTTGGAGATAGTGGACTTCGACGCTGCCTGCCCACATCTGGGACCTTCTGGCAGGATAAACAATGTATCAGTTTTCCGGACCTGAGCAGTAGCCTTGAGATAGATCTTAACTGCTCTTAATACGTCTAGCGTATGTAAAGACTTCTCCCTTGCAGAACTAGGCTCTGAGAAAAAAGACGGGAGAACAAGATCCTGATTCAAATGAAATCTTGAAACAACTTTAGGTAGGAAAGCCGGGTGGGGCCGTAGGACCACTCTATCCTTATGGAATATAAGGTACGGTTCCTTACAAGACAAGGCCGCCAACTCCGAAACCCTCCTGGCGGAGGTTATGGCTACCAAAAATATCACCTTCCTGGTCAGAAGGACCAAAGGAATATGAGCCAAGGGCTCAAATGGTTGTTTCTGTAAGACAGAAAGGACCAGATTCAGATCCCATGGACACAAGGGAATCTTGACTGGTGGACTAAGCCGGATCACACCTTGCACAAAGGTTTTGATCAGGGAATGTGTAGCTAGTGGCCTTTGGAAAAAAATCGATAAGGCCGAGATCTGGCCCTTAATGGTGCTTAGGGCCAACTTCATGTCCGCCCCTAACTGCAGAAACTCCAGAATTCTGCCAATGAGATACCTCCGGGGATGCCAACCCCTGGTCTCGCACCAGGCCACATAAGATTTCCAAACTCGGTAATAGATAAGTCTGGATGCCGGTTTTCTGGCATTAATCAAAGTAGATGCCACCGCATTAGAGAGACCCCTTTTCTTTAAGATATGGGACTCAATAGCCAGACCGTCAAATTGAGAGACGGTAAGGAAGGATGGAATATTGGCCCCTGGGACAATAGGTCTGGCCGAAGCGGCAGGGACCACGGTTGCCCCACGGACATCCTTACAATGTCCGCGAACCAGGCCCTTCTGGGCCACGCTGGAGCCACCAGAATCACTGGTCTTCCTTCCGACTTTACCCTGCGAAGAAGACGGGGTAATAATTGCAGCGGAGGAAACGCATACATTAGGGAGAACTGATCCCATGGGAACACCAGTGCATCCGTGCCGTAAGCAAGTGGATCCCTTGTCCGGGACAGAAAGTTGCCCACCCTTGCATTGAACCTCGATGCAAAGAGATCGACATCTGGTGTTCCCCACCTCTGACAAATGCTCTGGAAGATGTCGGGGTGAAGAGTCCATTCCCCTGGAAGCACCTGTTGGCGGCTTAGGTAGTCTGCTCGCCAATTGTCTATTCCCGGAATGAACACTGCAGATATGCATGGGACATATTTCTCTGCCCAGGTCAGGATTCGATTCACCTCTCTTTGGGCTGCACGACTTCTTGTGCCCCCCTGGTGATTTAAGTATGCCACGGCAGTGACATTGTCTGATTGAATCCTGACCGGAAGACCCTTCAACCTGTCTGACCAAGCTGACAGGGCTAGATAGACTGCTCGAATTTCCAGCAGATTTATGGGTAGAGACCTCTCGGAGGCTGACCATTTCCCCTGGAGAGACAAACCTCCCAGGACTGCACCCCAGCCTAGCAGACTGGCGTCCGTGGTCACAACCTGCCATGTCACGGGAACAAAGGACTTCCCCTTTAGCAGGTTCCGGGGAACCAGCCACCAACAAAGGCTCTGCCGGACTGACCGGGAGAGAGACATAGGGAGATCCAAGGCTTGAACCTTTTTGTTCCAAGCGGACAGAATGGCATGTTGAAGCTCCCTTGAGTGGAACTGCGCAAATGGGACGGCCTCGAACGAGGCTACCATCTTTCCCAGTAACCTCATACAGAGGCGAATGGGAGGCTGACGCTTTGCTTTGACTAGTTGAACTAGTTCTCTTAAAGCCTCGAACTTCCTTTGGGGCAGGAAGACCCTTTTTAGCTTTGTGTCTATGAGTAGACCCAAATATTCGAGCCTTTGCACAGGCATTAAGGCTGACTTGTCCAGGTTGAGAACCCAACCCATGGATTCCAGAAATTTTACGGTTCTGTGTACCGCTGAGTTTAGATCGGCCACTGACCGGTCTACTACCAATAGGTCGTCTAGATAGGCTACTATGGATATGCCTTGAGACCTTAGATAGGCTAACAGTGGAGCCAATACTTTCGTGAAAACACGAGGAGCGGTGGCCAGACCAAAAGGTAAGGCCACGAATTGGAAGTGGCGCTGATTTACCGCGAAGCGAAGCAGCTTCTGATGGTCGAGAAAGATAGGAACGTGCAAGTATGCGTCCTTTATATCGATGGACGCTAGTAGTTCCCCTCCTTGCAGGGAGGCCACCACTGACCTGATCGATTCCATCCGGAATGATTGGACCCTTAGGAACTTGTTTAAGGCCTTGAGGTCCAGGATGGGTCTTACATCCCCGTTTGGTTTGGGGACGGTGAAGAGATTGGAATAAAACCCCAAACCTTGTTCTTCCACTGGCAGCTCTCTGATTACCCCTTGGGATAACAGATGATCTAAGGCCAATGCTAAGGACCTTCTTTTGCCGAGGTCCTTTGGGACGTTCGAGGTTAAGAAGCGCGGTGGAGGAAATTCGCTCAACTCCAGCTTGTAGCCCCCGGAGACCGTAGAGAGGACCCACCTGTCTTGGATCCTGTCTAGCCAAGCCTCCGCAAACAGCTGAAGTCTTCCCCCCACCCGGCTGAGTGGGGGAGAACCTTCATAATGCTGACTTAGTTGCTGGCTTGGCCTGTGGCTTACGGTTCCAAGGTTTTTTGGAAGCCTGAGGCTGGCCCTGTGGCTTCCCACCTGCATTGAATCGTCCAGGAGGCCGTCGGAACTGCCTGGTACCGGAAGTACTAGGGATAGGAGGAGGAGGATCGCTTAAAGGAGGGGGGACCCCTAAACCTTTTCTTTACTGGCAACAGTGTACTTTTGCCACTGGAAATTTTCTGAATGTAAGCATCCAGATCTTCCCCAAACAAACGCTCTCCATGAAAGGGAAACCCCGCCAGTAATTTTTTACACGGGGCTTCAGCAGACCAGTTCTTCAGCCAGAGTAACCTGCGCATATGAACTAGCGAGAGAGTGAGACGTGAGGACTGCTGAATGGAGTCCTTAATAGCATCTATGGCAAAACATAATGCTCTGGGAAACTCAGCCAAATTCTGGGCCTGTTGTGCCGGCAATTCCTATAAGACCCCTTTAAACTGGTCCTTCAAGGCCTGGCAAATCCCAATAGCCGCAATTGCAGGCTGGGTTATTCCTCTCGCCGAAGCAAAAGAGGTTTTTAATAAAGTCTCTAATCTCTTGTCTGTCGGATCTTTGAATACCAGAACATTGTCTACTGGACAGGTCAAAGATTTGTTTACGCAGGACACAGCTGCGTCAACCTTGGGGATGCCCCATCTTTTAGTGAATTGTTCCTCCATGGGGTATAAAACCGAAAACTTCTTAGGAGGAAGAAAATATCTATCTGGATGTTCCCAATCCTTGTAGATAAGCCCTTCCAGCAAGGGGTGAACCGGGAAGGAATAATTAGCTTGAGGAGCTTTTAAGGAGCCTAAAGATGAGACTGCACTTGAAGCTGGTTCTGAAAGTGGCAACTTGAAGGCCGAACGGACCATCTCAGTGAGGGACTGGACCAACAATTTTTCGGATTGCGACGCCGAAAAGGGTTCTCCCAAAGTGGAATCCTCAGAGTCCACTACTTCCAGCTGACCTTCTGCCAGATCTCCAGAGGGTAAATCAACCTCTTCTGAGGATGCATGCCCCAAATCGAGGGACTCCTCAGAGGGAGAGGGGGACCTTGTGCGTTTTTCCCTTGAGAGAGAGGATGCAATCAAGGTCGCTAATCTCTGCTCCAGACCCCCCATAGCTGAGGCCAGAGCCTCCTGTGTCACAAAAACTGGAGCAAGTGGGACAAGGGCAGAACAGGCATCTGACAGCCCTGATGGTTCACCCTGGGCCTCCTTTTCAGGAGAGGAAGCAGCCGCAGGAGCATGCCCGAGATCCTCTGAGCCAGATGGCGATCCCTTTGCTTTTTTGCTTCTAGTCCCCGAGCCTTTAGCCATGATAAAGCTGAGGTTCTCACAATAGTTGCAACTACTTGCGAACCTATAGACCAGCACTGACGCTGCTATTTGATGGTTGGCAAGGTGCAGAGCCCACTATGCGCCTTAAGCAAATGTCACTGTCCACCACCAGTACTAAATACTGAAGTATGTGCACAAGATCTCTGTGTCCACCGTCAGCCAGAACCAGTTAGGTGGACTGGAGCATATAAGGACTAGGTGTATCACCTGACCTGCTCTGTCCTGTAATCTCAAGTCTCATAGAGAACAGCTGAGATAGACCCCCTGCGCGCATGCGCACGCGCGCGCCGCTGTTAGGCGTGCACCACGAGGCTACGCGCGCACACGTAGCCGCACGCGCGCACATGTCGTCACACGCATCTCACGGAGCACGCCGCGCACATTCGTGCGCATCGGAGCAGCGTACAAAAATTTCATTTGTGCGCGCGCGTGCGCCTAAGACACATCAATGTCGCGCGCGCATGACGAGGATGGAACCCACAGCTCCATGTGAGAACCAGGTAAGCCAAGTGAAGCCAAACATTTTGGACAACTTTTCTCTGCTTTTAACCTGCACAGGAGGGGCTAACTACCTGACTAGAGATACCCTTCCTCCCCACAACACACAGGACCATATAGGAGAAGCACAGACAGTTAGCTTTAGGCAAACATAATGGCTCAAATAAAGGAAGGTTACTCCTAGGACCAAGTCCTGAAGCACCTTCACTTACCTGATCCAACGCTGCAGGACTCTGCATAACAGACAGTCCAATCTTCACCCATCACGGAGAGCAGCGTCTATAGACCTTCAGGGACCGGGGTCCATGGACAGGAACACCACACCCCTGGACCCATATCGCACCCTGTCAGTAAACTTTTGGTATTAGGAAATTGACCAAAGTACTGAATAACCAGGATCCAGCTCTCAAAGAGAAGCATTACAGGCCAAACCCCGTTCTTCTTAACCGGGGCCCGGGTACCGTCCACTTTGGCTCAGAAGCACTTTGGACGGATCCGGATTTCATGGAGGCTTTTTACATCCAATATGGATCCCTCCAGTGGAGCTCCTTGGAGCACATGTTCACTCGTGACCAACACCTTAGACACTGGCAAAAAACTGAGGCACTCCCGGTATGGGAGGGGTTATATAGGGGAGGGAACTTCTTGCCTTAAGGGCGTGCCAGTGTCCACACCTGAAGGTACTCTCTATAACCCACATAGTAATTACTATGCTTCTCTGTGTCCCGTGATGTACGATAAAGAAAACTTCAATTTTCAAAAACGACGTTGCCTACACACCATCATTTTTTCACAATGCTCTAGCAAAGCGAGGTTACGTTCACCACTTTTTTCCATTGAAGCTTGCTTCATAACTAGCTTCTGGGCATGCGCGGGTTTAACCTCCTGGGACCCGCGCTATAGTCAAATGACGGCTACAGCGCGGATCCCAAAATCCAACAGGACGTCAATAGACGTCCGCCCCTTTGGGCGTTCCCCGCGCGCGCTCCAGAGCGCGCAGCGGGGAAATTCTGTGTTGGCCGACACAGCCAATTACAGATCGCCGCGAACGGCCAATCAGAGTGGCCATTTGCGATGCGATCTGTGCGGCAAATGAGAGATGATCTCATATGTAAACATATGAGATCATCTCTCATTGCCGTTTTACACAGAGACAGCGGTGCTGTCTCTGGAGAGGAGACCGATCTGTGTCCCTTGTACATAGGGACATAGATCGGTCCCCCCCCCCCCCACCTACAGTTAGAACACTATGCAGGGATACATTTAACCCCTTCCTCACCCCCTAGTGTTAACCCCTTCAATGCCAGTCACATTTATACTGTAATTAGTGCATATTTATAGCACTGATCGCAGTATAAATGTGAATGGCGCCAAAAATGTGTCAAAAGTGTCCGATGTGTCCGCCATAACGTCGCAGTCCCAATAAAAATCGCAGATCGCCGCCATTTCTAGTAAAAAAAAAAAAAATAATAAAAAATAATAATTCTGTCCCCTATTTTGTAGGCGCTATAACTTTTGCACAAACCAGTCGCTTATTGCGATTTTTTTTTTTTTTTTTACCAAAAATATGTAGAAGAATGCGTATCGGCCTAAACTGAGAAAAAAATATGTGTTTTTTTTTTTTTAAATTGGGATATTTATTATAGCAACAAGTAAAAAATATTGTTTTTTTTTTCAAAATTGTCGCTCATTTTTGTTTATAGCGCAAAAAATAAAAACCGCACAGGCGATCAAATACCACCAAAAGAAAGCTCTATTTGTGGGGGAAAAAGGACGTCAATTTTGTTTGGGAGCCACGTCGCACGACCGCGCAATTGTTAGTTAAAGCGACGCAGTGCCGGAAGCTGAAATTTCACCTGGGCAGGAGGGGGGTATATGTGCCCAGTAAGCAAGTGGTTAAAAACGTTGTTTTAAACGTCGTTTTTGCTACACGGAGCTCCGCGGATCACGTGGTGTGCCGATCTGCATATGGTGACCCGTTCGGATCACGGATCATTTACGTTGCACCACTAGAACTGATCAAAAGAATTTTGACCGATTAATCGAGGAATTAATCTTTAATTTCCACAGCCCTAAATAAATGTTTTGCTTTTGGGGTGTCAGCAGCCTGTTTTGGTATCACACAAATTGGAGTTTAGAAGCCCCTGAACGCAGTCAGTAAACAATCTAACTATGTGGCTGTGTAAATGTAGGCTTAAAAAAGGAACTTCAGTCCTCTTTCATTTGGTAACTTCTGCCAACGTTGTCTTATGGTTAACATTGGTTCGGAGCATACGTGTTTACACTTTGGATTTTTTTTCAACAGACTTCTGTATACACAATCGGAAAATCCTACATCACACATTTGTTGTCGGAAATTTTTAAAAGCATGCTATCCCACATTTGCTGTCGGATTAATGGACAACATTCTGCCATCACACAATTCCTGTCTGAAAATCTGATCGTGTGTAGGGCCTTTAAGGTTTAGGCTCATATTATGTTTCGAAAAATCCGAAGACAAAAATCGTCAGAAAATTGAAAAGTGTGTATGGGGGCTTTAGAGTTCTGGAGTCCAGGGTTTAACAGCCAATAATGACTTAACTGAATGCGACTCTTGCAATCCAAAAATGCGTGCGTCTTTTGAGATTGAAGCTGGAATATTAGACGGCAAACTCTCGAACTCCAGGACTGACATTATATAAAAGGTTAAAATAAGCAGATATAATTATTGCAAATGCAAAAGCTCCACTTGGCTATTATAAGAAAAACATTTGTATAGATAAAACATAGCAACAACTAAACCAACAGCTAACCAAACAACAAGTGACCTTCTCCACTTCCTAGAAGATCTGTATGTATAAAAAGAACATGTGTTGAACCTAATTTTTCCTACAGATCTATGTCGGAAATGTTCTATCTATATTAGGTGACAACTGAATGGGGAAAGCTTGGAGCCATGAGAGCACAGTTGCTTTCCACATCTGAAGACTTCCAATGCTCACTGATTTCCTAGTCTGGAAGACATGATGAAAAGATTATAAAAGGAGCTCAGTAAATACAAAACTAAGAAAAAAATATACATCCTGCACCTAGATGGCGACAATCAGAGTCTTTGCCGGCAATTGGGGGATCAAACAAAGCTGCTTTCACACCAAGGAGTTTTTTTAAGCGCGTTAAAAAAGTGCCTGAAAAGCTCAAGAAAAATGCTTCCCTTTAGGCGGCAGGGACGCCAGCGGTAAAGCGGCGCTTTACTGTCGTTTTAGTGGTGCTATTCGGCCGATCCGATCCGCCAGACGGAAGAAAAATGGGATTTTCTTCCGTCCGAAAAATCGGATCATTGTGGAGGCGGGTGATTACGGGTGTCAGCGGATTTGTTTTACCAAAAATATGTAGCAGAATACATATTGGCCTAAACTGATGAAGAAATCAAATCACTGATGAAGTGATCAAATACCACCAAAAGAAAGCACGTCAAAGTAGGTTATGCACCCTTTTTGCTATTTTTTTCAGTGGAAAACATGCATCTTTTTGCCTTATTTGGGGTGTCATAATGCAAAAATAATGTCATAATGTAAGAGCAACTCACATTTTTCACACAATCGTGTATGCATTAACAAAATGCTATAGTGTGAGAGTGTAGGCTTAATCTGTTTCCAAAACTACGGGATTTAGAGTTGCGCGATTTTGGCCCCCAAAAAAATCTGCGGGGAAAAAAAAAATCTATTCAAATCAAGTTAGTTTCTGGTGGACACCGCGCCGGTCCTAAGGAGCTGTGGGCAGGAGTTTTAATGCAAGTCCACGGCTTCGGCCTAGTCCGCCGCGATCCTGGGAAAAGGCCACGGACTAGGCCAAAGCCGCGGCCTCACCTAAAAAATCCTGCCCCCCCGGAGATAGCTCTATTGTCTATGCTTCCTGGCTCCATAGCCTCCCAGAAATGCACTCTGTTGCGTTCTTTCCTGTCGGCCGCTAGGCAGCTTATCCCAGGGGTTGACAAATTTGCTTGGAATCTAGGAGCCAGGTAAAAAAGTTAGGAGCCAGAAAACACGCCCCGTCCCGACGAGCTTGCGCGCAGAAAGCGAACACATACGTGAGCAGCGCCCGCATATGTAAACGGTGTTCAAACCACACATGTGAGGTATCGCCGCGATTGGTAGAGCGAGAGCAATAATTCTAGCCCTAGACCTCCTCTGTAACTCAAAACATGCAACCTGTAGATTTTTTTTTAAACGCCGCCTATGAAGATTTTAAAGGGTAAAAGTTTGTCGGCATTCCACGAGCGGACGCAATTTTGAAGCGTGACATGTTGGGTATGAATTTACTCGGCGTAACATTATCTTTCATAATATAAAAAAAAAATGGGGATAACTTTACTATTGTCTAATTTTTTTTCACCAAAAAAGTGCGCTTGTAAGACCGCTGCGCAAATACGGCATGACAGAAAGTATTGCAACGTTTGCCATTTTATTCTCTAGGGTGTTAGGATAAAAAATATATATAATGTTTGGGGGTTCTAATTAGAGGGAAGAAGATGGCAGTGAAAATAGTGAAAAACAACATTAGAATTGCTGTTTAACTTGTAATGCTTAACTTGTAATACCAACGGCCCCACCAGATGGCCCCCCCTTCCAAGCCAAGTCGCCAGGGCCCTATTTCTAGTCGCCATGGCGACCTGGCGCCCGGGATTTGTCGAGCCCTGGCTTATCCCTATGTTCTGGAAAACGACCACCCCCCCCCCCTAGCCTTGTGGGTATCCACGGTCAATGATATTATGCGCATGGAAGAGATGTTGGCCCTTGATACTGACACCTTCGACAAATTCAAGTCCCTCTGGCTCCTCTGGATTAACTACTCTGCCTCAGACTTTCTGAAAACATTCTTGGTACCTCTAAATTAATCCCGCTCCTTGATATGATTTCATCATGTAGGTTTGACTTGCCGTGGTCTGCTCGGTCCCTTCTTTCTATGTATTCTCTGCTTTCTTTTCTTTCTCCCGCTATCCTCTATTGCTCTCTTTCTCCCTTTCTTTTTTTCTCCTTCTTTGCTTTTCTTTCTCTCTGAAAAAAATCTCAGTTGAATAAATCAAGTGTCGTGGTATGTAAATTAGCTAAGCCCTCACTGTCCTTTGTGTGGAATGGCACTGTATGCTCCTCGTAGGTGGTGGAGCCTCTGAGTTTTTATTGATAATGTGGCATGGTGAGGGTTGCCGATAGGATTTATATTGTAATTTCTTGTCACGCGGACACTTGAACGTTGTTTATTTTTCTTTGTCAGACAGAATAAAAATATATTTGACGCTAAAAAATCCTGCCCGCAGCTCCCCGCGATCCTGGGAAAAGTCCACGGCTTCGGCCTAGCCCACGGCGTCCAGCCTCGCAGCCTTTTCCCAGGATCGCAGCGAGCTGCGTGCAGGATTTTTTATGCGAGGCCACAGCTTCGGCCTAGTCCGCGGAGCGCCGATCCTATGGAGATTTTTTTTTTAAAAAAAATAAGAAAATCGATTTGGTCAAAATCTGAATCGATTTGGTCAAAATCTGAATCGATTTGACCTTCCAATATCTCAAAGACCTTCCAACATCTTTGAGATATTCTTGCAATCTGTGAGGATTCTGTACATAAAAGACACATGCAATCACAAGACCGCAATGAAAATCTGCTTGCTGAAACATTTACTTAAATCACAGATCTTGCCCTTTAGAAATCTTCCGGCACATTACTGCAGATTCTTCCATGAACGGTTATGTTATAGTCATAAACATTTGGGAATTCCTATAGGTTGCCATTACCTCTCTGGTACTCTCAATACAAGCTATATGTAGGGCTGGGGGAAAAAATAGTTTTGAATCAAGTTGCGAGGGCAAAACTATTCAGATTTTGACCAAATCGTTATTTCCGCACTCCGCGTACTAGGCCGAAGCCTCGCCTAAAAAATCCTGCCCACAACTTGCCACGATCCTGGGAAAAGGCCGGAGGCTGGACGCCGCTCGCGGCCTTTTTCCAGGATCGTGGCAAGCTGAGGGCAGGATTTTTTAGGCAAGGCCATGGCTTCGGCCTGGTCTGCAGCATTTTCCCAAGATCACGACGGACTAGGCCGAAGCCGCGGCCTCGCCTAAAAACTTAGGAACGGCGCGGTGTCCATCAGGAAAAAAATCTATCAATTTGCATCGCGAATCGAGTTTTGGGGCCAAAAAGGTTAGGGCAGCATCAACTGACAAAAAGAGAATGGCCTGTCTACTGCAAAATGTCAGAAAACACTAGAAGACCATGATCAGCTCCTCTTGTAATTACAAAAGTTCCAAAGCTATAAATCAGTGGTCTCCAAACTGCATACCGAGGGCCATATGTGACCCTTTGCTTGCCTTTACCCGGCCCTTGGGGCACTATTCCTCCCACTCATACAATACAATATTCTGCCATCTGACACCAAAAATGCACCATTTTTTCCCACCGACAAAAATAATGAGGGCTCTATTTTTCCCTAGGATATTAACAGTGGAGCACTTTCCCCCCCCCCCCCCCCAATACCAAATGTGGTGATGTATACTCCCACTGATGCTAGAATTTCTACTCCTGCTGGCCACAATCCGGCCCTCCTAAAGTCTGAAGGACAATAAACCAGCCCTTTGTTTAAAATGTTTGGAGACCCCTGCTATAATTCATCCAATCATTTATTTGCAAAACATAAAAAAAACATATTTTATAGATAAAAAATATTTGACCAGTTAGGTAGGAAAGGGGTAGGAATTGAGAGTTTTAACTGGAGCCTCTGGAATAAGTATTACAGATAGGAGTGTAGAGTTCCTGTCAGACACTATTTTAAATCCTCTCAAAGCAAAAATAGTTTCTCAATCAAGGACGAGTAATTTCTGAGCTATGAGGGTTCTTGTGGCGAGGATTCACTCCTTCAAGAAACTGTTTCTTTGCTGTCGTTTTAAAAGTGTCACCACAATTGTCCAATGCCAACAGCCCTTAGATTATTTCAGATGCTTCCGGCATGAAAGCTTTGTGGTAAGCTTAGAGTATGTGTTAGGCCCCGTACACACGACAGAGGAACTCGACGTGCTTGGCACGTCGAGTTCCTCGTCGAGTTTTGGGATGAAGCCGCCGAGGAGCTCGGCGGGCCGGCTTCTCCCATAGAAGAACGAGGACAACGAGAAAATAGAGAACATGTTCTCTATTTTCTCGTCGAGTTCCTCGGCGGCTCCATCGAGCCAAAAGTGTACACACGACAGAGATTCTCGGCAGAATCCGGGTTTTGACCGAGTTTCTCGGCGAATTCTGCCGAGAAACTCTGTCGTGTGTACGAGGCCTAACAGTGATCTTTTCTGGCACAGGCCACACGGACTTTAAGCTGGACATTCATGCTGCCCCTTCAATGGTCGCCAAGACATTTCTCAGTGTCAAAGATCTGCACATCTATAACATAGCTGTGTTCTTTACATGGAAGATGGTCATACAACGAAGCTAGAAGTGAAAATCTTTAGTTACTTAAAGTGTAAGAACCCCCCCCCCCCGCTCCCTATTGTTTTCAGCCAAGGAAGCTGCCATCTTTGCCTCTTTTTAGTCTACAACTGCCATGATGCTGCACATGTGATCAGTTATGACACCAGCCATTGGATGGTTGGACAGTTTGGTTAGGAGCAGAGCTGGGCGATTTTGGCCTCAAAAAATCAACGATTTAAAAAAACAAAAAAAACAAAACTTGATCCACGATACTAATCTAGTTTTTTTTCTGATGGACACAGCGCCTGTCCTAAGGGGCTGCGGGCAGGAGTTTTTAGGTGAGGCTTCGGCCTAGTCTGCCGCGATCCTGGGAAAAGGCCGCGGACTAGGCCCGAAGCCGCGGCCTCGCCTTAAAAAATCCTGCTCGCAGCTCACCACGACCCTGGGCAAAGGCCGCGGCTTCGGTCTAGTGGCCTTTCCCAGGATCACTGCGGGTAGGATTTTTTAGGCGAGGCCACGGCTTCAGCCTAGTCCGCAGAGCGCCGGTCCTATGGAAAAAAAAAATAAAAAAAAATCTAAAAGATCGATTTGGTCAAAATCTGAATCGATTTGACCTCCCAACTCGATTCAAATCGATTTTTTTCCCAGCCCTAGTTGAGAGCACATTCAATGGGAGTGTTAAATTTCCATCACGTGCCAGAAATTAAACTGTTTGGAATGGGTTTACTTCCGCCTTAAAGCATGACATTGATCTCTCTTACACAACATCGATTTGAACATAATACAGTGGAACCTCAGATTGCCAGTAACGCGGTTAACGAGCATTTCGCAATACGAGCGCTGTATTCTGAAAAATCCTAACTCGGTTTGCGAGTGTTGTATTGCAAACCGAGCAAGATACAGGCCAAAACGGTGTGCAGTAGCGCGTTTGGCCTGAGGTGGGGGGGCGCCAGGGAGCCAAGTGGAGCCGATTGGAAATGCTCAGAAAGACGCAACCCCGAGCCATTGCGAGGTCAGCCGAGCTGTACTTGGGCCTTTCCGGCTGTTGCCAAGGCTCTCCAGCGCCCACCACCTCTGGCCGCATGCGGTATTGCAAGCTATTGAAGTCAATGCAGAACAAATTATTTTCGTTTCCATTGACTTCAATGGGGAAACTCACTTTAATATGTGAGTACTTTGGATTACAAGCATTTTGCTGGAGCGGATTATGCTCGTAATCCGAGGTTCCACTGTATTACATTACCAATTACAAACCACGTGAACAATTGAGCTTTATCCAGCTGCTCGACAGGAGAGTAAAAGCTTTTTCTTTGGGATAATGTCTCACAAGAATTCAACAGAGCTGTGAGAAGATGTAGGGACACTCGCCTGCTTTTTAGGGATTTTAGGTGTTGCTCCGTCACTGTGACTGTAAAGATTGTATGTCGCTGGTCAGAGGTCAATACCTTGCCCATGCAGCCGAGTGACACATCCAAGCAGAGGAGATTCACCTCTCCTTTAGGTCCTCCATAGTTTTCTTGATCAGGTGACTTCTCGCCAGTGACACAGTGGGACATTGGTCATAGTCTATATAGTCAAACAGTTATTTAAAAAAAAAAATTAAACTGCCAGAGTTAAAAAAATCTGATAGGTGCTCCAGTCCTTCATTAGGCCCCTTTCACACATGCGGACCGTTCAGGTCCACCTGTCAGTTTTAGCCTGACCTGAACGGATGCTCTATGCAGGTCTATGGAGCGACAGGTGTCATTGGCGACATGTCCATTTTCATCCGATCCCCCATAGAGGAGAGCGGAGCTCTGACATGTCCATGCCTGCACAGTGTGAAGAGACCGGACCTGTCATTCGCTGGATCAGCATTTGTGCATGAAGTCAAATACTCATGAATACTGCACATATACATACACACACACACACACACAAAAACACATCAGTTTTAAATAGTATACACCTAAAGAAATATAGGATTAATTAAAGGGAGTTGTAAAGGAAACATTTTTTTTTTTGCTGAAATTACTGTTTACAGGGTATAGAGACATAATAGTTAACTGATTCCTTTTAAAAATGATTAAAAATAGATAAAAAATCAATCATATAAATGTACCTACAGTTTCAGTTTCGTTTTTGCATGTTGTTTCCTGCTTGTGTGATGTACAGAGACACAGAGCCAATACAGGGCAGTGATGGTTTGTAAAACGAAACTGTATTGGTGTTGAGGTGTTTTAGACACACAGTAATCACACCTCCTTGATTAGTGACCACAGAGAGAAAGCTCCCATCACTTTTTTCATCAGGAAACAGACTGTTCAGAACAGAGAAGGATTACAGCAACATCAGAGCAAAAACTAACAATGAGGACATGAAACCAGGACTGCAGTAAGGTAAAGGAAGCTATTTAGATAAAAAAAAAAAAAAAATCCTTTAGTGACCCTTTAAGGCTGCTCTCACACTGCTCCTCACAAAAACAAGGTGAAAACGCATGTGTTTTTGTTGCGTTTCCGGTGCATTTTTCACTTGGGAAAAAAAGGACTCAAAGAAACGTGACAAAAATGCTGGTGTGTTATTGATGAGTTGTCCATTCATTTAATGGCACAGTGCATTTTTGGCGCTTTTTGTTTTTTATCGCATCAATTATGCACCATGTAGGACTTTTCAAAATGCAACTGACCTTCAACTGACTGGTGTGAGGAGTTCTATAGGACTTAATGGTAATGCATTTTTCTTCCGCTTTTGGTAATGCAGGGTACACATGAGAAGTGGGGAGAACGATGTACTATTGGACCATTAGTTCAGAAGCTCCGACCGGATGCCGAACGTTTTTTTTTTTTTTAAACCCCAAAAAAACTAATAGTGTATAGCAGGCTTTAAGCCCCATACACACGATCAGAAAATCATACAAAAACAATACCACTTTCAAAGCAATTGTACGATAATCTGATCATTGGTACACAGCTGTCACCCAAAATTTTCCAAAGGGGCAAACACGAAAATGCTTCTCGTACGATACCAGATCATGCGATTTTTGTTTAATCAGTACAGTTTTCATCCAAAAATACAATACAAATACATCACTTCCAAATTTGTATTCTATCGTATGAGAATTTTTGTACTTTTGCATCCAGAAAAAAAAAAAAAAAACGATAATTTGAGCGATAATCTCATGTCTACCAGGCTTTAGGGTCCTTTCACACCAGCGGACCGTTCGTCCATTCATTACAAGTCCGTTAATGGACTTGTAATGAATCCCTGTGGGAACGCGTCCGTTAGCGGATGGAGCATCCGCTAGCGTCAGTCGGGATCCGCTTTTCCGAACGGAAGAAACCCTATTTTTCTTCCGTTCGGCGGAACGGACCGGATGCAGACGGACAGACGGTCCGTCTGCATCCGGTCCCCCATAGGGGACAGCGGAGCAGAGACAGGGTGGTCCCTGCACTGTGTGCGGGGACCGCCCTATCCGCCGACAGCTCAGCGGGGATCCCCGCTGAGCTTTGGCGGACACACGGAGCGGACCCAGAAACGGTCCGCTCCGTGTGAAAGAGCCCTTAGGCACAGAAGAAAAACTGATGAGTGTGAAAGGGTCCTAAAAATGACAACTTCCACATAAATATTTACAAGAATACTGTAAACACCTAGACTGTGTTTAGTTTGGAAGTATCTTAGCACAACCATTGTTGGTACATTCTTATTGTAATTACAAAGCAATTTCCAAAACAAAAGAAAGCTAGGGTTACCTAAATAAAAACATTAAACCAATTTACATTCAACTCAGTTTATAGAGGTTTAACAAAAGTTTCACTGGACACAAAACTGAACACTTATCTGTCTCCTCGGATCATTTCGGATGAAAGCTGTATGCTAAGGATCAGATTAGAAACAGAAAAGTGACGGTAGTCTATCAAGTCTGTCCATTTTTATATTTGTTTTTTGTTTTTTTTGGGGGGGGGGGGGGGTTTTATCAATAATTTTGTTATCTGACTAATTTATGTTTATCCCAAGCATGTTTAAAGCCCTTTACTGTTGACTGTCTCACTACCTATGTTGGTAGTTTATTCCATCATCGATCATTGTACGATCGCTCTGAAAGCAGTATTTTTTGTACGATTGTGCGACGGACCTTAATAATTACAGAAAATTGGACAACTATGGTACGGCTTTGGAAAAAAAAAAAAAAAAAAACACTGTTGATGCCGTTTTACTACTGGTAAGCTTGGTGGTCCCACCAGAGACATAAGCAACTATTGTATCTGCCTGCATGTGCACACCTCAGAGATTACAAGTGTGATTGTAAAGGTATTAAGATAAGAAGCCTTTTGTGTGCAGCAGCCCCTGTAATACTTACCTGCGCCCCATCTAGATGCAGGGATGTTCAATTTTTTTCTTGGCTGCCTGGGACTCCCCTCCTCATTGGCCGAGACAGCAGTATGGCGCCATTGGCTGCTGTCAAAGTCAGTCAGACAATGAGAAGATAAATATTCCTCCCATTTACACAAGATGAATCCCATGTGATAAGTTGTGTGGGACTTCTTATCTGTCAGTGGAGCTGTCACTACATACCCAAAGACTTTGGGATCTTTTCTTTATGAGGAAATTATTCTCACTCATTTCCGATTCCTTATTTGGCTACTGGCTTATGCTCTCCTGCTGATTAACCCCTGCTAGTACATGCTATTTGGCAGCTATAGCTTGCTCAGTACGACATGCCATTATCATTGTTGCAATCTAAACCTGATTGATACATTTAGTGTCTGTACTATTGTGGAAGGATTGAGACTGCTTGATTGATCACTGGCATTACAATCCCTTAACAAATTCAGCACTGCTACTACTGACTGCTGGAGTCCCCAGACTGCATGGTAAGCAAAGGCCTCAGGTCAGGCACCAGATGTACAGACAGAACCATTTACAGGAAACCAAAACAAAGTAGGACTGTATTGAGCAGGGCATTGGATAGTATAAATCTAGGGCTACTCGATTGGCACTACCAATCGAGTAGCCCCCTTACCCTCCTGTGTAATGGATAGTACACCAAATCTCACAATAAGACAATTCAGCACAGCACAGGAGCCTGTTCTCACAAGATTTCAAATACTAAACATTTCACCAGGACTTCACCATTACCCTCAGCTGCAAGTGGTCTGGAGGGTAGGGTACATTTATTTATCCACACTGAAAAGGGATAACTGCTTGTTTATGTCTAGGGGACAGGAAAGTCGTTTTACTTACCAGATAATCTGCTCCCCTGGTAGACAGCGCTCCCCCATGCTGCAGTGGCGGACTGTCCCGTGGCATCCTCGTGTCCAATGCAGGGCTAAGGACCTTGCACCTGTCTTGAATACATCAGAGGACCTCAGACCGCCAGAGTGCAGGGGAGAAGAGGCTGCAGGACCAGTCAAGCAGCATGGAGGATCCTGTGGGAGCAGAGAATAGGGTAAACAAACTGCTGTACACCGTCCCCCAAGACATAAAGGAGCAGTTAACCCTTGGCGTGCAGGTGCAGCCCCACTGCACGGGAAGACTTTTACTGAAGTTCAGCTTTCATTTATACTACTGAGAGATTCATCTATTTGTTGGCAGTCATTTTATTAGTGGAACATTGATTTCAAAATGAGCGCAAATGGCAAGAGAGGAGGTAATATGTGCAACCAAAGCACCATGGCCACCCAGAACACCACCGCAGCCCAAGACACTATTAAGAACTATTATGAGCTATTAAGTCATGGCCACCCTAACTAAACACTCCCGAGCCCACAGCTACAGTGTATAGCTACCCATTGAGACAATTTAGAAGATGCGGCTGTACTGTTATACTCCAGGGGTTAGAGTAAAGTACCGGCATGGACTAGGATTCAAACAGATAGTGTGTGCTTAGATCATGCGCCTACACAAACTAGTGTACCATAGCAATGTTTATGTTCTGAACATTTGCATCCTCATTTAGAATCTATGCAGACTCCCAGTATTACAGACAACCCATTGCAGCAAACACTACTATTCATTCATTTTCTGCCACCAAAAACACCATATAGGTCTTGATAGTGACAGTACACACAACATCTGAGCCCCTTAGTACTCTACACACACAGCACCTATGACCCTTGCAACACCGAACACACAGCACCCGAGACCCCCAACACTGTACACACAGAACCCGAGACCCCCCATCACCGTACGCACAGCACCCGAGACCCCCCATCACCGTACGCACAGCACCCGAGACCCCCCATCACCGTACGCACAGCACCCGAGACCCCCCCCCCATCACCGTACGCACAGCACCCGAGACCCCCATCACCGTACGCACAGCACCCGAGACCCCATCACCGTACGCACAGCACCCGAGACCCCCATCACCGTACGCACAGCACCCGAGACCCCCATCACCGTACGCACAGCACCCGAGACCCCCATCACCGTACGCACAGCACCCGACCCCCCATCACCGTACGCACAGCACCCGAGACCCCCCCCATTACCGTACGCACAGCACCCGAGACCCCCCCCCATTACCGTACGCACAGCACCCGAGCCCCCCCCCATTACCGTACGCACAGCACCCGAGACCCCCCCCATTACCGTACGCACAGCACCCGAGACCCCCCCCATTACCGTACGCACAGCACCCGAGACCCCCCCATTACCGTACGCACAGCACCCGAGACCCCCCCCATTACCGTACGCACAGCACCCGAGACCCCCCCCATTACCGTACGCACAGCACCCGAGACCCCCCCCATTACCGTACGCACAGCACCCGAGACCCCCCCCATTACCGTACGCACAGCACCCGAGACCCCCCCCATTACCGTACGCACAGCACCCGAGACCCCCCCCCATTACCGTACGCACAGCACCCGAGACCCCCCCCATTACCGTACGCACAGCACCCGAGACCCCCCCCATTACCGTACGCACAGCACCCGAGACCCCCCCCATTACCGTACGCACAGCACCCGAGACCCCATCACTGTATACACAGCACCAGAGACCCCCAACACTGTACACACATCACCAGAGACCCCCAACACTGTACACACAGCACCAGAGACCCCCAACACTGTACACACATCACCAGAGACCCCCAACACTGTACACACAGCACCAGAGAACCCTATCGCTGTATACACATCAGCAGAGGACCCTATCACTGTATACACAGCACCAGAGACCCCCAACACTGTACACACAGCACCAGAGACCCCCCAACACTGTACACACAGCACCAGAGAACCCTATCGCTGTACACACATCAGCAGAGGACCCTATCACTGTATACACAGCACCAGAGACCCCCAACACTGTACACACATCACCAGAGACCCCTATATACTGTACCTACAGCACCAGAGACCCCCAGCACTGTACAAACACCAAGGGCGCCTATCACTGTATACACAGCACCAGAGACCCCGCAACACTATACACGCAGACAGTGCAGCGCTCCGAGCCCTGGACTCCCGCCATCTTACCTCATCCTAATATGGTCCCCATACACTTAGCTCCCTTACTCCGCTTCGCTCCCGCCAGCTCGACCTGTACAATTTCTCCAATATAACAAGCAACTTCCGCTTCCGGTATCAAAACATGGCGCCGTACAGTACCCTAGTTACCATGGCGACCAAACATCCTCATACGCGTTTGCCGGTGTGGGCGGGGCTCTGTTTGTCTCTCTCCCTCATACCTTCCCTGAGGTATTCGTCCTCTTTGCCCAATCAGCTAGCAAGAGTGTAGAGACAGTATACTACGGACGCCTTCATTGCCCTGAGCTGTTCCTATAAAGGGAATCTGTAATATTTTACCATTATCCTTGTCTATTAATTGTGGTGAAGGATTTCACTTTAGTTGTACTGTTTTTTTTATTTTATTTTTTTACACGTGTAGCACTACCCCTGGAGGAGCTGCTGTTTTTTTGGGGCGTTCCTTCTTGATTGACAGTCTTCCGAGAGGCTTCCGACGGTCGCATCCATCGCGTCACTAGTAGCCGAAAGAAGCCGAACATCGGTGCGGCTCTATACTGCGCCTGCGCACCGACGTTCGGCTTCTTTCGGAAAATCGTGACGCGATGGATGCGACCGTCGGAAGCCCATACCCGGAAGCGGCGGAGAAGATGCATCTCGTAAACGGTAAGTACAGCTCATATTTAGAAACAACTAGCCGATTCCCCTAGACAAAACGAGCATCCATCTAGGGGGAAAAAGTTTTATGTACGGGTGAACCCCCGCTTTAAACTGTTACGTTGTGTTGTACTGGTCCCACAGGATAATAGATAGACAGCACACGGATTTAATCTTAAAGCGGAGTTCCACCTAAAAATGGAACTTCCGCTTAATCCACTCCTTGCCCCCTTACATGCCACATTTGGCATGTAATTTTTTTTGGGGGGGGGCTTAAGGAGGAGTGGGACATCCTGTCCCACTTCCTCCTCTCGCCGAGGAGCTGGTAAGGCGAATAGCTTAATCGCCTTATTGCAGCCCCTCCCTGTAGGCGAGCGTCTGTCCAATGGGACGGCGCCGCACCGCTCGCGCATGCGCAGTGGATGCCCGGCCGTGAAGCCGAAAGCTGTCACTGCCGGGTGCCCACACTAGGAATGAAGACGGGGGCGAGGAGCGGAGCCCCGGGCCGGTGCGTCGCTGGAACCGTGGAGCAGGTAAGTGTCTTTTTATTAAAAGCCAGCAGCTACACTTTTTAAAGCTGCTGACTTTTAATAAACTTAAAGCGGTGGTTCACCCTAAGAAACAAGTTTATACCATGAAATGCAGCATACTAGCGTGAGCTACAGTATGCCTTTTTTTTTTTTTTGGCGCCGTACTCGCAATTTAATCACGTAGTGAAGTTTCAGACTCCCCGCGGGGAATGGGTGTTCCTATGCAGAGGGAAGATGATTGACGGCCGGCTATGGCGCGTCACGCTTCCCGAAAATAGGAGTAGGTCTCGGCTCTTCACGGCGCTATACGGCGCCTGCGCACAGACTAGGAGCTGACTGCGCAGGCGCCGTGAAGAGCCAAGTCCTATTTCGGCTATTTTCGGAAAGCGTAACGCGCCATAGCCAGCCGTCAATCATCTTCCCTCTGCATAGGAAGGCCCATTCCAAGCGGGGAGTCTGAAACTTCACTACGGGATTAAACTGTGAGTACGGCGCCAAAAAAATAAATAAAGGCATACTGTAGCTCACGCTAGTATGCTTGATGGCATGCTAGAAAAAAAAATTTTTTTTAGGGTGAACCCCCGCTTTAAAAACAGGCTGGAACACCCCTTTAACCAAGGGAACTTTACTTGGTAAGAAATGAAAGTAAAAGAACAAAGTAAAACAGGTAGTGGACTGCTTGCAGGGCCCTGTAAGAGTCAATAGTAATAATAAATAAATACAGGTTTGATTCTAGCATTTAAGACAGACCTATGTAAGCGCACAGCAAAGGGATTCCCTCAGAAAGATATGTCCGATACTGAAGCACTTCTTCACCAGGCCTCACCCAGCTCTCACCAACAGCAACACTGTGCGACTTAAATATAACCAAATACTTTAAATAGAAAAGTATTTATATATCAACAACTGACTCTTCCTAACAGGCAGTCTTTAACCACTTCAGGCCCAGGGCCAATTCTGACACTTTGTTTCTACATGTAAAAAATCATCTTTTTTTGCTTTTTTTTGCTAGAAAATTTACATAGAACCCCCAAACACTATATATATATTTTTTTTAGCATAGACCCTAGAGAATACAATGGCAGTCATTGCAACTTTTTATCTCGCACAGTATTTGCGCAGCAATTTTTTAAACGCGTTTTTAAAAAAAAAACAGTTTCATGCTTTAAAAAAAAAAAACAGTAATGTTAGTCCAAATTTTTTGTATAATGTGAAAGATGAAGTTACGCCGAATAAATAGATACCTAACATGTCACGCTTCAAAATTCCACACGCTCGTGGAATGACGCCAAACTTCGGTACTTAAAAATCTCCATAGGCGACGCTTAAATTTATTTTACTGGTTACATGTTTTGAGTTACAGAGGAGGTCTATGGCTAGAATTATTGCTCTCGCTCTAACGTTCGCGGCGATACCTAACGTGTGATTTGAACACCATTTTCATATGTGGGCGGGTCTTACGTATGTGTTCGCTTCTGTGTGCAAGCACACGGGGACAGGGGCACTTTAAAAATATTTTTTTTTATTATTATTGTTAATTTTACTTATTGTTTTTACATTTTGACACTTTAAAAAAAATAAAATAATTTTGATCACTTTTATTCCTATTACAAGGAATGTAAACATCCCTTGTAATAGGAATATGCATGACAGGACCTCTTTACAGTGAGATATGGGGTCAAAAAGACCCCACATCTCACCACAAGGCTGGGATGGCTAAAAAAAACAAAAAACGATCACCGATTCACCGCCGAAGCGGTGCTGTTTTTTTGAATGCAGAGGCCGGGTATAACGTCATAACATCGCGCCCAGCCTCCGACGATCATAGAGACTTCGGCAACCATCTGGCCTGCCGGAGTTCTCTGTGATCTGCATCCGGGGGGCCGGCGGTTCCTGTCACCGACTCAACGATCGCACGGGTGAGTCGGTAGAAGCACCGGAGGGAGGGGGGGACGTCCCCTTTCGCCGCCCGTAGGAACGATCAAGTGGCGGAACAGCCGCTGTAGCTTCAGGCATTATTCAGATATAGCCCCACAAAGTACCACAAAGCCCAGGACGTCATATGACGTCCTCTGGGCACCAAGTGGTTAAAACATGTGTCTCACCAGGGTGGTTTGGTTGATCAGACCAAACCTCAATAGATCATTCTCAACAATTTGCAAATATACTTGTTGGTGAACGATGGCGCGCAATGAGTAATTTGTAATCCAAATATTGTTGGGCAGGTGCCCGTCTCACCCGACCAGGCCTGACCTTTCTAGATTGCTCCGTCTGCGAAAACTCCGATACTCTGCCCTTTCCATCACCGATAGTTCCCGGTCTTCCATGCTGCCAATCGAACAGGTCACCAGTTGCTCTTGGACACGGTCCGGTCACTTCGTCAGGAATTCCCCTCACAGGATGGGACGATCCTCACAGGCATGTATTGGCCCAGGCTTCTCAGGCCTAGGCTCCTGGAGACAAGCCTTAACACAGGCCTCCTTCTTGCTCAAAGAGGGCGGTCCAGAGAGAGCGAGACAAGGACGTCCTCTTCCTTAAATTCCTGTACCCAGCAGGACGTGCGGGCGCAAAGTATTTTGGGATCGCACAGTTGCACTTTGGACATTGTAGTCTGTCAATTGACCAGGGGAATGGAGTCTTTTATCTCCCTGCACTTCAATTCCCAACATGCATTGCTGTACCAGGGTAATACCAAACAGGAGGTGGCTATAACACAATTGGCCACCGGAGGGTGCTGAGTTCCTTCTTTATCTGCAAACAGCAGTCTTTTATTCACATCAAAAGTGGAACCTTGCTACACACTCCCCCCACTTAAAGTCTTTGGTCCCCCAAAGATAGTTGCACTTCACAACCTGGTACATGCTTTTCAAATACACGCGGAAAAAACTTTGTTAGTATACACAGACATGAGACAGTTCACCATCACAAAAGAACCAGGCAGAGGAACCTCCCACCAAGCTTTGGAAAGGAGGCTGCCCTGCCCACAGTCTACCTCAATGGGTACAGCCTGACCATATGTGCCAGGGGGTGAGCTAGGGTTGCCCTCCACTAAATTTACAGTGGATGGACCAGGCATTTCAACTGTCCTTTTGAAAGTAAAAACTGCTTCTTCAGAGCATTCACCCAATTGGTTGTAAGTCCGTCTTTTAGGGGGGTGAATGACCCTTCTTTCTCTTTGCTCCCTTGGTGTCAAAGTTTCAAGGGCGACAGACTCCATTGCCTCTGTAAGCTCTTCATTACTCTTTCTTTCTGTGCCCGAGTTCTACTTCCTCTGGAGCATCTTCTTCTTCTTCTGGAACTTCTGCTTCTTCTTCTGGGGCATCTGCTTCTTCTTCTGGAGCATCTGCTTCTTCTTCTGGAGCATCTGCTTCTTCTTCTGGGTCATCTGCCTCTTTTTCTGAAAGATATGGGAATCCGATTTACTTTCTGATTCCTCTGGGAACATACTGCAAGGCAAAAACTTAGAGGCCTCCGGTCAGAGAACTTCACTTCCAATAGCTTCAGATTGGGATAGAGGAGCGATTACAGGCTCTGACAGTTGAGAAGATCACAGCCAATCTGATTCCATTTCCTCATCCTCAGAATCTTCGCCCTTCACTTCTTGAAGAGCAGACTGAGTCTCTCGAGAAGCTAAGGCAGTCATTTGGGAGTCTGCTACCTGAGGTAGGCAAACTGCTTCAGACAGGGGCAACAAGTGATTCTGGTGCCAAGTCTTTAATGGGCCTGTGCTCCCTTCCGGCCTAACCTGGTACACTGGAAGGCCTGGCAGCTGCTTGCAGATAACATGAAGTGATATGAAGTGGTTCTTGACTTCCTAATGCCCAGCAGCTTTTTTATGATATTACTCTCAAAGTGGATCCATTGGGGCAATCCATAATGAATAAAGAATCTCTCCACTAAAACTTTTGCCACTGTGGAGGCTTGCTGGTCCTTTGTGGGGAATGCTTGAGAATATTGGGTAAAGTGGTCAGTCACTATTAGAACATTCCCCTGTCCACTCAGATCAGACTCCAAACACAGGAAGTCAATGCACACCAGCTCCATGGGTCCCTGACTTTAAAGATGGCCCATTGGGGCAGCTCGATGGGGCAGGGTCTTCCTCTGGATACACCATATGCAGGAGTGGCAGTAACCTTCAACTTCAGCCCGCATTTAGGGCCAGTGAAACCTGTCTCTAACTAGGTGGAAGGTTCTTTCAGGCCCTAGATGACCATGGTTGTCGTGAAGGGCAGTTAAGACCTCTTCTCTATGCTTAGTGGGCAGGAACAGTTGCCATTTTTCTTCCAGACCATCAGAGGGGCCCCTTCGGTGGACCACCCCTTGATGTATCTGCAACCAGTCCCATTCTTTATATAACAAACGAGCCTCTTTTGGGGAGTCTGTTAGAAGCAGATCTGGACATTGGTCCTCTAAGGCTTTCAACACCAGTCTCCCCAGGGAGTCTTCCTCTTGATCCCTCCTTAAGTCCTTCTTAGACAACTTTGGTAGGCCTTCCTCTCCTACTTGTGTTACGGTGCAGTAACATTTGGGTACCCCAGCAGACGAAACCCTGATCTCTTCAGCCCTGGGTCCTCCTCCTATCTGGAGTTCGGCTCCCTGGCATAGGACTTGCACGCCCTCTGGGGTCAATTGAGTCCATTCTTCGGCGGGGTTGCTGGGGTCATGAGGCCTTCTGGATAGGGCATCAGCATCCCTATTCCCAACTCCTGGACGATATTTTAAGCTGAAGGTAAAACCTGAAAGAGCAGCCAGCCATCGATGTCCCGTGGCATCCAGCTTAGCGGTAAATTCGACCCCATATAAATAGTCTCTTAATTTGTCTACAACCCCCCACTTTCGTGCCAAGAATTCGAGCTTGTGTGTTGGGTAATTCTTCTCAGCGAGAGCCAGGCTCCTACTCACATAGGCGACAGGTCGCAGGTGGCCATCGTGTTCCTGATATAGCACTCCGCCAAGCCCATCTCGGCTGGCATCAACATGCAATTCGTAGGGCTTCTTGGGGTCCTCATAGGCCAAGACAGGGTCAGAGGTTAAGCTTTCCTTTAACTGAGTGAAAGCCCCTTCACACTTAGGAGTCCACTGGTCCTGGATCGACTCCTTAGGTTTCCTGGGCCCCACAGCGGGCTTCACTAGCTGGTCTGCTTCCAAGGCATCATCCTCTCCTTCACTTTTTAACAATTCATTAAGGGGTCTGGCTATCTTGGCAAACCCTTCCACGAATCTCCTATAATAAGAGCAAAAGCCCAGGAATGATCGGAGCTCGGTTACATTGGTAGGCCTTGGCCAGGAGGTGACAGCATCCAACTTCTCCGGATCTGTAGCCACCTCTTTGGCGGACACAATGTGGCCCAGGTAGTGGACCAAGGACTGGTAAAATTGGCACTTTTCTTGGGAAAGCTTCAGGACCTCTTCGTGGAGCCTCTTTAGGACCTTCTCCAACCTTTGTTTGTGTTCCTCCAGGGTTCAGCCAAACACGATAACATCGTCTAGATACACTAGTACTTCTATTAGGTTCATGTCCCCTACTGTTCTCTCCATCAGTCTCTGGAAAGTGGCTGGGGCTCCTGACAGCCCCTGAGGCATGCGGTTGAACTTTAAGAACCCAACTGGGGTAATAAAAGCCGTATTTTCTTTGTCTTCAGGATGCATGGGGATCTGATAGTACCCACTCTTTAGATCCATCACACTGAACCACTTGGTTCCGGAAAGGCTCTGCAAAGCGTCTTCTATCCGGGGGGTGGTATACTGGTCTGGAATGGTCCTTCTGTTCAGTGTCCGGTAGTCGATGCATAGCCTCAGCGACTACCACTACCACTGGGGAGGCGTAAGGACTCCTAGACTCTCGGATAATTCCTGTTCTTTTGAGTTCTGCCAGTTGCTCACGTACGTCTTCCAGGTCGCCCAGAGGAACCCGTCTGACTCTCTCTCTAAATGGTTTGTCCTCCTATAGGCAAATCTGGTGGGTGGCATTCTTCGCACACCCCACGTCGAACTCATCTTTGAAAAATATCTTCCGCCACCAAGCAAGCTGAGCCTTTGCCCTCTCCTTCCATTCCACATATGCTTTCGGGGACTTCACTGGGCTAAAATGTTGCCTGAATTGTTGAACCTTAGAAGGTTTGTACAAGGTCCGATTGTTCTTATCATCCATGCTGGGGGAAATTATGTGGGCCTGTCTCGTTTGGTGGACCTCATTTCGGCGATGAAACGGGACTGTCATGGGTATGCAATAAAGTCTGGCAGCTTACCTGTCTCTATGTGTTCATTAGAGGCCTGACTCTGTTCTGGCTGCCTTTTTATCATCTCTCCTTCCTGTATGGTCCCACCCCAGGCCATCCCAGGAAGTCTATATTAACTGTTGCACTGCAGGTCTGCAGTGCTGTTCAACTTTGTTTGTAGCTTGAGTTCCTGTCTGCCGTGTGCTAAGTTAACCTTTCTGTGTACCGATTTTGTCTCGTCTCTGACTACTCCTGTTTGCTTGTTTCCCTGACCTTTGGCCTGTCCTTTGGTTACCCTTGTCTGCCTGTTGCCCCAACCTAGGCTTACCCATCACTATCGCTTGTGTCCTGTGTGCTGCTTCCCCTCTCTCCCTACGAAGCGTGACCTAAGGGACTCCAGGGGCTGCGACCTGGATCCAGCTGCAGCGAAGGCCATCCTCACCACCAGAGGCTCTGGTGAACACCAAGCTGGGTCTTAGACTCCGCGCCCTGGGGAATCTCGGGCTCACGCTTCCTCTCTGTTCGCAGCAGCCGGCTATAGGGTTCACTACCCTGTGGTTCATCCCTGACCCTAACGGGGTGCACTTGTCACCTGGCCACAGGTAACCTGACAGGGACATTGCTCATTGCTGTGCCTCATTCACTAATTTGACGGTTGTTTGGTCAGAAATTGTGCCTCGTCTGGTCTGGGCTCATGGCATCCCAGGTGCGGGCCTGGAGCAGTTTCGGGGCAAGATGAATGCTCAAGTATCAAAGTTTGTTCGCCATATTGATGGTATTGTGGTGCGTCACCGGGAGCTGGAAGGGGACAACAGTGATTTACTGCAACCTGATGGGGTCCATTTGAACGAGATTGGCATCGACATTTTTAACCTGGGCCTTGTTGGTGGTGTTGAGCAAGCGCTGGCTGTGGTGGGGCGCTAGTCATTGTTCCACTGACTTGCGTGTGGCGTTTTTTTTTTTTTTTTTTTTGCGTGTGGCGATTTTACCAGGCCAGCAATTGGCATGACTGCATGGGCTAAGCCCTCAAGTTGAGTTACGGGGTCTAATGCCTGTTTTGCACTGATGGTGGAGACAGGCCTCCTGTGTTTAAAAAAAAAAAGCACAGGGAGACATATCAGTCTACATTTGTAAGACGGTGGGGGGGGGGGCGCATTAGTAAGAGAGGAGGAGGGAATTGGTGAGAGAGCTGGGGGGGAATTAGTAACAGAGGAGGGGGGACATGGTGAGAGAGATGGGGGGGGCATTAGTAAGAGAGGAGGGTGGAATTGGTGGGCATTAGTAAGAGAGGAGGGGGATTGGTGGGAGAGCTGGGGGGCATTAGTAAGAGAGGAGGGTGGAATTGGTGGGAGAACTGGGGGGGGGGGGCATTCGTAACAGCCCAACAGGCTCCTTGTGTGGATTCCTCAAGATGCAGCATGGAGCTCATCGCTGGGCTGTATTAGAAGTGACAGCGGTGAGAGGAAGACACAGGGCTAGCGCCGGATGAAAAAAAGCCCTGCCTCCAGGACCTCGGAATGGCATCACCTGGTGCGACCTGAACCCCCCTGCCCCATAGCAACACCATAATTCCACTTACCTTGCACAAGACCCTGAGAGCCGGGATCGGGGCCGATGAGAGCCGATGGAGGCTGCTTGCATGTTGCTAATAGGCAGGATCGGGAGCTGGAGATGGGGCGGAGCTGAGAGGCCTGCAAATGATGTCATCAGTTGCTAGGACGCCGGCGGTCCTAACAACTGGTGACTGCATGGGGGGGGCGGAGCAGAAAGTGCGGCCAGATTTTCTATCAGAAATCCTCAATTGGTGCTGGGTGTGAGAGCACACATTGATTGCACCCATTGAGGATAAACCTACTGAGTGGAGTCCAGGGCTGGAACTTGAGCCCAGATCGCGGGACTGCGGGACTCACTTTAATTCGCGGGAAGGTCCCGCAGAATCCGGGACAGTTGGGAGGTATGGATAATGCAGTTTAGTGATTACAGTGTACTGCAGTCTGCAGTGCACACACTTACCCACGGTCCAGGCTAGAATCTCAGGCATCATTCACACACAGCCAGGAACGCTGACGATTTCCATATTTCCCGCCCACGCCGGGATAGTGTGGGTGGGACTGGAAGGAGGAGGAGCTGTATTCCTCCCTGCTCGTAGGTGAGGCGAGTGAGGGGGTGGCTGGACTCGCTGGGCTGTGAAAGAGTGTCATAGACTGACACTCGGCTCAGCTTGCAGTCACCACTCTCTGAATTTACAGGCTTGTTCTCCTGTCCTAAGGATGGGAGAAATCAGTCTGTTATTTCAGTAACTGAGATGAAGGCCCCCCTCCCCCACAGTGCTCGTGGAGTCCTTCCTGCAACTCGTTCTTCTCCGTGCCAATGAGGATGCAGGATCGGGTGGCTGTGGTTGTGTGAGCACTCGCATTATGCAGAGGGAGGGGAGAGGACTGACTGGGGACGCTCTCCCTCTCAGGAGAGACTGTGTTACTCCAGAGGCGGCCAGAGCAAAATACAAAAAAAAGAAAGGAACAACATAATGTTGGGGGGGTCAGGGCCCCCTCTGGCCCCACCTAGGGACGCCATTGGCCAGGTGTAAAAGGGGCTCAGCCTGAGGGGAGCCTGATCACTGCCAGGAGGTAAGGGAGAAGAAGTTGCCAGAGGGTCAACCACTTTCAAAGGAATGGAGTTCTGAAGGAGTACCAGAGCAGACGCTTCACTAGCCGGGGAACCATTGGACCAGATCTAGATCGCAGTGAACATCTTCCAAGTGTTCACTGTGGAGCATGTGGGAGACCAGAGGAGCATGTGGGGGACCAGAGGAGCATGTGTGGGACCAAACTCCAAAAAGTCCCATACTCCCCCCCTATTATTCTATATGCAACAGGGATGCAGGCTTTTTTGATCATTGGATTGGCAGTTTTCCTCTGCCATCCATGTGCGGTGTCACCTATGTCCTGGGCCAAATAGGGGGTCCATACACCCAGGTCATGATGGAACCATTGACATGAATTTCTATGGCACACTCTGCATTATACTAATTGTGTTGGTATGGTTTATTGTGGGACTGTGTTTTGGGGTGCTGGCGCCTTCCCCCTTTTGTGCATCAGGTGATGCGGGGGATCCGGTGGGCCTGCCTCTACCACAAATCGGCATCACACTTCCACGTCATGCTCGCAGTGTCCCCATAGGTCTTCCTGACGATGGCGTGTCTAAATTTTTCCATCTGGTGTCACCACATGGAGGAGGGCGTCTCCAGCCTCCATGGGCGGCAGCTGCTGTTTGGGCGTGGACGCCTCTCTTCCTCTCTTGATGCACCTGTGTGATGTTGGGAGGAGCCCGTGGGGTGTGCCAAGTGTATTATCCTCACTCTGTGCTAGCCAGTCCCCATGGTAGCGCCTCTCTGTGCACTGAGGATGAGTTTTCTATGAATAATAAAAATGTATTAAATAACATTTTCAGTTTGTGGTGCTCAGGAACAGTATACTTCTGCTTTAAAGTGTATCTAAAGATCTAAAATGCATTTTTTTAATAATATTTTACTATTTATTCCCAATAAAAACCAAGAGAGAAGCAGAAATTCTGGAACATAATGGCTTGTTTACACTAGCTACAAGGACTACCATTCCTCTGAAAAGCGATCAATGCTCCGATGACTTTTTAGAGGCATTTGACAGGTGGTGAGAATTTGATATGTCACCTACACACCTACTGTTTTAACGCCTTCAATTCTACACTACTGCATCGTAACTGTGTGCATTGCATGTAGTTGCAAGGCGGTTGCAACGCAGCCCTATTTACTTAAATGGGTCACCATGGCCGCAATGTCAAGTGTACACCCCCAGCCACTGTCTTTGCAGCTTAAAAAGGAGCATTGGAAGGGGGGAGAGGGGCAGTAAACATGTAGTCGCATGTTTTTACCATTTCCCAACTGCAAGTGTAAGTGAGCCCTAAAAGTGCTTTTTCCAAACAAGCATTTAACCTTTGCAGTGCCTTGTTTATAGCTATACATGTATGTATGATTATTTTAATAGTACTAACACCTCATACAGTATTTCAATATACAATAGCTATGGCTATTTTAAAGTCCCATATATAAAATAGCCACTAGAGGGCAGTATAATACTGGTAAAACAGACTAAAACATAATCCATAATACTGAAAATAATACTTCATAAGAAATGCTAAATCTGCATGAGCACCTAGTCATTTAGCTCTCATTGTGGAAGATTCTTCAATTTAAGGCCTTGTACACACGGGCAAGAACATCATCAGGAAAAAAACGTTGTTTTTCCCGACAAGATTCTTGGCAAGAATCTCTTGCCGCCGGAGTGTACACACAGAACTTTCCAAAGAACCGCGGTTCTCTTGAAAGGCAAGAACACGGTGACGTCATCGCGTATGATGAGCACGTTCTCGTCATATTAGATGCCGTCACCACCATCTTGCTTCACCCTACCTATGCAGTGGAAGCTACCGCGCATACGTCAAAGTCATTTCGAGCATGCATGGGTTTCCACGGCGACAGGTATGTATACACACCCCCGGTTTTCTCGTCAGGAAACAGGCCGACAAGGCACCTCATCAAATGTACTTCCTAACTCTAAGGCTCCGTTCACACCATGGTGTTCCTGATTGCAGGCGCTATCGCCACGATTCAGAATCGCTGGAACTTCTTTTGGACAACAGGCGTCCCGTGATTCTGTTTGCGAGATTTTATTGCAATTCGTCAGTGGACAATCGCAGCAAAGGAGGATGCTCTGGTGAGGCTGGGTATCCAGTCCTTAGTAGCAGTGGAGAGACGGCACTGAAGGCAGCACTTTGTAGAGAATAAGCAGCTCGGGAGGGTCATAAATGAAAGATAAAAGCGCCTCTAAGTGCAGTGATTAAAAGATTTATTACGATAGAATGGAAAACACATATACATGAGTTGTCAGTGCTGCACCCAACCGATTCGTGGTATTGAATGGAAGATCCCTCAAAGGGTTTTTTAGCAGTGAAATTTGTTTTTTAAAAGAGAGGCAATCAATGTATAAAACAATTTTTATTTGTTTGTGTCATAGTATCAAAAAAGTATTTTCATAAATACATAGAGAATAAATAAACGCCATGACTCATCAAAAATAGAAAACATGTACACATAACTCATGTTGTATAAACCCATTGTGCTTGTATAGAGTTTCACATGTAATCCCTATGCGGTTCGACCTTTTTAATTATTGGTATTCTTCAAGAGAATTTTTTCTATGCGAAAAAGAAAAGATTTGTAGATTATATTGTTTATAAATACACCAACATTTTATATGGTCAATATGTTCTATTACAATAGAGCAGTATATATCTACCACTTTTCGATGAGAAAGCTGTGTTCTAGGGCCAAAAGAATTGCTGTTCCTCCAAAAGCACACCAAGCCTTGATGGTCCCAGGGTGGCCACACACTGGGCCATATTCTGATACATTTCAGGCGGCGGAACGTATGTACTTTACGTTACGCCGCCGCAAGTTTAAGTGGCAAGTGCCGGATTCCCAAACCACTTACCTGTGAACTTGCGGCGGCATCGCGTAAAGTCCACCCGTGTAAGCCATCCTAATTCAAATGATCCAGGCAGGGGGCGTGGATCATTTAAATTAGGCGCGCTCCCGCGCCGATCGTAATGCGCATGCTCCGTCGGGTAAATTACCCGACTTGCATTGCGCTAAATGACGTCTCACGGACGTCATTTGTTTTGACTGTAACGTAAATGGCGTCCAGCGCCATTCACGGATGACTTACGTAAACGACGTTCAATTTTGAAATTTCGACGCGAGATCGACGGCCATACTTAACATTGAGTACGCCACCTAGGGGGCATCTTTATCTTTACGCCGCGTATCGCTTACGGAAACAACGTTAAAACACTACGGCGGGCAAGCGTACGTTCGAGAATCGGCGTGAGTAGTCATTTGCATATTCTACGCTGACCGCCACCTAGCGGTCAGCGTAAATATTGCAGCCTAAGATACAACGGCGCAGGCTGGTGTATCTTAGGCATGTTTAAGTGTATCTCAGTTTGAGAATACACTTAAACATAGGAAAGGGACTTACGTAGGCGTATCTGTTGATACGCCTACGTAACTTGTTTAAGAATATGGCCCACTGTAATTAAAAGGTCAAAACGCGTAGTGATATCATGTGAAACGCTATACAAGCACAATGGGTTTATACATCAGGAGTTATAGGTACATTTTTTCTATTTTTGATGAGTCAAATCGTTTATGTTAAGGCCAGAAATGCTTTTTACGACTCCTATGTATTTATGAAAAAAAACATTTTTATACTAATAAACAAACAAATAAATAATAATTTTTATATAAATTGATTGCCTCTCTTTTCAAAAACAAATTTCGCTGCAAAAAAAAAAAACATTGAGGGATCTTCCATTCAAAAAAGATTTATCACAGGCACAATGGCATTACTGGGTTTACAACGATTCGGAATCACAGGCAGAATCGCGGCAATTCCGCCCGAAATCCGGAACACAGTGGTGTGAATGGAACTTAAACTATACGAGTCCCCAACCGAGACATATAGGGGCAGATCCACAACAGGATTACGCCGGCGTATCTATTGATACGCCAGCGTAATTTTAAATTTCCCGCGTCGTATCTTTGTTTTGTATCCACAAAACAAGATACGACGGCATCTGGGATCGATCCGACAGGCGTACGTCTTAGTACGCCGTCGGATCTTAGACGCAATTCTTCGTTGGCCGCTAGGTGGTGTTTCCATCGCAATCCGCGTCGAGTATGCAAATTAGCTATTTACGGCGATCCACGAACATACGTCCGGCTGGCGCATTTTTTTACGTCGTTTTCGTTCGGCTTTTTCCGGCGTATAGTTAAAGCTGCTATATGGTGGCGTACTCAATGTTAAGTATGGCCGTCGTTCCTGCGTACAATTTTGAATTTTTTTACGTTGTTTGCGTAAGTCGTTCGCGAATAGGGATTTGCGTAGAATGACGTCACCGTCGTAAGCATTGGCTTGTTCCGGGTTAATTTCGAGCATGCGCACTGGGATACCCCCACAGACCGCGCATGCATAAGTCGTTCGCGAATAGGGATTTGCGTAGAATGACGTCACCGTCGTAAGCATTGGCTTGTTCCGGGTTAATTTTGAGCATGCGCACTGGGATACCCCCACAGACGGCGCATGCGCAGTTAAAAAAAATTCAAAATTGTACGCGGGAACGACGGCCATACTTAACATTGAGTACGCCACCATATAGCAGCTTTAACTATACGCCGGAAAAAGCCGAACGAAAACGAGGTAAAAAAATGCGCCGGCCGGACGTACGTTTCGTGGATCGCCGTAAATAGCTTATTTGCATACTCGACGCGGATTGCGATGGAAACGCCACCTAGCGGGTCACGACGTATTAACATAAAACACTCCCCCATTACATCCATTTGAATTCCGCGCCCTTACGCCGCCAGAGATACACTATGCCGCCGTAACTTACGGCGCAAATTCTTTGTGGATTTGAAAAAAAAATAAGTTGCGGCGGCGTAGTGTGTCTTAGATATGCTACGCCCGGCGGGAAGATGCGCCCAGGTACGTGGATCTACCCCATAATAAATAGGAATACATTGAGAGCAGGCTTATTACAGAGGTAGCCCTACGCTCCTTAGCAACTTGTGGACCTTGTGTGTCCAAATAAATCTGATCCAATTACCTTGACTATCCCTCAGAAAAAATGTTTCGCAGTTACATCAGGCAGAATTGTGAAATGCTTTTTCCAAAGTTATGTATAGCAGGAGTGTGACCCGTGGCATATGTAATTCCACACAGCATTTAAAAAGGATTTGGCACTTGTTAAATTACTGGCAAACTGCAAGGAAAAAAATCATGTTTTGCAATACTAGTAATTTATTTTTTTCTTTTAAATAGAACATAGACATAGCCATTGTTAACAAAATTATTTATATATAAAGCTCCAAGGCAGAAGACACAGCAGAGAGATCTATGTTTATGCTGGTTGATGGTTTTGGACGTTATGAGAACAGATGAAAGACAATGTATTATTTGAAAAGAAGAATGGTCGTTTGTTATGGCCTTAGAATACCTGAGTGGAATCAGGTAATAATTAGTACGTAGAACATCTAAGTTGTTTGTATGCAGAGCGTGTAATTAGAATTTGAAGGATAAAACACTATTGTTAGTACAATGGGCTCTGGTATGTTTAAGATAAACAATTTATAGATGTATATAAACATTTTAGCAACATATAAAACATTTTAGCAAGTGTCCATGGGTCTGTTAGCTAGATTCACGTAGGGTGTCCTAACTTTGCAGCCGCGTAGCTTAGCGTGTTTAGACTACGCCGCCGTAAGTTAGCGAGGCAAGTACATGATTCACATAGTACTTGCCTGCTAAGTTATGGCGGCGTAGCCTAAAGCGGGCGGACGTAAGGGCGCCTAATTCAAAATAGGCTGAGGGGGCGTGTTCTATGTTAATTTGTGTTGACCTTACGTTATTGACGTTTTTTTGGAACGGCGCATGCGCCGTCCGCCTACATTTCCCAGTGTGCATTGCGGCAACGTACGCCGCACGGGCCTATTGATTTCGACGTGGACGTAAATCCCTATTCATGGACGACTTACGCAAACAACGTAAAATTTTCGAATTTCGAAGCGGGAACGGCGGCCATACTTTAACATTGGCTACGCCACCTAGGGGGCATCTTTAACTTTAGGCGGCCTATCTCTTACGGAAACGGCGTATCTGTACTGCGTCGGCCGGGCGTACGTTCGTGAATAGGCGTATCTAGTGATTTACATATTCTACGCCGACCGCAATGGAAGCGCCACCTAGCGGCCAGCCTAAATATTGCACCCTAAGATAGGACGGCGCAAGCCGTCGTATCTTACATAGGTTTAAGTGTATCTCTGTTTGAGAATACACTTAAACTTAGGTCGGCGCAGATTCTGAGTTAGGTCGGCGTATCTACTGATACGCCGACCTAACTCTACCTGAATCTAGCTATGTGTCTCTAAAAGGTGGCCTGCATGTTTTCACTCGACATGTACAATACGTTTTGATATGAATCAAAATTCGTACATTCAAAAATATCCGAACCTCCAAATCACAATAGTAACACATTTCAACAAATCCAGAATAAATTATAATGAGACAATTAATTAATTTGTATTCATTTGTTTCATTCGGAAACAAATTATCCGAATTGATGCAGATCCATTTTGTTTTTATGTTGCATTAAAGTGGTTTTAAAGACTCAAAATGTTTTACCTTCAGTGTGCAGTGGCCCCCCAGCCCCCCCCCCCCAAATACTCACCTGAGCTCCCTCTCAATCCAGCAATGTGCACAAGATCTGAGCTTCTTCCAGGTCTCTTATTCCTCATTGGCTGAGACAGCAACAGAAGCCATTGGCTCTTACTAATGTTAATCCCAGACAGGGAGCCAATAAGGAGCGAGAGTGGGGGCAGGGCAGGGCAGAGCAGCGTCACTTTGTGTCTTATGGGCGCATAGAACCTTTAATGTCACTTGCTTTTCATTATTATAAAAAAAGGCACTGCATATGACATGGAAACATTGCAATAAATATAGTAAGGTGAAAAAGTGAAATAAGATGATGATTCCTACTTATTGTATTTGGGTTGGATGGAGGTGGATCCATCAGGATTTCCAAATCATAACATAACGAATGAATCCAAAAATGAATTTCATTCCATTTGTTGTTATGATTCAGAGATTCTGATGGACCCACCTCCATCCAACCCAGAGTGCATAAGTAATCTCTCAAAATAACAGGTTAACATGTAACACAAATATAGCCACTTCCAAAATACAAATCGATTAGAATCAACAAATATGCTAAACCAAATCTGAATATACGAAACTAAAAAAAGGAATCATTCTAAGGCCCCATACACACGATAGAATCCATCCGCTGAAAAATCCCAGCGAATGGGTTTCAGCGGATATTTATCCCCTGGGATGGATTTCCAGCGGATAAATATTTGATGACATGCTATCAAATCTATCCGCTGGAATCCATCCCAACGGATGGATCCGCTGGTCTGTACAGACTCACCGGATCCATCCGGCCGAAGGGATCCCCGCATGCGTCGTAATGATTCGACGCATGCATGGAATTCCTTATATGACAGCGTCGCGCACGTCGCCACGTCATAATCGCGGCGACGGCGCGACACGTCATCGCCAGAGGATTTCGGCGCGGATTTCGATTCGATGGTGAGTACACTCCATCGCATGGAAATCCGCGCAAATCCTCGAGAGGATTTATCCGTGGAAACGGTCCGCTGGACCGTATCCGCGGATAAATCCTCTCGTGTGTATGGGGCCTTACATAACGAATATGGTGAAACAAAGTAATTACCTTAACAAATTATTCCAAAACAAAACAAATGTTTTTGTTGTGCACTTCTCTACTGTTCACTCACTGCCCTAGTATTCAAGATGAGGACAGGAAGGAGTCCCAGCTGCCTGTTCTTCAGCATGTTTGTACATTCGTGCATTCCTTGCTCCAGCGTTGGTGCCATTTGGGCTGTCACATGTCCTGATCTGTTACTTTACCCTGCTTGCTATTGGCTGTTCTAGAGTTTCCAAAATTGTGAGGCATCCATCCCCAAATTAACATCCTGTACATCCTGTAACATCCTGTACTAGTAAAGGGCCTATCTTTATGGCAAATAGGTCAACCAATGAAAATTTGAGGCGTTTGTTTACCAATATACATGCAAAACACTTGAATGAGGGTACTAGGGTGGTGGTCTCCTTAGGCCCCATACTCACGACCAAACATGTCTGCTGAAACTGGCCCGCAGGCCAGTTTCAGCAGACATGTTTGGTCGTGTGTGGGCGCGAGCGGGCCGAATTCCAGCAAACATTTGCCCGCCGGGCCTTTTCCCAGCAGACAAATATTCCTGGACTTGTTTTAAAACAGCCCGCTGGAATTCAGCCCGCTCGGACATGTACGGTCGTCAGTACAGACCTACCGTACATGTCCAGGCGCCCGCCGTCCCTCGCATGCGTCGAATGACTTCGACGCATGCGTGGAAGCATTTTAAAGGCGGGCCGCCCACGTCGCCGCGTCATTGTCGCGGCGACACCGCGTCATCGACGCGGCGACACCGCGGACACGCCCCGCGTATTGTTTACGCGCGGACTTCTGTACGATGGTGTGTACAACCATCGTACAGAAGCCCTCTGGCAGACATGTATGGTGAAAACGGTCCGACGGAACGCTTTCACCATACATGTTTGTCCGTGTGTACCCGGCCTTAGATATTGTAAAGACCTTTGACACTATCGAATGGCCTTTCCTTTGGGAGGCCCTTAGGAGGGTGGGGTTTCCCCTGACTTTTATTAAATAGATGCAGATACTTTATCAAAATCCCACCTCGGCTATTAAGTTAGGAGGTGGTCTGTCACCGTCTTTTTCTCTGTCTAGAGCTACTAGACCGGGCTGCCCTCTCCCTCCAGCCTTGTTCGCCATATCGATGGAACTCTTCGTACTTCCCTCCATGTCAGGGGACTGCGTGTTGGCTGGCTGGAGGAAAAGGTTGCCCTGTACGCGAATGACCTACTCCACTTTTTAATTGATGCAGGCCCATCACTTAAGGGGGCCTTACAGGTCCTTAATTATTTTTCCTCAGTTACGTCTCAAAGTAAATTAGACAAAGTCCCTTTTATTTCCTATAGATTCTGCGGCCCGTGCCACTGCCTATTCTGATATTCCCTTGAGATGGATGGAGCACTTTAAATACCTGGGGTGGTGGTTTCCAGACAGGCCTCGGACTATATATCCTTAAATTTAACACCCGTGATCCAAGAGGTTCAAGCACGGCTGAAGGCATGGAGTCATTACTCATTTCATTATTAGGACGCATAAACCTAATAAAAATTAATGAATTATCTAAATTTACATTATTTGGCCTCTCAGCTAATAACTGTGGCCTAGTGGCTTAACCCGATACTTCTAATTCTGCTACTCAGGTAGAAGCAGCAGTGTTGGGATCTTTGGAGGCATTGGAATTTCAGATTTTTCGGGGGCCCTGAGCTTCATATTCACTGTGTACTACTAGGTAGATTCAGAAAGAGTTAGGCCGGCTTATCAGTAGATAAGCCGACCTAACTCTGAATCTACGCCGCCGTATGTTTAAGCGTATGCTCAAACAGAGATACGCTTAAACATATCTAAGAAAGATTGCAATTTTTCGGATGGCCGCTAGGTGGCGCTTCCATTGCGGCCGGCATAGATTATGTAAATTAGTTTGTACGCCGATTCACGAACGTATACCCGGCCGCCGCAGTCGAATTACGTCGTTTCCGTAAGGCCTTAGGCGGCCCAAAGTTATTCCACCTATGAGGTGGAATAACAATGTTAAAGTATGGCCGCCGTTCCCGGCGCGAGGTTCGAATTTTTTACGTCGTTTGCGTAAGTCGTCCACGAATCGGGAGTTACGTCGTTTACGTCCACGTCGAAATCAATAGGCCCGTACGGTATACTTAGCCGCAATGCGCACTGGGAAATGTAGGCGCCCGGCGCATGCGCAGTAACAAAAAACGTCAAAAACGTGAGGTCAAGCCTCATTACCATACAACACGCCCCCCTCCAACCCATTTGGATTAGGCGCCCTTACGCCTGCCGCGTTTACACTATGCCGCCCTAAGTAAGGAGATAAGTGCCTTGAGAATCATGTACTTGCCTCTCTTACTTAAGGCGGCGTAGTGTAAACACGCTAGGCTACGCCGTCTTAAAATTGCACGGCCGTACCTGAATCTACCTATACGTTTTGTGTATGGAGGGCTAGTCTCAACATTGAACGATATCCCATACAGGCAATTTCGCCCAACGCTCCCTTTTGGTTGAATCCTACCCTGTAGTATATTTACACATTGCCCGACCCCATGCCTGGACCAAATTCAACATAAAACCAATGACTCGGATTATTTTGGATGATTCCTTGATTCCATTTTCCAAATTGATCTCCGACTTTAATGTCCCTCAGCTGTACTCCTTTCGCTTTTTACAACTCTCCCGTGCCTTCAGTTGTCAATTTTCTGTCTCTCCTCCACGACTAGTTCAATCCACCCTAGAGAAGCTTCTTAGGTTGGACTGTGCAAAGAATGCCGCCTCCAAATTGTATTTCCATCTAATAACTGTCTCTCTTTCAAAACTAGAGAAACTAAGACTTAAATGATCTAAGGACATCCTTAACTTGACAATGACGACTGGGATGACATATGGGACATTTTTTTTAACTCTCTTGTCTCCTTGAGAGACCGACTGATTCAGTTCAAGATGGTTCACAGGGCATATTACACTCCTTATATATTATATAAAATCAATCCAGACTCTGCCCCTGGGTGTTGGCGATGTGTGGGGATTCCTGGAGACTTTACTCATATTTTTTGGACCTGTCCAGCTATAGTGGGGTACTGGGAAGAGATACTAGCTTCTATATCACAAATTACTTCTATTTCATTACAACCATCAATGGCAATATGTATTTTGGGTCTGATAGAGCAATTTATTCCTACGGTAGCAGGGCGTACTCTGGTGGGGCTGCTTTTGTTCTGTGCTCGTAAAGCTATAGCTCTCAATTGGAAAAAAACTACCCCCCCATCACTGTCTTTGTGGAAAGGACTTATTAACAATAGCCTACCATTATATAAGGAGACCTACATTAATAGAGGTTGTCTCCTCAAATATGAAAAGGTTTGGTCCAAATGGCTGATAAATTCCTCCACAGCCTCTGAAGCCTTTTAGAGGAATATGACTTTTACGACTTCCATCAGTTATTGGGTAAATATCCATGACCACTTGAATATCTTATATTGGCTTATATACCATAGGACTGTATCGTTTTCAAACCTGAAAATTGAGCTAACAGGAGTATTATTTTATGTTTTACGCTATAACATGATGTAATGTTTTTTGTAAGAATTGCATAAATACCATGTAAGACCAATGTATGTATGTGTTTTATTTTTTAGGTTTTGTCCCTGTCTTTGTTTGTCTACTGTTTTTGTGATTGTAATGTTGTTTTTTAAAAATGAATAAAAACTTATATTTAAAAGGGCCTATCTGTCAGGAAAGGTTTCCCCTGCTGGTGGCGTTGCCAGATCTTTGGGCCGCAGTACTGGTGTCTACCAGTGGGTGTCTCCTGGCAGTCTGGAACCGACATCATCTACTGCAATCTGGCGTCACCTGAGACTGATTGCAGGAGGTGTGTATATATATATATATATATATATATATATATATATCCGGCAGATGCTCACACATTTGCCTTGGGATTTTCCTTGAGCCCTGACCTGTATTCCTGAAACCTGCCTGTACCTTGTGACCTGTATTCCAGAATCATGTACCTGTACCTTGTGTCCTGTGTTTCTGAGCCCTGCATCCATCCCTGGATCCCTGTCTTGTAGACTTATCCCTTCCTCCTGTTGTCCTCTCCCTGTCCATACTTTACTAGCAAATGTTTCTATCTTCTTCAACCAAAGTGCATTTACTCATCTCACTGCATGCTGGAACATAATCACATCCCTAGTGGTGAGCTAAGCTATACTTCCTCTGGAAATTTTGTCTACTGGAGACAAACCCCCACCTATTGGTAGGGTAGAGAGATTTCCTTAACAGAAGCTTGCTGGTGTTCCCAGTCATGCTGAATCTTTTCCCCAAGTAGAAATTCTGCTATAAACTCATCATAGTTTTTCTGGCCTCTGCCAACCAGTTGGTAAGTTACGTGGAACTTAAAGTGGTTGTAAACTCTCTATATAAAAAAAAAACCCGGGCAAAGGCATAATGAGCTAGTATGCTAGTATTTCTGCACATGCGCTTGGGTGCCGCCAGTCATGGCACAGCTACTGAAGAAATGCCACGAGCAAGACATTTCTTCAGTGTGCATGTGCCGATGACGTTGGCACATGCGGATATAGTGACTATCTCCTAAACGGTGCAAGTTTAGGAGATATTCACGGTACCTACAGGTAAGCCTTATTATAGGCTTACCTGTGGGTAAAAGTGGTAGTAAAGGGTTCAGAACCACTTTAATCAGCAGTCAGGGCTGTAATAAATCAGATCAGCATTCTTTGGGCCACAGCAATCTTTTCAAAAGCAGATAAAATGTAACATTATCTGAGGGCAACATCAGTTGTATAGAGTGAGCTGGTCTGATTTTACCTGCATTGCTATGTGCTGGAGAGGTGCAAGTGCCACATAAAATCTTTTATTATCCTGTATGCGATTAATCTTTCGTGTTTACCAAATCTATTTCCACTGCTGTTTCCATCTTCTTCCAGGTTGTGCTTTGTTTTTTAACATCCGCGGTCTTGCTTGTTTTTCCAAATTTTTTTACAGGCGAATAATGTAATAATTAAACAAAAATTGTTAGTTCCGTTAACTAATGATAAACATTTTCCAGCATGCCCCTTTAGAAATTTTCATCTCAGCAATCAACATCAGCTCTCAAAAGCAGTATACTAAAGAAGAGAAAATTGAACGATTGTTGATTATAGATATTTTTATCCGATTTTCGAATAATGTGTACTAGGCTGTAAGCTTACCATAGATTAATAGAATTTCTAATAAAAATTCTTAGTAAAATTCTCAGTATATTTAAATGTTATTTGAAAGATTTCATTCTGATTTTTACATTTGATTTTGGAATGAATAAACTTTCCTGAACAAAAACCACATACACTGTTAAAAATGTGTTAGTTCGAGAACATTTTTCATCCTGCTTCTTCGAACTTTCTTGTTGAAAATGAATGTCGGTTTTCAACTTGAGCTGAATGCATGGCTAAAGACCTGGTGTAGGGGGGAGGGATTTGGGTTTCTAAAGCACTGGTCTGATTTTTCATTGGGGTGCACCCTATATGCTAAAGACATTTTGCACTTAAATGGAAGGGGGTCTGCTGTGCTGGGGGAGAGATTTATGGGAAGGCTGGAGAAGTATTTAAACTAGGATTGAGAGGGAGGGTGAACTAGAATTACATCGGGCAGACAGGTCAGTTAGGGGTCAGACATTAATGGAGGGTGGAATGGGGATAGATGGGGGAGGGTTATGGCAGGTGACAAGAAAGTTCCCATGTTGCAAACAGCCATTGGAAACTATAGTGCGATTTGTACTACAAATACGATATGAAGAACACCAGAGCAAAATGTAATAATACATTAAAGTGTTTGTTCGCCAATGCCAGAAGTCTGCCAAGCAAAATAGGTAAGTTGGAAGGTCTGGTGCATGAGGAGAGATATGATGTAATCGGTATTGCTGAAACTTGGCTTCAATCCTCACATGACTGGGCTATTAATATTCCTGGCTATGCACTCTTTCAGAGAGACAGGGTAAAAATGAAAGGTGGCGGGGTCTGTCTCTATGTGAGAAGTGATCTCAAAGCAAGCGTGAAAGAGGACCTGGTTGATGGAGAGTGTGATGAGGCTGAAGCATTATAGGTGGAACTTCATATAGATGTGCGTAGTTCAAAGTTAATCATTGGAGTTTGTTATAGACCACCCAATGTTAACGAGGAGGTGGAGACTCATTTTTTTTGCACAGATGGAAAGGGCTGCAAGGGTTGGGACGGTGATAATAATTGGGGATTTTAACTACAGTACCCAGAAATTGACTGGAGTAATGGCAATGCTGAGACAATTAAAGGGCAAAAATGTACAAACCTATTACAGGACAATTTTATGGTCCAGTTTATTGAGGTCCCAACTAGGAATGGTGCTAGACAGGGGAATGACTAACGTTCCTCTTTAAAGTTCTCCTTATGGTAATGTCATAACACTAAGCTATAAATGCTTGAGGGGAAGTGGAAGTCACGCAGAAGATGGTTCACACAGTACCTAGTTTGATTGACATCAACTGTACGTTCTTAAACACAAACAGCAAGGCTTGTGAAGAATAAAAACCTTTGTTGGGATTCAAGTACATGTTACAGCTGTTACATGCATACTGTCATTTTCGGCTTTCAGAAAATTATGTAGGTAGCATTGGTTCAAGGTAACTGCGCTTTTGTATTGTACAGAACTAAGATGAATCAGTACTGCCAGTATTTCATCATTGATCCCATGGCAAATGGAGGTGTTTAAAAAACAGACTTTGTAATATCAGAGCAATGATGTAATTGGAAGAAACCTATATTATTGCATAAATATGCAGAGTATTTCATCTCTCTAGGCTTCTATAGGCTCCATGGTAAGGAAGCCTCATTGCTTGACAGACAATAAAACAAATGCCAAAGTCCATGCATTTGCAGGACTCTGTTTCTACAGGGTGAAGGAGAGTGCACTACACGAGTTTAGTACTCCGAAGCACACTTGCTCTTGGGATCTACAACTGCAAGACCATGATGTTACGATAAGTCCCTACCTGCCGACTGAGTCGGAGTCCGCCTAGGTTCAGCCTCTCCCAGGTGCAGTCCCACATCTTAGCTTGCTAAATTCACCAACAAAAGTGGGGAGCCCCTTCTGGTGGTCTTTTGGGGCTGAGAAGTTCTCTAACTAAAGACGTCAGAACCTCATGTGGTGCACATGAGCTGGTTTTTGGTTGTTGGAGACCATGCTGAATGTGCTTCTCTGCACACCTGATCTGGTGTTTTGTTGCTGGATTCCATGCTGCATGTGTTTATCTGCACACCTAAGCTGAATCCTGGAGCTGGAGTTAGTGGTGCCTTTTCTTTTCTCCCACAGGTTTGCGCTATCCCTTTTTGTTTTTCCTCCCTTGCCTCTACCTTCATTAGGCTTTGTAATTTTTTCTTTGTGGGAGCAAATTGATTTTTTTTTCTCTTTTGTCAGCAGTTTTTTCCTTTCACCTATGGCTTTTCCTTTTACCAGAATGCGTGCACGATTCGGGTCCAGGTTTTGTGGCTTAGAGTTGTGCATTACCCAATTGGTATCTTTAATAGTGGATAAAAAGAATTATACTCACAAATAAGAGAAAAAGGCATATCAAAGCCCTTTGTAGACACAAGGCAACCAGGTAACCGTCTCTGTGACCTGGTTGCTTCATGTCTGCTATGGACTTTGATACGCTTTTATCTGTTGTTTGTGGGTATAATTATTTTTATCTACGATTAAAGATACCACTTGGGTAATGCACGAGGCTGGTGCGCTCTCTACTTTGTTTTTAAAGTGTTCCACTGCAGTTTTTTTCTGATCCCTAGAGGGCAGCAAAGCCTGTGCTTTCATTAGAGCCACCAAGAACATGTGCTAGACCTATTACTATTACATTACCTTGAGCGCAGGAGATTATTACTGTTCTCTCAGGTTTTGTGGCTGTTCCTGATCTCAGGGCTGGCTATTTCGTCCATGCATGCACTGTGCAGAGGGCCTCATGTGGTGGCCATCTTTGCTCGGGCATGTCTAGGCTCTCGTATGCGTGAGGTGGGTTTTGCACTGAAAACATCTTTTGTTTTCGCTTGCTTATGCTGCAGGCAAATGGGGGGAAGAGGAAGGTGTTTTTGGCACATGTCTATGATCTGTTTGCTTCTTTTTCTGAGTCTCCTTTTTTCTTTCGGCGGAGTGCTGACATCCTCGGTCCAATAGGAAATTTTTGCCATATAGCCAGGACCTCCATGTGCTCAGGTAGGGACCCATCTCTTACTTGTCGGGTAAAAAGAGGACAAAGAGTGCCTTTCCATGAGCGGTGCCTTTGTCTTCTGGTGAAACCTAGGCCACTCTCGCTCTTGCTTAAGGTCAAGCTAAAAAAGAGTTCCCATGTCATGACAAGTCCAGTGTGTGTACAGTGGCTCATCCAGCCCCACAGGTCTCCCCAGGAGGCATAGAAGGTTACCAGAGTGTTGGCATTCCTCCTTCTCTGAGCACTAACAGCGACAAAAGGGTAAGAAGTGCTGGGCTTACACTGCGGATCTATTACCAGACTAACATGGCTGTGGATATATCCGCCGAGACCTCCCTAAAGATATTTTTTTTTTAATGAAACATCTTCTGGCATAGCAATGGCCCCCCTACCCGTGAAATAGACCACATATTTTTGGCGCACAGAGCGGGCGCTTTGGGGGGGCAAGCCAGTAAGGCCAGCTTCCAGGGCCGGGATTGCATGGAGGTCCTGAAGTGCGGCCTCATGCCCAACTGAGGGCATATAATTTGGCGATGTTTGCCGTAGAAAGTTGTGCAGCACACCATCACAATGTAGTTTAGTTTGTATTCCGTCATATTTATAGAGGTATGAAACAGGCGGAACCGGCTGGCCATTATCCCAAAGGCATTCTCGACCACTCTTCTGGCTCTGGCCAGCCGGTAAATGAACACCCTCTGCTCAGGGGTGAGGGTCCTTTGAGGAAATGGCCTCATAAGATGCTTTCTAAGCCCAAACGCTTCATCAGCCACGAACAAAATCAAGAAGTCCTTCCTCATTGTCTTCACCAGGTGGCAATGTCACAGCACATTACAATCATGGTAATTAGGGAATGAAGAAAGAAATAAAATACATTAGCAAGCATTAAATACATAGAATGTGACGTTAAAGGAGAAAACTTACCTTAATATAGTCCTTGTGCAGGACTTGGATGAAGGCAGAACAGGTCTCTGGTATAATGATCCCCAGAGACTGGGGGAGATGCCTGTTAAGAACTTGAGGTTCTGCCAAGTATCACAACATGGTAACTAACCTCTGCTCAGCGGTGATGGCTTCATGCAAGACGGTGTCCTGCCTTGTTATATAGGGGGACAGCAAAGCCAACGGACGGTGAAAAACAGGGTCTGACATCCAGAGATAATTCCTGAAGTCATCAGGATTATTCTCCTGGATCTCCCGCAGCAGAGGCATATGACAGAATTGGTACTGCTGGAGCAACCAATTCTTCATCCATGAACTCCTCCTCACCCTGTTCATTTATTGAGCTTGGGTCAGAGCAAGAAGCCCAACACCAAGCCCATACACAGCACGAACTCTGCGATGAGTACGTACCCACAACATGGCTAGATAACGGTCGGATGGTCAGAATGAACTAACAGGACGCATTGAAGAACAGATACGCACTGATTACACGCCTGAAAGATAAATACGAACCCACAAGCACAAACTGAACGCCAGAAAATGAACTGAAAGCACGAAGTATGAAAAGCACAAATCTTCTCTCACCAAACTTTTACTAAACACGAGGATCAGCAAAAGCAGCCCAAAGGGTGGCGCCGTTGGAATGAGACTTCCCCTTTATAGTGCCGTCATACGTGTTGTACGTCACAGTGCTTTGGACGGGCGGACTTTGGTCTGAGTGTGTGTATGCAAAGCAGCCTAAGAGGAATTCTGTCAGGAAAACTGTTGTTTTTTTATCCGACGGAGTAAAATTACGTTTTTTAATCCAACGAAAAAAACGCTTGTGTGTACGAGGCATTAGGCAAAGCAGTCACGTGAATGGAACCTCTATGGGAATGGTAAATATGGGAAATCTCCCTTGTACTGGTGGTCTTAAGTATTTTCTGTCCTACTGTTTGTAGATTCATGTTATAAGGAATATACTCTGTATTCCTTCATGTAAGTCTTTTATTTTAACCTAATATTCTTCCTTGGTGCAGACTATAGATAGATGGCTGTGTATTAGATAGACTTTCAACTACTCACAAATAAATGTTGTTATTGTGTTAAAGCTTTCACTCTTGGTCAAAGAACTCTCATTTAACCCACATCATATCTTTGAGATATTAAATCTTAAATATAACAAAACGGGTAACATCTGTATATCCAAAATCAGACTTTCTTGGCAAACTTTAACCTGCTTAGTGGCAGTGAAAAACCTCTTGATACTAATGCCGCGTACAGATGGTAATTTTTTGTGATGAAAAAAAAATGACGTTTTAAATCATGAAATAAAACGACGTTTTTGAATCATCATTTTCAAAAACGACGTTGCCTACACACCATCGTTTTTTTCACAATGCTCTAGCAAAGCGAGGTTACGTTTCACAACATTTTTCCATTGAAGCTTGCTTCATAACTAGCTTCTGGGCATGCGCGGGTTGAAAAACGTCGTTTTAAACGAAGTTTTTTTGCTACACACGGTCAATTTCTGTGAAGTAAAAAACGACGTTTTGAAAAACGACACAAAAAATTCAAGCATGTTCGAATTTTTTTTGGTCGTTTTTTTGAAGACATAAAACAATGTTTTTGCCCACACATGATCATTTTAAATGACGTTTTTAAAAACGTCATTTTTTTTCATCACAAAAAACGACCGTCTGTATGCGGCATAACACTCTAAAATAAGGCTTTTTGTATAAAATAGACAGCATGCAACCTAAAGCAGGTGTGCGTTGTGGAAAGTTAGTGTGAAAGGAGCCATTGAGTACAGCATTGCTCCCAGTGCTAAAAAAAGTCCAGTGTCAATTTCCTGGCAGCGAAATGTACTCTTTTAGTCTTCTGAACCACAAGGAATGCAATTGGCAAAACACAGTGCTGCAGCTCTTGGCCAAGAGTCAGGAAGATCTCCTGAAGAGGTAATCCTTAAGGTAATTTCGTTTCACAATTTTAATGATACCTTTGCATGTTAATATGCACTTGGTTGTCTTAAAATCTATAGCATCTACCAAAAAAACTGAAAGAACTAAAGGCAAAATTATTCATTAAGACCTAACATCAGCCATAACCTTTATTTTGCTTTGCACTGAATGGGGTGAAGAGTTAGGTCTTGTTCACATGAGTGTACTAAAGCATACACCTGTGGGTGGGCTGTTTTTGCTCTGCAATCCCATTCATGTAAATAGGGATGCAGGGGCTGCACAGACATAGCAGCAGCCCCAATTTGACATCCATGCAGGTGCATGGCCCCGAATGCAGTCAGTGTGCGTTCTGGATGTGGCACTCACACCGATGTCATATTGGAAGCAGCTGCTGTGTCCATGCAACTGCTGTTTCCCAATTTAAATAAATGGCAGTGCCTACATGGTTATATGCGGACCACCTGTGCGTCTTATACAGGCAAACACAGCCTGCTCACAGGTGTATGCTATAGTTCGTGAGTGAAGCATTAAAGGGGTTGTAAAGCTACGTGTTTTTTCACCTTAATGCATCCTATGCATTAAGGTGAAAAACACCTTGCACTGTCTGGCCCCCCCACCCCCCGTTTTACTTACCTGAGCCCCGAATGTCAGTGGGCGCAATCCCACATCGTTCTCCCCATGGCTTCTCGGCTCTTCATTGGATAAATTGATGGCAGCGCAGCCATTGGCTCCTGCTGTTGTCAAATCCAATGACACGGCCACCGGGGGCGGGGCCAAGCCATACACTCGGCGGCTATGTACGCTGAGCGTATGAAACGGGAGCGCGCCCTGCAGGATAACCCTCTAGGGAGAGAGCTTCCCAAAAGGGGTTATCTATTGTGGGGAGGAGTCATGAGAGCCGCCGTGGGACCCCAGAAGAGGACGATCGGGGCCACTATGTGCAAAACGAGCTCCACAGTGGAGGCAAGTATGACATGTTTGTTATTTTTTTTTAACCTGAACCCATAGTATCACTTTAAAGAGGAAGTAAACCCTGATGGGTTTTACTTCCTCTTTAGCCCGCTGCAAATGAAAAGCATAATGGGCTAGTATGCATCGCATACTAGCCCATTATGTGTCACTTACCTGCAAAAGAATCCAGCGATGCCCCCAGAGTAGGCAGCGTACATCTTCTGCCTCCTCTTCCTTCAGGGCTGCGGACGCCGGCTCTGTGATTCACCAGAGCCGCGTGACGTCACTCCCGCGCATGCGCGCGGGAGCCCCGATTCACGGCACGGGCTAGGGAAGAAACGGCACTCAGTTTTGTTTCTTCCCTGTGCATGTGCCGTTGGGATTTTCGGCGGACTACAAGTGAAATACCTCCTAAACGGAGCAGGAGCAGAAAAAACACGTAGTACGTCTAGAACGTCACTACGTTCGTGTTTGTTGTCCGACAATTGTGCGCCGTTTATATACAAGACAAAATCCAGGCACGCTCCCTTCGGACAAAAGTCTGATGCTTTGTCTGCGAAAAAATCCGATAGTGTGTACGAGGTTTTATATGCACTGTGTCCCTATTGTGGAGAATTCCCCTCCCTTCCTGTGAGGACATTTAGGATTTCAAAAAAAAAAATGCAGAGCTGCTCATCCTGTGAATCTGCATGCACATTTTCTCTGTGCAAATAGGAGCAAAAGTGGAACTACGCTGCATTTGAACACCACAAACCAAAAATTATATTCAATTTGTTTTTAATATTCAAAGCAAATGCGCCCATTCAAGTCAACTGGGGATTCCTGCAACGCAAGCGTGGTACCTGGGTTTTGCTCAGCCATTAGCTAATGTGAGCTGCATATATTTATTTCAGTTTTCCCGTTCACCCAGCAATACGCTCCACCTTTGTTTTGTGTTTCAAAAACAGATTAGGAACCAGCATTTTAAACACTGTTGTTATTGTTATTTGTGCGTTTATGTCCTGCTAACAACTCCACCCTGATTCCTTATGCTTGTGTCACAGGGAGCGGAAGTTAGGGAAGAGCTCACCGATTGGCTAACAACAAGATAATAGCTATTGGACAAAAATTGTAAACCTTTTCCATAATATCCAAAATCAAAAGCTAATTTTTAGTTATAGTAAGTATTTAAATATCTTCATAATATAAAATTCAAAAACATATTGCTTGCATCACAAGAATGTTCTCAATAACCACAAGTAACTGCTTGAACAGATATTGGAGATGTTTATATCATGCCACAATTTGGAGTAATACCTGTAGACATTTATAGTGACTTCAGAAGAATCATTTCCAGTGAGGGACAGAGGGCCAGCTTCACGTAGAATCGTGGCGGCGTAACGTATCCTAGATACGTTACACCGCCGCAATTTTTCATCGCAAGTGCCTGATTCACCAAGCACTTGCAATGAAAACTACGCCGGCGGCCTCCGGCGCAAGGCGGGCCAATTTAAATGGGCGTGTGCCATTTAAATTAGGCGCACTCCCGCGCCGGACCTACTGCGCATGCTCCGTTTCTTAACTCCCGCCGTGCTTTGCGCGCCGTGACGTCATTTTTTTGAACGGCGATGCGCGTAGCGTACTTCCGTATTCCCGGACGGCTTACGCAAACTACGTTAAATTTTGAATTTCGACGCGGGAACGACGGCCATACTTTAGACAGCAATACGCTTGCTGACTAAAGTTAGGGCACCAAAAAAACGACTAACTTTGTGACGGGAAACTAGACTAGCGGCGACGTAGCGAACGCGAAAATGTCGTGGATCCGCCGTAACTCCTAATTTGCATACCCGACGCTGGTTTACGAACGCGAACTCCCCCCAGCGGCGGCCGAGGTACTGCATCCTAAGATCCGACAGTGTAAAACAATTACACATGTCGGATCTTAGGGATATCTATGCATAACTGATTCTATGAATCAGTCGCATAGATAGAAACAGAGATACGACGGCGTATCAGGAGAAACGCCGTCAGATCTCATTTGTAACTTTCCAGGAGTCTGTGCACTCCCCAGTCTCGAAGAATCATGTGACTTGGACAGTACAGGTGCTGAAACCTGATCTGAAACCTATTACACTGATTGTGCAGCACTGAGCATTAGTGTTGCTCACGAATATTCGCATTGCGAATATTCGACTCGAATATAGCATATTCGAGAAATCGCGCTATATTTCGAAATTCGCGGTGAATATTCGCAATTCCGAATATTCGATTTTTTACAATTTTTTTTTTGAATCAGATCACATCCTAGATATCTCCATCGACGTCTAAAAGCATTGCTGGTATCATTAGAGACCCTGGGCCGAGTAGCTGAAGCGTTCATTGAATTTTCCAGAAAGATCGCAATGCGATTATTCGGCAAACGCAATATCGCGCGATTATTTTCCTCGCCCCGATCTTCCGCATCAGAGCGATTTTTACAGTTTCATTTTTAAAACAGATCACATCCTAGTGATCTCCATAGACGTCTGAAAGCATTGCTGGTATGATTAGAGCCATTGGGCAGAGTAGCTGAAGCGATCATTTTATATTGCCGAATAATCGCAATGCGAATATTCGGCAATAGGAATATTGCGCGATTATTTGCTCCGCCCTTTTGCATCAGAGCCAATCAGAGTTCTCCTTCCACACTCGTCACAGGTTAGCAACCAATAGGAACCTGCCTGCATGGACATTATATAAGCTCACTCCCAGCACCATTTCATTGCAGATTCAGAAGCTTGCTATAGAGTGTGGAGGCTGTTTCTGTGTTCCTGGTTTCCTGGTTTCCTGTGTCTTTGTTCTTGATTGATTTAGATCATCACCAGCATTGCTATTTAGTGATTCCAGTGGATCTTTTCCAGTATATCAACTGCTTTTTTCAAAGCAATAGACCCAAGAGCTTTTTTCAAAGCTACGTTTTGTGCTGTTTTGTGCTGTTTTTTTCATTTGTGTTACTGTTTGATCCTGCAATCCTCCCTGTTCAGTTATATTTGCAAGAGATTTCAGAACACATATTGATCTGAGCTTTATAAAAGAGCTTTTCTAAAAGCTAAGTTTTGTTCATCTTGTGTTACTGTCAGATCTTGCAGGTTCACTGTTCAGTGATATTTGATAGGCATCTCAGTTCAAATTTTGTTTAGTTTTCCCTAAAGAGCTTTTATAAAAGCTAAGTTTTGTGTTCAGTTTAGTTAAATTTTGTGTAGTAAGTGTACACACTGTTAGTGTACATTTATTTCATCTAGCTTAGCTTAGTGTGTGTTTAGTGTCTGTGTTTTGTGTTTAAAAAAAAAAAAAAAAAAAAAAGTTAGTGTTTGTTTAGTGCTTTTTTTTTTTTTCTTTAATTTTGTAGTCCTTGTCTGGTGTACTACTTTTCTTATAGTTTAGTAGCTGTCTGTGTACGTCTTTGTCTGCGTGCCTGTCTTGTAAAAAAAACACAAAAACACATTTTGTTCACATTTTCCCCCCCAATAAAGTTTAACCCCCCCACACACATATCAGCAATTATGAGCGGCATCCGTGGCCGTGGCAGTAGGGGTAGGGGAGTTACTCCCAGTGCTGGATCGCTGCCAGCACGGGGTACCTCTCGTGCCCCTACTAGTGGTAGAGGATCGGGTGCAAGGGGAGTACGCCTGATCCGGGAGTTCTTCCCATCGGGCAGCCGCCCGATATTGCCATCTCAGGCTCAAGTAGTGGTGGACTACATGGGGCACAGCAGTGCCACTGAGTCGTCGGTCCCGACTCACAGTAGTACCACCATTACACCGTTGCCTGTACTACCCCCCCCCAGCCCCCAAGAGTCCAGCATCTTACTGTTCGACAGCGACAGTGATAGGGATCTCTTGGGGGAGGCCATGCATCAGGCAGACCTCCAGCTCTGTCCTGATGGTCAGGACCTTTTTGAAGGGATGGATGAGGAGGATGGGATACCTGCTGGCAGTATCCCAGAGACATCCCTTCAAACTGGTGCTGCTGTTTTGGTGCAGGAAACAGCAGCACCTAGTCAGACCCAGGCGTGGGTGAGGGGACAGCGGAGCCAGGCTAGAGGCTCCATGTCACGTGGTTCCCTCAGACCAACACATCTCAGCCCTTGGTCTGACATCTCTGGGGGCGAAGAGGGTGACCCATCATGGTTGCCATCTGACGCGTCGGCTCACTACGTCAGTGACGACGGGGAAGGTAGGCACCCTGGTGAAACGGTGCGCCAGGTCACCACCAGGGAGACCATCGTCAGGGTCTCCACTGGTGATGGCAGCAGGAGGTGTCAGGAGGAGGAGCAGCAGCAGCAGCAGCAGCAGCAGGCAGCTCCACCTGTGCGCACCGAATCCCAGCAGGTGCAAGTAAGCGTCACCCCATCTGACAGGAGGGCGGTGCTGAAGTCACCTGTCTGGAATTTCTTTACCCTGGTGGCAGACAACCCTACCGTGGCCATCTGCCGGATTTGTAAAGTGAGGGTGAAGAGAGGGAAGTGTTTGGCTCGGGTGGGTACCACAGCCCTGAACCAGCACCTCAGGATAAACCACTGGGCGTTGTATGAGGAGATGAAGCGTGGTGGTGGTAGCAGCGCCACCACCACAAGTGAGCAGGGTACAGCAGCCCCTGCCACATCTTCATCTGTTTCCAGCAGGTCATGCCCCCCCGCTCCCTCTAGTAGAGGTACTGGTACCGGCAGCCAGACCTCTACTTCCACAGCACCCTCCACGTCTGTGTCCCGCACTGCCGTCCGGCGCCAGGCGTCGATTTCAGACGCCTTTGACCGCACCACTCCCTTCCCCCCTGGAGACCGACGTGTGCGTTCCCTCAATGGGCTCCTGGCAAGGGTTATTGCCCAACATCTGCTGCCCTTCAACATAGTTGACAGCAACCCCTTCAGGCAGATGTTGGAGCAGGCCCAACCCCAATGGCGTGTCCCCAGCCGCCATTTCTTTGCCAGGACTGGTGTCCCTGCCCTACACCAGCACATTGTTCAGAATGTAACCCTGTCGCTGGATCACGCTGTCAGCGACAGGGTTCATCTGACAATGGATGGCTGGACCAGCAGGCATGGGCAGGGACGCTACATCAGCTTCACGGCCCATTGGGTTTCCCTCCGAGGCGTCGGTGAGGGATCGTCGGCAACCGATCTTGTGGTGCCGCCCCGGGGTGTCCAGGGGAGAACTGCTGGTCTCCCTCAAGCCACTGTCTCCGCAGCTGCTGAGCCTCCCAGCAAGCGCCCCCGTAGCTACTCAAGTGTGGGGCACGTGCGCTGTCAGGCCGTGCTCCAGCTTGTTAGTTTAGGGGACCGGAGACACACTGCAGAAGAAGTGCTGAAAGCACTTCAAGCTCAGGTCCAGAAGTGGCTGACACCCCGAAGGCTCCAGCCAGGTATGGTTGTCTGCGATAACGGCAGCAACCTACTCGCCGCCCTCCATGCTGGCAGTCTGACGCACGTGCCCTGTCTGGCACATGTCCTCAACCTGGTGGTGCAGAAGTTCCTGCGCACTTATCCAGGGTTGAGTGACATTGTGGCAAAGGCGCGTAGGATTGCCAGCCACTTCAGGCGCTCCCCAACCGCTACCGCGTCCCTGTCCAAATTGCAGCGGAAGTACAATCTGCCCCTTCACAGGCTGATTGTGGACAGTGTGACGCGGTGGAACTCCACCCTCCACATGCTGAAGAGGTTGTGGGAGCAGCAAAGGGCGGTGAGGGAGTACCTGATGGAACTAGGCACTCAGAGGGCTTCACCACAACTCCCTTTCATCGCCTGTGCGGAGTGGGGGCAGATAAACCAGGTCTGCCAAGTGTTGTCCTCCTTCGAGCAGGCGACCAAGATGGTCAGCAGTGAGCAAATTGGCCTCAATAGCGTGCTGCCAATACTGTTCATGCTGGAGAGGACACTAGATCGCCTGCTCGAGGCTGGGGAGAGTGCCTTGGTGGAGCAGGAGGAGTCAGCAATGCTCCACCGAGACCAGGGCCAGGACCAGGAGGAGGAGGAGGAGGAGGAGGAGGATGATGATGAAGAGGAGGAGGAGGTGGTTGCTGGTGTCGTCCCGGAGTCAGGGCCTGGTCAGGAGGGAGAGCCGGTGTTGGGGGCACCGATAGTCCGGGGGTTGGGCATGTCTGAGTTTGACCAGCAGCGCCTCAGGGAAGAAGAGTCGCACCTCATTAACCTGGCCAGCATTGAGGAGTCACAGCGGGCTGTGCTCTTCCCCATGGCTGCCCACATGCTCAGATGCCTCAGGAGGGACCCCCGGGTTAAGACCATCAAGACGAGGGATGATTTCTGGATGGCCACCCTTTTGGATCCCAGGTGCAAGGGGAAACTGGAGCAGTTCATCCCAGCCAGCCGGAGGCAGCACCGGATGGAGGAACTGCAGGCAGCCATTGTCAGACGGTTGGAGCAGGCAACTCCCCGGCCTCCAGTTGTCCCCCCTCATCTCACCCAGCAGGTGGCTGCACCCAGCTGCAGCCGAGCAGGGGACCTAATGGAAGAGATGAGGATGTTCTTCCAAACCGAGCGACCCAGTACCACCACCAGCAGCAGCAGCAGCAGTCACCACCAGCGGCTGGCCCACATGGTGGCAGACTACATGGCGTCCGTCGGTGCTTCTGACAGTATGAGCACCGACGACCCCATGGAGTACTGGGTTGCCAGATTGGACACCTGCCGCGAGCTCGCTCAGTATGCGCTGGAGTTATTGTCTTGCCCCCCCTCCAGCGTACTATCTGAGCGGACATTCAGCGCGGCAGGTGGGGTGGTCACGGACAAGAGGACCCGTCTGTCCACAGAGTCCGTGGACAGACTCACATTCATAAAGATGAATGAGTCCTGGATCGGCGGTGACTTTCTGGCACCCGTCGTCGGTTCAGGGCGCTGAAGGGTCCCTTGCCATGCATTCCCTGATGAAGCCCCGGACCTGATGTATTTACAGTGCTGAATATAACTATTTCAACATCAGAGAAAATCAATGTTAATATTTGGTACAGTAGGCTTTCTTTGCAATTACAGCGGTCAAAAATTTCTTGTAGTTTTACACCAGCTTTGCACACACTGGAGGAGGGATTTTGGCCCACTCCTCCACACAGATCTTCTCTACATCAGTCATGTTTCTGGGCTATCGCTGAGAAACACGGAGTTTGAGCTCCCTCCAAAGATTCTCTATTGGGTTTAGGTCTGGAGACTGGCTAGGCCACGCCAGAACCTTGATATGCTCCTTACAGAGCCAATCCTTGGTTATCCTGGCTGTGTGCTTTGGGTCATTCTCATGTTGGAAGACCCAGCCTCGACCCATCTTCAAAGCTCTAACTCAGGGAAGGAGGTTGTTGCCCAAAATCTTGCAATACATGGCCCCGGTCATCCTCTCCTTAATACAGTGCAGTCACCCTGTCCCATGTGCAGAAAAACACCACCAAAGCATGATGCTACCACCCCCATGCTTCACATTAGGGATGGCGTTCTTGGCATGGTACTCATCATTATTCTTCCTCCGAACACGGTTAGTGAAATTATGATCAAAAAATTATATTATAGTCTCATCTGACCACATGATTTTCTCCCATGACTCCTTTGGATCAGTCAAGACAATTATGTCAGCAGTTATTTCACACCCTATATACTCTTATTAAGACTGCTGTACATCATGGCAACTCCTGCCCATGTGATATGACTCTGTATCAACTACTACTGTTAATACTACTACTGCTGCTTCTGCTGCTGCTGCTGCCCAGTCAAGACACCTATGTCAGCAGTTATTTGACACTCTATATACTCCTATTCCTACTGCTGTTCATCATGGCACCTCCTGCCCATGTGATATGACTCTGTATCAACTACTACTGTTAATACTACTGCTGCTTCTGCTGCTGCTGCCCAGTCAAGACACCTATGTCAGCAGTTATTTGACACTCTATATACTCCTATTCCTACTGCTGTTCATCATGGCACCTCCTGCCCATGTGATATGACTCTGTATCAACTACTACTGTTAATACTACTGCTGCTGCTTCTGCTGCTGCTGCTGCCCAGTCAAGACACCTATGTCAGCAGTTATTTGACACTCTATATACTCCTATTCCTACTGCTGTTCATGATGGCACCTCCTGCCCATGTGATATGACTCTGTATCAACTACTACTGTTAATACTACTGCTGCTTCTGCTGCTGCTGCCCAGTCAAGACACCTATGTCAGCAGTTATTTGACACTCTATATACTCCTATTCCTACTGCTGTTCATCATGGCACCTCCTGCCCATGTGATATGACTCTGTATCAACTACTACTGTTAATACTACTGCTGCTGCTTCTGCTGCTGCTGCTGCCCAGTCAAGACACCTATGTCAGCAGTTATTTGACACTCTATATACTCCTATTCCTACTGCTGTTCATGATGGCACCTCCTGCCCATGTGATATGACTCTGTATCAACTACTACTGTTAATACTACTGCTGCTTCTGCTGCTGCTGCCCAGTCAATACACCTATGTCAGCAGTTATTTGACACTCTATATACTCCTATTCCTACTGCTGTTCATCATGGCACCTCCTGCCCATGTGATATGACTCTGTATCAACTACTACTGTTAATACTACTGCTGCTGCTTCTGCTGCTGCTGCTGCCCAGTCAAGACACCTATGTCAGCAGTTATTTGACACTCTATATACTCCTATTCCTACTGCTGTTCATGATGGCACCTCCTGCCCATGTGATATGACTCTGTATCAACTACTACTGTTAATACTACTGCTGCTTCTGCTGCTGCTGCCCAGTCAATACACCTATGTCAGCAGTTATTTGACACTCTATATACTCCTATTCCTACTGCTGTTCATCATGGCACCTCCTGCCCATGTGATATGACTCTGTATCAACTACTACTGTTAATACTACTGCTGCTTCTGCTGCTGCTGCCCAGTCAAGACACCTATGTCAGCAGTTATTTGACACTCTATATACTCCTATTCCTACTGCTGTTCATGATGGCACCTCCTGCCCATGTGATATGACTCTGTATCAACTACTACTGTTAATACTACTGCTGCTGCTTCTGCTGCTGCTGCTGCCCAGTCAAGACACCTATGTCAGCAGTTATTTGACACTCTATATACTCCTATTCCTACTGCTGTTCATGATGGCACCTCCTGCCCATGTGATATGACTCTGTATCAACTACTACTGTTAATACTACTGCTGCTTCTGCTGCTGCCCAGTCAAGACACCTATGTCAGCAGTTATTTGACACTCTATATACTCCTATTCCTACTGCTGTTCATGATGGCACCTCCTGCCCATGTGATATGACTCTGTATCAACTACTACTGTTAATACTACTGCTGCTGCTTCTGCTGCTGCTGCCCAGTCAAGACACCTATGTCAGCAGTTATTTGACACTCTATATACTCCTATTCCTACTGCTGTTCATGATGGCACCTCCTGCCCATGTGATATGACTCTGTATCAACTACTACTGTTAATACTACTGCTGCTTCTGCTGCTGCTGCCCAGTCAATACACCTATGTCAGCAGTTATTTGACACTCTATATACTCCTATTCCTACTGCTGTTCATCATGGCACCTCCTGCCCATGTGATATGACTCTGTATCAACTACTACTGTTAATACTACTGCTGCTGCTTCTGCTGCTGCTGCTGCCCAGTCAAGACACCTATGTCAGCAGTTATTTGACACTCTATATACTCCTATTCCTACTGCTGTTCATGATGGCACCTCCTGCCCATGTGATATGACTCTGTATCAACTACTACTGTTAATACTACTGCTGCTTCTGCTGCTGCTGCCCAGTCAAGACACCTATGTCAGCAGTTATTTGACACTCTATATACTCCTATTCCTACTGCTGTTCATGATGGCACCTCCTGCCCATGTGATATGACTCTGTATCAACTACTACTGTTAATACTACTGCTGCTGCTTCTGCTGCTGCTGCTGCCCAGTCAAGACACCTATGTCAGCAGTTATTTGACACTCTATATACTCCTATTCCTACTGCTGTTCATGATGGCACCTCCTGCCCATGTGATATGACTCTGTATCAACTACTACTGTTAATACTACTGCTGCTTCTGCTGCTGCTGCCCAGTCAAGACACCTATGTCAGCAGTTATTTGACACTCTATATACTCCTATTCCTACTGCTGTTCATCATGGCACCTCCTGCCCATGTGATATGACTCTGTATCAACTACTACTGTTAATACTACTGCTGCTGCTTCTGCTGCTGCTGCTGCCCAGTCAAGACACCTATGTCAGCAGTTATTTGACACTCTATATACTCCTATTCCTACTGCTGTTCATGATGGCACCTCCTGCCCATGTGATATGACTCTGTATCAACTACTACTGTTAATACTACTGCTGCTTCTGCTGCTGCTGCCCAGTCAATACACCTATGTCAGCAGTTATTTGACACTCTATATACTCCTATTCCTACTGCTGTTCATGATGGCACCTCCTGCCCATGTGATATGACTCTGTATCAACTACTACTGTTAATACTACTGCTGCTTCTGCTGCTGCTGCCCAGTCAAGACACCTATGTCAGCAGTTATTTGACACTCTATATACTCCTATTCCTACTGCTGTTCATGATGGCACCTCCTGCCCATGTGATATGACTCTGTATCAACTACTACTGTTAATACTACTGCTGCTTCTGCTGCTGCTGCCCAGTCAAGACACCTATGTCAGCAGTTATTTGACACTCTATATACTCCTATTCCTACTGCTGTTCATCATGGCACCTCCTGCCCATGTGATATGACTCTGTATCAACTACTACTGTTAATACTACTGCTGCTTCTGCTGCTGCTGCCCAGTCAATACACCTATGTCAGCAGTTATTTGACACTCTATATACTCCTATTCCTACTGCTGTTCATGATGGCACCTCCTGCCCATGCGATATGACTCTGTATCAACTACTACTGTTAATACTACTGCTGCTTCTGCTGCTGCTGCCCAGTCAAGACACCTATGTCAGCAGTTATTTGACACTCTATATACTCCTATTCCTACTGCTGTTCATGATGGCACCTCCTGCCCATGTGATATGACTCGGTATCAACTACTACTGTTAATACTACTGCTGCTTCTGCTGCTGCTGCCCAGTCAAGACACCTATGTCAGCAGTTATTTGACACTCTATATACTCCTATTCCTACTGCTGTTCATCATGGCACCTCCTGCCCATGTGATATGACTCTGTATCAACTACTACTGTTAATACTACTGCTGCTTCTGCTGCTGCTGCCCAGTCAATACACCTATGTCAGCAGTTATTTGACACTCTATATACTCCTATTCCTACTGCTGTTCATGATGGCACCTCCTGCCCATGCGATATGACTCTGTATCAACTACTACTGTTAATACTACTGCTGCTTCTGCTGCTGCTGCCCAGTCAAGACACCTATGTCAGCAGTTATTTGACACTCTATATACTCCTATTCCTACTGCTGTTCATGATGGCACCTCCTGCCCATGTGATATGACTCTGTATCAACTACTACTGTTAATACTACTACTGCTGCTTCTGCTGCCCAGTCAAGACACCTATGTCAGCAGTTATTTCACACCCTATATACTCTTATTAAGACTGCTGTTCATCATGGCACCTCTTGCCCGAGTGATTTGACACTGTATTGTCAATGTCTACTACTACTATTACAGCTCAGTCAAGACACCTGTGTCCCAATTTTTTGGTACACTATTGACTACTATGACCACTACTGATGCTGTAAAGTATTCCCCAAGTGTTTTTATGCTATGTATTACTATTACCACTACTGCTTGTAAATCATGCCTGTGTGATACTTAGTGGGAATGCTTTAATAAGCATTCCTAGTATGGATACCCGTAAATGTATTAATCTTAATTAGTGTGAATGCTTTAATAAACATTTCCAGTATTGATATCCGTAAATTTAGTAATCTTATTATTCCTTAAGTTTTTTGGTTCTGCGTAACTTCGGCATACTTTCAGCTATTGAGACCATTCAACTGTAAAAATGTTCGTCTCGTTCAGCTAATGATGGGACTTCTTCAAGTTTTTTTCTACTTTTTACACTTTTATAAATTTTAAGCTTTTAGACCCTTTTTTTAAACATTGAAGTCAATGAGAACATCCTTTTCCCCTTTGAATTCACATGCCATGCCAAAAGTTTCAGCTACTTCATACTTTCACTTACAGACACTGAAAAAACTTTAAAGCGGTCACAAAATATTTAGCTATCCGGCTATGACTTTTCAGATCGTTATCGTTTACAATTTTTTGGTGAAAACGCAATTTACGTTTTGCGAATTTTTCACAAAAATGCAATAGGTTATAATGTAATCCTATGGAGGGGATTTAGAGTCTGTCATGTGACCTTAACATTGGAGATCTTTGTAATTAAAAATATCTTTACAAAAAGGGGAAACAAATTGGTCTCACGCCCACAAGATCTACTTTTCATACACAATTTTTAGATCAAAACGTAGCTATGCTTGTCTGGTTTATGGCAATGTGACCAATTCTGCGATACGTATTTTAGTTTTAATTATTGGAGCAACAGCCAGAAATTATGTCTCATAGACTCTCATGTGAAATTATCTAAAAAATGTTGCTGCAGAACTCACAAAGACGCTCTTTTCTAAATCGCAGAAATGGCCACATTTTTAAGTTTATCTACATAAATTTCATATCGATGCGTTTACAAGGGCCGTGTATTTCAAACGGTGTAGTCGTTGTATCAATTGCATGTACGTTTGAGGATTTATTAAGCTTTGTTTGGAGGCTTAAATCATGTATTAGATCTGTGAATTAAAAGCGTTTGTAATGTTATTTCTTTCCATAAATAACTTTCCTGACCTCAGTGCAATATTCCTCCTCACTGACCTGGGGGGGAGGGGAAACCTATTGAGGGGGGAGGGGCGACCAGGAAGTCAGCATACTCTATACTTTGCAGATAGAGAAAGAAGCTGTGTGTCCTAAAGATAGTGTAGTGGTTATGGTGAATGTCTTTGGCAAGGGGCTCACCAATTAAGCATTCCCACTCGCATTTTCCTCAGGAAATGCATTGTCTAGTTATATTATATTTTAATACTCCTGCTGCTGCCTCCATGCTGAGTAAAGCTTCATGACCTTTCTGGCACAGCGGATCCACCAACAGCCTCCGCTACAAGCTACCAGACCGGACTACCAGACCGGATCTAAACAGCAAGTGTAACTATAACAATGAACCTTATGTTAAACCCTGTTTTGCGGCATTTATACTGCAACCATTGGGCTGACTGCAAGAGCTCATCTGCATTCTCTCTCTTTCTTGCTCTCCCTCTCTCTCTCTTTGTATATATATATATATATATTGTTGCTTTTGTTATGTTCATTTTTCAACAGTTTATTTTGTGTTCGTCGTGTCTGTGTCGTGTGCTTTAGTTTGTCCTAGGTTAATGTTAAATAAAATAATAGTATAAAATGTTTTTGCTTATTATGAAGTTAAATGTGTTGATGTTGATTTGTTTGATGTGAAGTTAGATGTGTTGAAAAACCTACAACTCTATCTCAAAAAGAAATGAAACATTTCCAAAAAATAAGTTTTTTTAATACAAAAATAAATTTAAATATAGCTCTCAATCCGTTTTTGAATGCGGTGCATTTCCGCAATCTGACCCGATAGCTGCTGCTCTAGCAGAGCATTTTGTTGGTTGAGGTAGCTCATCTTACGCTGGTTCTGAAGGATCTTCTGGTGCGTCTTTTCAATGAGTATATTTTGCCTCTTCAGATCTCTTGATGCTTTTAGGATATAATAAAAAAACATTTGGATTTCAAATAACGTTACCAAATAAATAAATATTTTTTTTTGCTTATTAATCAATCATTATCATGTGTATACACTTGTTATGTGTCTAACACATCCCGGGAGTGCAGAATTATTAGGCAAATGAGTATTTGGACCACATCATCCTCTTTATGCATGTTGTCTTACTCCAAGCTGTATAGGCTCGAAAGCCTACTACAGATTAGGCATATTAGGTAATGTACATCTCTGTAATGAGAAGGTGTGTGGTCTAATGACATCAACACTCTATATCAGGTGTGCATAATTATTAGTCAATTTCCTTTTCTTTGGCAAAATTGACCAAAAGAAGGATTTGACAGACTCTGAAAAGTCCAAAATAGAGAGATATCTAGCAGAGGGATGCAGCACTCTTAAAGTTGCAAAGCTTCTGAAGCGTGATCATCAAACAAAAGAAGCGTGTGGAAAAACAAAGGTGCAAAATAACTGCCCATGAACTGAGAAAAGTTAAGCGTGCAGCTGCCAAGATGCCACTTGCCACAAGATTGGCCATATTTCAGAGCTGCAACATCACTGGGGTGCCCAAAAGCACAAGGTGTGCAATACCCAGAGACATGGCCAAGGTAAGAAAGGCTGAAAGACGATGACCACTGAACAAGACACACAAGCTGCAACGTCAAGACTGTGCCAATAAATATCTCAAGAAAGATTTTTCTAAGGTTTTATGGACTACTGAAATGAGAGTGAGTCTTGATGGGCCAGATGGAAGAGCCCGTGGCTGGATTGGTAAAGGGCAGGGAGCTCCAGTCCGACTCAGACGCCAGCAAGGTGGTGGTGGAGTACTGGTTTGGGCTGGTATCATCAAAGATGAGCTTGTGGGGCCTTTTCGGATTGAGGATGGAGTCAAGCTCAACTCCCAGTCCTACTGCCAGATTATGGAAGAGACCTTCTTCAAGCAGTGGTACAGGAAAAAGTCACCATCCTTCAAGAAAAACATGATTTTCATGCAGGACAATGCTCCATCACACGTGTCAAAGTACTCCACAGCGTGGCTGGCAAGGAAGGGTATTAAATAAAAAAAAGTAATGACATGGCCTCCTTGTTCACCTGATCTGAACCCCATTGAGAACCTGTGGTCCATCATCAAATGTGGGATTTACAAGGAGGGAAAACAGTACACCTCTCTGAACAGTGTCTGGCAGGCTGTGGTTGCTGCTGCACGCAATGTTGATGGTGAACAGATCAAAACACTGACAGAATCCATGGATGTCAGGCTTTTGAGTGTCCTTGCAAAGAAAGGTGGCTATATTGGTCACTGATTTGTTTTTGTTTTGTTTTTAAATGTCAGAAATGTGTATTTGTGAATGTTGAGATGTTATATTGGTTTCACTGTTAAAAATAAATCATTGAAATGGCTATCTATTTATTTTTTGGTTAAGTTGCCTAATAATTCTGCACAGTAATAGTAGTCACCTGCACACACAGATATCCCCCGAAAATAACTAACACTAAAAACAAACTAAAAACTACTTCCAAAAAAATTCAGCTTTGATATTAATGAGTTTTTGGGGTTCATTGAGAACATGGTTGTTGTTCAATAATAAAATGAATCCTCAAAAAATACAACTTGCCTAATAATTATGCACTACCTGTATACTTCTAGCATCAATACCATATTATGGTTATACAATCTGACAGGTGCGCTTTATATGTTGTCCATTTTTATATCTACATTTTGTTGTTGAAATGTTATTAATCATTGTGCACATATTTACCTTCCTGAATGAGGCTCACAGGACCGCTCTCTTCCTCCTGCTCTTCTGCTTGAGAAGTTGGGGTGGTGGGGGGGGGAAGCTCCTCAGCTTGCTCCTCAACAGGAGCTGGGGTTGGGGAGTGGGAGGGCCCTGGCTGCTCCTCCTCATCCATGTCCTCCTCTGCCGCATCCTCCTCTGCCGCATCCTCCTCCTCCTCCTCATCGGCCTGGCGCCTTCTGCGCTTGGCGCGGACAACTGGCATTGGAGCTCCTATAATAACACAATGTTCATATATTATAAAAATGTTTTCTAATGACGTATGCAAATTCTGTGTACTGTGCTGTATTGTATATGAATACAAATTGATTTATATAGACAGTTAACCAATGGGACAATGTTATATTAAAGGGTCTTGTGGGCACTACAGGGGACTGAGCGTGAGCTGGGATGCAACCATGTTAAAATGAGCTGTTTTTGTCTCCTTTGTTTTGTTCAGACCATCTCATGTTAAAAAAAGGGCCTGATGGAGCACACGGGATTACTATAACAACCCCACTCCTAACACAGGAATTTAGTGGTAATCTATATATATAAAACTCAACGTGTGTGTGTGCATAAATGTATGTATGTATGTATGTATGTATGTATGTTCCAGCATCACGTACAAACGGCTAAAGATATTTATATGAAACTTGGCACACAGGTTACTTATATGTCAGCCACAAACATAGGATAGGTGGTTTAAACCTTACCCACCCCCACTTGCCATGGTCGGGGTTTTTCTTTAAAGTCCCATGCAAAGCAATGGGAAAATTATGTTCCCACATAACTTCTGTGTTCCTGTCTGCTGCCCCATGTCTTTTTTCAACAGTACTATGAATACCTTGGCCGGTGGTGATATATGTTAGCACAACATGGCATCTTGGTTAACAACATCTGACCTTACATGAATTACATATGACCTTACATAACTGTCACCAAAGGAGCTGCGGTGGCTCCACGCGATTGCCACTGCACTGACAACTGATTCACCTCTGCAGCTAGGGGTTCGGATCCCGCTCTCGGCTACCTGTGAATTGAGTTTGGTGGTCTCAGCCCCGCCACTGGTGGGTGTGCTATGCGAGGTTGGGTTGGGAGGACCCCCTCACACCCGCCATTGCCAACCGGGGCATGGAGAAAGGTGGCAGATTGCCTCTGGGGGAGGCCTCCCAACTCCTGCAGGCCGGCTCCTCTCTCTTTCGAGTTCACGCACAAAATACACTTTTTTAAAAAAAAACATAACTGTCAACAATAACTTACCTGGATGATATTTAGCCCGAAGACGTCTGACATTACCCATTTGGCGCCTCTTGAGGTCAGACCACTTCTTAACAATGGCCTTGTGGTCATGTTGGCCGCCAAAGTCAGCGATTAGGGCGCTGACCACAGCCCTTTTCTGTGGCTGCCGCCGCAGGTCATCATATCCTGTTTCCAGGAACTTCTGCAAGATGAAGAACAAAGTATATTGTAATACTTCTGTTGACAGCCTTATGGATATATGACGTAAATGTATGCTATTCAACAATTGGAAGCATTCTCGCCTTATTAATCAATGACAGGGGTAACATGAAAGATTTTATATCCTGCCATTTCGGTCGCCACCTTTTTTGCATAAATATAGCAGCCATTATCATTTGCATAATTATGAATATATTATTAACAACACAGGATACACGTATAGGGGAGATATGCGTTGCTAACTCTTTTCCCTGTCAGGAGCCTAACGCCCCGGGGGGTCAGAGACGGGACCTTTTTCGGAGGACCACTGACGTATGTACCAGTCGCAGTTTTTTGTGATGTCACTCTTTAGGTGTGTGCACATTTTTCACTGCATCCGGGTGGAGTTTTTGGGTTGTGTTTTGCACGCCACAGGCTTTTCAACAGGAAAAAAACAGCTGGAGGCAGAATGGTTGCAAAACACTACGTGTTTGTTACTTAACTCTGGGTTTCAAGACCAGTCCACCTCCAGCTGTTGCAAAACTACTACTCCCATCAGCCACGGTCTGTCAGTGCATGCTAAGAATTTTACTTTTGCTGCATTTAGGGTGCCACAGTTTAGAGACCCGTGCATAAAGGCCTGAAAAATGGGGGCCTGCAGAACTTACAATACTAGAAGTGCCAGCATTCCCAGGCATGCTGGAAGTTGTAGTTCTGCAACATCTAAAGGGCAATATGTATTCGAACGTCCTTGGGCCTTGAGGACACTGAAGTCAGGACGTTCGCATACGTCCTATGTCCAAAAAAATTTTAAATTCATTATGCTAAATAACAAGGAAAAGTGCCAATATACACATTTGCCAACCAGGGTGTCTGCAGCTGTCCAGGCATGCTGGGACTTGTAGTTTTGTAAAAGCAGGAGACACATTTTTTGTGAAATACTAATATATGATCATATATACTAACTTTTAAACTAGACTTAAATGCTGGGCTGGGCTGGGACTTGTAGTTTTGTAAAAGCAGGAGACACATTTTTGGTTAAATACTAATATCTGATCATATATACTAACTTTTAAACTAGACTTAAATGCAGTTGAAGATGATGAAATAACAGTGGTCAAAATACTTACACAAATCAGCAACTTTTCCTCAGACTTAGTGAAATTGCTTCCAACCATGTTGCTGTGTGATTGCGCTGCGATCATAAGTTGGAAACTGGCAAGGCTCCAGGAAATGGTCGCGTGTTGTTCGCGTGTTGATTGCGCTGCTTGGACCGAGATGGGTCCATATGGCTTCGGCTGTATGGACCACAGTAACTCTTTTCCCTGTCAGGAGCCTAGGAGCCTAACGCCCCGGGGGGTCAGAGACGGGACCTTTTCGGAGGACCACTGACGTATGCAACCGTCGCAGTTTTTTGTGATGTCACTCTTTAGGTGTGTGCAAATTTTTCCTTGCACCGGGTGGAGTTTTTGGGTTGTGTTTTGCACGCCACAGGCTTTTCAACAGAAAATAACCAGCTGGAGGCAGAATGGTTGCAAAACACTACGGGTTTGTTACCTAACTCTGGGTTTCAAGACCAGTCCACCTCCAGCTGTTGCAAAACTACTACTCCCATCAGCCACGGTCTTTCAGTGCATGCTAAGAATTTTACTTTTGCTGCATCTAGGGTGCCACAGTTTAGAGACCCGTGCATAAAGGCCTGAAAAATGTGGGCCTGCAGAACTTACAATACTAGAAGTGCCAGCATTCCCAGGCATGCTGGAAGTTGTAGTTCTGCAACATCTAAAGGGCAATATGTATTCGAACGTCCTTGGGCCTTGAGGACACTGAAGTCAGGACGTTCGCATACGTCCTATGTCCAAAAAAATTTTAAATTCATTATGCTAAATAACAAGGAAAAGTGCCTAAATACACATTTGCCAACCAGGGTGTCTGCAGCTGTCCAGGCATGCTGGGACTTGTAGTTTTGTAAAAGCAGGAGACACATTTTTGGTTAAATACTAATATCTGATCATATATACTAACTTTTAAACTAGACTTAAATGCAGTTGAAGATGATGAAATAACAGTGGTCAAAATACTTACACAAATCAGCAACTTTTCCTCAGACTTTGAGAAATTGCTTCCCACCATGTTGCTGTAATATTGGGAAACTGGCAAGGCTCCAGGAAATGGTCGCGTGTTGTTCGCGCAATTGCGCATGCGCGATCGAAAAATCGCAATCGCAATATGTATTTTGGTTAAAATATCATACATATTCGATTTCAGAGTGCTGCTACAGCAGTTTTCGAAATATCTGCAATAAATTTCGCATTCGCATGTTGCGATATTTCGATAAAATATCAGGAATATTCTGAGCCAATCAGAGCGCTCCTCCAGCATATCTCGAAATTGCGCAATAAATATCGCATTCGCATGTTGCGATATTTCGATAAAATATCACGAATATTCTGAGCCAATCAGAGCGCTCCTCCAGCATATCTCGAAATTGCGCAATAAATATCGCATTCGCATGTTGCGATATTTCGATAAAATATCACGAATATTCTGAGCCAATCAGAGCGCTCCTCCAGCATATCTCGAAATTGCGCAATAAATATCGCATTCGCATGTTGCGATATTTCGATAAAATATCACGAATATTCTAAGCCAATCAGAGCGCTCCTACCGCAGTTATTAAAAAATCGCAATTATTTTCGCATTCGCAATAGCGAAAAATCGCATTCAATTAATTTCGATAAAATATCACGAATATTCGAATTTAGCGAATATATCTCGAATATTCGAATATATATTCGAGATATATCGCGAAATCGAATATGGCATATTCTGCTCAACACTACTGAGCATGTGCGAGATCTGCAAGGCTGAAATCCAGGAAGTCATACAGTCTGGCTTCATGATGCCCACACTTAAGATGGCCCCAGTCAATTTCTATTTTATAAAGTGTCTAAATGCTGCAACAACCTAACAAAAACGAACCTTAGTTTACAGACTAACTTTAGTAGAATACATTGAGCTTGTGTATTACAGGGGTATTTATATTTAAAAAGTGAAATTGTGTCCGGAACTCCGCTTTAATATAAAGGCAGTAAAAGGAGGACCTGTCTCTATGTAGTAGAAATGCTAAAAAGTTAAATTATACAATAGTGTGTAGACATCAAAAGGTAGAATATAAAGAGCTAGATTCATGTAGCTCTTACTTTGGCGTATCTATTGATACGCCGCGTAATTCAGTAGATGCGCCGTTGTATCTATGCATGCTATTCATGGAGCTAGATACGCCTGAATTTCAGCTTCCTCCGACCGACGTAAGTGTTAGTACGCCGTCGTATCTAGGGTGCATATTTACGCTGGCCGCTAGGGGCGCTTCCATAGATTTACGCGTAGAATATGTAAATGACCTAGATACGCCGATTCACGAACGTACTTGCGCCCGCTACGCCGTTTACGTAAGGCTTACGTCCGGCGTAACGTTACCCCTGCTATATGAGGCGCAGCCAATGTTAAAGTATGGACGTCGGAACAGCCGTCAAATTTTACGTAGTTTACGTAAGTGGTACATGAATGGGGCTGTGCGTAGGTTACGTTCACGTCGAAAGCATTGAGTCAAGGTATCTTAGGGAGTATTTGCGACATGACTATGAGCATGCGCGGATCGTTAGTGGAAAAATTTACATGGGGTCACGGCTATTTTGAATACAACACGCCCACTACCTTCCACATTTGAATTAGGTGGGCTTACGCCTGCCTATTTACCCTACGCCAGCGCAACGTACAGCGCCAGACCTTTGTGAATAATGGTCTGGGCGCCCTATTTTACGTTGGTGTAGCGCATATGAGATGCGCTACGCCGGCACAATCCTCAATCTGTTATTCCTGTTTCCAGGATTCATAAGTTAGTGAGAGAAATAGATGTGACCACAACCAGGACCCCTGGCTCCTAAGGTCAAAATGCCACAATTTGCCCACCTCCTATACCCCTCCCGAGATTTTTTATGCTGGCATTTAAAGTGGAAGTAAACCATCCTATCCTTTTTAGCCAAGGAAGCTGCCATCTTGGTCTCTGTTTAACCAGTTCCCATCCGGCATATGACATCCTCGGACCACCTGGCCTCTAGGGGGCGCTCACGCCCGCCTGGTGGCCACGATGTCCGCCGGGCACCTGCGATCGCCAGTTACAGACCCAGGGACGTGGATCTGTGTGTGTAAACACACAGATCCACATCCTGTCAGGGAGAGGAGACCGATAGTGTGTCCCTTGTACATAGGGACACCGCTCGGTCACCTCGCCCAGTCAGTCCCCTCCCCCCACAGTTAGACTCACTCTCTAGGGAACACATGCTAATGAGGCGTGACCCCATGTAAATGATGGGCAGAGCGTCATAAAGATACGAATTACGTACGGCGCATGCGCCGTCCCGTAGACGCAACCCAGTGCGCATGCGCAGAATCACGACGATTCACTGCCTACGACGTGAACATAACCTACGCCCAGCCCTATTCACGTACTACTACGTAAACGACGTGAAATACGACGGCTGGTCCCTTGAGTTGCGCCTCAAAGATGGGGAATAACTATATGCCGGACGTAAGCCTTACGCAAACCACGTATATTATGCGCCGGGCGCAACTACGTTCGTGAATCTGCGTATCTCACTCATTTGCATATGCAAATCGTAAATCAATGGGAGCGCTTCTTGGGGCCAGCGTAAATATGCGCCCACGATACGACGGCGTAGGAAACCTACGTCGGTCGAATGAAGCCTATTTTCAGGCGTATCTTGCTTTCAGAGTCAGGCGCATAGATACGACGGCGCATATGTGCACTTACGCGGCGTATTTCGAGATACGTCGGCGTAAGCGCTTTGTATATCTGGGCCATTTCGTTTTTTTCAAAATTGTCGCTCTTTTTTTGTTTATAGCGCAAAAAATAAAAAACGCAGAGATGATCAAATACCACCAAAAGAAAGCTCTATTTGTGGGAAAAAAAATTATCAACATTTCATTGGGGGTACAGTGTTGTATGACCGCGCAATTGTCATTCAAAACGTGACAGCGATGAAAGCTGAAAATTGGCCTGGGCAGGAAGGGGGTGAAAATGCCCTGTATTGAAGTGGTTAATCTTCTTTTTTCCATGATGCTGCACATGTGATCAGTTATGACACCAGCCATTGGATGGTTTGACAGTTTGGTTGGGAGCACAATCAATGTGACATTTACATTCCCGGCACATGCTGGAAATGTATTTGTTTTTTGAAACTCAAAATAACGTGGTTTACTTCTGTTATAAAACTAATACATTTTAAATGTGTACATTGAAACTGCAAACACAAAAGCAGCTAAGGGTAAGGTGATAAAGGAGTTAATAAAAATAAGGGTTAAACTTGAACTACAAATTTTAGGGTTAAAAACGGATTAGGGCGAACTACCAATTATATTCAGCAATTTGTCTCTTTTATAAAGGCACTAGAATCAAATCTGATATCAAGCTTTTTTTTCTTTATGTTAGAAACATGAATAGGCACACATTTATAATCTTTACATGCAAATGATTACTAGAAAATTAGGAAGGGGCAACCAGTGAGACTGCTTTAGCAGTTTCAATTTATTCCTTCTATTTTCTCTGTGGAGAATTGCTTCTACCAGTTTCCTCTCTATTTATTCTATTTTCTCTCTGCAACTCTGCTTTACTTCATACCAGTTCTGCAAGAGGCCATCAGTTAACCCTCAGGCCCCGTACACACGTCCGAGGAACTCGACGTGCCAAACACATCGAGTTCCTCGTCGAGTTCTGTGTTGAAGCCGCCGAGGATCTCGGCGGGCCAACTTTCCTCATTGAACAACGTGGAAATAGAGAACATGTTCTCTATTTGGTCCGACGAGTTCCTCGTCGGCTTCCTCGGTGAAAAGTGTACACACGACCGAGTTTCTCGGCAGAATCCAGCTCTGATCGAGTTTCTGGCTGAATTCTGCCGAGAAACTTGGTCGTGTGTACGGGGCCTCACTCATTTCCCTTCATCTGCTAAAGAGACCACCAAATCTGCAGTAGTGCAGCCTCCAAGCCAGAGGCGTAACTAGAACCTTCAGGGTTCCGATGCAAGAAACCATAAAGGGCCCCTTGACCCCCGGCTGGGGCCCTTTCCTCTGGGTCCAAGGCCCTTTACTCCTTTTGCAGGACTCTATTGCTTTACTGTAGCAGTCACATGTTATGCAGTGGGCCCCCTTCCTGCTGTCTTGGGGCCTCAACACAGTGGGAGAATGCCAGGGCCCAGTCGCAAGGGCGACCTTTCCTACCCTGGCTGTTCCGCAACTGGTGCCAGTAGTTTTTATTATCTTATCTAGGGGCAGCAGGACCTAGGTCAGTCATAGTAGGTGGTTGAGTGCAATTAATACTTTGTTGACCCTTATGGGCTCCTCTGCCCCTCCCCCCTCTTCTGGGACCTTAAAGCGGAGGTTCACCCGATTTTATCACATTAGCTTAAATAATAGTCCTCTGTATGTATACTACTAGATCGCAGTTAAATAAAAAAATAAATAAAAATTAGATACCTTCTATCACTGTCCTTAACCAGGCACTTCCTGGTTATAGCTGTGCGGGACTGGGCGTGTCACGATCGCCGCAATGAATTATGGGATTGATCACAAGGGTCTAGTCACGATGACGAGAGGACGCCGCCGGCCGTTGTTATAGCAACTGTGCAGTGTTGACGGCGCGGCTCGCCGTCACACTGCACATGCGCGGGATAGAGCGGTGAATACTGGGACATCAGCATTCACCGCATCCCGGAAGCAAAGACAGGAGGGCTTCAGAGTGCCCACAATTAAGATGGCAATGTCTATCTTCGATTTTTATACAACATCCTTTTCGGGGAAAAGAACATCCTGGCGGCTGCAACTATGGGACTAGTGAGTACAAGATTCATTATGTTAACAGCGTTAGAATAATATTGAAAAAAAAAAACGTTTTTCCGCGGAACCCTCGCTTTAAGTTTGGCCTTTCCTGGATCCCCTTTCCCCATGACAGGTCCTCTGCCCTCTCCCACTGACTGGTGTATGGCTCAAGAACAGAAAGGCAGGGCCCAAGGCTCGGTGATGGGGTTGCCAATCTCTAATCCCTTTTCCAATAACAGGTTCTCTTTACCCCTCCCACTGGCCAGTTAAAGGTTCAGAGACATGATGGGAATGAGGCGTGGTTACCAGGCTCTAATCCCCTCCCCCGTGACAGGTCCTTATTACCCCTCCCACTGATTGGTATAAGGTCAGGGACAGGAGAGAGTGCGTTCAGTGACACGGAGGTAGGGTTTCTAGTTTCTTAATCCCCTCCCTCATGTCAGATCCTCTTTCCCCCCTCCCACTGATTAGTATATGGCTCAGGGACAGAAGGGCAAAGCAGGCTCAGGGACATGGCACTGGGTTACAATTAACATACCAGTCTGGCTCATGCGTGCTCTTGCCATGCTGTCACTGTCCAGGGGGGCTGCTGTCTGCTCCTCTACCGCACTACCACACCATCATATCTCACTCTTTACCTCCCACTCCAATGCTCCCTCGCACCGTGCTGGGTACTATGGATTTCTGCACAGGGGAGCCACATGGGCCTCCTTGACCATAGGGCCGGGTCACAATTGAGACCCCTCTAGCTACACCCCTGCTCCAAGCTCCCCCTCACTTTTCTACATCTTCTTAAGAGACCATGGCTGTGGCAATCCAACGTCTCTCCTTTCTTTTATCTTGAAGGCATCAGTTCCACTTTAGTCTTCCTTCTCCTCTCTCTTCCCAACATCTTCTCCAGTGAAGACCCATTTTGCCTCAACGCAGCTGTCAAGGTCCCCTCTCTGTTCTAGTTATCTTCTCAAGTAAAGAAGAATTCTGCTGCAGTTCGGCCTCCAAGTTGTTTTTTCCACCACCCATCTTCTCAAGTGACCACATATTCTGCAGCCCAGACACTCTGGAGATTATTAATCAGTGTTTCAGATGTTTCTTAGTAGAGCTGTTAGTCAGTGTACATATACCTGCTACCTGTTAAAAAATGTTCAATATTGGTCAACTCTCAACATACGTTCTTTAGGCTTTCCTTTTACCCAATGGTCATAATCTGATGCCGCATACACACAACCATTTCGACGTGATTCTTGTCAAGTCTGCCTTGCCTACACACGATCGTGAAAAAAATAAATGCTGAAGCAAATCACGTGACGTACAACACGTACAACGGCACTATAAAGGGGAAGTACAATTCGGATGGCGCCACCCTTGGGGCTGCTTTTGCGTCAGTAAAAGTTTGGTGAGAGAGACGATTTTGCGCTTTTCAGTCTTCGTGCTTTTCAGTCTGGTACAGCGTGACGAATGTGCTATCTCCATTACGAACACTAGTTTTACCAGAGCGAGCGCTCGCTCCCGTATCATAACTTGCTTCTGAGCATGCGCGTTTTTTTCACGTGGTTAAAGCCTACACACGACCGTTTTTCACGACGTAAAAAAAAGACAACGTGAAAAACGACATGAAAAAATAGAGCACGTTCTAAATTTTTAATGCCCATTTTTCACGTCATGAAAAACGGTTGTGTGTACACGGCATCATAGTATGCCATCTTAATAGAGGTTTGACTTGGATGAAATCCTCTTTTAGGTAAACTACCCTTTTCTAATTGAGTTATAAATGTGCAGTATTTATCGCAGCCATGACTATATTGCAAATGAATAGTACCAATAGACCAGAACCATAGGAAAAAAATGTCCACTTTTAAAGAGCTTGTTCACACCAGCCCGGCATGATCCATTTTAGCTTTGCACTGGTTGTGTCTTATAGATACACAATTTTTTTTTTTTTACTGTTATTGAAATGTTGCAAAGTGACATTTCATTCATTTCTAAGAACCACAGCAAAAATGAACATAGACTTCAGGTGAGCTCTGCTGCAGTGTGAAAAAATGTAGAAAATGCTACAATTTGTCGTGGTATGAATGGGGCACATACAAAACAAGAGGAGCCTTTTGTTAAGCAGTCGCACATTCAATTCTGCACATGGCGTGAATAGGCTCTTAAGAATATTCTATAATACATTATGGGTTGGTATGTTTGATTTTTTTTTTTAAAAAGCTCTCAAGAGCACAGAATTTCCAGCTTGTGAATTTGAAAGTCTGAGTATTGTGAAAGGATTAAAATACTTGGGTTAGAAGCTAAACATGAAATAATAAAATAAGTCAACAGTCAGTGAGTAATATGCAGAGTCACCCAGGGATGAACCTGTTTATTACGCTTCAGGTGAGTGGCAGCTTTGCTCTCTAACTGGTATTACATGCAGTCCAAAGTCATTCAGTGAATTCATTCTTAGCTACACCTGTAAACACAATGTATGAGAAAGGCTAGCTCAGTAAAAGAAGACGTGAATAGAGGAAATGTGAGGCATAGCAACAAGCGCATTTTTTTTTATTTACTAGCTGGAGAAATATAGCAAGCAACAGGCTGGTTTGGTGCAGGCAAAACATTATTGTCCAGTTATTTTCAATGAGGACCAGTCACAACTGGGCTCGTGCAAAAAGAAAAAAAAAAAAAAAAAGAAAAGGAAAAAAAAGGATCCTCATCCTTAAAAACTTTATGTGGGCTTTGGGCTTCTTTAAGCTTTACTACCTTTGCAGTTGATCCTTTATTGTAAGGAGTCAGAAAGTCCTGAAGTCCAAAAGTTTCTGCCTTGTCAATAGTGTCAATGTTCTAGAGGGCCAAATAGTAGAACCTGGTGGTTGTCTAGACTCCCTTTATAAATGGGACTTGGTTACCTGACACAGCCGGTAAAATAAGTATTGAACACGTCACCATTTTGCAAGGTAAATATATTTCTAAGAGTCGGTTCACACTAGGGCGACACGACTTCCAGCGCGACTTTCAGAGGCGACTCCGACACGACTTGAGCATGAACCACAGGGCGATCTGGGGAGATTTACAACACGACTTGAAGTCGTCTCCAGGACAGGAGACTTTCCAGTGGCCAATCAAACAACAATCAGCTCTAGGGGAGGGAGGGGGGGGGGAGAGGTTTGCCTGAGAAATGTATGTTATCTTCCTGGAAAGTCGCTTCAGTTAAGACAGTGATCAGACTTGGATCAGACTTCCATTGAGATCAATGGGTACATATCGCCTACAAGTCGGATTGAAGTAGTACAGGAACTTCTTTTGAAGTCGGAGCGACTCGAGTCGTGTGTATTAAAACCGCTCCCATTCACTTGCATTGTTTTTCTCGACAGCGCGACTTGGGACGACTTGAGGTGACTTCAAGTCAGATCCCAAGTCGCCCCAGTGTGAACCGGCTCTTAAGGTGCTATTGACATGAAATGTTCACCACATGGCAGTAGCAACCCATGCAATCCATACATACAAAGAAACCATTAGCGTTCAGAAATTAAGCTATGTGCAATCAAATGAAATGACGCATTAGAAAAAGTATTGAACAAGCTAACTGAAATGTATTTTATACTTTGTACAAAATACTTTGTTGGTAATGACAGCTTCAAGATGCCTCCTGTGTGGAGAAACTAGTCGCATGGATTGCTCAGGTGTGATTTTGGCCCATTCTTCCACAGTCTTCAAATATTTAGGGTTCCAAGGGCATCTTCTATCTAAACTTTAGTTCTTTCTATAGATTTTCTATTGGATTCAAGTCAGGTGATTGGCTGGACCATTCTAGCAGCTTTATTTTCTTTCTTTCCTTGGTTTTGTGTTTGGTATCATTGTCTTGGTAAAATATCCACCCTTATTTCATCTTCATAATCCTGGTAGATGGCAGCAGATTTTTATCAAGAATATCTGGGTACATTTTTCCATATACATCCTTCCTTCAATATGACGTTTTCCACTACCGCATGCTGAAAAACAGCCCCACACCATGATGTTCCCACCTTCAAACTTCCCTGTTGGTACAGGGGTGATGCGCAGTGCCATTTGACCTCCAATCATAATGTGTATTCTGACATCCAAAGAGTTCAATTTTGGCCTCATCTGACTAGACTTTATTCTCCCAGTGTTTCACAGGCTTGTCTATTGTTGTGCAGCAAACTTTAAACAAGCTTAGCAATGGAGTCTTGCGTGGGGAGTGTGCATACAGGCCATGGTGGTTGAGTGCATTACTTATTGTTTTCTTTGAAACAATTGTATCTGCTAATTCCATGTCTCTCTGAAGCTCTGCACAAGTGGTCCTTGGCTCTTGGACAACTCTTCTGATACATTTTTTCACTCCTGAGGACCTGGTCATGGCAGGTTTATGGTGAAATTATGTTCTTTCCACTTCTGGATTATGGCCCCAACAGTGCTTACTGGAACATTCAGATGTTTAAAAATCCTTCTGTAACCAATGGCATCAGTATGTTTTGCAACAATAAGGATGCAAAGGTCTTGAGAGCTTTTTGCCCTTACCCATCATGAGATGTTTCTTATGCGACACCTTGGTAACGCGACACCTTTTTATAGGGCATCAGTTGAAGCTGAACCAGCTGATATTAATTTGCACTGACAGGGGGCAGGGTTGCTTTCTAATTACTGATAGATATTAGCTGGTCTTGGCTTTCCATGCCTTTTTGCACTTATCCTTTCTTTGTGTGTCCAATACTTTTTCCCTGCGTCATTCCATTTTAGTACATAGAACTTAATTTCTGAACTTATTTGTTTGTATGTATGGATTGCATGGGTTGTCACCAACATGTGGTGCACATTTCATGTCAATAGAACCTTTAGAAATATATTTACTTAGAAAACTAGTAAAGTGTTTAATACTTATTCTATTCACTGTATCTCAGGCTGGTAACAAGGCAGCAACTTCAGGTGACCTCTGACAGTAAAGCGATTTGGTCATAGTACGTAAAGCTAAATAAAGGGTTGAAACACCTATTTCATAAGCCTGTTTAATAATAACTTAGACCTGAAAAACCACATCCATGCATAAGCTCTGTTGTGATTAGTTCTCTTTAAAGTAGACCTAAACTATAACTGGATGTCTTTTCGTTTGGTAAAGTACTATACATAATTTAGCAATTTTGTTTTACGTTTTTCACCACTTTGTTTTTTTCTTTTTTTTCTTACCTATTTGCATTTAATTTCAGCTGATCTTCTCCAGCCACTCCCTGTCTACATGCACTCGCTTTAGCTGCACATCATTTCTCAGAACAGGCTTCTTGATAATGAAAAGGTGCATCATGCCTCTGCAATGCGTATGGGCATCACACCTAGTCTAGTTTTCACCAGGAGCATACGTGGTGAGGAGCATAGTTGTCACCCCAAAGCAGGAAGTGCCTGAACAAGAATGATCCCGATTAGTTTTTTTTTAAGGAAAGCTAAAGATTTTAAAATATAGAAAACAACTTTAACGTAATAAAGATGAATTCCAGGAATGGTCATTTTAACATAGTTGCATTGATCCAGCTTGGACTAATGTAGGTATGTATGTGCCATACCAGTGGGATCCCTGTGGAACATGGATATCACTGTAGTAGGCACGTCTTTAAGAAATTGGTGCTTTTCGCTGCTTATAATCATCCCGTGTGTAGTCCTTCCATGACTTTCATGGTTGACCAATTTTCACATATATGTAAAATGCTTGGGATAAAGAGGGATGGTCATACTAGGAGTATACATGCAGTTCTAATTTGCCTTTTTTCACTGTCCCCAGGTCATTAGGGATTGCAAAATCTATTGCAGTTTGGTCCAGGAGAACCTAATAAAGAAAGATGACAGGTATCTTGCTTGACCAGTAAACGTTTGTCGTAAATGATTCCACTGTCGCAGCCCAAGAGGTAAAAACTGACAGTGATCTTATAATAGCATCCAGCCAGTACAGATTTTTTGTCTTATATTCTGAAAGGACCTTTTTTTTTTTTTTTCCCAATGAGGATCAAAGCTCCTATACCATCAAAAGCTGCAAAGCATTGCAAAATTACATTCTAACTATTTAAAACATATTACATCAAACATATAGTTTACAAACTTACTGTGATAACAAACAAGCACAGCTGACAGCATAAAACACTAATGCGCCAAGCCAGATTTTTAAGTGTACATGTAGCGTAGGACCTCTAGTAGTAAAATGGATAAAAATACACTCTGTACAGTATTAAAGTAGTATCATTGATTGCAAGGTAAAACTATAAATTATCTAAGTTAAGTAAAGGCAACATCGGAGAGATCCCATGATTAAAGACGTGTTTCATCATGATATAACAGAAAATTTCTGTCTTGGTGCAAATCTTGTCTTATCAAAGAGAGGATCTAGGAGTCAATAGGTATAAAACATGTCCATGATTCTGCAGTAAAATGAGTGTATGGAGAAGCTATGTATTGTAAGCATCGTGATTCCAAAGTTAAAAAACATCTGTAGTTCCATCCCCAAAGATAAAATCCATCACAGTAAACGTCAAAATATCTTAAAAATCCTAATGTAGTGATAGAGTGCTTAGTTGCTTTGTCCTAATCAGGATGCAAGGCTCGCCAAAATATCAATTAAATTGTCAAATCCATAAAGGTATCCATCTTCCCGGTTTCCTTCTTGCCAAGATATACGGTGGTTCAGGGTTTGGCCTTCAGGCAGGAGTGTTGTTTTTCCAAAATCAATAAGCCATACGTTACACTTTCCTTTCTTGTCATGTACAAACAGCAAGGAGCTTCCAATCACCTAAAAAAAAAAATAGTTAATTAGTAGCATTATCAACTGACATTTTATTTAAAATAGCTGTAGGTAGGAGAGAAAAGAAAACTGAGGTGCGATGGTTCCATTCAAACAGCTGCAAAACAAAACTGGATATGTAGCTAACTGTGAATATTAGTAACAGACATAAAGAAGAAAACAATCCCTGGAACCATAGCCTTACAATGAAACATTGTTAACAAGCAATTTTTTTTTTATTGCAGAAGAGACTCTATGGCCCCGTACACACGACCGAGGAACTCGGCGGGCCGACTTTTGCCATTGAACAACGAGGAAATAGAGAACATGTTCTCTATTTCCTCGCCGAGGTCCTCGTCGGCTTCCTCAGCCGAAAGTGTACACACGGCCGGGTTTCTCGGCAGAATTCAGCTCTGAACCGAGTTTCTGGCTGAATTCTGCCGAGAAACTCGGTCGTGTGTACGGGGCCTATGTCGTCTCCAAACTGTGGCCATTTGCTTGCCTTTATCCGGCCCCTGGGACATTAGTTCCCCCCAATGTCAGCAAAAGTGGGGCACAGATTCTCCCACTGACCCCAACGATGGGACACTATTCCTCCCACTGACACCAATGATGGGGTAATATTCCCCCCACTGAAATCAACAATGGGGCACGATTTCTCCCATTGACACCAATGATGGAGCAATATTCCTCCCTTTGACACCAATGAGGGGACACTACTACTCCCACTGACACCAACGGTTGGGCACTATTCCTCCCATTGATACCAACAATGGAGCACTATTACTCCCAATAGCAAAAATTGGGCATTGTTTACTCCCACTGATGCCAGGACATTTTCTACTCCCACTGGCCACAGTCTGGGCCCCCCTAAAGTTTGAAGGGCAGTAAGCTGGGCTTTTGTTTAGAAGGTTTGGAGATCCCTGCTCTATAAGCTTGATTTACTAAAACTAGAAAGTGCAAAATCTGGTGCAGCTGTGCATGGTAATCAATCAGCTTTTTACCTTCAGCTTGTTCAATTAAGCTTTGACAATAAATCCTGGAAGCAGATTGGTTTCTACGCAGAGCTGCACCAGATCTTGCACTCTCCAGTTTTAGTAAATCAACCCCTATATGTCTCTTCTACAATAAAGCGCTTTTTCTGTCCACCATTCAGTGTACGTTCTCGGCATGCTGTGGGTGACAAAAATTAATTAACTCCTGTGCGCATGTGTAGGAGTCACGTCATCCTGAGACAATAAATTGAAATGGCTGAAGACTCCCAACCCAAAAGAAGACCGGGCAAATAGGTCAGCTGTGACAAGGGCCCTCACAGATGGAGTATTGTGAGAGGGGGAGTAAGTTCAGAGGACTATAGTTCTACTTTATTAGGCAATCTGGAAGTTTCTGGCAAGTATATCCACACATTATAGTATAGCCCCACATATTTATAGAAGCACAACATTCTACTTTGCAAAATGTTGTGTGTACCACTGGCTTAGAGACTCCAAATCTGGTGCAGTACAACAAAAATAAATAAGAGTTAAAAAACAAAATAATTCAGGAGTCCCATGCCTGGCTTTTTTTAAATCACGGCATTCTCTTTTCTGTGCAAAGTCAAGTGTCATAGGTTCAATACCAAAGCCTACATTTTATAAACGGGCTGCAAAATATGTTTTCACAGCCCCCCATCCATTATACATCCCCCTATTCAGTAAACATCCCCCTTTTGCATTATACACCCCCCCATCCATTATACAGCCCCCCTCCCCAGTATACAGCCCCTGTCCATTATACTTCCCCCACATCCAGTACACATCCCCCCATCCATTATACAGCCCTCCTCCCCAGTATACAGCCCCTGTCCATTATACATCCCCCCCCCATCCAGGACAAAGCCCCTCATCCAGTACACATCCCCCTATCTAGTACACAGCCCCCCATCCACTATACATCCCCCCCATCCAGTACACGGCCTCCCCATCCATTATACATCCCCCCATCCAGTACACATCCCCCATCCATTATTCATCCCCCCCATCCATTATACAGCCCCCATCCATTATACATTCCCCCATCCAGTACACAGCCACACTGCATTCCCATGAGACCCCCAGTCTCCTCTGACAGTGCTGCCAGCATTCTCTACAGTTAAGTAAAAAAAAATCACTGTCAGCCCCTTCCACACTGCTCCTCCTGTGTCAATCCTATTGCAAACTGAAGCTTCCATCTACCTCAATAGCTCCGTTTTTTTTCACTGACCTGGTCACATGACTGCTCTCCTCTAATGTTACACAGTAGGTCATGTGACTGCTCTTATCCTCCAATCAAAGCTACACTCGGAGGAGGAGGAGAGAACCCAGAAAAAAACGGAGCTATAAAGATATTTAAAAGCTTTGTTTTACAATGACACAGGAGGAGCGGTGTAGAAGGGGTTGGCAAGTGACTTTTTTTTCTCAACTTCAGACTATGCAGGGAGCATTGTTCCAGGGCCAGGGAATGCGGGACAGCCAGCCTGACACCACCCCCCAATGCGTGGCTCCTGGGGCGAACTGCCCGATCCCTGCCCCCTATTGGTGAAACATGATATCGGCGTATAACACACAGGCACTGTTTACCCTCTGTTTTCAGAGGAAAAAAGTATGTGTTATACACCGATAAATACGGTACATTTTATTGAATTTGAATGCACACAAAGACAATAGAATACCCACGTTTTTGGTAAAATATTAAATATAGTGTTGCACCAGGTAAAAAGAGAACCAAACACGTCACACTTTAAAATTGTGCATGCTTGTGAAATGGCAGTTTAGAGTTACACAGGAGGTCGGGTGCTAGAATTATTGCTCTCGTTCTGATGTTTGCAGCAATACCTCACATGTGGTGCGATCACCATTTACGTATGTGTACGGGACCAACTTGTGCTTTGCACGTAAGCACAGGGTCGCTTTAAATTTTCCATTTATTTATTGGTGGGACACTGGTACACCGACAGATGTTTTGAATGCACGTTTACACTATGACAGATGTTGATCGTCCATCGGTGGACACTGACGGATGTTGATGTTGCAATGGAACACTATTGCAGATGTTTGTGTGCACTGGTACAGATGTTGATTGGACACTGACAGATGCTTTGTGCACTGGGGACACTTGGACAGATGTTCATGTGACAGTGGTGCTTGGTGTACTGTGTGGATGGCTGCAGTCTGTGTCATTTGTGACAGCTCTTTGTGTAAGATTACCTCTTACAGAAAGAGCCGTCAGCACAGACTGCAGCATTCCCCCTTTTTCATTGCCATCACATGATTGGGAGGGCCAATCACAGCACCCATATCCCGATATATGTTTGGTTGTGTGGGAAGTTCACAGCCATCACAGGATCGTGCTGCATCCGTTCTGAGGGACATAGGGGTAGAACAGAACGGTGAAGCTCCCACCCTCACGTTTATGTACATTGGACAGGTGGGAAGTGGTTAAAAGGAGCTCAGCATGAAGGTTGTTCCAAACATCTTGAAGAACTAACCACAGATCTTGTGTGGATGTAGGCTTCCTCAAATCCTTCTGTAATCCCAGACACACTCAATGATGTTGAGATCGGGATTCTGTGGGAGCCAAACCATCACTTACAGGACTCCTTGTTCTTCTTTACACTAAAGATAGTTGTTAATGACATTGTCTGTATGTTTGGGATTGTTGTCCTGCTGCAGAATAATTTTGGGGCCAAATCACATGCCTCCCTCATGGTAGAACATGATAGATAAGTATCTGCCTGTATTTCTCAGCATGAAGGACACCATTGATCCTGACCAAATCTTCAGCTCCATTTGCATAAATGCAGCTCCAAACTAGCAAGGAACCTCCACCATGCTTCACTGTTGTCTGCAGACACTCATTATTGTACTGCTTCCCAACCCTTCAGTGAACAAACTGCCTCCTGCTACAGCCAAACTTTGACTCATTAGTCCAGAGCATCTGTTGGGATGCTTAGCCTTATTTCCATGTCCTATACATGAAAACATAGGAACAGAGGTGCAGAAAATGGCAGTAGATGCCCTGGAATGATGAGTCAAAATGTGAAATATTTGGCTACAGCAGGAGGCAGTTTGTTCTTGAGGGGCTGTAGAGCAGTACAACAATGTGTCTGCAGGCAACAAAGATGCATGGTGGAGGTTCCTTGCACGTTTGGGGCTGCATTTCTGCAAATAGAGTTGGAGATTTGATTAGAATCAATGGTGTCCTCAATGCTGAGAAATACAGGTAGATACTTATTCATCATGTGTAACAAAAAAAGCACAGTTTGCTGTCCCCTTAAGAGAAATCTTCCACAATCAAAATATTATTCCCCAAAATTGTAAAAAATTAAAGTACCTCAATCATAAATGAAATGGACACTGTAAATAAACAAATGTGCACATAAAACAACCAAAGGTTGTCCCACAAGAGAAAAGGTGCTTTGTTAGAATTATCCCGGTAATTTCCAAACTTCAGCAGTGTTCACACAACAAACCACAGTGTACACAGCACACCCCCACTAGTATTCACACACTTCTTACCAGAGAAAAATATTCCCACACAGAGATCAATAGGCACCTGGCTGCTAAGCAGCTAAACAGATTTACACGATCGTGATCACACAGTAATCCCAGGAGGCATGCATTCCCATAGAAATTATTAATCGATTGGCTGCTTGGCATTTGGATGAACTCCCCCTGTCATGATCACATAGCAAGCTCTAAAATAAAGCTGTGCGATTGGCCCCAAATTTATTCTGCAGCAGGACGATGACCCCAAACATGCAGCCAATGTCAATAACCACTTAAGGACCGGACCAATACGCTGCTAAATAACCCAAGGGGTTTTTACAATTCGGCACTGCGTCGCTTTAACAGACAATTGCGCGGTCGTGCGACGTGGCTCCCAAACAAAATTGGCGTCCTTTTTTCTCCACAAATAGAGCTTTCTTTTGGTGGTATTTGATCACCTCTGCGGTTTTTATGTTTTGCGCTATAAACAAAAATAGAGCGACAATTTTGAAAAAAATGCAATATTTTTTACTTTTTGCTATAATAAATATCCCCCAAAAATATATATAAAAAAATTATTTTTCCTCAGTTTAGGCCAAAACGTATTCTTCTACATATTTTTGGTAAAAAAAAATTGCAATAAGCGTTTATCGGTTGGTTTGCGCAAAATTTATTGCTTTTACACAATAGGGGATATTTTTATTGCATTTTTATTAATTATTTTTTTTTTTACTACTAATGGCGGCGATCAGCGATTTTTTTTTGTGACTGCGACATTATGGCGGACACTTCGGACAATTTTGACACATTTTTGGGACCATTGTCATTTTCACAGCAAAAAATGCATTTAAATTGCATTGTTTATTGTAAAAATGACAGTTGCAGTTTGGGAGTTAACCACAGGGGGCGCTGTAGGAGTTAGGGTTCACCTAGTGTGTGTTTACAACTGTAGGGGGGTGTGGCTGTAGGACTGACGTCATCGATCGAGTCTCCCTATAAAAGGGATGACTCGATCGATGCAGCCGCCACAGTGAAGCACGGGGAAGCCGTGTTTACATACGGCTCTCCCCGTTCTTCAGCTCCGGGGAGCGATCGCAACGGAGCGGCTATAAACGAATAGCCGCGCCGTCGTCCCGGATCGCTCCGTGCGGGAATCCGACCGCCGCATGTAGCGCGGGGGGGGGGGGGCCCGACCCACGTCTAGGCCGATGTACATATACATGCGGCGGTCTGGAAGTGGTTAAGAACTATCTTCGGGCTAAAGAAGAACAAGGAGTCCTGGAAGTGATGGTTTGGCCCCAACAGAGTCCTGATCTCAACATCATCAGGTTTGTCTGGGATTACATGATGAGACAGACGAATTAAGGCAGCCATCATCCACAGAAGATTTTTGCCTAATTCTCCAAAAAACTGGGTGCAAGTGTACCTAGAAAAATTGATGCAGTTTTGAAGGCATAGAGTGGTCACACCAAATACTGATTTGATTTGGATTTATCTTCTGTTAGTTTATTTTTTATCAATTAACAAAATGGAAAGTAAATTAACACTTCTATTTCTGAAAACATTCTTAATTTACAGCATATTTTCCACACCTGCCTAAAACTTTTGCACAGTACTGTATATCTAAAAAAAAGTTTTGGCTTTAGTTGTACTACAATGAGTTAATAATAAAATAAAAATATTTTTATTGTGAATTTTAATGCTCTGTATTACAAAACTAAAATAGTTTTCCCAATAACATACAAGTACATAACATACTGTACATATTATAAAAGGAGGAAGGCCCCTCACCTCATGGCATTTAAAGAAATCTGAAGACTCTACAATGGTTCTGATCTCCTGCAGTCGAGTCAGATATTTATGCTGCGGATGATAAAAAACATACATATTACAAATATATTTTGACTTTTACTCTAAAGCAGTGTGAAGAGCAACAATGATGTAAACAGACTTTGACTTACTGGAGTGAGAGCCATGGAAGGTAAACTTTTATTGGATACTATAGGAAATTCTAGTTTGCATATAGCGCTTTTGTCTTACTGAATATACCTTAGGGCAAAAAATATGACTTTAAAGAGCAGCTCCAGTCTCTTAAGCGTAAATTAAAAGCAGCTACAAAAACTGTAGCTGCTGACTTTTAACAGCCACTCACCTGTCTCACGATCCAGCGGTGTGCTCACCCAACCTGTTTCTCCCGGTGTCTTCTCTCACCGGCATCTTTACTATGGGCAGCTTCACAGCGGGTGCTCACTGCCTATGCGTGAGCGGCGCTGCGTACTGTGAATGGTCCCACAGTCTTCTGGGAGCTATCACGTGTCCCAGAAAACTTTGGGAGGGCAGGTGGAAAGAGAATTTTCCGCTTCCGATTGCATAGGAGGTCGGAGCACATATGGGAGTGGGTGCCTGTCAAAATTGGGTACCCGCCCCCCCCTCCTTCCCAAAAGCTCCATATAACAAACAGGAGCGGGGAGAAGGCCTTGAAGCAGAACTTCGTTGTTTGGGTGGAACTATGCTTTAAGTCATAAAATCGTAACTTTTCTTAATGGCACATTTATACCAGAATCCTGGATGCTTCTACAGTGAAACAAAAAAAATTGAGCATCTTCCTGGACTGACGCATTGTGTTTTAAGTACTAAAGGAAAATAGACTTCACCTTGCAAGGAAATTTCCCCCAGAGCTAAGTCAATGTGATGAAGATTGCAGACGATGCAACCTATTGTGAAACGCGTCGGGAGACTCCACTGCTGCCGTTTGTATTATCTGATGAGCGCTCTTTTACTTTTGGATATGTAAGTGTTCCTACCTACAATCTATCTATTTATTGGATTACGCTATGTGCCTTTTTTCTTTCCTCTCCATTCCATTGCACTAACTCCGTTCCCGGGCCGCCATTGGGCATCCTTTGTAAGCACTCACCTATCCGTATCATCGTGGTGCCCCTCTGGACTGGTGTGAGATTGATCTTCTGGGACTATAGTGACATCTTCACAGTGGACATTCTGCTCAGTTGACCCTTTGAATGCATGTTTATTATGGTTCACTGCTTCTGGTAAGCCTTTTTTCCATTGGTCGGTGGTAGAATTCTTTAGTGCACTTCACTCAAGAGTACTGAGAGCAATATTATTTTCAACCACACCGGACTTTTTTTGAATGATAGTCCTATCATTGGATACTTTCATTTATCCAATCATATTTATTAGTGTTCATCACTACACGTAAATATACTTAATTTTTTGAGTAGTAGTCCTATCATTGGTGATTTCACTCATTCACTCATCTCTATTTGTGTTTCATACTTAATGTTTTTATCCAATGCACATTCATCCATTTGGGTGTTCATTTAAGATGTTTAATTTATTTGTTCACATGCGCTACACTTTCTATGTTTGTTTTGTTATTCCACCATTTGTCTATTGGTAGTGTTGGCTGCTCCGTTTAGACAGCGCGGAATTTTCCACTTTTTGTTACAATGTGATGAAGATTCACTTCGCAAAGAATACCCAGATCACACGCAAGGAAAATATAACAAAGCATTTTTGCTTGCACATGATCAGATGATGGACGTCAGCTGAGCTTCACCTCATTCGCTAATCTCTTTGCCTTTCATAAGTTACCCCTTTATCTTATCCTCATAGGTTAAGGATAAGTAGGTGAGCTCTTGTACTAACAGACATACAAAGGGAGCTTAAAAAAGTTATTAATTTATAGAATGGAACAGCAACATTGTGGTGACCAGTGACAGAATGTGTATGTAGGTATGTACAGTCTATCTTCTCCACTACAGGTGATGCTTGTCCGTACGTACAATGCAGATGGGAGAAGCTACGCTTCTCTACAATTTCCATGTGACCCTGATCCCTGAGTTTAGCGCACTTCATGTGAGTGAACAGTCTAGGGACAGGTTCCCCATCTAACAGGGACAGTGGCAACGGAAGGGAAAGGCTCCGATTGAGTAGGGAGAGGGCAGGGGATGCGTCTACCTCTTCAAAAAGTTTCCAATTTGGGTCGGACTGTCCAGGCTACCCTTTGCTCCTCGTGGCAGATGCTGGGGGCATCCCTGAGTCTTCAATTTGCTGCACGTTTGCAAGTGGCTCCGCTTGGCTGAGCTTCGCACCAGGCCTGTTTGTGCTGTTGACTTCTGTTGCAAATCAGAACCCTGTGTGCGTTTACTGCCTGCCACACCATGTTGTACCTACCCAACATGTATTCAACTCTTTTCAATATAATAATCACTAAGGTCAAAGCATTTTTGGATGTTTTATCAACATTTTTAAATTTAGAAGTCCTCTTTTCTTGAGCTTTATCACTGTTGGCACCCATCTGTTCATTGACTCGCAAGCCTAGATTTTCGCTTGCTTTGAAGGTCTATTTTTCAGAACCAAACCCAAATCCCTGTATTTTTTGCTGAATGTCATTTCCAAACCCTTGAATAAAAACACTTCAGTTGAGATCCAGGTGCTTCTATTTCTTAGTTCACATTCTTGGACTTTAGCTTACACTAATTGCCATGTTTTACAGCACATAATTTATGTGTGAATTCTGAAATCTAAACCCCAAAAAACTAAAACAAAACGTAATCCAGTGCAGATTACCAGTCCTTATATGTGGTGTCTGCATTGTTTTTGGGGCTTTTTTTCTTCCATTATTTTTACCTGTGATCCTTCCATATACTTCCTTTTGTAGATGTCAATGCTCACTGCACTGTATCTAAGGAGAGGCAGCACTGTTATGCCACGTACACACGATCGGTTAAACCAATGAGAATTGTCTGATGGACCGTTTTCATTGGTCGAAACCGATCGTGTGTGGGCGCCATCGGTTATTTAACCATCGGTTAAAAAAAAGCCAACTTGTTTTAAATTTAACCGATGGATTCCTAACCGATGGGAAAAAAACTATCGTTAGTAGGCACAACCATCGGTTAAAAATCCATGCATGCTCAGAATCAAGTCGACGCATTCTTGGAAGCATTGAACTTCGTTTTTTCCAGTATGTCATTGTGTTTTACGTCGCCGCGTTCTGACACGATCGTTTATTTAACCGATGGTGTGTAGGCGTGACGAACCATCAGTCAGCTTCATCGGTTAACCGATGAAAATGGTCCATCGGTCCGTTCTCATCGGATGGACCGATCGTGTGTTCGCGGCATTACTCTAAGGTGCTCTCCTGATTTGGACTAAAAATATCCCCCCATCTAAATAACATGGGAGGAGGTGTTTTTAGTTTAGAGACGATGGTGTGGAAAGATGATAACTTTTCAGTGAAAGGGAGTTTAAAAAGACACGTGGCCCATTCACTGAAATTGGAAGAGAAGCGGTTTAACCTTATACTGCATAGAGGGTTTTTTTTACTGTCAGAGCTGTAAGGATGTGGAATGCTCTTCTACAAGTAGTGGTGTCAGCAGGGAGCATTGATAGTTTAAAAAAACTATTATATGGGCACTGTAACAATCACAACGTACAGGGATATACAATTTATTATTGACATAAACACATGTACACTCATACACCACTGAGTGGACTGGTGTCTTTTTTCAACCTTACTATGCAACTATGTATGTAACTTGTTTGTAACTTCCTGTGCAGTGAACTTAAAGTGGATGTAAACCCTCCATACACCCGGTGAAGTGAACAGCCTCAGATGATACACAGGGATGAACCAAATCTCCCTACATAGGTTTTACATGCATATCTGCTGTCTTCACATTTATATGCTGCTTAGAAAGTTTAGATAGTGTTAGGAGATTTTGTCTTCCTGTTTAACACTGAGTGTGATGTCTGGGCATACAGCCAAGATAGCTAAAATTGCTGATTGGAGGAAAGGCACACACCCCCTTTCATCATAGGCAGAGACTCTCAGAGGTGTTTTGTAACAGGGCCAGCTCCCTGCTAATCAATTTATAGCAAACTCCCGGAAAGAAATGTCAGGCTGCTTTTATCTGATGTGTCCAAGAATTTGTCAGGAGTTATCAGGCTGATAACAGCGGAACAGGTCAGCGTTTATTAATTATAATAGTTATAGCGTCTACAAAATAGAGGATAGTTTTATGGCATTTTTATTCATATTTTTTTTTTTTTTTTACTAGTACTGCAGCATTATGGCGGACAGATTGGACACTTTTCACACATTTTTGGGACCATTGTCATTTTTACAGCGATCAGTGCTATAAAAATGCACTGATTAAGGTAAAAATTACAGTGAATGGGTTAACCTGTAGGGGGCGCTGAATGGCCTAAGTGTGTCCTAGGGAGTGATTCTAACTGTTAGGGGGCGTAGCTACGAGTGACAAGTCACTGATTGCTGATGACAGGGAACAGACGATCAGTGACATGTCGCTAGGAAGAACGGGGAGATGTGTTTACACTGACATCTCCCCGTTCTTCAGCTCTGTAACCCGATCGCAGGTGACCGGCAGACATCGAGACCACGGGTCCCGCGGGCACGGTCATGGAGCTCGCGCGCGACCACATGCCGGCAAATTAAAGGGGCCGTATATATATATATATATGCCCATTTGCCCAGCCGTGCCATTCTGTCGACGTATAAGTTTGTGCGGCGGTCGGGAAGCGGTTAAGCTGTTTAACAAGGTAACTTACCAGTATGACTTTGTTGCCATCAATAAATCCAAAAAAAGCTTTATGGATTTGGTCTCTTGATTTTGTGGTCTTGAAGTTTGTATTGCATGTCCCATCACCTTTCTGCAGAAGAAAATAAATGTTTTCAGATAAATTCGACTTTCTCATTACTTCAAAATGTACAGCACTGCGGGTGATGAGCAAATCTGCCAAGACAAAAGATGTACCTTAAAGTCATAGTGACTCTAAAACTGCGGGACCTGACAACAGATTTATGCAGCTCAGATGACTATCAACTTCACAGCATGCAGTTTTTTTTAGGTGTATGTCAAATGTAAAATAATATTAATAATCATAAATAATAAAAAAACATACTTCATAGTTCATCTGTCTGAAAAAAGAATTGAATTCAACCAATAAAAAAATAAAATAAAAAATTATACATATACAGTATATATTGTGCTCCTACTTTCCTGTTTGAGCGGACAATATGGTATATTTTCCACTTTAAAATCCTAAGTACATGGTGACAGCCCTGCTAACTTTTGATGGATTACAAAATACACAGATCTCTCTTCATCCCCCCCCAATCATTTCCTTAAAGCGATACTAGAGTCTTGGCTTTTTTTGTTTAAAAATAACAAACATGTTATACTTGCATGCTCTGTGAAATGGTTTTGCACAGAGCAGCCCAGATCCTCCTCTTCTCGGGTCCCTTGTTGGCACTCCTGGCCCTTTCCTCCTGCCTCCACAGCAATCATCTTGCTATGGGGGCACCCGAGCCGAGTCACTGCTCCATCCATTCCATTCAGACACGGAGCCGTCTCCACCCCCTCTCTCCCCTGTGATTAGGCTCAATGACTTTGACTGACAGCAGCAGAAGCCAATGGCGCCCACTGTCTGTCTTAGCCAACCAGGAGGGAGAGTCCTGAGCAGCAGAGTCTCTTGTGCAACTTTGCTGGATCAAGATGGGCTCAGGTAAGTATGAGGGCGGCTGCTGCACATAGAAGGTTTTATATCTTAATGCATAAAAAAAAATGGCACGGCTGGGCATATCAACGTATAGGTACGTTGTCCTTTAAGCCCAGCCGTGCCATTTTTTTTTATGCATTAAGATATAAAACCTTCTATGTGCAGCAGCCGCCCTCATACTTACCTGAGCCCATCTTGATCCAGCAAAGTTGCACAAGAGACTCTGCTGCTCAGGACTCTCCCTCCTGGTTGGCTAAGACAGACAGTGGGCGCCATTGGCTTCTGCTGCTGTCAGTCAAAGTCATTGAGCCTAATCACAGGTGGTGTCGCGAGCGCGCGCGACCCGGCCTGAAGCTCCGTGACCGCGCGACTCGCTGGAGTCCCGCGATCGGTCCCCGGAGCTGAAGAACGGGGAGAGCCATGTGTAAACACGGCTTCCCCGTTCTTCACTGTGGCGGCGTCATCGATCGTGTGATCCCTTTTATAGGGGGACACAATCGATGATGTCAGACCCTCAGCCACACCCCCCTACAGATGTAAACACACTTGAGGTCACACATAACCCCATCAGCGCCCCCTGTGGTTAACTGCAATTGTCATTTTCACAGTAAACAATGCATTTTAAATGAATTTTTTGCTGTGAAAATGACAATGGTCCCAAAAATGTGTCAAAATTGTCCAAAGTGTCCGCCATAATGTCGCAGTCACGAAAAAAATCGCTGATTGCCGCCATTAGTAGTAAAAAAATAATTAATAAAAATGCAATAAAACGATCCCCTATTTTGTAAACACTATACATTTTGCGCAAACCAACCGATAAACGCTTATTGCGATTTTTTTCACCAAAAATAGGTAGAAGAATACGTATCGGCCTAAACTGAGGAAAAAAACTATTTTTTTATATATTTTTGGGGGATATTTATTATAGCAAAAAGTAAAAAATATAGATTTTTTTTCAAAATTGTCGCTCTATTTTTGTTTATAGCGCAAAAAATAAACACCGCAGAGGTGATCAAATACCACCAAAAGAAAGCTCTATTTGTGGGAAAAAAAGGACGCCAATTTTGTTTGGGAGCCACGTCGCACGACCACGCAATTGTCAGTTAAAGCGACGCAGTGCCGAATCGCAAAAAGGGGCAAGGTCCTTTAGCTGCATTTTGGTCCGGGTCCTAAGTGGTTAACGCCTCCTCATGCACAAAGTTATCAGTTCACAGGATTTTTGGCAGGGACAATAGGTATTGTGTTGCAATTAATGACCAAATAGAACAAAATGGTATATTTAGCAGACCAAAAGAGAAGATCATTGTTGGGGTTTACGTACACGTTAAAGCGGAGCTCCACCCTAAAGTGGAACTTCCGCTCATCGGAAACCCTCCCCCCTCCGGTGTCACATTTGACACCTTTTAGAGGGAGGGGGATGCAGATACCTTTCTAAGACCGGTATTTGCATCCACTTCTGGGAGTCCTCTCTGCAGGGATTCTGCATGTAGTCCGTCACTTCCCGCCCCCGCCCGTTGTGTTCTGGGAAACACTTGGCTCCCAAAACACAGCGGGGACCAGTGAGGACGGCACTGCGCGACTCGTGTATGCGCCGTAGGGAATCGAGCAGTGAAGCCGGAACGCTTCACTACCTGATTCCCTCACCGAGAATGGCGGTGGGGGCAGCAGATAGATGAGCGATTGCTCGTCCTTTGCTGCAGACGTAGCTGGACTCCAGGACAGGTAAGTGTCCATATATTAATAGTCAGCAGCTGCAGTATTTGTAACTGCTGGCTTTTACTATTTTTTAAACGGCGGAGCTCCGCTTTAATTAGGAAAAATTAAACAGTCCATGAACTTGCCAGTACATAAATATATTGAACAGGCTGCAGCAAAACAACACAGGCACACAGCAAAGCCTACACATACGTTTTAAGACCAATCTGATATCAGTACTAAGAAAATGTAATTGTATCATCACAGAGTAGTACTGAGGATACAGGGACAGTAAAGAAATTCCACATCCCGATAAGGTTTTAAGATTAAATGGAAAAATTGATGATTTGAGGACTTTAAAGGAAGGCACCACAGTAACAATGTTAATAAAATAAAATTATCTTTATTACATACAGTTGATCATAAGTTTACATACCCTGGCAGAGAATATGAATAACACAAAAACTCTTCTTTCACTCATGGTTAGTGTTTGGCTGAAGCCATTTATTATCAGTCAACTGTATTTACCGTATTTGCCGGCGTATAAGACGACTGGGCGTATAAGACGACCCCCTAATTTTCCAGCTAAAATGTTGGTTTTGGGATATACTCGCCATATAAGACTACCCCCATTCCTACTAGTCATGCCTTGCCTCACGGTGCCACCATTACATGCCAGACTGTGCCACTACATGCCTCACTGTGCCCCATTACACGCCAGACTCACTGTGCCCCATTACATGCTAGACTCACTGTGCCCCATTACATGCCAGACTCACTGTGCCCCATTACATGCCAGACTCACTATGCCCCATTACATGCCAGACTCACTGTGCCCCATTACATGCCAGACTCACTGTGCCCCATTACATGCCAGGCTCACTGTGCCCCATTACATGCCAGACTCACTGTGCCCCATTACATGCCAGACTCACTGTGCCCCATTACATGCCAGACTCACTGTGCCCCATTACATGCTAGATTCGCTGTTACCCTATGACATGCCTGACTGTGTCTTGAAGATCCCTTACCTTATCCTAAGACATGCAGAATCACAGTGTCTCCTGAGAAGCTGAGTGTTCCGCCTATCACGGAACAGAAGAAGTAGGAGGCGCGGCTTTGAAAAATGGACGGCCGCGATTCTGCATGTCTTAGGATAAGGTAAGGGAATGTTAGGTTACCGGCGTATAAGACGACCCCCGACTTTTAAGAAGATTTTAAGGGGTTAAAAAGTCATCTTATACGCCGGAAAATACGGTACTCTTTTAATAACATAATCACAACAGAAACTACCCAAAATGACCCTAATCAAAAGTTGACATCATTTTATTAACATTGTTACTGTGATACCTTCAAAGTCCATCATCAATTTTTCCATTTAATCCTGATATCAGTACTATGCTGAACCTGGGGCTGCTTTAGGATGCAAGTTTAACAATCCCTGATCGCTTCAAAGGGTGGTCCACCTCCCCCACATAGTTATATTGGTCAGTAGTGTTATCCATCATAATTACACAATAGAAAAAAGAAAAGAAAGAAAGATGTGGCTTGGCTGGCTTTGCAGTGTAATATACAGATATACAAAGACAGTAGATGGATTCAGGCCACCACGCTAAACCCATAAACTGACATTAGCTTTGATTTGGCCGACCTTTTAAATTGCCAATGACGTCTAAAACAAAAGCTGACATTTCCAAAAAGAAAGCAATAAAACAGAACAGCTCATCAGAAACATAAATAGCAGATACAAAGCGCTAATAAGCCGTGGTGGTGTTTTCCTGAGGCTCAAGTATGGGCGGCACATTTGAGTATAATCTGAAACGACTCATTGCATGGCTTAAACTATGCCATAAACCAAGAATGCTTACAGAAATAGAAGTGTTAAAAAAATAATATTTTTACCAATTACCAAAATGGAAAATAAATGTACAGAAGAGAAATCCAAATCGAATCAATATTTGGTGTGACCACTCTTTGCGTTCAAAACAGCATTAATTCTTCTAGATTTACTTGCACACAGTTTTTAAAAGGAACACGGCAGGTAGGTTGTTCCAAACATCTTGGAGAACTAAGCACAGATCTTCTGTGGATGTAGGCAGCCTCAAATCCTTCTGTCTCTTCACGTAATCCCAGACAGACTTGATGTTGAGATCAGGGCTTTTTGGGGGCCAAACCATCACTTTCAGGACTCCTTGTACTTCTTTACACTGCAGATAGTTCCTAATGATATTGATTGTATGTTAGGGGCTGTTAAGCTGCTGCAGAATACATTTGGGGCCAAATCACACTCCTCCCTGATGGTATGACATGATGGAAATCTGCCTGTATTGCTCAGTATTGCTCAGCATTGAGGACACCATTGATCCTTATCAAATCTCCATCTCCATTTGCAGAAATGCAGCCCTAAACTTGTAATGAACCTCCACCATGCTTCACTGTTGCGCCTGCAGCCACTCATAGTACCACTTTCCAGCTCTTCTGGGAACAAACTGCCTCCTGCTACAGCCAAATATTTCACATTTTGACTCATCAATATAGAGCAACTACTGCCATTTTTTCTGCACCCCAGTTCCAATGCGGAGGTATGGTTTTTTGTCTGCAGTTTTTCCATCAACAGCACTTCTGGCCAGACTTCTCCCGGCAGTGGAAGTAAGGAAAGTAAGCATAAAGTGTCTTTCCTTTGCTGCATTAAGTTTCCTTGGCCAATCACTATCTACAGTTCTCAATGTTGCCGTTTTTTGTGCTTCTTCAAAGCGCTTCTTCAGAGCTTGAACATCACATAATTAAACCACAGTCGGCTTTGAAATCTTTGACCTTGCTGATGTCTTGCCATAGTGTATGACTTTTAACATGAAACTTCTACAACCTCACCTTAGTAGCAAAGTTTGGCTGTTCCAGTTCTAAGCCTCCTACACAGATGTTTCTGTTAATGAATGTGAAACTGATGATCATTAGCACCTGCTTGGTATAATTTGTTAATCATACAACTGACTAAAATCCTACAAAATCCCTGACTTTGCGCAAGGGTACAAAATGCGCAAGTGAAAGAATTGATGCTGGTTTGAAGACAAAGGGTAGTCAAACCAAATATTGATTTGATTTTGATTTTTCTTCTGTTTGCTCACTTTGCGTTTTGAAAATTGATAAAAATAAACAATCAAAAAATATATTTTTGAAAGCATTCTTACATTACGGCATTTCTTTACACCTGCCTAAAACTTTTGCACAGTACTGTATGACTAAAGTTCCTATGTGGAGGTGTGTTTTTTTTTTTTGTGAGTAGCCGATTTATATAAAGCAATCGTTATTTACAGTACAGTTGAACACAACTGAAAGTTGCCCTGGGTCTACTGTATATGTGATTCTCAAATGTTTTGTGACCTGAGTTAATCTGACCACATATGCTAATTTTTAGACTCTGTTCTTCTTAGTGTTGATGATCCTTTACAAATATGTTCATGCCCACCACAATGGCATAAAAGCTCAATCGCAAGCTAGGTTCTTCTACAATATCTCTTAGGGCAGTGTTAAGGTACCTGTAGTCCAATCAGGTCCAACAGCCATGACTATTATAATGGATGGAGAGTGGGTGGGGCAGCTAACACTGGCTCAAAGTCATGCCCTTAAAGGCTGTCAGTAAGGCAACCAAGTGGATCCCAACAATATTGTTCAGTATCCTTCCTGAACTTGGTGTGGATCTGCCCCGTCAACATAAAGCCGGCAATGGCCCACTAACACCTGACTCTGGGCCGCAGAAGAATATTGGTAAACGTACCCTTGTGACCCAAAAGAGAATCTTTTAAATTAAGTATTATACTATTTGCCTGAAATCACAGAGTAAAAAAATATCGTTGGATCTCCCATGGCCATTTATTTGGGGAAAAATTAACTCCAAATGGGAAAATATATATATATATATATATATTTTTTTTATACTCTAAGATTCTGATCATACTGAAATTATCTTTCGCAAACGGCTTTCCTTCAGGGAAGTACTGTATGATCAATGAATGTGTAATACTAAGTTTTGCACATGTGATCTCTATTGAGAAAATAAGGCAAACAAATACAGTTGTGTTTTCTGGACAGTCTGACCTTTATTCCTTCAATCCGAAAGCCCAAGGTGGACGTTGAGCTGATAGTCTCTCTCCACTGCATGTATCTGGGTTTAGTCACACCTTGTTGGGTTTTCTCCTCCTCTGTGGGGGCATGAGTATCCACCTCAATCATTTTTTTATACATATCCTTTCTTAGCTTTGGTTTTCCACGGGCTTTCGTCAACTCTTCTTCCAAATATGTCCTGCAGGAAACATAGAAACAATATGTTTTACTTTTCTCTGCTGTTAACTGGGTATGTGGAAAACATGACTTGTGCTAGTATGTAAATTTATGTAGACCCATTGAGCACCTGTCAAACCTGGCAAAAAGTAATTATTGTTATTATACAGGATTTATATAGTGCCAACAGTTTGCACAGCGCTTTATAACATGAGGGCAGACAATACAGTTAAAATACAATTCAATAAAGGAGGAATCGGAGGGCCCTGCTCATTAGAGCTTACAATCTAGGAGGGAGAGTCAAGTGATACAAAAGGTAATAACTGTGGGGGATTATCTGATGGAGAAAGTAAAAGTACAGTTGGGTGGAGGCAGATAAGGCTTTCTTTGAAATGGAGGGTTTTCAGGGATCGTCTAAAAGGAAACAAAGTAGGACATAGTCAGGCAGATTCGGGTAGGGAGTTAAATAGGATAGTAGAGGCTTGGGAAAAGTCCTGGCAGCGAGCATGGGAGGAAGTGATGAGGGAGCTAGTAAAGAATGTGGAAAAGGTCAGTTGCACATTGTGTAGGAGAAAGTATCAAATTTCAATGTCAACATAGTCAACAATCTTTTTTTTCATATTTAAAACAATTTCTGTATTACATCCCAACTCCCCCTCACATAATGATCGACCGATCAATATGTCGCTTTTGATATAAGTTCATATGAATAAATCATTGAAGTTCATCCGAAAATGATAATCCTTCATAACATAATCAAAAACTTATTTTGAAAAAAATAGGAGTAATAACAAATAGAAGTTTAGTTGTGCTTGTTTCATGGTCATGGAAGAATCCAAAAAAATGTAAAAAATAACCTTCCTAATTAAAACACCAATTGATATTTCAGTTGGCATTTCTATTGGTATCCCTGGTACCTTCAGATCTATAATTCTTAACCATAACTTTATCTACTGGAATACATTTTGAAACATACTCATAAGAAGTAGAAATCTTATTTAAAACATAATTTATATTTAAATTTAGTAAAGGCCTAGCCATGTTTTGTGAACAAATTTCTGAAATTCCTATACCTGTACTTTGTCCTATACAACATATTGCAAATAACTATGTATGCTAATCTCAAAAGACATAGAAGAACAGACATTCTTCATCCTGTCATTAACTCAAAAAAAATAACAAACCCTATGTTTAGAAGAGTTTTTAAATGAAAAAAATATAACAGGTAAATAAGTCACCTAGTATTTACCTTTTCTAGAATCATCTTACCCTATTTAGACTTTAAAATACTATTGATGCATTCTATTATATCTGGGTACTAAAGATGATAAGAAACATAACAACTTTATCAAATAACTAAAATTGCATACATGTCCTTCATCACCTGTCCTATAAAAATGAAAAAAAATCATTATCGGATTCCATGGTTTAAAATCCAACCCCAATGGAATATGACAAAGTTCACAACTTGGCTTTCGTTAAAAATATATTCATTTTTCTAGAAATACCTCAATTAATTTATCAAAAAATTAACTAAAAGGAAAAAATATCCTTGTATCCTCCTTTAGCAGGTGAAAAATCTAATATAATCAATCTACATAGATTGCCAAATCTCTCAATACTTTGTAGTATCAGGTTACTGTTTCCCTTTTGAATTGCTCTATAAACAAATAAAACAATATTCAGAAGTTTGATGACAAAATGCTCTAATAATGAGTAGTTCAGAATTTTTCATTAGCTTAAACAAAAAATCAATTAATCAATTTGTCAGTAAATCAATCAGGTACTTGGATATGCAAAAATAAATATTTTCATTTAAAAATAACTCTATCCATTATTTTTGGAATCATTTATTTTTACAATGAATTTTATCCCCATTATCAGTCTGTACTGATTCTAACTAAGACAACATTTTCATTGTCCCCCTCTTATCCTGTGACTAACTTAAATGTTGTAAAAGTAAAAATCTTACCAGATTATTGTATTTTTCTTTTACCACACTTTCACTTATAATTGCTTTAATTTTGCATTCATTTAGGTTGGGCTTTCCTAAATATTTTATTTCTGAAAGACACCTGATCATGTTGAAGTACACTTATTTTTCTGAACCAATCATACAGTATGATTGACTGAACCACATAGGCTCTGTCACTCTGACTGCTAAAGGTTATCTTTCAGTGTAGACAAATATACAGAAAGTTCTATTGTGCCAATACATGGATCCATTTATAAAAGCACAAAATTCCTTCCCAATAAATGTGCACTAAAAAATTGAGAAAGTAACTTTTGCATGATTAACTTGCACAACTGTGGCTTTATCACACTGCATCATTTTAGCCTCATCATTTTATATCCTACTTCAACTACCTTTCTTTTTAACATCCAGTTGTCACTAGAGAAAGCTTAGCCAAAGCTGCGTATACTGAACCTCATGTTTTCCCTAAAATAACACTTTTAGAGTAAAACAATATATTTTGAAAACAAATGGTGCAAAACCCACGTGTTTTTTCAAAACAATTACTTTAGTTAGTAATACCTTTTTAAATATATTTTCCTCATCCATGAACCTTTATTTCTGATTTCTGAAAGATTTAAACACTAACATGTGTTTTGATCCATAGAAGTGAAAAACTGTCATGGCATGACTGACCAGGCTGTGTAACTTGACCATCTGCTTTTCTCTGTTAATAGTACATTCATTTACATGTCACACTCCCAGAGAATGATCTGTTACTGTCAATCTTAGCTACCATGCCTTGTATCCCATTCATTATACAATTCGGTAACAGACTCATTTATCGTTTTTATAATTTTTAACCTTTTTAACCATTTTTTAAACATATTTGGTTTGTACATCAGCTAAAAATCATGTACATTACGTTATAATATGACGTTTCTTGATTATAGTAATGACAAAAAATAGTTTAGAGGACAATCTAACGAAACTCAGATTGGTTCCTGCCCACTGCGATTGGCCTTTTTCCAGAGAAAATTCCTCCAACCAAAAGTCTTTACTCTTATCAGAAATACTCAATTACAAAAACTTTTAACAATAGTTTTTTTTTCCTACATTTTTTGCTAATTTTTAGATTAGATTAGATTTTTAATATTTTTCCTGGGTAAACTTAAGTAAATTAGAACAATCTACTACTTTTATTTAATAACCAAATCCAAGTTTGGAATCTTTTGTAAAAATTGCTCAATCCTTAACTTATTATTTCCTGCAACCAAATCTGTAGGATTTTTGTTAAATACTAAATACCTTGTTGTTTTCCATTATCTGAATTTTACACAGTTCTTTACACAATCTTAATCAATAGTTTTTCCTTAAAACTCTGTTTTGCCCCATGTGTGTGCTTTGAATGACCACATGTAATAACACATCTTCCTATTAAGGGCTAAAATATTCATAAACATTTACATGCAGCATTAAACTTAGTTTCCTTATTAAATAACTTCTTTACACGCTGGCATTAATTAATTACCCTACTACTGCTATACATATGGAATATATAAATTCCCGATATTACAGGGATATACTTCTGAACTTTGAGATCTTGAACATCCCATGTTATCTACTTATATAAACATACATATTTACCCCTTGTTTAGAATGATTGTCTTGTGTACACTTAAAAAAACAAGAGATGAACAATGTCCTTTAACTTTGTTGTTAGTTTCTTTCGTTCCTTGCTTTGTCTTTGTTGCTTTTTTTCGTTGCTTTTTCTTGGAAGAATTATGTCCTTATCTTTTTCTTTGAAGAATAGTCTTCTTGTAGCTCTTGCTTTGTTCCTTTGACTCGTGTTAATGTTCATGTAATGTTTAGGTAAACAAAATGTAAAGATGCATGCGTAAAAATGTCTTTCTCCTTTTTGTGTATGCGAAAGGAATGTATAATGTTTAGTGTATTCTTGGACCGTCCAAAACATCAAAATCGGACTTTCATATTAGCTCACCCAAAGAATACATCTGCCTGGTGCATCAATAGTGGCCTTTATAAATAACGTGAAGCCTTAGATCCTATTTCAACACTTCTTCTGTGAGACATTCTCACCTTTTTTAGGAGCTTCTTGGCAGAAATCTTCACGTACGTAAACGTTTATGCTTTTCATCACAACCAGAAAGTCTTCGCTGGATTTTCCATGATATCTTGAAGCATTCTGTCCAGATGGCTGATCAATCGACCTCGTAAGCCTTGTAAGTCTTATTTTTATTTTCTCTTCTGCTTGTAAGGCTACAAGCGATCTACAGGTGAGAAGACAGCGTAAAAACTCACCCTTGTGTTTTTGAGCCTTCTGTCGTCTGATGGAACACAAACGCCTCTTTGTTTCTAGGTTCTTTTGATCGTTTTTTCCCAAGACTTGATAAATCATGAAAGTTTTCATCTCGTCTCTTCATCTCCCCCTTTTGTCAAGTTTTTAGGGGAAAAAAATGACCAATGTGGCTGGCTCGACAATGAAGAACGTGGAAAAGGGGACATTCTTGACACGTGTCATGTGTTATGTCAATAGTCTTCTTCCAGGCATTCCGTTCCCAATATTCAAGACTCAGGCTTCCTTCAAAAGTACAAAGTTTATTCTTCAAGATAGACAAGCAAAATACAGTGCTTACATAATTACAGCTGGTAACACATGGCAACATGGTAATTCAGGAGGAGGAATTCGATGGTACATCTTTCTGCTGGAATAGTTCCTACCTAGCTACTCAAACCACATGGATTCTTATACTGTTCTTAAAGCCAAGCTAAGCATTTTTTACTTTTAGAATAGCTCCAAGGGAGGTGATGAGGCTACTGTCACAAACGTAACACCCACTATCTCCACCCATTGTCTTGACGTAGAACTTCAAGAATAGATGTAATGTGCAGCAACTGACCTTCGTCTGTCCTCAGCAACCTTCAAAATTAACATGTTTAACTAGTGATTCCAGAAACGTTTATCACATAAAATAGTAATAAATTCAAAATCTAACAGCTAGAGAGCAGGAGGTCTTGGGAGGAAGTGATGAGCAGGAGGTCTTGGGAGGAACAGAGAGAATGGGTAGGTTGGTATTTGGAGACTAAGTTAGTAATGCAATTATCTCAACTTGCTACCTATAGGCAAGGACAATGCAGCATGCAGCTGAATTGCTGAAATCAGGTAGTCTTAACATGGGTGTAAACATCAGACATGAATTATGAACAAAGCATATCTCTCTATAGTGTGTACTTGTTTTAATCCAGAGCACTAAGTGTAATTTCTGTCCGCTGCCTCATTTCTCTTTTTTTAAAGAATGAATTTGAGTTTTCCTGACACCAAGAGAAAAATTGTGACAGGGGAGGGGTCTCCAGCCAATTTACAGCTTCAACTTTGTGCCTGTGTGCAGGTGGGGGGGGGGGGTTGTCCCTTCCCTCCAATCAGCTCTTAAAGCTCTTCTAACTGATGTAACTTCAGCTCCCTGCCCCCTGCTTTTCTGAGCCGAGAGGTTCTGGGTAGATTCTGCACTTTTAATGAATGTAAGGGTAATACGGCTTTAGACAAACAGGTAAAACTTATGTCGAAGGATTTATTTTGTCTCTGTGTATCACCTGAGGCCAGTCATTTCACTAGGTATG